>NC_143517.1:31757276-32381031 GCF_031878675.1 Megascapheus bottae | reverse complement strand
TTTTCTCCCTTCCCTTTCCTATTTCAAATGAACAAATAAACATATATACATATGCCAGGTAACAAAGTCAGATACTGTAACAATATGAGATTCATCAAAGGGCAAGAAAAGAGAAAGGAAATAACATAGTATATTAAGAACAACCATCCCACAAGATAAAGCTCTTGTTTCCATATCCTAGAGATCCTTTCATTTAGCCTCATCCTATATGACCTTATGTATCTAGGTTTTTCACTATTGTAATCCTTTGCTAGGAGAGTTCTTTTTTTCCATATTTTTTTATTGTGATTAGTAGAAGGGTTACATTATATTCACCAGATACAAGGTGCATTACTTCACATACATTGATACCCTTTCTCATGTCTTGGTCCCCATTTCCCTCCTCCCTCCCCCCGCTCATCTTGTTCTCCCCTCTTCCCTATCCGATTTCAAATAACCAAATATGCATGTATCCAATATATCAGATAAGAAGGTGAAATACTGTAACAATATCAGATAACCAAGGGACAGTAAAGGAGATGAGAGATAACAGTACATTAAGGAAAACAGTCACTCATTATATGGCTTTTGTTTCCTTCCCCAGGAGTTCCTTACATTTAGTGTCATACTATTTGGCCTAATGTCTCTAGATTTTGTTCTATTGCAAATCTCTGCTAGGAGAGCCCAAGGTTTCTATTGATTATGACAAATGAGGGAAACCATTGAGCCTATGTTCTTTGGGTCTGGCTTACTTACTTAACATGATTTTTTCTAAGTCTTTCCATTTTCTTAAAAATGGGGCAATGTCATTCTTTTTAATGGCAGCATAGAATTCCATTGTGTATAAATACCACATCTTGTTGATCCAATTATCTACTGAGGGGCATCTGGGTTGGTTCCATATCTTTGCTGTGGTAAATAGTGCTGCCATTGTTGTGCTAGTGGATTTAGTATGTCCTTGTTTCTGGACGATTTCTAAGTAGTGGAATTGCTGGGTCATAGGGGAGATCTATGTTTAGTCTTTTGAGGAGCCACTATATTGTTTTCCAGAGTGGCTAAACGACTTTACACACTCACCAACAGTGTAGTAGTGATTCTTTCTGGCTACATCCCCTCCAGCATCTGTTGTTATTAGATTTCTTGATGATGGCCATTCTAACTGGAGTGAAGTGGAATCTCAGAGTTGCTTTGATTTGCATTTCTTTTATGGCCAGAGATGTTGTTCATGTGACGAGGCCATTCTTATTTCTTCTTCAGAGAAGTCTCTCTTTAAGTCTTTGGCCCATCTTTTATTGGGATGGTTGTTTCTTTGAAGATTTGTTTTGAAGAGAATCAATTTTTTGAGCTGTTGATATATTTTAGATAAGACACCTTTGTCTGTTGTATGGTTATTGAAGATCTTCTCCCACTCTGTGGGCTCTCTATTTAGCTTGCTACCTATGTTCTTGAGCTTTTTCAAGGCTGGCAGTCTACCTCTTGATCCATAACACTACTTCTGGCTTGGTGTATGTGGTACCAAGGAACTGAACCCAGAGCTTTGTGCATGCTAGGCAAGCACTCTACCACTAGGCCAGACTCCCAGCCCTGTACTTTTTATTTTTGAATATCCCAACACATATGCAAAGGTAAAATAGCAAAATAATTTTATCAACTATTTTTTGAGAGATTGTGTATGTTGTGCACTGTCAAAAATCTCATTGTATCTCTTCATAGCACTCTTGAAAGGCAGTTTTCAATTTAGACTGCTGAGACAGAGAAAATAGGACCTTTCCCAAAGAAGAAAAACAATGGAATGTTGTCAAATTCTGAAGTCCCAATGTGGAGGTAAGAGGTATTGTTTTTGTGATTCTTTATAGGATTTTCTTCTTGTTTAATATATTTTTGTTTTGCTTTTGAGTGAGATGATAGAGCTAAAGAAGAATAATTTCAAAACCCAGACTTTATATCTGGGAGTAAGGGTCTCCGAATATTTTTGCTTTATTCACCCTACAGTCCTGAGTTGTTTAATCACAGGAAGTGACTACTGTTCTTAACTGGTGTCCCACCCACTCACAGAAGCCATTGCTTCTGGCCTGAAAAGAAAGGGCTCTAGAGTAATCATATCCGATTTGATAATCAAGAAAGAAAATCTTCAGGAATGGGTTATTGTGATGTTCTAACTAGGACTCTGGGGAACTAAAGTATTAGTATTTTCAAGAAAACGAATTAGCAAAAAACAGGAGGAAACTCAAACATCAATCAGAAAATTCATCACTCCTTTGATGCAAATGTTACAATGGGCAAAACCCACTTGAAAGATCACTGAAATTTTAAATAACTTGAGCCAAGTGGTTCAAAAGTAATTCAGCTATTTGAGCAAATTGTTTCTTTCTCTCTCTCTTTCTTTCTCTTTCTTTCTCTCTCTCTTTCTCTCTCTCTCTCTTTCTTTCTTTCTTTCTTTCTTTCTTTCTTTCTTTCTTTCTTTCTTTCTTTCTTTCTTTCAATATCTACTTTCCTGTGGAGTTAATATAAGTGTGACATTTCTGTTAAGGACAGAATGGGCTTTCAAATCAATGGAATCATCAAAAGAAACAGCACTGATTTAAGTGCACTTCTTTATTCTCACATGGGCACCAACAGCCTGTGGCAAAACATAAAGAAATATTAATTGGCATGCTGCTAAGTAATAGTTTCTAGGGTAAGAAAATGGCAATTTTATTTATTTTAGAATATTGCATTTTACTTTTAAATAGTTATGAACTTCCTTGCTGATTTCCCAGTAAGAACAACTTATTTTTTGGAAATTTATTATGACAAGTATTAAAAAATTTAGAGAAATTGGGAAACTATGAAGAGTACAGAATCAGCCTGTTTTCAGTTACTCTGAATGGTAAAACAGAAAGTATTTGGCTGTGCCTAGGTTTACCCATCTCTATTTGGTCAATTCGAATTTGTTTTAACTTAAGCTACTCCATGTTGAGTATAAGTGTCAAAAGAGAATGATTTTAAATCTCGTTTATGCAAGTAAACAAATACCATCTGTGAGCACACCATGAGGCAGGAACTGATAAATGATCTATTAATATCATTAAATAATTACATCAGCAATATATCAAACATATCAGAAACATCAGCCATGAACTAATCAAAGCCCCAGACTCAGTGATCATATAAAAGGAGAGGCACTAATGCTGGGGCAATATCAGACTATTTCATGCGTGCATCAAGGATGGCCAGGCATCCAGTGCTCTACTTTGTCCTTGGGACTTCAGCTTACCTTCATCCCTTGGGTGATATGACCATTCCGATTGCCTGGCATCCATCTAGAGCCAGGAAGCCAGGCAATCAATACACTTGGATTCATCTCTGTCTGAAATCAACTCTACACTTCCACCATCATTGCCCCTTATAGGAACTCTGCGTTTTGATACCACTAGGCCTCAACAGAGCTATGACATCTCTGTGGATGGGTTTATTACAAGTGTCTCATGGTGACTACATTCAGTGATTGCATCAGTATTTCTTCTCTGCTTTTGCATTGGAAAAGGCTTCTCTGAACCTCATGGACTGCTTTAACTCTTTACTAGCCAATCTATTCTATTATTAAATACTGTGTGTAAAATCTGAGTAACTAAGATTAGAATATCAGTACTTGTGTTGCCAAAAGCCTATGTTATCAAGTGATATTAACTTGGTGAATTAGTGCCAATGCATAGCCTGTGATTTTTTTGTTATTCAGTAACAATAGTCAGGCAATCTCAAAACCACTTACATAAAACACTACATTGGGGTGTGTGTGTGTGTGTGTGTGTGTGTGTGTGTGTGTGTGTGTGTGTGTGCTGGTCATAAGGCTTGAGCCATAATCTACTCCTGGCTTTCTTGATAGTTAATTGGAAGTAAGAGTCTCTTAGGCTTTCTTGATCAGGCTGGTTTAGAACCACATTCCTCAGATTTCAGCCTCCTAAGTATTCAGGATTGTAGGCATGAGCCACCAATTCTCTACTAGAGAAAAACCTATATTTATGTTCAGAAAGATATTGTTTCTGATAACATTCAATCCACCATCATGATTCAACAATTACGAGATTGCTGTGTGGGGACATTTGTGTTCATCTCTACTCTCATTCTTATCCAGGTAAGCCCCCCCTTGTATTTCTGTCTCTATGAAAATTTAACAGGGGCAGCTTCCTGATATGGTAGGCTTGTGAGGGAATTGAACATTTCTGACACCATTCAATAGTTGGTGTTTGAGTTGAAAGAATAAGGTTATATTTATTAGGATTTCAAAGTTTAAATCAATCATTGATTAAAAGGATAAAGGGAGAAAATAAAAGGATTCACCATTTTGATGTTTTCCAAGCAGGTATACTTTTATTTAAAAGCTAAAAACTTCAAAATCACCCACTCACTTATAGTCTTGTCTAAAGTATTCATACTTTCTGAAGGTAGTTGAGTTTCCATAAGCCCATACTTATGAGAAAATCCTGTGAATTTGAGCCCATGTTTCCTGTTCTGTTAAATTTTATATATTATCTTGAAGCAGAGCAAAGTATTATAGGTTCTTGCTAAGTGACTTATGTTATGAAGTCAAACTTGCAGTAGCCTCTGAGGAACTAATTCTTTTGATGTTACAAGACCAGCTCATTAAAGTTTAGGCCTCAGACCACGGTTTTCATACCTCTGGGGCTGTATCTGGGCAAGACAAGTTCTTGCCTATAGAAATTCTTTGAAGCAATTCAAGAGAAACATTGAATTCATGAGACTTCTCTAACCTAGGCTTTTACAAAACCATTATCCTTTTTTGTTCTAGTTTATATCAAACTGAAGGCATTTATAATGGTATCTGAGAGAAACACATTAAATAAGGCTCAACATGATTAAGTAGAAAAAAAACAAGAGAAAAGCAGCATAAACTTTCTTTTGGTAGCAAATATTCACAAACTTGTATCTCAGAGTGTTGAATATGAAATATTTTAAAAAAGTGTTTTAGAAGAATGAAATTTCATAACCTATGAATAATGCTTCAATTAAAAGAATAATGTGGCATGAGAATTTTTCATGTGATCTGGATTGGTTAAAACTTAAAATTTATGGATTGCTTATTTCTACAACTTAGTATTTAATAGGTTTGAACCACAGTTGGTGACAAGTAACAAATTATGGAAACCAGATTATAGAGAAGGAAGGAATTTATGTGGTAAAGATGGTCATACAAGGAGGGCCAAATGCAACAGGCCTAGTTTCCTTTCAGCACAGATACAGATAATCATTAGTGAGGACAGTAGATGACAGCCATCTATAAACAACAAGTAGCATCTCCTTTGAAAGATAGTAACCCTAGTAGCACTTTTACGTTGGGTTGAGTTAATTCCCAAACCTCTAGAACTGTGAGGAAATAAATTTCTGATTTTATGTTACCCACTCTGTGGTTCTTTGCTATGTCAGGTCTGGAAGTTTAAGATATCTGTTTTTTTTTTAATTTTAATAGTTTAAGATAATTTCTTTCAGGTTTGGTTCTATGAGATGCTAAATAATCTAAGGTGTCAGAAATCAATCACTGCATCCCCTTTTTCAGATGTCTCATTTGTTTATATTTCCTCGAATAATGCCATTAAGATAAGAACTATTTGCTTAAATCTTATGACTTCTACATTGATAACTTTAAATAAATTTTGTGATTTTTTTCATTGAAGTTAGATATAGTGATTAGGTTTTATCATAAGATTGGACCTATTTTAAATGAGACTTGATTTCTGATTTGATCTTCTCTTTAAGTATCACTATTAGCACATCAAAACATTAGGAGTAGATTGTTAGCAACAGGAAATAACAATGGGTTTTTATTCTCTTTTTCCCTTGGTCACAATATCCACTTTTGAAGTGTTTTTCTGATTCTACCAATTTGTTTCAACAGTTGTTTGTTTCTTCTTTTTGTTAGTATACATATTTATTTGTCTGAAAGACTGTAAAATATACAAATCTAAGCTGGGTGCTTTTTTTTTTCCAACTAAACTTTCCTTTATTTTTGGGATAATGCATAGAGGAGTTACAGTTACATTCATCAGGTAGTAGGTGCATTACTTCTAACACATTGATACCCCTTCTCATGTATTTACTCTCATTTCCCTCCTCCCACCCCCTCCGAATCATCTTGTTTCGACCAAACTTTTCTTAACAACTTTTTGTTTTATTTAGGCTTGAATAATGGAAAATCGTGAGATTTTCCAACAGCATCTAATTTTTTCCCTGGTAGTATTGGGCACTGAACCCAGGGCCTTACAGAGAGTTAATCAAGTACCCTATTCCTAAGCTATTTCCACAATGGTATCATCCAGAATTTATCATGGGCTGGTTTCTTTCAAGCAAACTCAATTCAAACTATGACTTACTCAAGTTCTCTTTTTTGAGGATACAGTACACATGCATTATCAACATGCCTTTATCTTTACTGATTTTCTATACGAGTTTTAAAAAATGAAAAAATATGCCAGCCAGCTGTTCTCAGAATTTTCTTAGTGTGTGACTTTGAAACATGTTGGCAGGAGTAGGCGTGAATATTCAAATGCATGTTCCTAGAGAGGATTTAAAATCCACTTAAACATTAAAAAAAATCTAATACAACAATTTTGTTTCTAGAAAGTACAGATGCATTGAGTAGGGGCACATTTCCATTCTAATAGTTACTAATAGGGTGATTCACATATACACATTTAAAAAATTTTTTGTTTGTTTAATAAATATTTCTCTTCTGTCTTGGAAATATAGTCATTGCCATAGGAACTAGGGATACAGTTGGGGAGAAATACATTGAGACATTAGCTAGATCTATGAATACTTCAAAGTTTAGGAGTGAAGACAGACATTAAGCCAGTAACAACTTACAATCACATACGTTGTGATATATTTAATTATTGTCCTGATGTGGTCGTAAAGGAGAAAGAAAAAGTAAAAGTAAGGAATAGTGGAATTTTTTCCTTAGCTGTGTCACTTCATCTTCCTCAGGCTGATGAGGAAGGCAGGGCCCAAATCATATATATATACATATATATATACATATATACATATGTATATATATATGTATATATATGTATGTATATGTATGTATATATATATATATTTTTTTTTTTGTGGGTCTTGGCCTGGGCATTGTCTCTGAGCTCTTCAGCTCAAGGCTACCACCCTACCAGTTGGGGCCTAGTCTCCATCTCTGAGACCTGTTCGTCATTCCAGCTCAGAGGCCATTAAAGGGCTCTGGCCAGGCATTCCTGGCATACCTCTCTTGAGTTATTTCATGTACATGACTCAACTGAACCCCTGTAGAGTAGCAGGTCCTCAGCTCGGGAGCTTTCCTGCACCGGTCCTGCCCAGTACCTAAAAGCTTGCCCTGACCCTTAGTGATAGCATCTTGGCCTTTTTCTATTGGCTACTCTCCCCTTTCCCATCCCTTCTTTCCCCAACAGTATATAACTATGTGTCCAACGCAATAAATGGGAGATCTCCTGTACTTTCATGGTTGACACAGCTCCTGGCTCAGTGTTGTTTTCTCTCTGGTAATTGGAGGAGGGCTGGGTCATCGATACTTGCCATCTCGCTCCGCACCAGGGGACTTCAGGCTGGCCCTGGGTGTCCCTCTCATACCTGTGTTGCTCGAGAGCAGCAACATCTACCCTTGAGCCAAGCCCCACTTCCAGTTTTCTAGAAGTTAATTGGAGATAAGAGTCTCAGGTCTTTGTGTACCTGGGCTGTCTTTGAACGTTGATCCTCAGATCTCAGCCTTCTGAGTAGCTAGGATTAGAGGCGTGAGCCTCTAATAACTTTTGCTTTAAATAAGAGAATGGAGGGTCATAATTTTAAACACATTTTGAAAAGATAATAAATGAGCACTGAAGGAAAAGGACAGATTAGGACATGAAGAGAGGGGTTTCATGACAGTCTATACTAAAGTTGATGGCTATTCAAAGTGACTGAAACTTAAGAAGTAGAATCAGTGCCTGACACTGGTGGCTCATGTCTGTAATCCTAAATATTCAGGAGGCTGAAACCTGGCGAGATGATGTTTAAAGATAACCTGAAAAAAAAGTCTATAACACTCCATTAAACAAAAGCAAAAACAAAAACAATGAACGGGTGGGTCGTTTGGCCTAGTGGATGAGTGCTTGCCTAGCATGCACAAAGATCGGGGTTCGATTCCTTGGTTCCACATACATAGAAAAAACTGGAAGTGGTGCTAAGGCTCAAGTGGTAGAACTCTAGCTTTGAGAAAGTCCAAGGACAGTGCTCTGGCCCTGAGCTCAAGCCCAGGCCTGGCAAAACAAACAAACAAACAACAACAAAAAAAACAATGAACAAAATAGCTGGACTGAATATATGCCTCAAGTGGAAAACCATGAGTTGTAAGCAAGCAACTCAACTAAGAGCTCAATGCCCTGAATCTAAGGCAGAGGGAGAGAGATGGGGAGAGAGGAAAAAGGAAGGGAGAGGAAAGTAGGGGGAGTTATGTATGTATGAGACCAGAGAACAATCAAGCTTGTATCCACAATTTCTGGTTTGAAGAATCAGATGGATGGGGTACTATTTCAACATTTATTAATATCGTGAATATATTGATTGTATTATGTTGTTATGAAAATGACATATCTATATATATCAGTATATAGAAGCTATATTAACATTGGTTTTCTAATATGGTGTTCAATTTTACCTGTTCATTTAAAACTGTAGTCTTTTGTAGGAAGGTATTGTGTGTGTGTGTGTGTGTGTGTGTGTGTGTGTGTGTGCGTCCATGAACAGAAGTCTAGGACATTGATCCTTCCAGGTTGTCATTATAACTGTTCTCTACCCAGAAAGTAATTAGCCAAGTTATCTTTTCCCTGTTGCTTTCTGCTTCAAGAATGTCCTGTGTTACTTACATTGCTGGCCCACTGACACAATGGCCAACAGATGTTAAATGGCTGGGATTGGACATTCTAAACAGTATTGCTAATTCCTGTTATCTGAAGAGGATTTTAACTGTTAAAATTGTTCCATCCGTTAAGAAACGAAAGCCTCATTATTTTTCTTGTCCTATTTATAATGTGATTCACTAATGGAAGCATTGCAAAGTGTCATCATTCTGTCTGTCTAGCCTGGGAAGTGAACCCACCAGGAGAAGCTTGGATTAGGTAGCTTCTGGTTCCAGTTGGGATGGCCTCACAGTGCCTGGAAGTCTTCTTGCTCTATCAGGCCAGTCATCTGTTGACTTCATTTAATTCTTCCTATCTCCTGATTGACATTCATTTTGGCTTTGATGCCCTTTTCTGTGAATAGTTTGTATTTTGGACCCCAAAACACTATTGACAATGCCTGTGTGATATACATTTCCATCTCTATAATTGCAAGTCCTGTTCTTTCTATCGCAGAACTCAGTCTTCATCAAATCTATCAGATCACCTACAAGTAAATAAATACAATTTAGATTCATGGGAACATGAGTGACTTGATCCAATATGGCCCCATAAAAATGACTATCAGTTGGGTTAAATTTAACAGTTAAAATAACCCGAGACTGACAAAAGGCACCTAAACCTTGCTTAACATTAGAATGTTCACTTCTCAATGTGATGTTGGGTATGAAGGTAGGCATGAAGCCACTTCCTGGGACTAAGGGTAAGGGAAGAATGTGTCCAGTAAAATTAGATTATATAATATTACATAAATGCTTGTTACACTCCTAATCTATATTTTTTCTAATTCAGAATACACAAATCTAGTCCTGGGGCTTGAACTCAGGCCCTGGGCATTGTCTTTGAGCTTTCTCAAGACTAGTGCTCTACCATTTGAGCTGCAGCACCACTTCAGGCTTTTTCTGTTATGTGGTACTAAGGAATTGACCCAGGGCTTTTTGCATAGGCATGTACCAGTAGCCCATAATAGCGACCCTTTGACTTCTTTTTATCCTTATTAATCAAGCAGATACTGGAACAAAGAGGAAAAGTAGCCAATTTTGTAAACAATGAAAAATGGAAGGTTATTACCTGTGTTTGAAAGAAGTGAATGTAAGTCATTCTGTCAGAGGTGACTCCGTATGTTCTCCCTCTGTCTTCTCACCCCTTTCTCTCTCCTGTTTCCATCTCTCTATCCATCCATTTTCTGTCAGAGCATACACCTTTATCCCCTTAGCTACCATAAAACATTTTCCCACACAATCAATGTTGAGCAACAGTTTTAAAGGTATTCTGTGGATTTCTTCCTCTTTTTAATGCAAAATTTCAAGCAGTTTATCAATGTCAGACAGACTGCTTCAGACACACTGTTTAACAAATGTATCACATAGAAAAGCTGTCTGGCTCAGTCTCCTAAGAAACCAAGCAGGAAAGAGCAAATAATTTTCTGGAAAACTGTTTGTCTTAGTAGTGACTCTTTTCCCCCCATCCATAAATTAATCAAATTATGGTTCTAGCATTTCCTGCTACTTAACTGAGGACTTTGCTTGCTATATTTTTTCAGAGGATATAACTTTGTATAAGACTTAATTAATCGGAGTCCGATGAGTGGCCTAGTGATAGAGTGCTTACCTCCCATGCATGAACCTCTGGGTTCAATTACCTGGTACCACATACACAGAAATAAAAAGCCAGAAGTGGTGTGAGCTGTGGCTCACGTGGTAGAGCACTAGCCTTGAGAAAGCCCAAGTACAGTGCTCTGGCCCTGAGTTCAAGCCCCAGGACTGGCAAATAAAAAGATTTAATTAATATAAGAGATATTAAATTTCACCATAGGGACACAATGATTTTCTAATAGTCACTGTGGTGAAGAGAAAGACATTCATTTAATACTAAGAAGTGTTATAAGTACACAGTACATGTATAAACAGGAGTTGGCTTTAATAAAGAAAGACCAGGACATTTTCTAAAGTAAGTGACATTGAAACAAAGACCAAGTAGACATTCTCCAGGCAAGCAAGGAAAACAGAGTTCTTAGCCATATAGAATAGAATACAGTCAGGAGAAAGTAGAGGGAAAAAATAAAACAAAACTAGGAAGAGCTTACAGAAAGGTCAGACACGGGACAATTACATGGTTAATAATAACAGAAAAGGTTCAGATTCCATTTCATAGGCGATACATAATGTGACCAAGATTTTTCACTTTGCTCATTTTTCTTCATTTCTATTTATGTGTTCACTTATTCAGTAATTTTTATAGTACTTGGATCTAAACTCAAGATCTTCGGGTAGATAAGAGACAGGAAGCTTCCTGAGAGGAGACAGGGATAGACAGGTCCTTTACATCAAGCATTTGGATATTATTAGCCAGGCTGTGGCAGAGTAAAGGGAGGAAAGATGGCAGGGAATACAGCATCTTTGAAAGAGTCCTTGGAAGAATCACTAACTTAATAAACATTCACCATTTTGACTTCGACTTGTTGCTTTTTGTTCTTGGCTACATCCATAAGGAGAAATAGCTTTGAGATCTGTGCCATGATGAGCAGTGATCTGACCGGGGTAACATGGAGTCAAGATCCTATTTTTACAGATCTTAGCTGTGATCTTAGGTACTTATGAAACTGAAATCAGGGAATCATAGTTCAAAGCCAGCCCAATGGGGACAAATCTAAGAGACTCATCACCAATTAGCCAGTTAAAAGGTGGAAGGAGAGTTTTGGCTCAAGTGAGCTAGAGTGCCAAGCTGAAGCTAAAAAGCTAAAACAGAACTGCATCCTGGAGTTTCAGCCCCAGTACCAACACTAAACAAACAAACAAAGGAGGAAAAAAGAGGAAAGTGCCATCTCCTTTGCTTTCTGTTCCTGCCTGTACATTTCCTTTGACCTCTCCATTCCCTTATGAGTGTCCTTCTTGACTAGTACTTGCTGTGCCTTCTTTTCTAATTAGTGGTTTTAGAAAAACTCAAATCCTGCTCAGTTTTGTAGGATTTGCTTCTTAGCATATTTTGCAGTCAGGCATCCCTAAAAACACCCTCATATATACTCAGTAGAAGAAAAAGTGTTAAGAATTTATATTTTTTTCTGTAACTGGATAGTCATGCAGCTACATTTTAGATTCAGAAAAATACTTAAAATAGCTATCAATACATTTGTATTTCACTAATTCACCTACTAATCTTTAGGAACTATTGGAATTCTAATCCATCATTTATATTTTTTTTCAGTAATAGTCCTTACAAACATGAGAAAGAGAATCACAAATTACATCTTCCCCCCACAAATTACATTCCTACCTCTCTATATCTATCTATCTATCTATCTATCTATCTATCTATCTATCTATCTATCTATCTTGTAATGATGATGGGAAAGCTGGTAGAGAGTGAGAAATTACATCTTAAAAAAGCAATGATTTAGTGGACTTTTGATGGAGCAGCATTTCAATATCTGGGTTTGGAACTGGCTCTTAAAATCATAACAGATAAAAAACTAGAGAAATAAGGCTTAAGGTCAGAAGTGCTTTTTGAGGAAAATCAGTCATTTTAAATGAAATATTTTGGTGTACATTTCAAAGTGGTAGCAATAACAAGATTATTGAATAGGGAATAGAGTGCTCTTTCATTTTTAAAGAACTGGCATTAAAAGTTGTGGTTTTTCACGTCACTTCTTATTTCCTTTGTATCTGAGTTAATGCTTTCTGTGAAAATGTTTTGTAGCTGAACATTCACTCTGCAGATTATTAATAAGCTTTGAAAATTCATCATAGAAATAAAACCACATTTCCTTGAAAGATAGAATTGAATATCTATTTTTTTTGTAAAAATAACATTGAGCAGGGAAGGAGCTGAATAAATTTTAATGGTTTAATGGTACTAATTTAAATATCTCTGACAAAGCCAACAAGTTGAACATAATAGTTTGAAATGCATTTCTTTTTAAAAAAAAACAAAATTTAATTTTATTTTAAAAGTGATGTACAGGGGCCAGGAGCATGGCCTAGTGGTAGCGTCTTGCTTAGCATGCACTTAAGACCTGGGTTTGATTCCTTGATACCACCTAAAAAGATGCAGAAGTGGTGCTGTGGCTCAAATGGTAGAGCTGTAGCCTTGAGAAAGCCCAGTGACAATGCTCAGACCCTGAGTTCAAGCCCCAAACTGGCAAATGTAAATTAAAAGTGATGTACAGAGAAGATACAGTTACATTGGTCAGGTGATGAGTACATTTACCTTTCAGCAATGTCACCTGGTGTCTCATTTTCTCCTATTTTTCCCAATCCAGATCCCCTTCTCCTAAAAGTTGTATATTTCATTTTCAATATAGTGTCTAGTGAGTGTTAGTTCACCTTTGTCCTGCCATTTCTGTGTTTCCCCTTATCCTCCCTCAAACAGTTAAACTTACATACAAGAACAAAAGTATAGAAATCAAAACAGTCAAAAGAAGAACAACAAAACAAAACAACAGCAAAAAACACAAAAAGTAAAATAATAATGTCTTTTTTCCATTTCTTGGAATTCATTATGATAAATATTTTATATACTCATGTGCAGAAAACTATTGAATCTTTGTGATCCTCTCCTAAAAATATTGTCCTTTGATCTCACTATGTGAATGTCAAAAGAGCTGTATAATTTATCATGTCCTTGTGAAAATATTTTGTCTTGTATCGTCCTGTGTGTTTACTTGTTGCTTTTAGGCACATTCTAATTACTAACAATTTTCCTTGGGTCTGGTTTAGTTTACTTAATATAATTTTTTTTTCCCGTGGGTCATGGGGCTTGAACTCAGCCTGGGTGCTGTCCCTGAGCTCTTCAACTCAAGGTTACCACCCAACCCTTGAGCCAAACTCCACTTCCCATTTTCTAGAGGTTAGTTGGAGATAAGAGTCTCAGGTTCTTTTGTGCCCAGCCTGGCTTTAAACCCTGATTCTCAGATCTTAGCCTCTGGATTATCTAGGATTACAGGCATGAGCTGACTTAATTTTTTCCAACTCTAAAAAGTATTTCTTTTGCATATCATTGCAGGTTATTTTTGTCTTATTTTTGTATTTTTTGTTTATTTTTCTTGTTGTATTACAGAGGGCTAAACACAGAGAATTGAATATGCCCAGAAAATGCTCTACATTTGAGCTAAAATTCCATCTTATCTTTGCTTCTTGATTTTTAGGTTGCCATTAAAAATTACTTGGGAATATTTAATATGAGGTTTCAAAATGCTGGTATTTAACCAGATTTATTTAGTTAGATTTATTAAATGAAAACATTAGGACAAATACATTCATCATGTTTAAATTTTGTAAAAACAATGTCTTCAGGTTTGTGTAAAAGTTAAGGTTACCTACTATTTTTTTAAATTTTTAATTAGCAAGGAAAGTATTGCATTTGAGCAAATTAGGTGCTGTTACTCTCTCACAAAACATAAATGAAGGAGCCTAATAGTTATATTTTTAACTATTGGTTATCATTCCTCATATGAAAAATGCTGCCTTTTGACACTAATCTAATTTGCAGTGTCACTTGGTATAATTTTGTAAACTCTATTTAGGGAGATAAATCTGAGTAACATAACAAAGTTCTTAAAGACAAATACTTGACTATGCTGTTGATATAAAGGAACCTATTGAATAACTTCCATAGGACAATTAACTGAAATTGTGTGCTCTAAGTGGAGCCATAAGTGTGTAAGAATATATATTTGAAGTGAATCATAAATCAACATGTATGCCTACATCTATACTTTTAATCTATTGAGTTTTGTTGTGCTTCACACCTTCAATATATATTGTCTAAAGTAAATTTCAGTCAGGTGTGCTGTTGAAGGACTCTGAAGCAGCAGAGAATCTGTGAGTTGAGGCTTGCCTAAACAAAGCAGGGTTCTATCTCAAATACCAAAATACAAAAATGGACTAGAGATGTTTCTTGAGGGGTAGAATAAGTTTGTGTGTCCCTGGATTCAATTTTCAGTGCCGCTAAAAATTTTTTAAAGGAGTAATCACTATTGAGAGTGGAGAGAGTGCCTGGACTCTCGGTTTTTCTTAATAAATCTTATAAAGCTGCTCTCAGTATAGGTGTTTCATAATGTAGCTGTCAGGGGGATAGGGTTCTCATGAAATTTACTCAGCCAATAAAAGGCCTTTGAACTCACCTGTCCTAATATTCTCTAACAGCAACTAAAAATTGGACAGAGGACCACTTCCTTCCATAGAATGAGATAGCTGTCATTTCTTCCAATGCATGTTAAATAGCACAGAACTCCATTTTTATAATAGGGTTGATACTTGACATTCATCCACAGTTCATATTCATATTCTGAAAGAGTTCCAGTACCACCCAGACATACACTTACAAGTGTTTCAGTCCCATATGCTCATTCTTCACAGGGTATGTATTCCATTACTTGCAATAAAGAAGTAGAAAATGTACAAATCCCTTATATAAAGTCTTTAACTAGAAACAATTCTATCTCCATGGAATTTCATAAATCTTTTCTGATTTATAGGGAAGAATTATGCAACATTCTAGTGCTACATCTACTGCTAAGTGCTACTTACCATTTTTTTCAGATATTTCTTCTTAATCTTTTAAAATATTCCAGGAGGTTCAATGTTCCTAATCACTGAGTTTTAGAGAAATTGAATTTTAAAATAATAAATGTTCTATTTTACAAGGTATAAGGTACAATTATTGATGCTGAAAAATCCTTTTCCTCCTTTTAGGCTTGGATAAACTTAAAGTCAAGAGAAGAGATCATTTGAGTCATGTGAAAGAAATGTCATTCAGTATTACAAAGACAGAAGATGAGAGGTCAAACTTTCCATTTTAGCTTAGGGGCTAGCCTCACAAATATTCTCATTAGATCTAAATTCAGAATAGTTGAACTGGGTGAAATAGACTTGAAAAGAATAAAGTGTAATAACCATTCAACAAATGAGTGGAAGGACAAGAAAGTGAAGTTGCAAATGTGTCATCTCTCGTTGGTTTTCATGTCTCTTTTTTTCATACCTCTTCAAGCATTTTTCTCAATTTAATTGCAATAGATTTTTCTGAGAAATGCTTTAAACATTTTTCTCAAAGCCTCATTATCCTTAGATGTTGTTTAAGTTTCAATTACACATATATTTGTCCCCTTAAAGAAGTATGTGTTCATTGTTGGTAGGCAAAACTTCCACTTTTAAAAGAAGCATAAGTGCTTTTCAAGTCGTGTCTCTAGAACAGGCACATTATAAGTTTTCATTTGTAAAGAAGACAATACCTCATTTAAAGAAATATCTGTTTTTTTAATTATTGGTCCCTACAGTGGTGCTATAAGAAATTTTAAGAGATGGAGCCTACTCAAATATTTATGTCATTTTTATGCCCTTGAAAGGATTGTGAAATCCCAGTAATTGTCAACTGTTTTTGTTCCTTGGCCCTGAGGTGAGCATTTTTCTCCATTATGCTTCACAATATAACGTACTACCTCAGCAACATCCAAAAAACAGGACCAACCAATCATAGTCTGGTTCACATGATAATTAATAAGGAGTCATGTTATACCTTTCATTTACCCCCTATTTGAAAATGTTAAGAGAATACTCTAACCTTTAACAAACTGTAATTCTTCATTTTAACTGTGCTTTAGACATTTTCATTAACATAGTTATCAACATAGTTACATTCATTCTTATTATATAATTTTATTTTCAGTTTGTCTCATGTGTTTCTCATTTCCAGTTTTGGCACAAGACATGCAGAATCTTGCATGATTCATTTGTTTGAAAGTTTGCAGTTGTAATTATTTAGAGAAGTAGGTTGGAATGAACTTTTTCTATTCTTGCTGACATCAGATTATTCAGCCCTTATGCTATATTGTATTGTAGTTTAAACTTTGTACATTTTTCTTTCTTTAGGATAAATGAAAATACAAAAGCTGATAAAACAGTAAACAACTCTGGTAAATGTAGAGAAACTTTTCTAACTATAGAGGCCATGCTTATATTTCATCATTTATATATGTACCGTGCCAGTCCTGGGGTTTGAACTTATGTCCTGGGTACTGTCTCTGAGCTGTTTGGCTCAAGGCTAGCACTCTACCATTTGAACCAAAGGTCTACTTCTCTTTACTCCTGGTGAAAAGTGTCTCATGGGCTTTCCAGTTCTGTCTGGTTTCAGACTTCAATCTGCAGGTATTAGTCTCCTGAATAACTAGAATTAGAGGCATGAAACATTGCTACCTAGTGACAAGAGAATAAATTTTATAATAAAAGCTGATTTAGTCATAATGTATGCTGCTTCATTTTGAAACAAAGATTTTATAAAATTTTGTTAGCAACATCATTTGAACTCAGAGCCTGACACTTGTTCAGCCGTTACCAGTCATTTTTCTCATGGCTCTACCACTGAGCCATGTGTCCTGCCTGATTGTTTGCTGTCTATTTTGGAGGAGTCTTGTAGACATTTCTGCCAGGTGTTTCAAGCCGTGGACCTTAGTCCTCTGAGGAACTAACATTATTGGTGTGAACCAATATTCTTTTAATAGTAGGATACTCAAGATGGACCTCAGTGTTTTTCAAAAGATGATAAGACTTGGGTTATCTCACATATGTTTTATTCCACTATTCTCTTTTCAGTGATATGTGGTCTCTACCTTTTACACTGTTACATATTCAATTCTTCTAAGAGAAGACAGTAAATAAATACAGCTAAGCATATGTATTTAATTTCATTCCTTTATTGGAAGAAAAGATGGAAAAGAGACAATATATTTCTGAAAGTAATATTCGTTGAGTAAAGTCAAGGTACTGAAGATGGGTATATAAATTCTCTATGTGGGCCCACTGTAATTAAAAGGAGACTTAGGATAGTCAATAGAGAAGATGACAAAGTCCAGATGCAATATTGTGTATATGGATATCTACTTTTCCTAAAACCATTCATTAAAGACCGAAAGACTATTTTTTTCTCCAATATAGGTTTTGGTGCTCTGGTTGCTATCTTGTGTCTGCCCGAGACCCTCTGAGTCCAACCCTAGTCCCCCACATGGTCCTATTTCCGATCCGACAAGATGAGAGAAACTATCATGAACCAAGAAAAACTCGCCAAACTGCGGGCACAAGTGTGCATTGGTGGGAAAGGAACTGCTCGTAGAAAGAAGGTGGTTCATAGAACAGCTACAGCAGATGACAAAAAACTTCAGTTCTCCTTAAAGAAGTTAGGAGTGAACAATATCTCTGGTATTGGGGAGGCGAATATGTTTACAAACCAAGGAACAGTGATCCACTTTAACAACCCTAAAGTTCAGGCATCTTTGACAGCAAATACTTTCACCATTACAGGCCATGCTGAGACAAAGCAGTTGACAGAAATGCTTCCCAGCGTCTTGAACCAGGTTAGTGCAGATAGTCTGACTAGTTTAAGGAGACTGGCTGAAGCTCTGTCCAAACAATCTGTGGATGGAAAAGCACCACTTGCTACTGGAGAGGATGATGATGATGATGATGAAGTTCCAGATCTTGTGAAGAATTTTGATGACACTTCTAAGAATGAGGCAAACTGAATGAGTGAGTCAACTTCTGAAGAAGATACAACTTGCAGAAGTTACAGGAGCTGCTATTTTATATTTTGACTGCTTTTTAAAATTCTTTTGTTTATGGATCTGATAAAATCTAGCTCTATTTTATATTTTTAAGCCCAAGCCTCTTAGACACTGCAGCTCTTTTCAGTTTTTGCTTATATACAATTCATTCTTTGTAGCTAATGAAGCTGATAAAGCCTGGGAATAAAAGTTGAAACAGAGGTTAATAAAATTGTTTGCCTAGTAAAAGAAAAAGTTGGCATATTTGTCCAGTTTCAGATTACAGTAGCTTGTGTGCTGATTTCTGTACTTTATATTGTATTCCACTGATTTACATGCTGTCATTTGTGCAAGTAACCTTGTTTTATTAATGGCAACGTAGCAGCATTTGAAGTCCAATATGATATGTCCAGTATTGTTCTTTTGGCTCAGGATTTCATTGACTATCCTTGATCCTTTTTGCTTTCATATACTTTCTAATTGATATTTTTTTCTGTGAAAAATGACACTGTGATAATGATGAATGTTAAACTCACTTTCAGCAAGTGACTAGTGTTTACTTTCTGCCAAATCATGAACATCAAGGTTTTCCACCTTCTAATGTCTTTTTCTATTTCCCTCTTCAGTGTTTGTTTCATAGTTTTCACTCTAGTTATCTTCACATCCTTAGTGTATTCCTAGGTATTTTTAAGCTCCTTGTTAGCATATAGAAAACTACTTATTATTGTATGTTGATTTTGTATAATGTTACTTTGCCAAAAATTTTAACCAGATCTTAGAGCTTTAAGTGGAGTCTTTTGGCTCTTTTAAGTATAGGATCATATAATCTTGATCTTAGACTTCGTAGACTTTGTAAGTGTAAGAACTAAAGCTTTGTTCTTTAATGAATTATTAGTTGAAAGAATTTTATAGCAGTATGAATGTATTAATTTAATTAGTATTTCTTTTAAATTAATGCACTTTCATTGTTTTTACAATAAATTCTTAATGTTTTCATGCTTGATGACTTCTAGCACAATCTCTTGCAAGAGAACATGAAAAAATATTTAGTGTTTCCCTTCATTACTCTTGGATAGATGTCCAGGTAAAGAAAGTCATGATCACATCTTTGGTACCATTACAATGGTACCAATGGTACAATGGCCTCTGGAGGAGATTAACAATGTTCCTTTAAAAATATTCCTGATTCACTCCCCAGAATCTGTTACCATTTCCTTAAAGCACAAAACAATTTGACTTATATAAAAGTTAAGGTACGGATGATGGGTATATAAATTCTCTATACTGGCCCAGTGTAATAAAAAGGAGACTTAGAACAGTCGATAGAGAAGACATGAGCAGAGGTTGAGTTGATGTAACTGATATTAGGGATCACAGCTCATGGAAAGTGGATATCTTATAGGATCTGGGAAAGACAAGATCTTCCTGTGAAGGATCTGTGAAAAATTCCATGCTAATAAACCCATTTAGGACACCTGTCCTTCACTACTAAAAGATAACAAGGTTGTGAATTAAGACACAAACTTTGAGGTAATTTATTTAAAACTCTGAAAGGAAACTAATGTAGTTGCTTGTAGTTGGTTAGTGGTATAAATATTTTGCTTAGACGAGAAAACTATATCTGGAAAAATGCAAATGGACTGCATTCAAAGTTATTTGAAATGTTTTAAGATAAGGCTTATTTCTCATAATAAAATGGTGGGTGAATTTAACTCATTAGATTGCTGATTTTCTAAACAATTGTGTATGATGTGAGTGCTCAGAAAAATAGTTTGTGAAGCTATTTAACTCATTTGTTGCCAACATGCTTAAGACTTCTGTAAGAGAAGAACAACATAATACACAAAAATGGATTCATTATTAAAAGAAGTACAGCAAAGCACAAGAGCCTCTAATCATAGGCTACATCCTTTGTACACTGTACAAAAGGTGTATAATGTTCATCCATGAATGTTCCACCTTAGACTATGCATAAGAGACCCCAGGGGTAGAATGTCTCATGTTTTATTACTAGTAGAATGTGACTTGAACAAAATCATCCTGTTTCCAGGGGTGAACAGCACAGTCCAAGATGTTCCATCTAACTCTCCTTAATTGTGGATATTGCATCCATAGGATTTATTAGAATTATTCTTCAGATCCAAAAAAGGAGAAAAGGAGAGCAATGGATTGGGTTAAGACCCAGAAAATTGCCCTTCATCGTTACCTAGATGAATATGTAGGTATGTTGAGAACTATTTCCTTCTCAAACTGATTATACTGTGACACACATATGCTTATATATTATATATACTATGCTATGCTATACTATATTATATATTATTGTAATATATAGTTACATACTGTAATTATATATTATATATAGTTATAGTTTATTCCAGACATTTATTTTCAGAGACCCCAATTTTGAAAATCTCAGGTATTATAGTCAAGGTGCTTTTCAGAAACATACTTATAAACTATTTGCCTTTACTATATCAATATTTTCTCTTAGTTATTGACTCGTAGTTTTCATTTACTAAACAAAAGTTCACCAGGCAACACTTCTGTGCAAGTATGTGTTATATACTATGAAAAAGCAAGTATGAGTCAGGAACCAAAGCACAGCTCTGACTTCAATGTATTTTACAGTTTGGTGGAAGAAATCCAGATTTTAACAAATAGCCTTACCAACAAGGGAGAATGGAATCAATACCACATGAAAGTGTCTGTGAGGGACTTTGGGAGTATAAAAGAATTCATTAATTATGTTTGGAAAAATTCAGAAAGGAGCAAGCAATTCAGCTGAATCTTCAGAATGCAAAGCATGTCAAAGTAGAGAATGGAAGGATAAGAGCTACGTGAATATTTTTGCTTCTAACAGTCCAGCAGTTAATTAAATTGCTATTCCATTTTTCATTAGTATATTTTCTAGGGTTCTTAAAAATTCAGTATTTCTAAAAACAAAACAAAATATCACAAAATCATATTTTGTCATTGCACGCCTTGTTAGGGAATGATCAAGTTACTTAGAATGGAACATTATAATTAAACAACAATCATTTATTTTTAAGATGAAGGGCATATGATCTTGTACTCAGATTTCTTCATGTTCAATGTCTTGGTTTACTCAGGCCATGTAACAAAGTACTGTGTGGCTTAAATAGCATAAATTTGTTTTCCAGAAGTTCTAGAAAGTGGAAAGTCTCAGTTCAAGGTTCTAGAAGGGTCTGTTGGATATTGTTCTTGGCTTACAGAAAATCACCGGGTCATTTAATCCTTGCAAGACTTTTTGTCTCAGTGTGCACGGGAGGAATCTCTTTTTTAAATTTTTGGTGGTAGTTCAATTTGAACTCAAATCATCACACTGGTAAAGTTAAGGTGACATGACACCAGGGGACCATGTCATCAACTTTATTTTTCACAGATTATTTTTATAGACTGTGTACTTGCCTTGTGATTGTCTACTTTTAGGCTTCTGGACTCACAAGCATGCATCACTCTGTCTTGTTTCTCTCAAGAGCCTGTGGACGTGACTACCCATTGGGGCCAGGTACTGCAATCATTTTGGTCTCAATCTCTGGTGTAGCTTGCCTTGAGAAGCATGTACCATTAAACTAAGTTGTTGAAAGACCCTCCCCCTGAAAAGATAAACAAATTAAAAGCATATCATATACTTAGCAGCTTAGCATTAGTAACGCCATTTTGCAAGGCCTGAACTAAGAAATAAAAGTGTAGTCTTAGGATAAAAATAGGGGGGCAATAAGAGGAACAATGTATGGGCCAACATCTGACCCGGGTCCAGGAAACAAGAGGAACAGATGTTTGGTAAAAAGAATGGAGTGACACCAGGGCGGCAGTTGGGCCAGGCCTGTGGTTAGAGAAATGTGTTAAAATAGAAAGTCGCCAGTATATCAATAAGAGGAACTTGATAAACCAATCAGAACCCTGTAACTATGCTGCCTCTGCTTCTGTAAGCCTGCTTCAGCTGTCTATAAAAATATACCCCTCTCCCCAGCCTGGCGCGCAAAGTCTTCTAGGAGACTTTGTTGCCCGGGCGCCCGATACCTTGAATAAAAACCTCTTGCTGCTTGCATCCGATTGAGTGGTCTCGCTGTTCCTTGGGAAAGGCCTCCCACTTGAGGGACCTCCTCTTAGGAGGGTGGTCTTTCATTTGGTGCATTGGCCGGGAAAGGAGACCTCTACCCAGGGACCACCGACCCACCTCCGGGAGGTAAGCTGGCCAGCGATTTCTATGTTGTAACGTGTTCTGTGTTCTCTGTTGAATGCGCCTGCGTCTGTA
Organism: Megascapheus bottae; assembly: GCF_031878675.1. NCBI lineage: Eukaryota > Metazoa > Chordata > Mammalia > Rodentia > Geomyidae > Megascapheus > Megascapheus bottae. The sequence goes on along the minus strand of NC_143517.1, from coordinate 32,358,320 downwards.
GCCCGGCCGCCGTGGCAATCTGTATTTTGCGGTCTTGGGGAGGAGCTGACGGGCTCAGACTCCCAGCCGTAGCCCCTGGGAGACGTCCCAGGGGTGAGAGAGACTCGAAAGGGTCTCCGTCTGTTTGGTGGGACGCTTGGTGTCCCTTCTGAAGTGAGTACCCCGCTCACGGTCTGTAGGGGAGGAGGATTGGCCATCCTCAGACTCCCATCTGGAAACTTACTTTCGGTTTGATACCGAATCGCGCTGCGATAAGAATTTGTTGTTTGTTGTTTTTGTGGCTGTCTTGTGTTGTCCATTTGGTTTTTAATTGATTGAAGTTTTTATTGGATATAGGGAGTGGTTATCAGCTTAATGTCTGGAGTTAGATTTCTGACTCGTCCAATTTCCCCTTTTGGAGCCGTGCCTCAACCTGAAGACTCTACAGTCCAGTTGTTGAGAGAAACATCTGGACCTCCCCCAAGCTTTAGTTCACTTTCACTTTTAGAAAAAAGCCGTGTTGTTAAGCTTTTTATTTTCTGTGTATTTTTGGTGTTCGTGTTAATAGTGTTAGGACTGGAACTGACTGCTAACATGGGACAGACAGTGACTACCCCCTTAAGTTTGACCTTGCAGCACTGGAAGGAGGTTCGAGCAGCCGCCCACAACCTGTCAGTGGAAATACACAAGAATAAGTGGATCACTTACTGCTCCTCTGAATGGCCAATGTTTAGGGAGGGGTGGCCCCCCGGGGGTAGTTTTTACCCCTCGTTGATCCAGCAGGTAATATCTTCACCTGGGAGTCGCTTGCCCTTGATCCCCCTACCTGGGTTAGGCCGTTCCTTCCCCCCGAAACTCCTCTCCAGGCTACTGCACCTCCAGCCCTTACTTCTTCTCCGAGAACTTCATCCCTCTACCCGGCTCTCGTTCCTCCCCAGAAACAAGTCAAAACCCGAGTTAAAACCGAAACCACCCCCGCCGTTCTTCCACCCGACGATAACCTGATTGACCTTTTTCAGGAGGATCCTCCACCATATCCCCGGAATGGAGGTGCTGAAGCTGAAGCAGCAGCAGCACCTCCGCCGAAATTACCGGGAGATGTAATAGAGGTCAACAGAAAATTTAGAAAAGAGACTGGCACAGGCAAACCAACTACAGATTGCTTGAGGGGTCAAAGTAGATTCTACTACGGACTCTCTTTACCCCTAAAACCTTTACAGAGAAAGGAAAAAAATTGGGATATAGAAAGTGGATCCGGGGGCGCACTTGGGGCTTTAGACTACAGGTTACTGGACATCACCCCGGAGTAATCTTTCAGATTAAACTAAAAATCCAGGCAGTTCCGAGTGGGGTTGTAGGTTTAGGCCCTATGCCTGTTAAAAGGATTGGAAAAATAAAGACTACACCTAAAATGCCTACCCTCCCTCCGACAACCACAACCCCGCCAATAACCACACCAACCCTGGCTCCCACTCAGCCAACCACATCAACCCCAACAGTAATTAAACATAACTTAGCCATACGGAGTGCTCAAATTCCAGGAAATATTGAACTATTGCAAGGGCTGATTAATGGGACCTACTTATTCCTAAATGCCACCAACCCCAATTTAACCCAAGAGTGTTGGTTATGCCTGGCACCCCAGCCCCCTTACTATGAAGGAGTTGCAATTAAAAGAAATTTCAGTACTTTCACAACACCTCCTCCTCAATGCAGGGCCTTTTCCCAGCACAAGCTGACCCTTTCTGAGGTCACAGGACAAGGAGTGTGTGTGGGAACAGTACCTCAGGCTTATCAGAAACTGTGTACTCAGACTGTCAAAGTGCCAACTGGGTCCTATTTTTTAGTTCCTCCTGATAATACCCTGTGGGCTTGTAGCACCGGACTGACCCCCTGTGTGTCATCTAAAATTCTAGATCGCACTTCAGACTTTTGTGTAATTATAGAATTATGGCCTAAAATAACCTATTACAATCCAGATTACATGTATAATTATTATGAGAAAAATACCCGAGTACGTCGGGAACCTATATCTTTAACTATGGCAATAGTATTGGGGGGAATAACTATGGGCGGAATAGCCTCTGGAATTGGAACTGGGACATCCGCCCTTTTAGCTAGCAAAGAAATTAAAGCACTGCAAAGTGCAATGCATTCGGACATCCATGCTTTAGAAGAATCAGTCAGTGCCTTGGAAAAGTCCTTAACCTCCCTGTCTGAAGTTGTGTTGCAAAATAGAAGGGGGTTGGATGTATTGTTTTTAAAAGAAGGGGGACTGTGTGCGGCCCTTAAAGAGGAATGTTGCTTTTATGCAGACCATACTGGAGTAGTAAGAGACAATATGGCCAAACTAAGGGAGAGACTCAAACAGAGACAGCAAATGTTTAATTCACAACAAGGATGGTTTGAAGGATGGTTTAATAAATCACCATGGCTTGTCACTCTGCTTTCCAGTATTATGGGCCCGTTAGCCATTATTTTTCTAATTCTACTATTTGGTCCCTGTATACTAAACCGGGTACTGCAATTTGTCAAGGACCGGGTGGCAGTAGTCCAAGCCCTGGTATTAACACAGCAATATAACCAGGTGCCTCAGGAAGACTGTCTTTAAAATAAAAGATTTTATTTAGGTACAAGAAAGAGGGGGGAATGAAAGACCCTCCCCCTGAAAAGATAAACAAATTAAAAGCATATCATATACTTAGCAGCTTAGCATTAGTAACGCCATTTTGCAAGGCCTGAACTAAGAAATAAAAGTGTAGTCTTAGGATAAAAATAGGGGGGCAATAAGAGGAACAATGTATGGGCCAACATCTGACCCGGGTCCAGGAAACAAGAGGAACAGATGTTTGGTAAAAAGAATGGAGTGACACCAGGGCGGCAGTTGGGCCAGGCCTGTGGTTAGAGAAATGTGTTAAAATAGAAAGTCGCCAGTATATCAATAAGAGGAACTTGATAAACCAATCAGAACCCTGTAACTATGCTGCCTCTGCTTCTGTAAGCCTGCTTCAGCTGTCTATAAAAATATACCCCTCTCCCCAGCCTGGCGCGCAAAGTCTTCTAGGAGACTTTGTTGCCCGGGCGCCCGATACCTTGAATAAAAACCTCTTGCTGCTTGCATCCGATTGAGTGGTCTCGCTGTTCCTTGGGAAAGGCCTCCCACTTGAGGGACCTCCTCTTAGGAGGGTGGTCTTTCATTGTGAATTGAGAAGAGATCTACTGAGCTTTTCTGCCAGTGCTGTACTGGAAGTGTGAGTCTCCTATATTCAGCCTTCTAGGTAGTTAAGGTTACAGCTGATCCTTTACTCATTTTACAAAACAACGAGTCTTATCAACTTAACTTTACCCTTAAGACTTTACACTTAGCCACTTATTAAGGACCTTACTCTAAATGCACCACAAGTAGATTTTGTGAGAATAAAAGTTCACCTATAAAGCCATGTGCTAGGTTCAAACCTAGTTATTCAGGCAGGAAAGTCCATGAGATTCTTACCTCCAATTAACCAACAGAAAACCGGAAATGGCGCTGTGGCTCAAGTGGTAGAGCGCTAGCCTTGAGCTGAAGAACTCAGGGACAGCTCTCAGGCCCCGGATTCAAGAACCATAGTCACAAAACAAACAAACAACCAAAAAAACAAAGGCAGTTCAGCTATAGCAGTCAACAAAAAGATATAGTGGATAGCTTCCACATACTGAGCACATTTTTTTTGTATTTTTGAGATAACAGTGGCACAATCCTGGTTATATTGGTTTATCCCTGTTTTTCAGAAAGGTAAAGGATTAAAAATAACAACTAAATAATAATAAATAAATAGTAATTAACTGGAAAAAGAAAGGAATGACACTTTAAACGATATATTATAGTGTCTCTGAAGAGTTAATATGAAATAGATAAAAGAATGAAAGAAAGCTAGTGACATGAAGATCATAGAACAGTATTTTCTAGGTGGAAGCAACAGAATGTGCACAAACCTTGAAGTTAGGGAGTATTTAATCATCTGAGAAATGGAAAGTGGCAAGCCTGGCCAGACTGTAATGATGTGGAGGGCAAATTGGGGATGAATTTGAACAAAATAGTTCAGGATCAGCTTTGGCAATGTATGAGAAGCTATGGCAGAGGATTAGGAATTAGTACAAAAAAATCCCAGAGGGGTTTAAAGCATAATATTAACAAACACATCTGATTTTAGATTTCTGTGTGGAGAGTGAATTGAACAGGAGACAAAAGATAAATGTGACATTAACACACATGCCGTGACTTTGCCTAAATTAGAAAATGATATCCATTTTGTAAAATGCTTGATATCCACCTGACAGAAAATGGTATGTACAATGGAGTAAGTCATTTTAGTTATATCTCTAACAAAGTATCACAACACTATCATTTAAGGGGATAATGACCCTTTGCAAGAATGTTAGCAATTTATGGAGACACTCTTGGGACCAGATCAGAATCTAGAGGATAGCAGTATGCATTGCCCATAGGAAGATCATGGCTTGAATTTCTATGGCCTGGTCTCTAATGGAATTGGAAGGAAGAGTGGTAAAATTACAAGGGTATTGATAATGTATTTAAGAAAAGTCTGAGGCTACAGATTGGTTACATTGAGATACACAACAAAAGAAAGGTTCTAAGTTCATTTTTGTGGTTAGTTTTGGTGATGATGATACCATCATAATGATTAAAGAATGAATAAGGAATAACTAAGGGTGATTAAGAATGCTGAGAGATCCTTAATTTCTAGAGGTTTAGTGTTGGCTGGGAGTAAGGAACAGACTATAGACTAATTTTTTTTTGAAAAATGGCACAGATAAAAATTAAAACAGAATCATCAACCTGTGAGAGGTTAAGGTGTTATCAGATATGTAACAAATCATTTATGATAAGCTCCAGGATATTGTAAAAATAGGAATGGAATGGTTTCTTTCATGCACTTAACATTCTGAATTTTCATGATCTGTAAGCCAGGAAAGCCATCTCAATTTCACCGAAGAATAAATTAAAGCAGGTGTGGTGGGGCTGATAGATAGATTGTTGCCCAGGAGTAGGTCTCACTGTTGTCCAGCAATCTCAGTTCTGCTTCGCTTTTCGATACCAAACAATGACCCTCAAACCATGAAATCCATATGCACTGCTACTAGTCACAAAATCAGATCATAGACAATTCCTGGCTAATTCTCTGCTAATTACAAAGATTGATTTCCTAAGATATGTTGTTGCCACATGAGAAAGGATTGGCAGAACTTGTACACTGACAAAGAGTTGGCACTGAATGGCTTGCATGGAAAATTCCTGTTATCATGTATAGTGATTCAAGTACATTCTAGGAAATAATACACCAGTTCACAGGGGGGTTCCATCAGGGTCTAATTTCTGAAACAGAACGTATTGATGAAAAACCCAGGTCCTTGCAAAGACTTTTCTGGATGTGCCAAGAGGCCTGGTATTGCTTAGAATATGAGAAACTTTAAAGCACAATTGGGAAATGCTTTCGATTGAGAGGAACAGTTGAGATGATCACATAAACAGGTTATAGAACACACATGTTTAGAGGTTGTCAAAACAAATTTTATATTTAATAGGAGTGAAGTCACTCTCACCCAGAATTTCCCAGAAGGGATTGCTATAAATTCATAAGAAAGAGTTGCTTGCAAAATTGAAGGTAAGTGAATGATTTCTTTTGAGAGGTTGGCCATTGATTAAAAACATTCTCATGAGCAATAGATACTTTAAAATGCTCTGCCAAAATACTTATTGAAGGTACCCAAACTGCACATAAAAATAAGTCTTTGTTTTCTCTTGTCATGAACTTGCAGATAATTCTAAAGATATTACTGAAGGCACTCACTTTTATGTACATGCATATCAAAATGAGAATTTTATTTTGGAATCTGTAATAACTTTTAGGCTATAAGTTTAAGGTATGCTGCATCTGTATAAAATAATAAAAAGTGTCCTTGAGGATTATATTAAATCTTCATGTTAAAAGTCATTAAACATATGTACATATGTTTATACTATAATATACAAATTGTGCATGTTCATCATGATGGTTTTATAAGTAGCTCACTTCTTCATTTTACTTAAAAAAAGAAAAAATGTAGCTGGCTATGATGGTTCAATTGTAATCCTAACTACTTGGGAGGTATAGATATGGGGATAATTCTTTGAGACCAATTTTGGCACAAAAGAAAAAGAGTCCACATCAACAAATGGCTAGATGGAATGGTATAAAGATGTCATTCCAAGAATGTATGTGTTGTATGTGGCAGGGGACAGGTGCTGGGGGCACAAATGGGAGGATTAGAATCCAGGCCATTCTGTGCATGGACCTTATCTTAAAAAATAATCTAGATGGAAAGAAGAATTGGGCTTAACTAGTAGAGCACGTGATTAGCCAGAGGCTCTGATTTTGAACCCCACCCAGGATTTCAAAACTTAAAAAGAAAGTGAAATTTGTAGCAGTGTTTAGATGCTTTACCATAAAAGTACTTTTTTAGTCTTTCTTACATATTTCCTCAAGCTAGGTCCCAGATACTCTATAAGAACCAGTGCCAATTCAGATAGACTGTGATATTAAGTCACCAGTTTTGCTTGAATCTCAGAAGGGAGCTCTATTGTTATTAGGAACAAAAATCTCAACACCCCGCATGACAAATAATAACAATGGACTACAATTGAGCATAACACCTTTGGGTATAAAAGAAAGCACAAAACAATTTTGAATGGCTTTTTAATGTGTTTGCTACTTCTATATCTTTTATAATCCAATTTGTCTTTCTGGAAAGGTCAATCTTTTTTTGTTTTGTTTTGTTTTTGCCAGTCCTGGGCTTGAGCTCAGGGCCTGAGCACTGTCCTTGGACTTTCTCAAGGCTAGAGCTCAACCACTTGAGCCTCAGCACCACTTCTGGCTTTTTTTTCTATGTATGTGGTCTTCCTGCATGCTAGGCAAGCACTCTACCACTAGGCCAAACTCCCAACCCTGGAAAGGTGAATCTTGTAACAAAAGGATGAAACTATTTAACAGGATGAATATCTGTGTTAAAATTTTCTTAAAGTGAAACTCACAAAACATAGACCATTTTATTCTTTTTAATTATTAAAATTATATTGTCAGGGTGATGTACAGAGAGGTTGCAACTACATGTATAAGGTAGGGAGTACATTTTTTTCTCAAATGTCGTTACCCCTTCCCATGTTTTTCTTCCAATTTCCCTCCCTCTACCTACTCCCAAGTTGTAAAGTTCATTTTCAACATATTGTCTTGTGAATATCACTGCTACATTAGTTCACCCTTTGTCCTTTGTCTCACCATCTTGTTATTCCCCTTCCCTTCCCTAATTCAAGTAAACAAATAATTGTATATACTGTATAAAAGGTACCAAAGTCAGATACGACAGGGGATTAAACCATAAAGGGGGCAGGGCGGAAACAAAGGAAAGAAAAGAAATAACTTCATATAGTACACTAAAAACAACAACCACAAAGCTAAACCTCTTTTCTCCATATCCTGGAGTTCATTTTGCACAGACCATTTTAAAGGAAAGAGTTCCATGACATTTCATAATTCTCAGTGTCATGCATATATTTCCCGTATCTAGTTACAAAATATTAACCCTAAGTAGAAGCTGCCATCAAGCAGTGACTCCCTAATTTCTCCCCTGTCCACTAGTAACCACTAATCTGCTTTCATGTCTTTGGTTTTGTGTATTGTAGACAATTTCTTATTAATGCAATCATTTGGTATTGATTTTTTCATGTCTAGCTCTTTGTTCAAGAAGTGTCCTTGGATAGTTTTAAAGACTGTCCATGTTGTATATAACATGTACCAATACTTCATTATTATTCATTATGTATTTTCATGGAAAATAAAAGTTACAATGTACATTCATTCATGATATATCACATGGTGCTTTACAATATGCATACCTTGGGGAATGAATGACAAGACCAAGGTAATACATTGATTATTTTTTTATTGTAATTAATAAAAGGGTTACATGATATTTGCCATATAGAAGGTGCATTAATTCACATATATTGATACCCTTTCACATGTCTTGGTCCCCATTACCCTCCACTCCACCCCCCCGTCTTGGTTTTCCCCCCTTCCCTGTCCAATTTCAAATAACCAACTACAAATAAATCCAATATATCAGATAACAAGGTGAGATACTGTAACAATATGAGATAACCAAGGGACAGCAAAAGAGATGAGAGGTAACATAGCAAATATAATTTTTAAATCATTAGGTGAAAAATTTATCTGTTTACTGCAAGAATTGAGATCACATAGAAATAGATACATTGCTTTACAACATGTCATTCTTCTGCAGATGGTAAGAATAGAGCTGAATGCCTATGGAAGCAGTATCTGACTATTCCCGAGAGCACTGCTTTTTCCATTTCTTTTAATTAAACCATCTTATCTTTTATTTTATACTTATTCAAAAGTATAAGAAATAAAAAAGCAGAAACCTATGTCATTTATCAGAACACACTAGTGATTATACATTTCTCCATTCACACAGATTGCTTTTGTACTTGTAATAGCATTTCTGTCATTTAAAATGTAATTAACACTTCCTAGCGATAGATTTAAGGAACCTGTTTATTAAATACCTTCATTCCCTCCTGCTTTCCTACTTAGTTCTTTACAAATTTCAAATAATTTGTACTGAGCTGTTCAATATAATTGAACCTAGAAAATCCTTGAAATTGCTACACATCTCATAACATCATCTGTCGGATAAGGATTGTGATTCATTGTATTCATTGTTGAACGGTAACTTCTTTGTACAAATACTTAAAGAGAAAAAGAAAATTAAAATAACATAAAGAGTATTGATGGAAAAATAAAATATTAATTGAATAGTTTTCAAAATTATAAAATATATCTTTAAAATATTAATCTGCAGGCCTTTTAATCCTAGCTGCGTAGGAGGCTGAGATCTGAGAGCTGTCATTTGAAGTCATGCAGACAAGAAAGTCCATGACACTCACATCTCCAATGAACCACCAGAAGATTCCAAAGTACAATAAAAGCCCAAAGTGAAATGGTGGCTAAAGCTTAGGCACTGAGCCTAAAACCTAAATTCAAGGCCCAGGACCCAGACACAAAAATGCTGAACTGAGGGCTGGGAGCGTGACCTAGTGGTAGAGTGCTTGCCTACATGCATGAAGATCTGGGTTTGATTTCTTGGTACCACATACAGAGAAACAGCCAGAAGTGATGTGGTGGCTAAAGTGGGTAGAGTGCTAGCCTTGAGAAAGCTCTCAGACACTGCTCAGGCCCTGAGTTCAAGCCCCAGAACTGGCAAAAAATAAACATTGTGTTGATAAAGCTGTAGCCTCTATAATTTTTATTTCTGTTGATTTAACCATATTAAAATTTTGATATATAATGTTCTCAAAAGTGGAATTTACACATGCTCATACATGTATCAATAGGGAATTTACAATACCTTTCATATAATTTATAAACATTTCCGAATTTCACTATGTTTTATGTATTTGGTTGGGGTAAAAGATCTTTATCTGGATTGCTAATCTGTTTCTTTCACTTTTGTATGTTTCTTAGGTGTCTATGCTACCTTCTGCTTACCTCATTCTCATTTTGCTTCCAACAATTTTTATTATATCATTCTGTTAAGTGTTTGTAAACACTACAGGAGTGAATACTAGGCAGGAAATTGTGCCGTCACTTTTATTTTCTCAGTAGTTATATATTCATTTTTTTCTCTGTGTTGTCTAATTGTCTTCCAATAGCTGTTCATTTTCTGTTATCAACTTTTTAATATTCATTAGCCATATAGGCAAAAAAAATCCTCTTTCAATTCCAGAAACCTAGTTACCATTAAGACTTCACTTATTTATTAAGTATTTAAATTAAGTATTCTAAAGCTTCAGGTTCATACTGTGCCTATTTGTAACAGGGTCAATTGTTTTTTACTTATTTACATGTATCATTAGAATAATTATTCACAGGTCATCTGTTTGGCCAGTATTGTGGTTTGTTTTGAAACATGAGGTTGACTTTATTGTAAAATGCAAAATAATTTTTCAGTCAAATGTATTCTTCTTTCATGTTTGTTGTTATTTGTGTTGATTACGCTTGGCTTTTTTAAAACTATGGTCAGAAGAATGCTTAAGAGATCTGAAAAAGAGTTAGTGATTTTTAAATTCTGACATATCTGCATTTCTCCAGGATGAGAACTTCAAATGCCTTAGCATCCACAACTTTTCCTTCATCTGTAGTTTGTGTCCGATGTTTATATGTGGGGTGTGTGTGTGTGTGTGTGTGTGTGTGTGTGTGTGTGTACATGCTAGTTCTGAAGCTTAAATTCAGGCCTTGGGCACTGTCCATATGATTTTTCCACTCACGATTAGCCCTCTACCACTTTGTTTTTGGTGACTAATGGAGATAAGAGTCTTATAGTCTTTCCTACCCTGTCAAGCTTTAAATTGAGGTCCTCATATCTCAACTCTTCTGAGTAGCGAGGATTATAGGCCTGCGCAACCTCACTGGGTTTGTTAGTAGCATATTTTAGTCACACAGGAATAGGTACCTTTAGTTTTTGTTCATTCAGCCTGACTTTGCATTTGAACAAGTGCCCTTTGTAAGTTTCTTGGTGGTTGCTTAGGTGTCTGTCTTGGAGACTGACTCTCACACAGATGATATGCACAACAAGAAATGTACTCACTACCTTATGTATGTAACTGTAATCTCTCTGTAGATCACTTTGACAATTAAATTGAAAAGATCCAATGGGATGTTTACTTATGAACAAATAAGGAAGGTATAGATGCTGGAGCTAGGTAAATAGAAAACGGATCTGGGCAGGAACAGGCAGCAGCTGAAGACTGCTGGCAGAGGCTAGCAGAGATCAGTCCCTTCACTGACATTGTGTTGGCCTAACCAGAGCCAGTCTGTCACCTCCATAGTCAAGTGTTCTGAATTTCAGATGTTTCATAAGAGAGAAAAATGGGACAATTTTGATACAACTCTGGAGAAGTAACTAATCAAAATGGGAGTATAGTAATCATAATTTCAACAAATGTATAAAAGATAAATCATAGGGACCGGGAGTTTGGCCTAGTGGTAGAGTGCTTGCCTAGCATGCACGACGACCCGGGTACCATTCCTCGGTACCACATACCTAGAAAAAAGCTGGAAGTGGTTCTGAGGCTCAAGTGGTAGAGCTCTAGCCTTGAGAAAATCCAAGGACAGTGCTCAGGCCCTGAGCTCAAGCCCAGGACTGGCAAAAAAAAAAGATAAATCATAAAGCAAAGGAATAATCTGGAAGAGACTTACTAGGTCAGCCCTTCATATTGGTGTGAGCTCATGTAATCAGTTATTGTCAATGGAGAGGAAATAACCAGATTGTTTTGAACAAAATAACAGAGTTTGATTGTCTAGAAAACCATTCAGCCTGGAAACCCTGAAGCATCTCCTTTACTGAATATCTTCATTCCATGGAGAAAGCCCTGTGCTCCTTTCTCGGATCTGAGCCAGGCTTCAGAGTGGGTCTGCTGAGGGGCTCCGGGTTGGCTTCCAAAGCTTGTAGTTTCCAATGTGCAGAAACGCATATTCATTAGAGAGAAATAAAATTGTCTGAGTTTTTAAAATGGCAACTTTCAGGAACTTTCAGATGTGTAGTGACTGCCTGGCACTGGCTTCTTACTGCACTGCAGAGGAGCAATTATGAAAATGATTTAAACCCTGGTGGGTTTTGGCATGTATTATTACCCAGTGCTTTTAATGGCATATTTGAAGATTGAGGAACTTGTAGGGATGATGCTACCTACCTCATGACCAAGAAAAGAGCAATTGCAAAAACATGCTCTGTTGTATTAAGAACCCACAAGGCCACACACACACACACACACACACACACACACACACACACACGCACACACACAGTACCAGAAAAATGTTGCTCAGCTCTGCTGTTCCAGATTTCTTCTACAGGAAAATATAAATTACTGGTAACATAATGACTAATAATTTCAGACACTAGATGTAGATATATTGTATAGATATATACATATTTATTATTTATAGTGACTATGAGACTGAATCAAATATGAAAATTGAATAGGAAGAAATATGTGCTACTGAGTAACCTGGGCTAAGAATGAAAGTATGAAGCATGATTATTAGTGGAAATGAAACCTACTTCAGCAACAGAAAGGAATAGAGAAGATAAATTATGGTCATCTTGTGAACAAGCCTAGAATTAAAATATCCCCAAATCCATATCATTGAAATTTAAAGGGAACTTTCTTTGCAAGACATCTGAGTGGGTAAATTAATCATTCTAGCACGTGTACTTTACAGAGCAGAACTGATAATGCAGTGGCTACTTCTCTGGCTTCTGCAGTTTTATTCAGGTCTGTTTCTCTTCTGATTGTCTCCTTAATAGATCTTCCCTTCTGGATGCCTCTGATCTATAAAGGAAGTTATTGGGATTTTATTTCAATATGCTGCTCTGAAGCTGTAATTTGCATCCGTTAGTTCAAATTCAGCTATGCTCTCAGCTCTGAGGAAGTCCTTTTATCAGTTGCCTACCTTAACCAGTTGGTGCTCAAGACACTGCCTCAGAAATGATTTACATAGTTGGTGTTTAGTACCATATTAACAGAGAATGAGTTAGTATCCAAAGTTTCAGACAATCTGTAGGTACTTCATTCTCTACCTGTTTCATTCAATAGATCTCATTCTCTTCCTCCCTCTCCTGGTTTAGTTTGCAAAGTAATAGTCTCTTTAAGGCAAGTAACATCTTCTGTTCCAGGCATTCTGTTCATTCTCAGGAGCTGTGAATGGTATATTCTTCTTAGCTCAAAACAATTTGTCTTCATTTCTGTTATAATACAAATTCCTTAGAATAGGATCTACTTATCTTTCTGTTCTTATTTCTTTGGGTGACAATGAGGCTTAAACTTGTGGCCTTGCATGTGGTAGACAAAGGCTCTACACTTGAGTTATGCCAACATAATCATACATTTTTACAGTATTTTTATTCTAAAGTCACTGCTATAGGAAAAAAATTTGGAACAGTCTTCCCAATTTCTCCTTTAAAAATATCTTTAAGTAGTTAAACAAAACAGTTTCAAGTCAACACATCAGTTTGAAAATACAATGCACCTTGATCACTGTCACTTCTTTGATCATTCTCCATTTCTCCCATCCCTACCAATCGCCTCAAATTATTTAGTTCTCTTTTTAAAATTGTGTATTGTGTGTAAATTGTGTATCGTGACTACATTCATCAGCCCTCTCTACTTCCATTCTTCTGTCCCCTGTTCCTCTTGAATTGATTCCTCTACATGTTCTGGTTTTCTGCTATTCATTTTGTTAAGCCATAATAAGCTAGTTGCTCATAGGAGTTACACCACTGGAATTAGCTCCCCCTGCATATGCTACAGTTTAGTTAACATGTTTTTGTATATATAAATGTGATCCTAGATATTTCCAAGTACTTGAGTTTGCAAGAATAAGGCATAACACTTGGTTTTAACTCTCATTTATCTCTCTAGGTACCATTTCTTCTATCCAACACACCTGTACACAGACTTCTGTTTTCTTACCCTGTAAATGCATATCATCTTATTGCCTCATACTTTCCAGCAACTACAGAAAAAAAGACTTAGAAAATCTGAAGCAGATAAAGTTTCTTAATTACTGTTACTAGTATTTCTTAATAAATTGAAAATGATGAGTGATTTTTATGAGCTCAGGATGCATATCTATACTAGAAAGTAAAAACCCTTCCCCCTTGAGTTCCATAAAGTATGTAATGAAACAGTGGTTGTTTCTTGCTGAGTGAGGCCATGGCTCGCCAGTTATACTGCTATAGTTTAAAAACAGAATCTCCAATTGCTTTCATAATTAATTTGCCATGGCTTTGTGAATATGAGTAACAATGAAAGCTTTTCAGTGGAGCCTCTGTAAGCAAATATTTCATTTTCTGTTTAAATTCACATAGTAATTCAATTTAGGTGTAGAGATGAAATAGAAATATTGTAGAACTAAGCAAAATGAATGGAATTAATAATATGAGCAAATTTAAGGAATGGAATGAAAATTATGCAAGCCTCAAGTCTCTGTATTTAAGAAAAAGTCAGCAAAAATAGAGGAAAGATCATGTGAATATGCAGCTAATTAAATAACACAATTATTACCTCTTTAGCCAATAAAATACAGAAAGAGTAACACAAATATAAAACAGCAATACTGAAACATAACTTTTTTGTTTGTTTTGTTGCCAATCCTGGGGAATCCTGGTGCTTGAACTCAGGGAGTGAGCAGTGTCCTTGGGCTTTCTCAAGGCTAGTGCTCTACCACTTGAGCCACAGCACCACTTCTGGCTTTTTCTATGTATGTGGTACCGAGGAATTGAACCCGAGTCTTCATGTATGCTAGGCAAGCACTCTACCACTAGGCCAAACCCCCAGCCTGGGAAACACAACTTTTGATATTAACAAGTTTTACTTTCGAATGCTGATGAAATCTTTCTGGGTCTAGGAACTGGTATGTACCATATAATCAGGATAGAATTTTATTTAAATGTAATGTAAAAATGACAGTATAAGAGATGATTTCAAACCAATGCAGAGTGATTTTGAGTTTGGGAAACAGTAGTCAGTTCTGAGAAATTTCTATTATCCATTTTTATTTAAATCGATTTTAAAACATCAACTACTATGTGACTTGGGTAAAGTAATATATATATATGCATATATATTTAGATTAAATAGATTTTTAAATCATAGTACTATTGGTGTAGGATTATTTTATAGGCAAGCAGGAATGTTATAGTCTATTTACTCTGGTATCAAGAGTCTGGAAACCTGGCAGTATTTGCAACTCTAAATTACCCTATTTATGTAAAATAAAACCATCCAGAGACACCTTTATACTGGGGTCATTTTATACTCACCCATCATTCCCAGTCAGGAGACAGACTTGTATAAATATGACCGTTAAATGATATGAACTGATGTTGAGCTACATGGCCCAACAATTAATCAAAAGTCATTTTGGGACATTGATCCAGCTGAACTTATAGTGCCACAATAGGCATATCTGCTTTCGTATGCTTTAAGTCATATGAAACTTTATTTAGGTTAAAAATTTATTTGTTCATTCATTCATTCAGTCATCATTTATTAAAAACAACACACTTGTCTTGTCCTGTGAAGGACTCCATTAGGCATTAGAGAAGAGCTCACAGGCATTCAATGTGATACCAGCATTAAGAAGAATCTTCTGGGATTAAGGAATTTTAGTCAAGAAGAGCCTTGTGGTATTCCATAAAAGCTTCCCATCTGTTGCTGGTTGACTGACACGCCCAGCTCGCACTCATCCACTGTTTCTCATCCACTGTTACAGATTTAATTCACATAGTAAGGAGAGAAAGTCTCCCTGGAAAGTTAATTTGGTCTCTAGTTGCAGTGATCACTTACATCGCATAAGAAACTATGCAGTGCTTTACAAATTCAGAGCATTTCACCAACCAAATTGAATTACCACATACATATGATATGGCTGTTTTCTCTCTGGGCTAGTTTGCTTTCTTCTCATACATTTATTGTTTTTCACTTGGACCATTAAAACCTGGGCCTTGTAAAATAACAGGGATTCTTTTCATTTCTAATTTGTTACTCTAAAGTTTTCCAGTGGGTTGGAAAACTGCTTTAAAATTATTTTGGTAATGTATATTGCATTCTACGACCTTAAATACATAGTTAGGGTAATAATAAGTTTATATATGTTTATCATTCTCATTGAGATAAAACTGAACTTTCAAGGTTATAAGACCACCTTGTAAAGGTAGCATCAATATCAATAGTGAATAACAAATGATAAAGCAAACTCCAGAAGAAATGAACTAGTGAAACATTGGTAGGCAGAAGCAATCTATAAGTCAAAATAATATAGCCTTTGCTTTTCTACTAAATTTGTAATTGTCTTATCAGGAAAATTTGTATCTTACCTTTCTTATTTAGAATTTGAATATTTATTATCATGCTTGAAGTTTTTCTCAGTTCTGGGACAACAGGTAGATAATAGCCCTTTATGTTTAGAATGGTAGTTTTTTTTAGAAAATACCACCCCCCCACACACATACCCAGTATTGAGAATCAAATCCAGAACCTATGCAGGCTATCCATGAATAGGTTGTCTTTGTTATATATCTTTGTATATTTCTATTTATCCTTTCATGGAAATGTCAGGATATTTGGCAGTTCTTACTTGCAGACTTCTTTTTATGTATACACTTGGAGAGCCATACATAGGCAGAAGCAGTTGGTCTTTTGTGGAATTCCAAGAGTATGTGTTGATGTTTACAGATAGATGGATGAATGGATGGATAGCTAGCTAGATAGCTAGCTAGAGATATGTTTGTATATATACATATGTGCATACATATACAAATATATAGGTTTGTAGGTAGGTATCTATGTATACACTTGTATTACTTAAGGTACTTTTTTTTTGCCAGTCCTGGGCTTGCACTCAGGGCCTGAGCACTGTCCTTGGACTTTCTCTACCACTTGAGCCTCAGCACCACTTCCAGCTTTTTGTCTATGTATATGGTACCGAGGAATCGAACCAGGGTCTTTGTGCATGCTAGGCGAGCACTCTACCACTAGGCCAAACTCCCGGCCCAAGGTATTTTTAAAAAATAGAAAATTACTTTTTTATCTGCCTGATTTTATAAGTGACATTTTGTCTGTTTTGAAAGAAGATAATCTTGCAAATGCTTATTTGTTTTGTTCCACATCCATTTTAGGAATCATTTAATACAATATAATTTATAATACAGTAGTTTCCTTTAGGCATCATAAAATATTTTGTCAGTTGATTTAGAAATAATTAAAGCTTTAAAAACACATTAAGTTAATTATTTCACTTTTGTTGCCTGCTCAGTGTTTCTAATGTACTAAGGAAACAAAAATGTTAATCTTATTAGTTTCTTGCTGATTTTTCAATTGTTAATAGCCTTGGAATGAATCAAATCACTTTTCTGTGCTGTGCTTCAAAAATAGAAAAAAAGTTGGGACTGGGAGTTTGGCCTAGTGGTTGAGTGCTTGTCTAGCATGCACAAGGACCGGGTTTGATTCCACAGTACCACATACATAGAAAAAAGCCGGAAGTGGTGC
This sequence comes from Megascapheus bottae, assembly GCF_031878675.1. NCBI lineage: Eukaryota > Metazoa > Chordata > Mammalia > Rodentia > Geomyidae > Megascapheus > Megascapheus bottae. The sequence goes on along the minus strand of NC_143517.1, from coordinate 32,341,171 downwards.
TGAGGCTCAAGTGGTAGAGTGCTAGCCTTGAGAAAGTCCAAGGAGAGTGCTCAGATCCTGAGCCCAAGCCCAGGACTGGGAAAAAAAATAAGAAGAAAAAGCAACAATTGGAAACACTTCCAAATTGGAAGAATTCATTAGGGACTCACATATTTAAGAAATCTAACTAAGTCCCTATCTGGCATATCACTAAATGTTACCTTGCTGAGTAGCTTGTCAAGTATAATAAATAATATTCAATTTATATTTTATTAAAAACAGTTCATTTTTTCAAAGATGAAAACCCATCTTGATATTAATTCATTGCTGTATATGACAGGATGATTTCAAAGTGGCATAGAGGCACGTGGCTCGATATGAAGTCAGCAGGAAAAATCTTGGAGAGCTCACATCTGATGCAAGCAAAAGCATGGCTAAAAAACAAATTCGTGTGTATAAACTTTACATGGATAATATTTTAAGACCATTTTTCCTTAGTACATTGAACACTGAAAATACAAGTCAGAAAACATGACAAAAATGTTTCCAGCAAAAGCTAAATCATATTGACAAATTTAAAATTTAATGTTTTGTATAGTAGCATGCTCACTCTATATCTCTGAACTCGGTAGCATGCTTTTACAGGAAGGAGACAGGTATATTGAGACTAGCGCAGAGGATATAATTTTATGTGAGAATTACATTTTTATTGCCTCATTGTTTGTTGTTTTTTTGTTTTGTTTTTGCTTTTTGATATCAGATGTATTTTCTCTTTAGATGTCCAAAAGTTAATAAGAACAGTATCTGGACAAAGAACAGTCACTGATTTTGCAAGACAGTTAACAAATATTTATTTCAACTTTACAGTTACATGAAATAATAAGGTTTTTAAAGGGAAAGTACTTCAGATCTAATGCACATTAATTTGGTAAATATAAGTAGAAATTAACAAGGATCTTTTTATTATTCAGGGCTTTGGACTAGACTGAAGCTCTTAGGTAAAACATTCTTACATATTTCCATTTTCTTTTATTCACAAAAGATATTATTTGGGAAGAAAAATGTCTGTACATATGGAAACCACAAAAATAAAGTTAATTTAAGCTTATGAATATAAAATAATACTGTATAACTAGTTCTATAAGTTCTGGAAGGCCTTTTAAGTGTGACAAAAGAGAGAACATATTTAATTAACTCTTTTTCAGTGAAAAGCCTGTGTATTCTCTTTTCTGAAATTGAAACATTGATTTTTCCATTTTATAGAGCAAATATTAGAACTAATGAAAAGCAAACTGTTTCAGGACTGAATGATGAAATCTGTAGTAGAGCTATATTTTAGTAATTTCACTTAAAGGGAATATTTATCATACATATTAAGTGTTTTCTCTAAATAAATGTATTCAAACATTTTTCTTTTATATTAACTACAATGAATTAAAACCAAGCCAAAAATTTAAAACAGGGGGAAAAGGGAAAATGCCTAGACAGATAGAAGTCCTTCATTATTAATGGATTAAAGTTAGGAAATATTAATTGACTGGTTAGCCATCAACATAGATAGCTATAGCACTCTATTTTTTTATTCATTATTCTCCACTTACCCATGCATATTTGAAATGTAGACTAAAATATATTGAATATATTTCATATTTGAAATATATTTGAAATGCTGGCCAAAAACTGCTATTACAGCCAGGCACCAGTGTTTAATACATGCCATCCTAATTATTCAGAAGGCAGAGATCTGAGGATTGTAGTTCAAAGCCTGCCCAGGCAGGCAAATCCAACTGAGAAACAAAAAAAAAAAGCTGCAAGTGGAGTTGTGGATCAAGTAGTAGTGTCGTAGCCTTCTGAAGGAAAGCTAAAGGGATAGTGCCCAGGCCGTGAGTTCAAGCTCCAGTACCTGCACCAACAAAATAAAGCAAACCCCCAAACCACCATAGTATCCAAGAAAAATGTAAACATTATTGTTCCAAACTGGCACATATATAATATCCAGTTTGTACCTCATGAATATTTGTTATAATATGTTATATGGGAATGGTAGGGCGGTGACTGGGAAAATCTCAGAGGTTTTGTGTGAAAGTATTCACCTTAACATTCCCGCACTCAACATAGGCTAAAACACTTTCTTACTCCATGCATGTACTTTTTTGCTCCATATTATATGTTTTGTGGTAAGAAGAAAAACTGCTTATCATGTAATGACACATATTTAGTGAAGCTCTCAAGAAAATCATATTAAGTGAAGTAAGTGATCCAAAGGAGCACAGGCTCAATGGTTTCCCTCATTTATAATAAGTAGTATACATCTAGGAATCTCCTAGCAGAGGATTACAATAGTGCAAAAACCTAAGTCATATAGGATGAGACTAATGAAAGGAGCTCTAGGATATGGAAACAAGAGCTTTATCTTGTGTGATTCTTTTTCTTTATATACTATGTTATTTCTCTTCTCTTTTGTTGCCCTTTGGTTAATCTCATATTGTTTCTGTATCTGACTTTGTTCCCTGGTATATTGTATATAGTTTATTTGTTTATTTGAAATAGGAAAGGGAAGGAGGAAACAAGATGATTAGGAGGGGGTGGGGGGAAGGAAATGGGGACAAAAACATGAAAAGGGGTATCATTGTGTGAGAAGTAATGCACCTACTAGCTGGCAAACCCTTCTAAACATTAGGCTGACAATAAAAAATGAAAATAAAAAATGAAAAAATCCACATAACCTAACTGGATTCCCAGTTGCTTCAAAACAAACTCTTCATTGCTTTCAGTGAAATCTGAATCTTTAGAACTGGCAATTTCTTGGGACTGTGATTAATTTACAACATATTCGCTATTTGATTTACACTGTAATTTTTTTTAGAAATTTGCAGTAACTCATCATGTAATTATTGTGGAAGTAGCTCCATTTTTCCTTGGTTAATACATGCTTTTGTGAAGAAATTTTTAATTTCCAGAAGACTGTTATTAAATGCTGCAATGCTGTTTTTCAAGAAAATATTTATATCGCTAATCGTATTCAAGCTGTATTCACTCAACAATGCTACTTAAATAAATATACAACATGTCACTAGTAGGTATCTAAGGTGTGCTTTCAAAGCCTTACCTTACCCCTTTGAGTAATATTGGATGGTCAGATCACTGGACTCTCTTTCATTTGCAGACCTGGTGCGCATAAAAAAAAAATGTGCCTGGAGAATCAGAATACTTTCAAATGAGCTAATTACAGGGGAGAGGAAAGATCACAAATGCTAAATCAAGGAATAAAGACAGGTGGAAAAGTTGGAAAGAAATTTAAGTTATCGACCAGTACATATGGGAGATGGAGAAAATACACCTGGATTACCGGTAAAGGCAAGCAATGCTTTTAGTTCAGGAATAAGATCAGGTTTCAAGCCAGAGTGCCTTCTGTGGGAGTCTCTCTGGAACTGAGGAAGCACATAGCACAATTTTGAAGTGTTCCTAAGCTGTACTAGCAATGATGGCAAAAAGCAATGGAAAAGAAAGCTCATGGGATAGACAGTCTTCGACCTGGGCCTGACCAAACCCCAAGGGCAAAAGTACAAGTGCTTCTGACAAGTGTTGGATTCTTTTTTTTTTCCTGAGTAGGACTGAGTAGTAATATTCTTTTTTATTGTAATTGATAGAAGGGTTACATTATATTCGCCAGATAGAAGGTGCATTACTTAACAAACATTGATATCCCTTCACATGATTTTATCCCCATTTCCCTCCCCACAGCCCCTCCCCTAATCTTGTTTTCCACCCTTCCTATACTATTTCAAATAAAAAGTAAACATATTTACAATATACCAGATAACAGGTTGTAACAACATGAGGTAACTAAGGGAAAACAAAAGGGATAAGAAATAAGATATTACATTAAGAACAACAATCACCCATTATATGGCTCTTGTTCCATATCCTGGAGGTCCTTTCATTTAGCATTATATTATATGGCCTTATTATTCTAGGCTTTGTTCTATTGTAAATCTCTGCTAGGAGAGCTCAAGGTTTCTACTGATTATGACAAATGAGGGAAACCATTGAGCCTATGTTCCTTTGATTCTGGCTTACTTCACTTAATATGATTATTTTCTAAGTCTTTCCATTTCCTTACAAATGGGGCGATGTCATTCTTTCTGACAGCAGCATAGAATTCCATTGTGTATAAATACCACATCTTGTTGATCCAATCATCTGCTGAGGGGCTTCTGGGTTGGTTCCATATCTTTGCTATGGTAAATAGTGATAAAAACTCTTGCAGACTTTACTACCCAACTCCTGTAACACAGCTCAGGACAAACATCTTTAAAAAACAACAAAAAAAAGGGAAACTACACATGCTGGAGAAACAATTAGAAGCTTTGGTAGATAGTATTTGTTTCTTTAAGAATAGACAGCAGTCACAGAATAACAGGAATTCTATCCTAATAATCAGATCCAGGCCAGATTTTCAAACCTGTAATTAGCTTCTCCTCTGAGTATGTAGGGGAACTATTTGCTTTTAACTCAAGAATTAATGGTACTAATATTATTCAACGCAAGGAAAAAAGAGTTTTTGCTAGTTTGAAACTTATTGAAATACCAAAAAATGCTCAAAATAAAAGACAGAGTATTAAGAGGTAATACTGAATTAACATCTTTATATCTACATGGATAATTGAAACAAAGTAAAGTGAGGATCAGAGATTTGTATGGTAAATAAGTCTGTGGGAGGAGATGTGATGTTAATAAGGCTAGAACGAAAGAATAATGAGGTAAGAATAAATGTTTTTCAAAACTGAACCAAGACTATTTTATGAAATTAACCAATGAATGTGATCAGCAGACACTGCCAATTGGGTAATTTAGCTTAAAAATTAAGCAATCCCAATCATATTTTTTTTTGCCAGTCCTGGGCTTGAGCTCAGGGCCTGAGCACTGTCCTTGGACTTTCTCAAGGCTAGAGCTCTACCACTTGAGCCTTAGCACCACTTCTGGCTTGTTTCTATGTATGTGGTACCAAGGAATCGAACCCGGGTCTTCATGCATGCTAGGCAAGCACTCTACCACTAGGCCAAACTCCCAGCCCCTCAATCATATTTCTTAAATAATTTGTTTAATTTTAATTGATTCACAAATAAATTGGAAAACTGTTACTATGGAATTTTATTGCATATACATTAGACACAGTGAAACAGGAAGCAATAGTATTTGTGATCATTTGACATTATTGCACCCTGTCCTGGGCTCTGGTTGACAGCATTAAGTGTTGAGAATATTGCTTGTGAACAACATAAGAAAGCTCTCGGATTACTAATTTACAATGCTTTAGTATGTAACTTAGCCAGAAGCAATTGATCAGAGAGATCATCACCTGCTACTGGTTTCTTAGCTTGCTTCCTTTAAAAAATATTTTTTTCTCCCAGTACAGTTAAATTATCTCAGTGTTGGGAGAGTCTTTCAAATTGAACAAATCATTTGTACTAGTGAAAGAAGACACTTCAGAATTCCATTATACTAAATCCCAGGTCATAATTAAGAATGACAGGTAATTATGTTTGGCATAGATACAGTGCTTCGTGGGTTAGAGTTAAGTTGTTTTGGTTACTGTATATATGGCTGATCGACTTGTCTTTCAAGTTGGTAATCAAATCCATTAACTCCCAAGTCTCAATTACTGGATGTGATGTAAGTTATAAACAGAGATAAAGAATTCCATTGTTCAACGCTAGACCCCTTCTTGCCATCAACCAGCTCAGAGCTCCACTTCTGGCAATCTAAAATATTTAAGAAACTTAGAAATAAAAATTTTCAATATATTGTTTAGCCTAGAACCATTACTGCCCTCTAGTCAATTAGGTTAATTCCTGGGAAATACATGATTGGAAAATGTAAATAAGTATCTGGTCTATTTCAACAATAGATCATCACCCTTGCACATAATGAATCATAAAATTCTGCCTTAGCAGCCTGCATTTCTCTTTGTCTTGATTGAGCAAAGGTTAGGATTACACTCTCTTTTCATTACTTTCCCATACAATCCATTCTCTGGGGTTTTTTTTGGCATTTTTATTATTCTTTTGTTTAAATTTTATTATCAGGGTGATATAGAGTGGCTACAGTTACTTTCGTAAGGTAGTTAATATATTACTTCTTGAACATTGTTATCCCATCCCATCATTTTCTTGGAAAGATTCAAACAATGTCATAATTTTTTGTCATAAATTTTCATATAACACAAAGAGTTATGAAATTAAAAAAATTGAACTATGGAGAACATCCCTTTTCAGTAAAACTGCATTTATCTGCAAATATTTGACAATAAATAATTTGAATAGTGGTATATACATGCATATAATTATTCAATATAATTTCAATATCTATATGTAATGTATAAAGCACTGCAAATTACTATATTGCCAACTATTAAAATCACTATTAATAATTATATTGTTACATACACCTATGTGATAATATGCATGTACATATACAGCTTAAATGTGTATATTATATATATATCACATAGGTGCATATATATACACACACAAAGACATGCAAAATGGCATATATATTTAAATTATATTCAATCATATTTTTAAACAGGTAGGATAATAGATAAAAATGGGAAAAATAGAATATATTAATGATGAAAAATATAACTGTTTGTTTTATTGTTCAAGTTATATCCATAAGTGAACAGTATTTTTTGTGATAAATCTTTTTCAGGCCCTTATTCGTAGATATGAAAATCTAACACTAAATATGGCTAAGTTCTATTTCAAATCTAACATGAAAATTTTAATTAGGAGAAACCATTTCTAGTGACCACATATGTTGAACTAAGACGACCTCTCAAAATCCAGTATCTTAGGAGACCCAAGATTGGATTTGTACCTCATAAAGGAAAAGTGGTTGGAAATTAAATTAGTCAGGATGTGATAAATGCTAGGAAACTATGTTCTTTTCTCAACAATAAATATCACTTTAAATACTTGTGTTTCCATATTACAACATGTCCATTATTCAGATGAAGTCAATTAGTAACTGAATCTCAAAAAGCATCATGGAAACTATACAGTGGAAACATTTTCATTCTCTGACTTTGCTTATTACATGCACACCGTATAAAGTTTATATTATTACAGTAGATATACTCTCCTATATGACTGATTAGGTTACAAATTTTCTTAAACAACTCTGCTAACCTTGATTATAGTAAAGAGATTCCAAAGAGGTTATGACATGTGAACATACCAAATAGTATCCTCTATGTGCTACTTCTGCAAACTTTTATCTCCCTGGAGAGGTTTTTAAGTTATATTCTTAAAAGTTGAATTTACTTATCATTTTTGAGCATGTAATCATATTCCTAAAAGTAATGACTAGAAACTTATAACTAGTTTGCCAGAATATCTGTTGGATTGGGTTGTACTTACAATTATGTAGAATTTGCTCTTTTCAGTTATTGAACTGTTCCATATGAACAGCTTTCCAATATGATTTTTTTTTCTTTCTGTTTCTTTGAGAATGGGGCCATGTTATTCTTTTGATAGAATAGGATTCTATTGTGTTTACAAAGCACAGTACTTAATCCATTGATCTATTAAAGGGCATCTGAATTGATTCCATACCTTAGCTATGGTAAATAACGCTGCTATGAAAAATTAAAACAGATTCAAGCGAGTGGTTAAACCTCCCGTGCTCCTGGATTGGAGGAATAACATTGTGAAAAAGGGTAATTCTTTTAAATTCCATCTACAAATCCAATGCAATACCCATCAATATCCCAATGACATTCTTTAATGAAATAGAAGAAACAATCCAAAAACTCATATGGAATAAGACTCTGGAGAGCAAAAACAATCCTTATCAGAAAGGACAGTGCTGGAAAAATATCAATACCAAACTTCAAATTCTATTATAAAGCCATAGTTATTTTTAAAAAATCATCTTGGTACTGGCACAGGAATAGGCATAAGGTCCAATGAAATAGAACTGAAGACCCAAAAATGCTTCCACAGGCTTATGGCCACCTAATCTTTGATATGGAGCAAAAAATATCAGCTAGAAGAAGCCCTCTTCAACAACTCATTTGTAGAACTAAAGATAGTAAAAACAAAATAAAGAAAACCATCAAGCCGGGCACAGTGGCTCACATCTGTAATCCTAGCTACTCAGGAGGCTGAGATCTGAGGATCAAGGTTTGAAGCCAGCCCAGGCACAAAAGGACCTGAGACTCTTATCTCCAGTTAGGACATGGGGCTTGGCTCTCGGGTAGGGTGGTAGCCTTGAGATGAAGAGCTCAGGGACAACGCCCAAGTCCAGTGGTAGGTCAGTAGGCTTGAGTGGAAGAGCTCAGCGACAATGCCCAGGCTGAGTTCAAGCCTCATGACACACAAGAACAAATCAAGAAAGTTAAACCACACACAAAACCTTTAACCAGACATATGTCTTGATATTGCTAATAAAATTTCTCATCTATTTTTATTTTATTAAGGACAAAAACAGATATGGGTCTTTCAATTTGAAATGTTACTACTTAGCGATAAAGAATGGGGTCTACCATGGATGATTTTATAAAATTACATTTTATTTTCTCCTAACAACATTTTGTATCCTAGGGTTTTAGAGTGGGGGCCATCTTATGATATAGTTTAAAGTAGTAGATTTTAACACTTAGCCTTTACTCATGTTATTGACTCTAGAAGGAAAGGATGATGAGAAGAAAACTGACAAAAATTGTCTGAGATTGTGATTTCTACCATCAATAGAAAACACTCTTTTCTAGGTAGTTTACCTTAAATCAATGTCTCACAAGTGTTTGAACTCAAAAAAATGTCCAGTTAGGGTTCTTTAACTTTTGTTTGAAGGCTGATAATCTCCCCATACCTCACTTCAGTCTTTACCCCAGGGCTTGCATACTTCTATGTAAATAGGAAAATCTGATCCCAAAATGTAGTTAGAGGTATTTTTTTGTCTCATGTATCATCTTCCACTTCTGCAGTTACTCATACAACCTATGGTTTGGAGACAAGATGTCTCTATTCACACATCATAATGTCTTATTGCTTACTTGCTGTCTGTGACAGAGAACAGGCTAGTATTTTTGAATAAGAGAACATATTAAAAGAATAGGACATGAATCATCACCTTCTCTGTTTTCATACAATAATTCAAATTTCAGGAAATAACTTCACCTCCACAGATAGGAGGGATTTTACAGGTTAGTATTCTCTCTCTTCACTGTATGGTTATATCTTTTTGTTTTGTTTTGTTTGTCTGTTTGTTTTTGTTTTGGAAAAATTCAAATAAAAGAAAGGCAAGCATGTTCTTTCTTTTTTTCACCATAAGAAAGATGGGCCAAATGGGTTATGTATTGATTTTAGTTTGTAGAAATCTGTCATTGATTTGTTGTCACATGTCATCCATTTGGTACATTGCCTGCAATCTTTAGGATGGAAAATGAGGATTTGTTTTTCAGAAATATCCTGCCTTCTACAGAAAAATATGATGAGCTAACTTAAATGATACTCCTATCATGTATTGATTAACTTCTGGTGTAGCTGGCCAATGGTCAAACACAAACCTGTTTAAGTACTTCAAAAAGTTTGAACACTGGTATCCGTGTCCCATCCTTAGCATGAAAGCACATCTCTACTGACTCCATGCTCAGTGATATCACAAACTCCCAAACTATAATCAGTAAATATAAGGTCAGGCTTCCTGATCTCTCCAGGAATATTAAGAAAATGTCCTGTAATTTGGATTTTGAGGTACAACCTAATTACTTATTTTCATCTATAACATTTTCAAAAATTGATGTATTTTCTCATTATAGAAGGGGATAATCAATAAGCTGGGTTATTGTGATCATTTTATCATCAATATAAAATCCTTAGTTAGATAAAAAGTATAGGGAACTATATTTTCTAGAGAATATTTTCCTTTATATACTTTGGACCTATAGTGATTTTCTAGAGGATCATAATAAAGAATAACTTGGGTGATTCTGAAGATGGATGTATGTTCTCTGCTACTGAGCTGTCCCTTTCATCCCCATAAAAGATAATCTTAATTGTTTCAATGTCAAGTTCTCAGCTGAAGTCTAAATTTTCTTTCTGGTTGGAATATGACAGTAAGGGTAATTAAAGCAATTAAGAGTTTCCCATGCATGAAGTATTAAGCTTTGTTCTAGGCAGGGAAAACTTTACAGAAGAAAACAGAAACAATTCAAGAATAGTGATGAGGTTTGGAAGGATAAATTGGTGTTGAATTTCATTTGTAATTTTCATCCTCACAAAGCTTTCTTATCATAAATCTTGAGTAGCAATAGATTCATAACAATATCAACAAATAAAATGCTTTATGGAATTTGAGGGAGGAAATATTTGTGGTATTGGGGCTACCAGGTTTTATCATAATCAAAGACAAGTGTTACCTCATGCTTAACTAGAATTAGTAATATTAGACTCGAGTTCTTTTTTTGGAATTTTTTTATTGTAATTAACAGAAAGGTTACAGTATATTCACCAGACAGAAGGTGCATTACTTCACATACATTGATACCCTTTCTCATGACATGGTCCCCATTTCCCTTCCCCCTCCCCCCACTCATCTTGATTTCCCCCTTCCCTATCCAATTTCAAATAACCAATTAAGCACATGTAAAATATATCAGATGACAAGGTGAAATATTTTAACAATATGAGATAACCAAGGGATAGCAAAAGAGATGAGAGATAACATGGTATGTTAAGGACAACAGTCACACATTATATGGCTTTTGTTTCCTTATCCTGGGGGGTTCTTACATTTAGTGTCAAACTATATTGTCTTATGTCTCTAGATTTTGTTCTATTGTAAATCTCTGCTAGGAGAGCCCAAGGTTTCTACTGATTATGACAAATGAGGGAAAACATTGAGCCTATGTTCCTTTGAGTCTGGTTTACTTCACTTAATATGATTTTTTTCTAAATCTTTCCATTTCCTTACAAATGGGGCAATTAGACTTGAGTTCTTTATGACAATTTTCAGACAAAAGAGCTATATGCAATAATAAGTATAAAAGTCCCCCATAATGGAAATGACTAGTACGAATAACATGCCATCTTTGGCACACAGTAACGTCTTCATTATTGCAGATCTTGGAACCAGTGGTGTATAATAATATTGTGGAAATTTGAGCGTAGGGCCTCTACCTTACAAGACTTGCTTGTATAACTGGTACTCTACCATTTGAGACATGCATCTAGCTCTTTGCTGGTTATTTTTTGAGACTGAGTATCAGAAACTGTTCTTCCTGAATTGGCCTCTACTGGCCTCTAAATCCCCTGAGTAGCCACTAGCTTAAAATTCTATGGAAACTTTCATCTAATTTAAATGATCTGAACTTAAAATTTATGTGACTAATGAAGTTCCAAGAATCACTAAGAATTTTTCAAGAGTAAGACCAATGAGGATTCACTACAGAAATTATTGAAAAAATTTGTAGGTAAATCTAGAAAAATTTACATGAAACATGTTTAAATAATATAGATTTCATAATTTGAAACACAACAAAGTCATTATTACACATCAGGGTGGTGTCAGTCAGAATCCTTTGATATGGCAAACATTTGAGTACTCTGACTCATTGATTTAGAATCTTAGTCCATGATCCATTCTTTCTATTATTTTGAGCCTGAGGCATCATCTTGTGGGAAAATATGGAGAAAAAGACTGTTCACCTGATGGCAGCCAGAAAACAGAAAGAAAGACAGAAATGGTCCTGGGATTAGATGGATAGTCCTAGGAGCATACTCAACCTCCTCCACTTAAATCTACTCTATATCATAGAGTTGGCAGAATCTTCCAAAATAGTATTCTCAATTTTGAATCAATTCTTTCACAATGAGCTTGTGGTAGAAATTTTATATCCCAAGAGTAAGAGTGGTGGACAAATAAATAACATGAGAAGTAAAAAAAAAAGTATTTCTCCCTCATATCATACCTTAAGGGAATTCCAGTAAAAATCAAATATCCAAGCATAAAAATTTGAAGTTAAAATATAAATGTCAAAAAGCTTCTTTAACCTTTTAAAGAAGTAAATATTTGATAATACAGTACTAGAAGAAAGACATACTATTACTACTATCCATCATAATAAATATAAATACCACTAATACTCAGGTCTTGATTTAAACACTTGACTCATTCTATGTAATTAAATCCTTATGAGAGCTTTGAAATACGTTACATTACCACTCTGTTTTCAGATGAATAAATAACACTTGTAAAAACATACTTCTTGTATGTGATAAGTTGGGTTTTCAGTCCCAGTAGGTTTCTCCCGAATGTATGATCTTTAATCCTGTTAACATGGAAATTAAAAGCCATAAGGGAAAGTATAAGCATATTTGATTTCCTTAAAAGTAAAATCATTGAATGACAAATTGCTGTAACCAGTTACCCACTGGAATATATCTATGTATGATATAACTATATACCTTTCATCTGTTTAATAAGACTTCCTATATATAAATTAAAAAATAAGCAAATCAAAGCAAAAACACAAACATACAAATCACAACAACATAGGGCCAAATATCCAGTAAGTCCCTAAAAATGGGGATGTAATTTAAAACCACCTTGCGATATTACCAGATGAATAAACTATCACATTGCTTAGGTAAACATGAAGAGAAATGGTAAATTAATAGGTAGTATTAGTGGGATAAAATTGGTAGAGAAATTTTACAAAACTAAAGATATGCCTATTTTGTAAATCAGAAATTTTATTCCTAAATAAAGGGAGAGTGGAATCCTTGTTGATATAAGACATTTATAATATTTCTTCCAATCACATTTGTAAACATCTTGAAAGTGTAAACAGCTCAGCTATCCCTTATTAGAATGAAAAAAGAAAATGATTTATTTCTACTGGGACACATTCTAATTAAGATTTTAGTTACATATTACATAAATACTTAGCTACACAGATGATAAAAAGCTAGTTGCCAGAAAGACAAATATGGCATCATATACAAATTTAAGCAATGAAAATGTTCGAAAATATTAAGCAGCCAATAAACACATATACATAATTCACGATATTTTCTTTTGGTGAAGGAATGAGAAAAATAAAATTTATAGCTGTAAAATCACGTTGATGGGTATATTAATGCCGATTGTTTCATTTTTGTAATATTTACATAATTTTAGCATGTGCTTTAATGTGCATACTATTGTTAAAGAAGGTAGGAATGACATAAATAACTACAAGATCCTTGAGTCCAGTTGTGTCGGGGGTTTTTAGCACTCTTTGCCTCCTGACCAGCAGGAAGAGCAGAGAGAACTCGCCCAGACTAAGACAAGACTGAGAAAGATTAGGGCCGGCTGGCCGCCTTCACCCAGCCCTCCCTCTCCAGAGGGAAGACACAAACACACCAGGGAGAAGGTCACAACAGTAACTTGTTTAATGGGAAAATAGGGCTAAAGTAAGAAGCAGGAGTCTATCAGCATAAAAATGGGCAGGACAGGGGGAGGTAGGTGCCATCAGAGAGCGCATGGGGCCAATCCATGGGTTTGAGGTAGCTGTATTTTACATTACAACCCACAGCCAAACCTCCCAACCAGGAGAGAGCATGGTTGGATTTCCAAAACCAGGAAGTGAGCACTGGACTATGAGGTAGGCCTTTTACCCTTGATGTGACCTTGCCTCACACAGTTGGCCAAAACTAATACAGTTCTCAACTTCTGGGCAGAATTCAGGCTGTGGAAATGTTGTTTCTCCATGGCTGCTTCTTACTGCTCCTCCCTCTACCACTAATAAGGTAACTTCATTCAGGAATTCATTTAGGCTGCCCTGGGTGTCAAATTTATCATCACATAAATTGATATGCAAAAGGAATAAAGTGGGGAAATGGAGAAAGCCAGTTTGCCCAGACACTTTCTTTTTCTGCTAGCTGGCTGCTGTGTTGTGAGTTGTTTTATTCCACCATGTCCTCCCTGACATAATGTACTGAAACCTGAAACCTCTGCAACGCTTAGCCAAAATGAATCCTTCTCTCTTTATGTCAAGAATTCCACTGCAGCTAGGAAAAAGCGAACACACTGGTCCATAACTGATCTCTTTTCTTAAGCAATGTTTTACTCACTTGTGTGTACATATGCAGGTCTTTCTTCCACATTTTTCCCCCCTAGAATTTGTTCATGAAAGTAGAGTCCTTGTCAACTTCAGCTTTATTGAATCTCATTGCTTTGAACACATGAGGCATATAAGAAATCCTTTTTTGGCAACTCTTCACAAAATAGAGCAGTGTGTGTCAGGTAGGACAAATAAGATTACATAGAAAGGAAATGAAAAAGAAATCCTCAGTTCAGATGGTATAAATATTCTTGTGATGAAGATTACCTATGTATTAATTTCTCCTAGTCTATACATCAGGTGTGCCTTCTCTTTCATCTGTTTTACTCTGTTTCACCAGTAAATTTTATTGTCATCTTACTTCCTGATTCTTGTCTTTAAAGTTCTTCAAAACTCTCCTGCCCATTACATTCAAGAGCCTTGGATGGAGTGGGTAATTGGGGAGTTGAGTTAATGGCTTTCCCTCTTCTATTGGGAATTTTCTCATCTCACACCCAGCTCTCCAACATCCTCCCCGCCCCCCTTTGCCAGGTGCACTATACTGGAGCTGGCTCTATAGGTACTCCTCAGACACTACTTTCAACATGCTGTTGATTTCATCAGCAAGACAACTTCACTACAATATGTTCAATGGAGAAAGGACACGTGTGCCAGAACCCAGGGCTCCTGGACCGCATTTTGGTTTAGCAAGCCTAAACCAGCTACAAAAGACATTGCTTCAACACATCTTGCTCCTGCCCTTCCTTAGCCTCTTTTAGTTTCCATAACCCTTCAGGAACAAGGGGAGATGATTTGTAGAAGGGACTTGATTAGAAATTAAAAACCAATAATTTTGAAAAAGTCACTTTATCAAACACCTAATTATAATGGAAACAACCGATCAGAGCACAGCGATATTAACTCCTAGACCCAATCACCTGCAGCAAGAGCAATGGCCTTTGACTGAGATATTTCTGAATAATAGTCACCCTCCTCTGTTGTGTTGAACAAATGAAATTCTTATTCCTGAGACAAGAACCTGAGAAGCCTACAGTGGTAGCAAGGCAACCATGCAGCTGTAGCACTGGTAGGGATTGCTTGATAGGAAGACTGAAAGCTTAGTGGGCTTTGCCCACTAAGATCTAGAAGGGCTATGTGGGTTCGGCCTACCAAGAACAGCTTAAGTTTCGGTATCACTATACATGCACTGAAGATCCTGTAGAAGACAGGCTTAACTTACTCAAGTGAGGAATCAAAGATCTATAGAGAAAGGAGCTGTAGCTGAAGGCACATTCTCTTCACCCAAAGGCACACCCCAGGTCCGCCAACCCCCACAATCTCACTTTCTCTCTGCATTAAGCATTCTCTTTCATTAATACCATGCTAATGGCCTCTCTAAAGAGGGGTTTTTCAGGACACTGCCTTTCCCAGCAACAGCAAACTGGAAGGACAGAAGGCTGCACACAAATCCAAAACCTGTC
This sequence comes from Megascapheus bottae, assembly GCF_031878675.1. Classification (NCBI taxonomy): domain Eukaryota; kingdom Metazoa; phylum Chordata; class Mammalia; order Rodentia; family Geomyidae; genus Megascapheus; species Megascapheus bottae. The sequence goes on along the minus strand of NC_143517.1, from coordinate 32,325,619 downwards.
AGAATATGCACGTATTTTCCATTCAGGCCCATCACACCACAGAGACGCTGCATGCTAGAAAGAATTAAAGCGACGTTCTGAGCACTGATTTTGGCAGAGAACTATAGCCAACGGCCAACCGTGCTGTTCAGAACCAGAGAAAGTGAATGAGAAGTGAGCTGGTGGGGAAAGCAAGGAGGACTATGGTTAGCCAAGAAGAGGAGGCTGGCTGTACTAGGAGAAGACGTAGGAGGGGCAAAATCTTGGTCCTCAGAAGGACTGGATGAGGTGGGATTTCAAAGCCAGGGTACTCCACTTCTAAGACCCGTAGCAGCATCTTGGGGACCCAGCTGTTGATGGAGGTAAGAGAGAAGTCCAGAGATGGCCGGCTGGAGGGATGGCTGTGATAGCTTGTTTGGCAATTGAGGAGGTACACTGCGGGCACTGCGCTGCCCGTGGGCTGGTTGGACTGAGATGAATGGCCCTGACACCGAATGGAAATCATCCTCTACTTGGGCACCGAGCCTAATGGTGTGGTTTCCAGTCGCTCCTCCGCAGTGACACTCAGTAAACTCCAGACTTGTCCTAATTATGTCAGGAACATGTAGTATAATAGGCATGTAAGGGAAACTCAGCAAAGATCATGGAAGAGCAAAATTATGCCCACTGCCAATCACCTGGTAGGGTTTTGTGGCTTTTGGTAGCCCTGACACTATCTAATAGGCCTGAAGATCTTGGCTTTATTCCCAAGCTCTATCACTTGATAATGAGGGCAAGTCAGGGGCAAGTCTCTTCAACTCTCAACATTTGTCTGTTTTGTCTGTTTTTGTTTGATGGTTTGTTGTATTTTTAAAGATGACATCAGTCCTGAAGGTTTTTTCCAATTTTATTTTATTTTTATTTTTTAAAGAATTTATTAACACTGATTTTTACATCATATTCAAATGACATGCTTAACAAATGAGTGTTCAAGAAGGGAATCTCTATACACAATCACTGGCACTTAGTTTTTAGAACATAATCAAAATTAGGCTAAGGGTTTGTATATCATAGATACATAATAATCTATGTAATAAAAAATGTCTATAGAGTCAGGTTTTTATGTCTATGTAGTTACATTTATATTTTTTATATTTTTGTTATATTTAAGAAGTTGTACAAAGAGGTTGCCATTCATCAAAAGAGTGAGAAGCTATTTTGCTCAACTGTACACCTACCTGTTTTCCCATATTAATTTCAGAGTCTTTGGAATACAGTGAATTAAAAAGATTAAATATAATGCAATTGCCCAGCTTTTTAATACTTTTGGTGTTCTAATTTTTCTCAAGAATTATTTTGGCCTGGATGTAGTTGTATGGGTTTTATTTCTGGGACTTTGACTCTGTTCCCTTAGTCTTTATGTCTGCTTAGATTGCAGAACCATGCTATTGTGTTAGTATGGTATACAGAGGATCTGTTGACAATATAATCTGGAAGTGTGGTACCATGGAATATCCAGCATTGGTCTTTACATTTATGATTATATTCACTACTCATTGACTTTTTTGTTTATATATTAATGTTAGGGGGTTTTTTTTGGATAAAATGACTTGGGGGGCCGGGAGTTTGGCCTAGTGGTAGAGTGCTTGCCTACCATGCACGAATACCCGGATTCAATTCCTCGGTACCACATACATAGAAAAAAAGCTGGTAGTGGTTCTGAGGCTCAAGTGGTAGAGCTCTAGCCTTGAGAAAGTCCAAGAACAGTGCTCAGGCCCTGAGTCCAAGCCCAAGACTGGCAAAAAAAAATGACTTGGGGATTTTGAGGAGTGTTGCATAGAATCTACAGATGGCTTTGGTGCTAGAGCCATTTTCACAGTATTGATTCAACAAATCAATGGATATGGGAGGTCTTTTCATTTTCTATTGTAAAAACACTTTTTTTCCCCAAAGATACTACACAGGTATAAAAGATGAGGGAAGTCTGTACTGACAAAAAGTGAGAGATGATTTTTAACTGGAGATAAGAAGAAAAACATAGGTTACTTATGCAGCCACTTGAATCTACCCAAAGGAAAAAGCCCAGCTTCCTAGCATTTTTGTGACAGGAGGCAAATAGTTTACAATCAGAGAAACCATCTACAAAAAGTAAGCTTCTAATTTCTCTCAGGGACTGAAAAAATTGCTGTCTCTCTTGATGTTTGTATTTCAGAAAACTGATTTCTAGGTACTTACTTGAAAAAGAATCTAGATGTGCTAAAATGATTTAATCATTATATAATACATACATTCATTCAATAACACATGTGATTCCTCATTCATATATATATGTATATGTACACATACATGGCTTGAACATTAATTTATAATAAGTTTAACTAAAATATTTCTCAAGTATAATCATTTTTAATGACTTTGGTTAAGTATACTGTGTCAGATGGAGTAGTGCCCTCAATCTATTATATTAATTTCTCATGGACTTTGAACTTCACTAATCCTTTTAGGCTTTACCAAAGTCATCATACGATATTCAACTTTTTTTTTAAATGCCCTGTGTTTGTATGCCCTGTAGGTTGGCCTTCCTTAAGCTAAAATGGAGAGAAACATGGATTTGAGAATTGTCTGTGGGAAAAGATTTTTGGTGAAACCAACACAAATAAATAAAAGGCTACATGGATATCCACAGTCCTACAGTAATGCCTTAGGGCTGTCTCCCAATGCAAGGTGAGCATACCATATACACGCCCTGAATCAAAGGCTGGTTAAAGTGCATGGTGGGGGGGGAAGTATGGGGAGACCAAGTTCCCTAAGATCTATAATCCTTTATTAGTATATAATATGACCCAAGAACATGGATAGTAGCTGTTTGGGGTAAAAATAAGGTAGCTAGAAAATAGCAAAGCAATACAAAAAAGATGGATAGAACTATGAGATCTATTAACTGAATTACATAGACTTAAATCAATCATGAGTATCTGGAGTAAATCATGAAGTACTATCTATTATTGAATTCTTTTCCTTGTCAGGAATTGGTGAAGAAATTTCTCTCCAAGCCTCCAACTTTAAGATCTCCGCATTCTGCTAATATTTCTGCTTGCCTGTAACTCTGAGAGCAGTGGGCACAACTGTCTGTCTTGAGGTTCACTTGTGTCAATGACTCTGTGTAAAGCAGCTTTACTTTATTTGGTGGTCTCTTCATAATTGTACACAATTCAACCAGAAGAAACTTAAGGGAGAGCGTGTGTGTGTGTGTGTGTGTGTGTGTGTGTGTGTGTGTTAGTTCTAGGGTATGAACTCAAGAGCTAAGTAGAGTCCTTTAGCTCTTTTGCTCAAGGCTAGTACTTTACAATCTCTACCATTTGAGCCACAGCTCTATTTCTGGCTGCTCCCTCCTCCTCCTCCTCCTCCTCCTCCTCCTCCTTCTGGTTGTGGGACTTGAACTCAGGGACTGGTGGTGTCCCTAGATATCTAGTCAAAGTGAGCATAGCGCCTTACCACTTTGCACCACAACACCACTTCCGGTTTTCTCGTGGTTAATTGTAGATAAGAGTCTCATGGACTTTCCTACGCAACTTGGCTTAGAATTGAGACCTTCAGGTCCCAGCCTCTTTAGTAACTAGGATTATAAGTGTGAGCCACTAGCACCTGGCTGGGCCATTTTTTTGATGTTCTGTTCATCCTTTCTTTCTAATTTCCCTTATAAGCAGATGGTTTTAACGTGCTTCTTATTTCATTAACATTATTTTTTTAAATTAAAGAATTTATTAACATTGACTTTTACATCATATTTCAAATGACGTGTTTAACAAACACGTGTTCAAGAAGGGAAGCTCTGTATATAATCACTGGCACTTAGTTTTTAGAACATAATCAAAATTAGGCTGAGGGTTTGTATATCATAGATACATAATAATCTATGTAATAAAACATTATGTCTATAGAGCCGTAAGTTTTTATGTCTATGTAGTTGTGTTTATATTTCCAGTACCATGTCTATAGCATTGGGTTTGCAAGTATTGAGTCCTCACTCTTGTACTGTTTGGATCTAATAGCCACATATTAAGGATACCATGCACCTTCTTTCCTTGGTCTTGACTTGTCTCACTCAACATGATTCTCTCTAGATTCATACACTTCCTTGCAAATGCCATTATTTTATCTTGTCTTTTGGCTATGTAGAATTCCATTGTATATATATATATATATATATATATATATATATATATACACACCACATTTTCTCTATCTATTCATCTGCAGTAGGGCATCTAGATTGTTTCCATCACCTGACTATTGTGAATAGTGCAGAGATAAACATAGCTGGGCAGGTGTCCTTATCATATCCTGGGCTATGATGTTCAGGTTAGATGCCCAGAAGTGGTATGGTGGGATAGTAGGGAAGGTCAATTTTCAGTTCTTTAAGAAACCTCCACACTGCTTTCCAGAGTGGCTGAACTAGTTTACAATCCCACCAGCAGTGTAGTAGGGTTCCTTTTTCTTCACAACCCCGCCAGCAACTGTTATTGTCTGAGTTCAAAATCTTGGCCATTCTTGTTGGGGTAAGGTGGTATCTTAGGGTTGATTTTATTTGCATTTCCTTTATGACCATAGATGATGAACATTTTCTCATATGCTTTTCTGCCATTTTAATCTCTTCTTCTGATAAGTCTCTCTTTAGTTCCCTTGCCCTTTTAGTGAATGGTTTGTTAGGTTTGGGGAGGATTCATTTCTTGAGTTCCCTGTAGATACTGGATATTAAGCATTTGTCAGATGTATTATTGGTAAATATGTTTTCCCAGTTGGTTGGCTGTCTCTCTACTTAATTATTTTAAAATACATTTTTATTATCTTAATGTAGTTGTACAAAAGAGATGCAGTTTAGAAGTACATTGCCTCTTGATCAGTTTATTAGCATTTTTTAAAATCCATCTAAAACCTTATTTGGATATTTGGAAGAAGTAAAATGTATACACTGATTTTATTTGAGTATCCAATCAATATCCTGATGTGACTCATGTTCTTTATTTTTTTAATATATTTTTATTGTAATTAATAGAAGGGCTACATGCTATTTGCCAGGTTGAAGGTGCATTAATTCACATACATTGATACCCTTTCACATGTCTTGGTCCCCATTTCCCTCCCCCCACTCCCATCTTGTTTTCCCCACTTCCCTATCCAATTTCAAATAATCAAATACAAATATATCCGGTATATCAGCTAACAGAGTGAGATACTGTAACAATATGAGATAACCAAGGGACAGCAAAAGAGATGAGAGATAACATAGTACCTTAAGGACAACAATCATTCATTACATGGCTTATGTTTCTATATCCTAGAGATCCACATAAGGCCATATAGTATGATGCTAAATGAAAGTTTATTACATTTACTGATTTGCTTTACAGGGGTCATTCCTTATGATAATTTCAAACATATACAAAAGTACTATAATTAAAATTCTCTTGGTCATTCTGTTATCCTCACTCTTAATAATATTTCAACTGGTTTCATTATTTACATACATGCTTATAAAAGATTTTAACCATATGCACCCTCATTCACCTGCTCTGTTGCCCCTCTCTCCTCTGGCTAGTCTCTCTCCTAGCATGGCCTATTTTGCTTTCACATCATTCAATTTTCCTTATTTAAAACTGTGTATTAGTTATACAGAGGGTTGCACCATTGTATTTTGCATATGCATAGATCATAATTTACTCATATTAATTTCTCTGTTGTTTTCTCTGTCCCACAGTCTATTCCCCATTGTAAAACAGTATTCAGCAAGATTCTTTGTGTTATCTACACACACACACACACACACACACACACACACACACACACCACATACCCTAGACACATACACTCACTCACATTATTTTTTTCATATATTTTTAATGTAATTAATAGAGGGTTACATTATATTCACCAGATAGAAGGTGCATTACTTCACATACATTGATACCCTTTCTCATGTGATGGTCCCATTTCCCTCCCTCCCTCCCCCCACTCATCTTGATTTTTCCCCTTCCCTATCCAATTTCAAATAACTAATTAAGCATATATACAACATGTCAGATAACAAGGTGAAATATCTTAACAATATGAGATAACCAAGTGACACCAAAAGAGATGAGAGATAACATAGTACATTAAGGACAACAATCACTCATTATATGGCTTTTCTTTCTATATCCTGGAATCCTTACATTTTGCGTCATACTATATGGCCTTATGTATCTAGATTTTGTTCTATGGTAAATCTCTGCTAGGAGAGCCCAAGGTTTCTACTGATTATGACAAATGAGGGAAACCATTGAGCCTATGTTCCTTTGAGTCTGGCTTACTTCACTTAATATGATTTTTTGTAAGCCTTTCTATTTCCTTACAAATGGGGCGATGTCTTTCTTTCTGACAGCAGCATAGAATTCCACATCTTGTTGATACACTCATCAACTGAGGGACATCTGGGTTGGTTCCATATCTTTGCTATGGTAAATAGTGCTGCAATGAACACAGTTGTGCTAGTGGATTTAGTATGTCCTTGTTTCTGGACGATTGGGTAAATGCCAAGTAGTGGAATTGCTGGGTCATAGGGGAGTTCTATGTTTAGTCTTTTGAGTAACTGGCATACTGCTTTCCATAGTGGTTGAACGAGTTTGCACTCCCACCAACAGACTCACTTACATTATTATTCACTTTCCATTGTTCTCTCTTCCTCTCCCTGCTTCCTTTCATAACAGATTTCATATCACATTATTCGTTCATTGCAACTCCAGAAATTGTGGTATCTTTATCTTAATGTGGTCTAGTAATTCATATTCTCTTCCAATAACTTTTCCAATAGTATTAAAACTTTAGAATTCCTATCTTGTTCCTGTTTCAAATGTTGGTGGAATCTGTTTTCCTCATTAGGGACCTTCTGATGGGATGTCCCTATGCTGGGATCAGTATAATCCCCTTACATATAGGATTTCCATATGCCCCAGAGAGATAAGGAACTGCTGGTCTGCATCGTCTTACCTTGAAGAAGTTACATATACTTTCTGGAATTTTTGTTTATGAAGTCATTCTCCTTGCTTGCAGAGGTTCATGGCATCTTTTTAAACACAAATTTTATAACCCACCAGGTTCTATTCAGCTGTGACAGTCTGAGGGCTGAACTCTCGGTGATCTAATGCATCTTACTGGAGAGTGGAGTTCCTTTCACTCACTGGTTTAACACCATAAAACAAGGAAAACAATGTCTCATCGCATTTTTTTGAATTCTAGTCTCCTGGTATTTATGTTGTGTGACAATAAATTCATATGTGACCATGCACAAAGATTATAAACTGGAATTCTCTCATCCATCCCTTTAGGATGAATATTATAAAGAATCAGTTGCTTTAAAGGAACTAACTTATTATGTAACTACTTTAAACCATTAATGGTTTGTATTGGTACTGTTGACAAAAGTGTCATCATCAGTAAAGTGTGTTATAGTCCATTATATGAAAAACTGGGAAACTAGTTTAATTTGTATGTAATTCCATTTTAAAATTTTAAACAAGGATGAATCATACACAGTCTGATTTTCTTTTTAGGGACATCATTTTGGATTTCTGTGGGTAACTGTGTTCCACAATGGATGAAACATATTGCAAAGAGTTATATGAGGGAAAATAAAGTTTTGGTCATTACAAAGAATATAATGTGTGTGGATTTTCTTTTCATGTTATCTTTTTACCACTTTGTTACAAAAATAAAAGTTAATCATAAGAACAGAAAAATTAATGATGCTACAGGAGCTAAATACAAGGAAGGAAGAAGCGATGTGATTCCTTTTCTCACTTTAAATTTTGAATCTGAAAGCACTGATTAAATGGATGTAGAATTTTAACTTTTTGCCAAGATGTTAAGACCTTGTCATGAAATCAGTTGATCTTGCGTCGACAGAGGAGTATGAAGATATGTTGAGGACATTTTGCAGGCATTGATTCCTCTTTGCAAAATTGAAAAAGTCACCTGAGTAAGGCATCTTTCTTTGAAACTGGGTCTGGAAGTTCTTGGAGGTACTGCATCTGGCACAGAAGAAGCTACTTCATCGTGCTCTTCTGAAATAGGCTCCTGAGATGTACCAGCCGGGAAGCACTGACAGCTCCGGTGGGAGGCCTTCTTTACACCCCACATTCCTGCCAACATTCAAACTGCCAAACATTACTTTTGCATTCTACTTTTGTCACATTTAATGCATAGACAATGTTTCTTTTTTGACTGGAGTGATATCAAATATATGGAGCAGGAGTGGAAATGCATTCCTCACATGTGGTACTTCATCTACAAATACTTCAATACAATGTTGCAGAAATGGTAATGTGGCAGCTCACTTCCACCCTGTGATGCTGCACCAATGTGTATATATCTGGTCCCTATTGCATTCCATCTCCTTTAACCTTGGTTAGTAGCCTTAGGGTTTTTGTTCAGATTTGCTCAAATTCTGAGTAGCTAACACAGAATAACAATGGATTGAAAAGGTGTAAGATTTTCTCCTCGTATACCTTGTGGTAGATTTTTGATTCTTCTCTTTCCATAGATCGTGTAGGATTCAGCTTCTCATGCCCTTGAACATAGGGTGGCCATGTGTCTTAGCACATTAAATGTGAGTGGAAATGACTTGTGATTTCTGGGGAGACTATTTTTTTCCTTTTTCCCATTTTTTTTCCATATATTTTTATTGTAATTAATTGAAGGGTTACATTATATTCACCAGATAGAAGGTGCATTGATTCACATACATTGATACCCTTTCTCATGTCTTGGTCCCCATTTTCCTCTCCCCCCACCCCCACCCCTCATCTTGTTTTCCCCGCTTCCCTATTCAATTTCAAATAACCAAATACATATTTATCCAATATATCAGATAACAAAGTGAGATACTGTAAGAATATGAGATGACCAAGGGACAGCAAAAGAGATGAGAGAAAATATAGTACATTAAGGACAACAATCACTCATTATATGGCTTTTGTTTCTATATCTTAGAGGTCCTTTCATTTAGCATCATACTGTATGGCCTTATGTATCTAGGTTTTGCTCTATTGCAAATCTCTGCTAGGAGAGCCCAAGGTTTTACTGATTATGACAAATGAGGGAAACCATTGAGCCTATGTTCCTTTGAATCTGGCTTACTTCACTTAATATGATTTTTTCTAAGTCTTTCCATTTCCTTACAAATGCTTCCCATTGTTTTTAAGTCTTGTTCACGACTGACCCTATTCAAGGCGAGCCATGCTATCTCTTCTGCTTCTGTTTGGTTAATTGAAGATAATAAATCTTTAGAGTTCTCTGTCTGGGCTGACTCTGAACCACACTTCTCATGTCTCAGCCTCCTGTGTAGCTAGGCTTGTAGCCAGTAGTACCCAGCTTGGAAAAACATCTTAATATGCTATACCTACTTTATTCTGTTTTCATTCTCTCACTTCTAGTGATGATAATGCACTAATATTCTGAAGGTGCCATTTAGCATGGCCTGTGATAAAAGTTTCTTTTATCCCCTGTAGTCCCTGACTCATGTCAATATAAAATAGAGTCTTTTACTCTCATTTAATGGAAAGAAGAATAAACTGGGAATTAATATTAATTGAACAAATTGGCATATCTTTGCTGGCAGAGACACTGGAATTATGAGGTTTCACAAGTCTCATTACTTAGTAAGGGTTACTTTTTCCCCCAAACATACTTCATGGTCCAAGATAGATGCTTCTATCTAAGCCACAGTGTCTGCACTCAAACCAGTAGAAGTAAAGAAAATATTGAGAAAAATACTCTCTTTACTCTTTACAGGTATCCTTAAAAATTCCATGCAGCACTTCCATTGGTGTCTTATTTGGTATAATTAACATAACATACCTAGAGGAGAAAGAATCTTGGATTTTTCCCTCTGTTCTAAACCTGAAACCATCAATCACTAGCTATTGCATCTTGCTTAAGTTAAATTATGATGAAACCATAGGATCTACATTTGTAGAGCTCGTAGTTGTCTCACTATGTCAATTTTCCTCCTCTTTTAAAGAAACAGAATGAACTAACTTAGTAAAGATGATATGGTTAATGATTGATGGTATTTGCTTTAGAGCAGAGAAATCTGACTAAAAAAACCAGTGGGTTCCTACAGTATTATATCCTTCCACTTTTTAAATTTTCACCTGTACAAAATAAATTCTAATTTTAGTGTTGGTAAATATGTTGGTAAATAAAATTCTGTAGAATCATATTGATTTGACTTTTTAAATTTGTTTTCTTTACCCTAAAATTTAGAAATCAGATGTTCCAGTATTTGCTGGCCCTGATATTAACCAGGCCAGTTTTCAAAATTCACAGATTAAGATCAGAAGTAGCTTCATGAGTTCAATCTACTTTCTTTCCTAGCTATTCTAAATTTGAAATGCTAGTTCTGAAATGCCAGTCTAGTAAGGCTTCGTGGTTAAGGAAACACAATTTTATAACTTTGAGATCATAATTTAACCATTTAAAGCATAAACTCCTTTTTAAAAATAGATACATTTCAAATATAAATGCAACTTGACTAATGAGACTGTGTAGTACAACTCAACTAATTTTGATAGAGTATATGGACAATCATCTCTCATAAGCATTTTCCAGGATTCCTTATAGTAATTTAATTTCTCCCCTGTCTATAATTTATATTTATCAGTGATTTATACACATAGTAAATGCTCCTTTTCTCACTGTTGAAAAAATATTCAGGAAAACCTTAATGAAAGATTATATTAATCATGTTAAAATGTGCTGATTTATTCTAATTGAATTATTCTTGCTATAATCTATTCTTTGCACTGAAATGTGTATTATCTAAACCTTGAATATATTTCATATAGTTAAAAAACCAAATGTAGAAGTCAGTGATACTATAAAAATATTCCCATTTCTTACAGGAGACCCTGGCTCTATTATATTGCTACATATAATAATGCACACAATATACCACAGAGGGGAGACAATAAATATGCTCACAGAGTAAAAATGCTCTTTTTAACTTTTGAAAAGTGTTTAATGCTATCTCAGTAATTATTTTCACTAATATGAGTACATGCATATGGAAGTAGGTAGAAATTTTACACTGTTTTAGGTCTTGTCCTTAGTGACCCTCTCTCAAGTGGCAGAACAAGCTGTTAATTAAGTAGTCACTAACAGCACAGTTGGCATGAGTTGATTTATGGCATTAGCAGGAACATGAACTCCTCAACTTAGCCAATTGCAAAGTAGTTTCCTTTAATCTTCATTTACAGGAACTTTGCTACAGCTTGGGCTAATATTTATGGCACTCTGCCTGACATGGCAGGTAGGATTCTTTCAGGGCTTTTGGTGGTGGGAGTAGTGAGGTGGCTGTGTGTGGAGTGCCTCAACAGATGTCAATGGTGATGGCGCTTAGGAAGAGGTGACAAATTAAAAAACGGTCACACTCAAATGTCTTCTTTGAGCACACTCGTGTGATCACACTGATAGTAGGAAGTATTAAGTATGTAAAGAAACACAAATGGTAAGTGACTCATTTCAGCTTTTGGTGGACAATTCTAATGAATCTCCCATATTTATCTCATAATGAAGGTTCATATGAAACTGCCCCTGGCTCCCCCTCCTTCCCTTTGGCTTTCTGTCCCTAATCTTTTTGTTAGGAAAGTTCTTTCTCAGGCTTCAGTTAATGAACTGAAGGAGAGCAAAGCCCATTTTTGATGCTCCTTGCAAGACCAGATTTTATGTCAGTCATCACATCTAGGTCTTCCAGTCTAAATGTCCTGAGCTCCCCATCCTCCACTTTGACCTCAGACACACACTCATACCCACCACAAAGCACCCATAATCCAGCCAACACATTCCGTAGAAATGTAATAAAAACTGACAGTAGACAGAGAACTAGAGTTTGCTGAAACCATAGGCAATATTGTACATGTGTGAGGGTACAGAAAACAAGCTTATTAAATCATTTATGTTGGAGAAGGAGAATTAGAAAGTGATGTGATAAAAACTTCATCCCCTCCTAAGCATTCCCTAGTCATTGAACATTTATCTTTTTTTTTTCCAGTCCTGGGCTTGAGCTCAGGGCCTGAGCACTGTCCTTGGACTTTCTCAAGGCTAGAGCTCTACCACTTGAGCCTCAGCACCACTTCTGGCTTTTTTCTATATATGTGGTACCGAGGAATCGAATCTGGCTCTTCATGCATGCTAGGCAAGCACTCAACCACTAGGCCAAACTCCTGGCCCCAACATTTTATCTTTTTTTACATGGAATTTTCTATAATACATTTTTTCTCTCCTCATGTTCATATAATTTGGCTTATCTAAAAAAGTATGCAGATACTGTCTCTAGGAAGTATAGATTCAAATTGACCTTCAAGAGACAGAAAAAAGGGTGGCATTCTGAACAGAATATTTCTGCCCAGACTGAGGATTTCTCACTGTAACTACTTGTGTCCCTTGAAAGCAGTTGGCAGTCCCAGAGCCTTGCAAGTTGGAGGCCCATCTCCTTTGGTCAAGAAATCTTTGACACAATGGCTTAAAGAAGAATACAGGGCAAGTGAGTGTAGGCATACAACTGTCACTAGGATCTCCATTTTTCTTCTATTCTACTCAATTTGCTCTGTCTAGTTCAGGGGGCATATTAATAATGGCTGCACAGGTTGCTTTGTAATTAAGGTAATACATCCACATGAGTGGTAAAGTATGTATATCCTAGATATTTCTTGATTTTTTCTTGTAGTCCCACACACCTTAACTCCTATTTTAGATACTGATAGGCACTGATGGGTTTAATCTAATGAAGGCAGACTGGAATAGAATGACCCTCAGAATGAGTCAGAATTTTCAATACATTCTTAACTATCGATGTTTTGTATCCTAGTGGCGGTAAATAAGAGATTAACTGAATGCTACTTGGAGACCACAACAGGCAGCCTTCCACAAACTAGGCTAACAAGGGAAGTGAAATAAGATAGTCTCTGTCTAACTTTGTTTAAACCCATTAGAATAAATATCATTTAAAGTAAGCCCTATTTGTAAGCTTTTTGTTTGTTGGAATTTGAAATTAATGAAAACTGAAATATTCTGTTTTATTTTTTGGATATGATAAACCACACCCATCTGAAAATAAATATATGACTTGGAGCTGTAGCACTCTAATGTGAAGCCCATATTATCAGTCACATTAATCGATACTGGTGGTTTCTTAAAACAAAAGTATGGACCATATACTGGACTTATTATAATATAATGTATGTAATTTATAACTAATTCTATTCCTATATTATATATTCTTTTCTGTTTTGTTCATTGCTGTCTTCCTAGTCTTATAGAAATTGCTGACATAAATCTGAAAGAAATATGATAGTATAAGAAGTGGAATAATTTCTTGATGCTATAAAAATTATCTTTCATAGCTTTTCAAGATAATTTATTCTTGCCTTGAGCTACAGTAATACATGAATGATGTATAAAGAAGACCTTTAAAAAGGAAACCTGTTGAAATTATCTTAGGAAGGTGTGAAGGGAAATGGGAAAGTGATATAGAAGGTGAGATAGATTGGAATACATTGCACACATATGTGAAAATATGACCATGGAATCTACTCCCACATAATTAGTGTATGCTAATTATAAAGAGGTGTGTACAAAATTAACATATAAATTTTAACTTCTATGGTATATGTCTGTCACTGATGATAACCCATTAGAAAAAAATAGTCAATGCAACAGATTTTTAAGAGTTTAACCTTCCTTTTTTATTCTTAAAATTATAAATTCAAAAGATTATTCTCATGAAAAGGAATTAGGAAATATTGAATTTTTAATTAATTATTAATATGTGCTGGGAAATTGGTAGAAAATATAACTATGAGCCTTCAGTATTTGTCATCTACATGGATAGACTCTAGCATACTTACTTGGAGAAGGTTGCCTGTTGCTCAGTCATCTTTCACAAATTATAACAGTGTTATGTTCATTAGTTTCACAAGGTTTGGGAATCCCAACCAAAAAATCCAGAGAAAATGATGGTAACACAAATTCAATGACCATAATGATTGTTTGAATCCTATTCAATTACATTTCTCTTTAAATTTTATCTTGAATCTTGGCAGAAGGGTAAGTTCCAGGAATTTTCTTAATATTTGGAAAGGGTCAGATTACTTCTTTTAAATCATTTTTGTGAGAAATTCAGCAATAACAGTTTACTACTCAGCAAATCTATTGAAGGATGAGATAGTAATACTGTGTGTTAAGTACAAGTGTTGTTTCTAAGAAAGACAACACATTCCAGGGTTATGTTGAATAAAGTTTCCTAGAAGAAATCACCTACATTCTGAGTGTTGGAGGACTAGAGAGTAAAATGCCCTCAGTGCCTGAAATCTGTGAAGGAGTGGTTAGGATGAAAGTTTCCAGAGAATACAAAGCTGTGTGTGAAGGTGCCAAAGGCATAAACCTGCATGGTTTCTTCAGGCAGCTGCACGTTTTAATCTGAAGCCAACAATACATATGAGGACAGAGAGAAAAACACTGCTTTGATCATGAAGGACTTTTACTTCTGGCTAAATGTTATAATTTTATACTAAATTATATGAGGATTTATGATGGGCAATAACACATTGGCATATTAGGAATGTTCTTGTGGGAGTAGTTTGGAGGAAAGTTTGGTGAAGAGAACAAAAGGAAGGAATGTAGGGAAAAGTTTTATTACTTAGAGTGACAATAATAAATACTAGAGCTAAGACCTTTTTTTTTAGTGAAATGTTGAAATAGGGAAAGATGAAAATTGCAACGCTTGTCTTTACTACATTGGTGCACTCAAGGATAAGGAGGAATGTAGGATAATTTTTCTGGTGGCCATGACTTGAATAGTAATGTGATCTATTATGACCAGGGAATCCTGATATGGAGAAATAAGGAAGAAAGTGAAGGAAAAGAGTAATGAGAGAAGTTCAATTATGAAAATGTCCAATCGGCTACACTATCAAATATTGAAATGGAAATTTAATAAACACATGTGTTGTCTACTTATGGAGCGTATTGGAAATATGGATGCTGGGTAGGTTTAAAATTGTCATCAGAAACTGTAGAGTTGGACTCGGGATATTTGTTGTTATAGGTCATGGAACACTAATATTTAGTGATACAGGAAAATGAGGTTCCAAGACCACTGATAATTAGCAGAAAGTCAGAGTACCATCAAGGAGAATATTAATTGCGGAAGTATATATAACATGTTTAAAAATGTTAACTTCTTTTACTGGGATCAGAATCCAAGCCTTGTGTTTACTACACAAGTCTTCTACTTAAGCCAGATCCTCCTGTTCTTTCTCTTTTTATTTATATTTGAATAGAGGCTCATGTTTATGCTTGGGTTGACATAGAACATGATCCTTCTCTTTTCACTGCTCATGCCAATAGGATGATAGTCATGTACCACCATGCCAAGCACTTCACTGATTTAGATGAGATTTTTTTTAATATGGTAAAGGTGATGTAACAAAGGGTTACAATGACCAGATTCTGGTAATGTGTACATTCCTTTTGAACAGTGTTATCTCCTCCCTTACTATCTCCCAGGTTTTCCACTCCCATCTTCTCTACCCCCAAAATTGTACAGTTCATTTTCAACATAGTGTCTTGTGTGTTTCATGACTGAATTTGTTCTTTATTTGTCCCACCATTTCTGTGAAATTTGTACTTGGGCTAGTCTTAAACAATTACCTTTTAATCTCTATCTTTTAACTTGCTGAGAATACAGGCCTGAGCCACTGCAGCATTATCTTATCCTGAAATATAAGAAACAGGAAGTTTGAAAAGCCTGTTTCAGAATTAAAAGTTGGGGGAATTCTAGTGGAAGTTTTAATTACCATTTCCATTGTGAATCAGGCATTTAGAAAGCTGATGATTTTTTAAAAATCACTTTTCCCACTTATATTAAAATTACCAAATATGAGTCCAGACATGGTGACTCATGCTGATAATGTCAGATACTTGAGGGATGGAGTTCTGGAGGAAGCCTGTCTAGATAGACAGGATATGAGACTCCCATCTCAGCAAATAAGTTGGTCATACTGGGGCATGTTAATCTACTATTAAATAATCTATAGTTAAATTGGAGGCATATCTAGGAGAATCACTGTCTACCATAGGAAAGAATGGATGATGTTCTGTGGGAGAAATGATTATTACAAAGCATGGCTGGGGTCACACCTCAAACAATTTAGAACCTACCAAGCAAGAGAAAGGTCCAGAGTTTGGCAAAAAAATTAATATTTTTTGTCTTGTTAATGAGATTTAAGATCTGTAAACAATACTTAAAGCAGTAAAATGAAAAAAAATAGAGAACATCAAGTACTACACTTGAGCCAATGATAAAAGAGCTATTAAACAAACAGACTAAATGCCTTTCATCCTTAGAATTCAAGTTGAAGAATAAAAGGAAGTAGGTATGGACCTGGAAATTGCCTTTAATGATGAGCACATAATTAGAAAATCTTGAAGGTTCTTTCATGTTCAGTTTCTTTTTAATTTTACCCAGTCATTTCATACTTATACCATATATTTATGCTTATGATTAATTTCAAGTACAGTATTGGACAATGGCACAAGTTTGAAATGTATATGTATCTATGTGTATGTGTCTGTGTGTATGTATGTCTGTATGTCGGTTGAGAAGATAATTTTCAATTTCTATTGATTGTCATTGCAATTGTCAAAGGTAAATTGTTTATATAGATGTGGATGACTATCAACTCCATTTTATTCACTGATACATTGATATTTTGGTCATACCTCATTATAGATTTCTATGTTAAATGTTAAAAAATAGGCTAATATCTACAAAAATACCCATGTTATGATTTTGACAGAGGTTATGTTGAAGTTGTGAATCAAACTGGGAAAATTGACCTAGGTTCAAGGCCCAGAACTGTCCAAAAAATGCTGACCTGTGATTCCATAGTCTTGTAAGAAAGTAAAATATAATTAATTGTAACTACATAGGAATAAAATAAAATATCCTATAATAAAATAAATGTAACCAAATAACATTCTAATGTAAAACTCTTCCATCACCTCAAGTTCATAGAAAATTTTAACTCTTTAAATAATCACTGTGTGTGGCCCTACCATTCCAACTCTCTTTTTTTATGCTTCCTATTTTTAATCCCATCATCTTCTTCACTCACGACCTTTTGTTAATCTTTCCTTTGTCATACGGACTGAGAGGATGATGCCCAATCTTCGGCCCTGAGATTCCTGCTTACAGCTATCAAATAGCAAGGGGTGGCCTGTACTCAGTCCCAATAATCTAAACCATGAGGAAGTGATTGCCTGTTAGGCCCCAACAGCTTAGAAGTCCATGAGAACATTGCCAGATAATCCCGATCAAAGACAATGTCCACTGGCCTGGGAAGTGACTGCCTCCAGTGTCATCCTTCACACCATGTCAAACACCACAATAATGTGTGTGCCCTTGGGGTACAGGACTGCCCTGCCAAAGTAAGCTCTTACCTACAAAGTGAGCTCATATACCATGAAGCCATGGACAAAAATGTGGTTCAGTTGTTTTTGGCCAGAGTGTCTCCAAGTGGGAGATGGTTCCTCTCCCTTTGGAGAGGCGATCTGCTCAATAAGTATGTAACTTTCACTCTTCTTCTTGAGCAGGAAAGAATAAAGTAACTCTCTTTCCCAGCCAAGATGGCGAAAGGCTCTGCACATGTTAGAAAACAGGTGCAATATTTCTGATACAGGAATAAAATGGGGACAAAGTGGCAGAGACAGAGTGGTGGGGACTTGGATGGAAAGAATGGGGGGAGTAGACTAGGTGGGGGCAGAGTCTGGATCTCATTTCTCCAGGTTTCTGTTCTCTATTTACATGACAACAATGCATCTGGTCAGGCTTAGAAGAAGAGGATGCATTGTCTACTCAAGCATGCCTCCTCCTCCGGCATTCCGGAAGCAGTGTTTTGATTAGCTGTGGGGTTGTCCAAGAGGTGAGGGAGCCCATGTCCTTCCTTTGTTCAGGTTCCTCCTTGTCATCCAGGTTGACTTTATCATAGTCATCTTCACAGACTGGTCCAGTTTCCTGAAGGTACTGTGGTTGGAGCAGGAGAAGGGTTTTCTGAGGCAGCCCACAAGTTTCCCTTCTCTGCCACAAGCCATAATTTTAGCTCCTGCATCTCCAGCGCCATCCTCTTCATGTTCT
Organism: Megascapheus bottae; assembly: GCF_031878675.1. Classification (NCBI taxonomy): domain Eukaryota; kingdom Metazoa; phylum Chordata; class Mammalia; order Rodentia; family Geomyidae; genus Megascapheus; species Megascapheus bottae. Next base: position 32,307,429 of record NC_143517.1, on the reverse strand, counting down.
GGCCAGTTAGGTGTCTGATATTCTCCCCCTCTTCCCTGTGTCCCTCTTCAGCACTGCCATATACTCTTCAAGTGCTCATTGAGGCAACTTTGAAGCTTCTCAGTCACTCCTGTATTTCTTGTATTTGCAAAGACACACAATTGTCCCCTACTCTCAAGGCCTCCTTCCATTCAGGCCTTCTGTGGTTCAGGGCTTCCAGATGAACCCTGCAGATACTGGCAGCTCAGCTTCTGCTCTCTCAGTTGCTCTCCTATCTGGGCCTTATCTGCCTCTATTGAGGCTTTATGTGCAATTCAAAACACCAGCATGCCTTCTCTGCTCTCTAATGTCCTCTCAGGTTATACAGTTGAGCCAGGAAACCTCCTCACCATTTTCCTTGTCTAGTCATCTCCTTTGGCAAGGAGAACCAATCTCCTTATCAGGTGGTCCTGGGTTTCTTTTAGCTCCTTGCAGGTAAGTTCTGTTTCCATGAAGCCCTGTAACACCTCCTGCTGCAACTAGTCCAGCTGTTTTACCAGCAGGTTCTTCATATGCTGCTTTGACTGCATGGCTCGGGTCAGCTCCATTTTATCATTGACAAGCCTGATGAAGCCATCCTGCATCTCAGACAGATGGTTCCTGAGTGGGTGGTTCTGCCCAGAGTACTACGGATACTGGTGTGATTATTTGCCAAAGTCTCTAGTACCCTGGGCAAGCTTTTGCTTTGAGGTTTCATGTGTCAGAGGACAACTGAAATGCCAGATGCTGCACCCCTTCTCTAGATTTAGGTGACAGGGGTTCCTTTTATCCTGCAGCTGGGCTTGCAGGTTCCTCAGATTCTGGACCTCTGTCTACAGCTGCTGTTCTGTCCCTGATAGCCTTGTTGGTGGTTGTAAAGGGATTATCTTCTCCAATTTGCTCCTACATTCTGTCAAGATTGTCTCTAGCTCCAACAATTGGTTCACAGCATGCTTTTAATCCTCCCTCAATTCTTAAAGCTCTTCTAGAATTTGCTCCGTGTGTGTGTGTGTGTGTGTGTGTGTGTATTGTGTGTGTGTGTGTGTGTGTGTGTGTGTGTGTGTGTGTGCACAGGTTGTCTTGTGAGTCTTCAGATTTTTTGGCATATGTATATCATCTAGCACTAATTCTGTCAGTCTCCCAGAGCACCTCTGATTGTTTGCAAGGGTCTCTAATATCCAGTCTCTTCAAGCTTATGCCTTATCATTCCATACCTTGAAAGCCTACTGTAGTGCTCTCCTGTTCTAGGTTTCAGTGACTTAAGGGCTTCCTGTCTTCAACTGGGCATGCAGCTGTCCAGCCAGGCTCTTCACCTCTTTTTCTAACTGTGGGGCCTCTGCTTTTGCAGCATTCTCAAGTCTATCTGCTTGTACCTCAGTGTCTCTAATTGGGATCCAGCTGTGCTTTTTCTTCATTGGCCTGTTTTAACTATTGGTGTCTCCCTGGGCATTCAGACAGGCTGAAGAACAGTAATTAGAGCATATGATACCTGTCTAGCTTTTTTTGTATTCCTCCTTCCATGGCTACTTTTTTTTTTCTAGTGTTAGAAGTGGAAGATTTTCTTCATTGATCATTGTACTCCTGTAGGTCCTCTGGGCTTCTGTTGTTTTTACCAGCTCCAATTGTAGAGAACCCCCTTCTTGTTGCCTATCCTCTTTCTGCTAGGTGGAGATGGCAAAGCAGAGGACCTCTAACTCTGCTACATGCAAGTGAAGTTGGCAGGCAGGTATCAAGATTGTATAGCTCTCCTGTGTTCTGGGTGTCTGAGCTCTACCACTTGAGCCTTAGCACCACTTCCAGCTTTTTTCTTTTTTTTCTTTTTTTATTGTAACTAATAAAAGGGTTACATGATATTTGCCAGATACAAGGTGCATTAATTCACATATATTGATACCCTTTCACATATCTTGGTCCCCATTACCCTTCCTGCTTTTTTCTATGTATGTGGTACCGAGTAATCGAACCCGCGTCTTGGTGCATGCTAGGCAGGCACTCTAGCACTAGGCAAAACTCCCAGCCCAGCTCCAAGTTTTTAAGTAGTTAATTGGAGATAAGAGTCTCATGGATACTTTATGTCCAGGCTGGATTTGAATTCTGGTGCTCAGAACTCATGGCATTATGAGTAGCTAGGCTTACAGGCATGATCTGCCAGTGCCCAGCTCTCACCTATTCTTTTGTATTTCTTTTTTTACATATATTTTATTGTAATTAATACAAGGGTTACATTGCATTCACCAGATAGAAGGTGCATTACTTCACAAACATTGATACCCTTTCTCATATTTTGGTCCTCATTTCCCTTCCCCACCCTTGTTTCTCATCCTCATCTTGTTTTCTCTCTTTCCCTATCCTATTTCCAATAACCAAATAAACATATATGCAATATATCATATAACATGGTAAGATACTGTAACAATATGAGATAACCAAAGGACAGTAAAAGAAATGAGAAATAACATATATGATGACACTAAATGAAAGGACCTCCAGGATATAGAAACAAAAGCCATATAATGTGTGATTGTTGTCCTTAATGTACTATGTTATTTCTCAAGCGTCTCTTTGTTCATAAATTTATTCATGCATTCAAGGCATAACTCACCCAATGAAGTGAAAAAGAACCTTTCTGTTTTAGCTTATAAGAAGCCTGGGAATATAGATTATTTTCCAGTTTTCCTTTTAGATTCTCGGTTCAAAATTATAAGGCTTTTCACATGGTTAGTATACACTCAACCACTAAGCTACATACCAAGTACAGATTAGACACATTTTGTGACTACAGTCATATCATAATAGAGTGATGGTAAGTCTTGAATAAACTTGCCATTTATTATGCAATGTAATACTGTGCAGTGTTTATTTACTTAAATTTACATTGTGGAATTGAATTACAAAATATCAGCAAAAATCCTTGTTTATTTCTGCAAGGTGGCCACAATTTCAAATTCCCAAGGACTTTATTTATCAAATTATTTTCATGTAATAAAAATGATAACAAGGCATTACTTTTAACTGACAACACTACATAGCAGTGAATATTTACAGTGATTTTTATAGTTTTAAAATTTCTGTTAGTACTTATCTCCTGTTGCTTTGGAAAATTTCCTTTTAAGTAGGAGTACCTTGATGGCAGAGAATGACGAAAGACAGTAACATGGATGAAAATGTATTGTGTCCATAAAATGAAATGTTGAATTATAATCCCTTTGTACAACTATATAAGTATAATAAGATTATAATAAAAAGTAAAAGAGTATTTTATACTTTTAAAGGTGAAGATATAGATTGACAAATGTTAAAGTTTGCTTTTGTTCATATATATACAAATTTTACATTTATGTAGTAAGAATGGTACAATATCATTCCGATAGAAGTATAGAATTCCATATATTTTTGATCCATTCATCCACTGAGGGGTCATCTGGCTTGATTCTATACCTTAGTTATGCTAAATACTGCTAGGCAGACACTTTTGAAATGAAGCACATATGAATCAAGTGCATGAAAATCTTTTTGACATGTTTACCCTTCAGGGAAGTAAAATAAAACTAAAGAGAAATTCCTTCTCTTCTCTGACTCTTCCCTGTCGTATTGGGTATTATCTATAAAGCAGGAACCAACAAGTGTTATCAAGGTTGCAGGATATAGGCATGCACATACAGTACTGTGGAATGGAATGCACATTAGTGTAGATACTTTGAAAATCACCAGAGCATTTCCTCAATACATTAAAAATAAAAGCGCTATTTGATAGAGTACTTGTCTCACCAGGACATAACACCAAGAGAATCAAAGGTGCTTTAAAATATAAACACCTATTTATCATAACAGTATTCATAACATTCAGATAATAGAATCAGAATAGGTGCCAGTCAGTAGATGAATGCATTAAAAAACCCAAAACTTCCTTAACAACTTTGGTTGTATTATTTTACAGGAATTCTTTTGAGGTGTCGTGGGTGAAATTAGTTTTTCTGGGTTATCTCTTAGTGAGTTCACTTCTGTTCCCCTCAGTGCTCTAGGGATATGAAAAAAAAGGGGCATCTTCAACTTTGCCCCCCAAGACGTCAGAGAGCCTGAGGTTCACTACCTTCTTTTCTCTTGAGGGAGAAATCATAGGCTGTCTTGGTATTGTATATACCATGCTTACTTGAGGACAACTGTCATGTAAACTTAAAAAAATAAGATCACATATATGTGTAGATATGATCTTGTATATATCCTATCTATCTATCTATCTATCTATCTATCTATCTATCTATCTATCTATCTAATTGTTCCAGTACCTCTCCACTGGTTCAGGATGTCATGAATCTACCTTCATTCAGGAACTGTTGTTAAAATTGGTGTTCTGGAGAAATGAGAAAAACTGAAGCCTTCTATTCCATGGTCATGCTGACATTACTCTTCTGTTATTGTTCCTTTACTTGTCACAGAATACGTAAAAACAGGCTTAGGTAGTAAGGAATTATAGAGGAGAAATACATTGTTTGCTTTAATATATTTAAAAAATTTATTAGGAAACTATTTGGCTGGTTGGTATTAAATGGATAACAGAAATGTAACTATCTCTTAAAGAAGTTCTTATAAGACTTAATAGTTATGCTCAAAACTAGAACACATCTTTTCTGGAACACTCAGGTTAAAGCACCCATACTCCCCCAAGAGATTCAGTTTTTCAACACATTCTTCTTTGCTTGGCTGGATATTAACTGTGAGGCTTTCAGCCATGACATTTCTCTGCTAGCATTCCTATAGCCTCTTGCCTGTGTTCTTGAGCTTCACATAGGAGAACAGTTTGTAAGATGGTATGAGATCTGATGGTTCTAAAAAGCTTCTGCCTTATAGTTAAAATGTAATCCACATTAAAAGAAACCTGTCCATTATTACAAATTAGAAAATCCTCTTATAAAGTTTCCTTCTGTCACAATACCTGCTTTTAAGACTGAATAATAGGGCAACAATCTCTTATACTTTCTTCCATTCATATGGAGAGTAAAATAGGAAACAGGATTGTGGTAACTGCTCTGTCTCATTTTCTTTCATAGTTTAGGACTTGAGGCAGTATGAGATGGAGGTCATAGACAATTGAAGGTCATAGGCCATCATTTCCTAGTGTATGCTTCTAATATTGAAACTTTTCATCTTCTGAAATTCAGCTCATGGAAGGAATTGGGTAGGAGGACATAACCAGGGGCAAGAGAACATGATGCCAGTCCCAATGTGTGTGTTGAAAATCATATATGGCTTTACTAGACATGTTCTTTTGTTCCTGTTGTCCCTCCAAAGTCGAATGACTGTGTTATTGTTAACACTAATGATATTCAAAGTTTGCTACTTTAGATTCCATTCTTTATTTCAGCATCTCATACCTAAGATTATATAGCAGTTTCTTTAACCAGCACTAGATAATGTAATTTAAGCATGATTCTATTAAATTTAATACTACATACCAATGGAATCTAAGCTCCTGAAGGAGCAAGATTATATTCTATGTATTCTCAGTTCCAAAAGTTTAGCACTGGGGTTGATACATGAAAATGGTTTAATAAATGTTAAATCAATGCTATTTAGCATCTGTAATTGTGTTCTGTTTTTATATATAGTGGACCATGGTGGCATAATTGCTAAATGTCTCCAAATCTTATTGGCATAGTTGCTTTGCTCTCATCTCTATCAGGGCTTCAAAGATTCAGATACGTTTTCACACTTCATTTCACCCTGTAAACGATCTATCCTCTATTAGCTCACCATAAAGAAATAACTTTGCGATGCATCTGTTCCCTATTAGTTAGTAATGCTGAATTGCAGTGAACGTTGTCCTTCCTTCAAAAGTGAGCAAATCTCTGAAGTATGGTAAGTGAGAGGAGTAGAAGGTGGGTATCAGTGCCATACAAAGGGAGGCATGTGGCAGGAAAACCCATTCTGGATTCTAGAGACACTTGAAAATGCCACAATGCAGCATGTTTATTTTCTTTCTCTACTGAATAAATAGAATTTGCTTGGAACTCATTGGTAGACTTGGAGAAAGGGGGAAGACACATATCTCTAGCATGTTTCAATAAAATGATATAATAGTATTCTAAAAATATGAAGCAATGACAATGAAATTAGTTATAGTTGTAATTAGTTTAACTATATATAGGTTACATTCTACTCCCAAAGGAATTGCTACTACATGCAAAATTTTAATCATAGCTATTGGTATTTACGTTATATAGCTATATATGCATATAGCTATTGAGGCTTTGCAATCCTTAGAATATCTTCCTTTGTTCTTACATTGTGAATATTTAGACTACTGTTTAATTAATCATGTCCAAGTATAATTATGTATATTTTACTATCCATTGGGTTTACTTGTAGATTTAGAAGCACATTGTAATTATTATAAATGAGGGAAACCATGCAGCCTATGTCTTCTTGTGTCTGGCACACTTCCCTTAATGTAACTTTTTCCAAGTCTTTCTATTTCCTCTATTTCCTTTCTGTTTCCATCTTTCTGATGGAAGCATGGAATTCCACTGTGTATACATATACCACATTGGTATATACCACAGTGGTAAGAGAAACACTGAACTTTCTTTGCACAGGTCAGAACTTCCTAATTAAAGATCCAGAATCACAACAAATCAAAGGAAGACTTGATAAATGGGATGGAATCAAACTGAAGCGTTTCTGTGTGGCAAAGGATATAGCTAGCAAAATAAACAGGAAGGTTACAGAGTGGGAGAAGTTCTTCACTAGCCATACAACAAAGGCCTCATAACTAAAATATACTCAGTGCTCAAAAAATTAAGCCTCCCCAAAACAAATCTGAAAAGGAACAACCTAATTAATAAATAGGCTAAAGGCTTAGAGAAATGTACATGGGAATGTAAACTTTTTCAACAAACACTCTGGAAATCAGCATGAGTTTCCTTGTAAGGCTAACAAAGCTTCCCTATGACCCAACAATCCCACTCCTGGACTTCTTCAATTCACTATAAGCCAGGATACACTAAAGCTTCCAGCACAACCCATGTTCATTGCAGCATTGTTTCCACAGCCAATATAAGGAATAAAAGAAATCTTTATGAATGTATTTCTGAACACTTAAACTTGTAAGTTCAACCTCAATTACATAAAATCATCTTTCTCAAGAAAAATGAAAGGAAAATAGAAAAGCAAAAAGTAAAATGATATGCAGTTTTGCCCACACTACCATGTCTTTCCATGCCTTAAATTTTCCATACCTTAGAAAATCTAAAAAAGACTCTAGTTTGGTTGGTTAATGATGACAGTTGTACCCAGTTATGTCTGATATGAGTAACGTAACTTTGCATCCTTGCCCTTTGTTGTTTCCCTTTACATTATTGCATCCTTTGCTGTTGCTGTTGTCAAATATGGGGCTTGAACTTGAGGCCCAGTTGTTGTTCCTGAGCTTTTCTCCTCAAGGCTAATGTTCTATCACTGAGCCACAATTTTACTTCTGGTTTTCTGGTGGCTAATTGCAGATAAGAGTCTCCTGCTAAGGCTGACTTCAAACTTTACTCCTCAGAACTCAGTGTCCTAAGTAACTAGTATTACAGGCATGAGCCAGTGACACCTGGCTAGAAACTATAGGTTTTTGTAAAACATGGCCTACCACTTTATAAAACAAAACCTAATATTTAGTATTAGTTGGAAAGTTATGGCTGATAATAATTATTTGGGTTTTCTACATATATTTTAAAATATATTTTTGTAAAACATATGCTTCCCACATTCATTCATGTCAAGAAGTAAACAAAGATGTTATAAGACATTTATACACATGAAGGCATAGTACAGCCATTAAGGAAGATCTGTTTATCAATTCTGCATCTTTCAAAATCTGGTTGTCTAACACTGTACATGGCCACAAGTAGGAACAAGCAGTAGCTGGGTACTTATTAAAAGAAGTAATCTGATTATTATAAATTTTTGTTAAAAGGTTGAATTGCTGAGATCAAATTATTATTTGGAAAAAATTATATTCTTGTGATCATATTATCTTCCCAGAATAGAAGATATTTAGTTTTCTGAGCCTTTTGTGTTTCAACATAGAACAGCTGCATCTGGCAATTTGCTGTTTTAGTGACACTGACCGTTTAGATGAGTGTGCCAAACTAATAAAAATGCCATGACAAAGACAAACAAACTCTCCTAGAGTTGTACTTCAGGGCTGTCATTTTTGACTTTTCAGTCTATGTTCATAAAGGAACAAAATGACAATGCAAAAGGATTGAAAATGTAGATGCACTTAGAAGTGACATGATATTTGTCAATCTACTGTAAAAGTTATATTAATGTAAAACTAAATAGTGAATTTAGGTAAATGTTATGTAAGTCTAAGGGAAACATATCCTTTATTACTGTTCAATCTACAATATACTGGAGATTGATTCTCTCTTTGAAACTAAGTATTTTATATGTAATAAATCATCTCTTCCTTCTAAGTTGCTAATTATTTGCTCCTGAGTTCCTGATTTGTACAGTAGTTGTCTTAGCAGTAAAAGATTAAGTCACATTTAGGTAATTGTGGTTTTACTTTGTATTTTAAAAATCACTGAAGATGAATAGAATTTTCACATTCTTGTCATAATTCTTTTCCCCAAAACTGTAAAGTTAGATTATGGTGATTTCTAAAGAGAGTTCCAGTGAAGAAAAAAATACTTTAAAAGTTATCTTGGATATTATTACAATGCTTTATAGGACAAATTATATTTTCCTATATTTGAAAAACACTTCAAAATACCATTAAAATATACAGGTACTTGGCTACTTAACAAACTTTCTACTTCTATCTATGTGCATTGATATTGTAAAAGTAAATTGTTTAAGAGTCCTTCAATATATGTACATTCAACTTTAGAGGCTTTCAAAGAGGATAATATACCATTATGCATTTAAAATGCACATTATATCATTCAAACTAGGAACTTTCTGGAGAAGTAGTAAGTAAAATTCTGGCTTCAGTACTTGGATAATGAAGTCATTGAACTTGGAGGAGGAAGTGAAAACTTATCCTAAAAGTTCAAATGACATGAATTTCTTGAATGTTATTTATGTAGATTTCAGCATCTCAGATCTAAAAAAATAAAATGCTAATAGATTATTAGATATTAGGAGACTATTAGATAATTTAGCATCACATCTACTAATTGTAGTGATATGATATATAAATTTAAAGTCAGAATGTAAGAATATGTCTTATGATTATGTTTGACTAATAAAAGTATTTTCTCCTACACATGTTTTTGAAAATGTATTTTAAATGCTTAGTACTATGGCACTATTGCATGATACAGCAAAGTAATGTGTTGGAGACTGTATTGCAACAAGAAATACAGTGAACTTTTTAGGTAGATAGACACTGTAGGAATATCTTTTATTTCATGAACCATGAATAAATGAATGTGATCTTAAGTGGGAGACCCATAGCATGCTAAAAATAAAATGGAATATACTGTGCACAGTCAAAGATTAAATGGGATATTATTTTAATTATTTACAATATTTAGCTACTGTTTTTTTATATATTTTTATTGTAATTAATAGAAGGGTTACATGATATTTGCCAGACAGATGGTGCATTAATTCCCATACATTGATACCTTTTCACATGTCTTGGTCCCCATTTCCCTCCCCCCCACCCCCACCCCTCATTTAGCTACTGTTTTTATTTGAGCTTTACAAGACAATCTTTGGGGAACCTTATGGATAGATGATAGATAGATAAATAGAGTTGATAACCCTGTGGTAAGAAAAAAAGCAACACAATAACTTTATCTATAATGTCTATTATAAATGCCACTGATGATTCTATTAGCCAATTCGCCACTTACATTCGCCTCTTTTGTTGCCAGTGCAATCAGTTAAGCTATGGATTGCTATAGGTCAAGAAGTTAGCTAAGAATGTACTTTTTATGTCATTCTGGAATATATTGTTAGCAAAGTTAGTTGAATATATACTTGATCTCTCCTTCCTCCGAATGTCCAATGCTCACTATGTTCCTTCCATCTGCAAATTTTTGATGTTTAATAACACAAGTCCCAAATCCATTTCCCCTCCCTTTTTCTTTGTGGCTCCTGGCCAGGCTCTCTGAAGCTCTGTCATAACTGGACTAGATTCCTGGCAGGTGGTAAGGTTGAGAATGGGGACCACTTAAGCCTCTGTGTACTAAGGAATCAAATCCAGGGCTTTATGCCTATTAGGCAAGCCACACTCCCATCCCAGATTTCTTGCAACTTGTAAATGTCAAAATAGACCATACTCGGAACCATAATGTCTCAACATGCATATAGCATTCATACTGATGAAATTATGTTAATATATTATGTAACATTATCACAAATATATACAAAACAAATTACATATAATGCAAAATTTTCTCATGTTAACAAAATGATTCTAGAATTCAATAACAGCAATTAGTATAATCTCTTAACTATAAGGAAATCAAACAAAAGGGGACAACCCGTATGGCTTTTTTATTTTTACATAAATTCACAGTGTGTGGTTAATGTGGATTGGTATTATCAAAACATTTCAGGTTGGCTTGAACTTTCAGTAGTCCAATCTCAGTATCCAAACCCTAGGTATAAAAAGATATATAACCAAACATAAACAGCACATTCTCTCTAGGGGAAATAAATCACCAAGGAAATTAAAAAACTAAATTCTTTAAAAGAAATGCAGTCACATTTATCTAGTATTTCTTGATATGCTGTGCTTCAGAATCTCCACTCAGAAAGTTTCTACCTGAGCTCAGGGGCCCTAATTTTTCCCCTACTCTTTCCTATAATAAATTCACGGTTTCAGGGATTACATGGTATTTTTGATCCATTTTGGTGCAAGGAGATAATGATCTAGTTTCAGTTTTCTTTGTGTGGATATCCATTTTTCTCAGGACCATTTGTTGAAGAGGCTGTCTTTATTCCAGCCTATGTTTTTGGTTCCTTTATTAAATACTAAATGATTGTTTGACTGTGGGTATATTTCTGGGTCACCTATTTTGTTCCATTGGTCTTCAGAACTATTGGGGATCTAAACACATGATGTTACTATGGCTATATAATACAGAACTATTCTTCTGCCCTATTCTGCCTGCTAAGGATTGCTTTGGATATTCAAAGTCTTGTTGTTCTATGTGCATATTTTTATTATTTTCTCTATCTCTTTGAAAAATTTTAGGATTTTGACAATTATTGAAGGATAGCCTAAAGAATAGGTGAAGTTTTGGCCAGATACACATCAGACAATAGCCTGATATCCAGAAAATATAAAAATTATATTAATAAAACCAACAATACAATTAATAATCAGCTAATAAGCTAAAAGGAGTCATCTCAGCCTCCAGAGTTAACCAAGGATTTCAGGTATGAAAATATTAGCAATGCAGTGATGTTATATTTATGCATCTTTTTTGTGTGTACTTCACTTTTCTTTCTTCATATGAGCACCTAGCATTATTGTGGTTTAATTAATTCCAAGGTTTTTTTGTCAGAGGTTTTAAAAAGTTACTAACAAAAAGAAGTTAATGCTTAGGTGTGACTAACCAGTTTCTTTGCATTAACATTAACATTTCATGCTATTAGTTTTTGATTTTAATTATTTTGATAGATGTGTGCTGAATAATGACAATGACAATAATGACTCATTGTGACTTTAATTAATTTTCTTCAATAATTATGTCAAACCTTTTATTCACATTACATGTACATACTATTAGGTAGATACTTGTTCATGCCTTTTCCTGTCTTATAAGTTATTTTTTACCATTTGGACTTGAGTTAGAACTGACTCAACAGTGATGCTCACTAGACACTATGTTGGAAATGACTTACAATTTGGTGGGGAGGCCAGCAGAGGGGGAAAAATGGTAGAAAATGAAGGAGGGGTTAACACTGTTCAAAAAGAAATGTACACTTTACCTGACTAATTTAAGTATAATCTCTCTGTACATCTCTTGCAATAAAATTTAAATGAAAAATAAATAAAAGCACAAAAAACCTGTGTTATTTATATGTACTTTGATATTTAGAGGAGTTAGGATCCTCTAATATACCTATGCGTATTATACACAATATTCAAGGTTTAGTTTAGTTTAGAGCTCTCAGACTATTTCATTTGATTTATTTTAGCTATCAACTGAGAGACACCACCTAGTAAATGTTTGTAGTTGCTTTCTCCAGAGTGAATATCTTGGAATAATAGAGACATCATGAACAAAGATCACAGTCAATTAAATATGAAAAATGCAAGAAAGTTTCTTTTGTGTTAGCTAAAATTCTGAGATATATAACTTAATACAACCTGTTTGTTCTTTCATTGTTTCCCAATACAATTTAACTTGGGAATTGTTTTGTAACTTAGCACTATAACCAGTGGGATTGTAATCCCTTAAATACTAAATCTTTATGTGCAAATTCTGCCACATGTTATGTGACCCTAATGGAACCTACACAGACAAGCAAGCAGTTAATCAGAAATTGAGAACTTCAGGTCTGCTAACTTTAGAAACTATCTCAAATCATAGATATAGCTTTAAACCCTTTAAAGTATTTTATGGCATGAGAACCATTTTCTTATAACCACACTTCTATATAAGCTAAACCATACACGATTGCTATTTTGTAGGCTGAAAATTGTATAATAGCTTCAATTTATTTTTTCATGTAGCTCTTTTTTAAAGACCTATAGCACTATTGAAGATAAATTTTTGGATTATTTGCTGCTTTCTATGATGGTGCTCATATATTGCCTAATTCATGAGAAGCTACATGTCCATTCAGATATATTATAGTTTTAAAACTAATAATTAATATGTTAAAATATATTATTGCTTCTGATAGCTCTATCAATGAGTTGGAATACATTATTTGCATTATATCTCTAAAACAATCTATTTCAGTCTCTATAATGATAATCTGAAATGTGGCTTGGTTTCTATGTCATTTCTTTTCATCAATACATACAAGATTCATTGGCTGGTGGGTAGCAATAACTTGAAGACTCTAATAGCTGTTGTGTTCTAATTGGATACACAGCCACAAATTATGGATATTTTTCTTAGGGGGTTTTATTCATCAAAGAAAAAATTGTACATTGCACTCAATAGCTAAAATGTTGAGTTATCAACAGGGAAGCTAAGTGAGAATTGTATCTAATTTCCTCTTTGATTGTAGTCAAGGTGGTTAAGTATCTCTATACATTCTGGTATAATGCTGGGATGCATACTAAAAATATGCTCCTGATCAATAATTCAGTAATTTCCCTTAAAATAATTTATGGGAATAAATAAAACTTTGGACAATTGTATCACTTGTCCTATGGTTTGGTCATATTTTAAAGCTTGGTGTCTGATTTAAAGCACTAAATTTTGTGTTTTATTAGTCCAGAAGAAATAGACTCAAACCAAGTAAGGTTTTGAATATGTCAGTGAGATATGCCATTTAAGTAAGCACTTGAAATCATAGATGTGAGCTGGAAGCAGTTTTTTTTTAAGTCTCATTTCACATTTCATAAAATCTTGTGAGTATCTTTTCCTGAGAGAATCAGGGATGATGTTAAAATAAGAGCCATGTCCTCATTGTCCATGTCTCTACTCAACATGCTGAAAAAGAGAGAATTCTAAGGGAACATAATCAGATAACTTTACTGCTTCTCCCAATGCTAAATCAACTCATGGTAAGCATTGTCGGCAGTCAATTGTTTTCTCAATGAATAAATCAGTGGAGGTTTTGGTCTATGGAAGTAAAATCTCTTATTGAATAGCATAATTTTTCCCTGTTCTTCTATAACAGATCCTCTTTCAGAACTGCCTAGATTTTATTTTTCCAGTCTGTCGTATCTTAGGAAATTAAGTCAACAAAAATACCACATGGAAGTCATACCCTAAACAAAGCATTGATCCATTTCCTATTCTGCTTCCATTGACTGAACATGTATTGCTTGCATCTCTGTAATTGACCCTAAAGAGGACAAAACCCAGTAAATTTCATATCCTCACAATCTGATGCTGTATATTAGTCATTGTAATATTCTGTATCATTCTCTTACATTAATATGACATTGTCATTGCAAAGACATAGAGATCCGTTACATGATTAACTACATTTGAAGTACATTAGATTGTCATATCTTTTTAACCATGGTGTCATACTTAAAATTATGCAGACTCTTTCCAACAAAATTCAAGGTTCTGTATATTTTTTGTGGTCTGAACTCATTTCTTATATGTTTTATGTTTCATTAACACTGTGATAAATTTACCGACCTTCTCATTCCAAGGAAAAGCATTTGCCTCTGCCTTTCTTCTGTCTTGAATACACTTCTCCTTTTACTTTCATTTGGCATTTTTCAGATGCCAATTAAGTTGAAGTTTCTTACACTGAATATCCCTCTGATGATTCTCTTATCAGAAACTTGTTCTAATTTAATGGTGCTAAAGATACCAGTTCGTTAATAATTAAATAAGTATGCATAATGAATGAAGTAAATAGCATAACATTGAATCATTATAGGTTAGGGTGAATAGAATAACTGGAGGATAAAAAGTGGTCTGGATGTGGCAAGCTTCTAGAGAAATGATAGATTAGTTAAGTCTTGTCTGAACCTTGAAGGATGAGAAAAACAAGGCAATGAAATTGGCCCTGAAATTAGAAATTACCCATTGATATTAGGAATATATATGTATATATAACTTTACATATATATTGCAAAAAGCAGAAAATGACAGAGGTAGCAGTGGGTAGTGAGGTTGGAGGAGGTTCTATAAGATTCTAGCAAATATTTATAGATCATGTTAACATTAGGTTTTATTTCCAGTGCAAACAGAGGTCAATAGAACAATTATACTTGTTGGTCTGCAGAAACAGGGTAGGAAGAAAATAAGATATATTATAAAAAAAATCAATAAGGAACACGGATGGCTTTTGTTGTTGCTGCTGTTGTTTGTTCATGTTTTTTTCATCAATTTTTTTAAACTTCAGTCTTCTGGAAGTTACCTTTTCAAATCCTTAGAGATTCTGCTTTTTGCATTTGCATGCATGTCCAGCCTTTCTACATGCATTGTGCCATGCTGAGTCACAACATTGACATAATTTATAAAATTATATCCTTTTCAATGACTGTTGGAGCAATTTGTGAAACTGGAGCAATTGCTTTTCTGTATGAATTGCAACTGTGTCTACTGTGACAAATAGTCTGATTGTCCAAAAAATTTTTGACTTCCACCTCATTTTGTAGACTGATAATATTAGTTCCTATTATTTTTGGAATGATCAAGTTTCTGTGACGGACGCTATAGTAATCCCAACACAATAAAAGAAATGCCAAATTATAAAAAGAGGCGTAAACACATTAGGCTGTATCTATTCAAGTGCGATTAAACAGACTATCTGATATTGACTACTGATATGGAGTGACATGGGAATCCAGCGGTGAGGTGGGAAGTGGTCAGCGTGATCCTTCCATGCCCCCAAAACTGTGATCATTTGGATCCTACCTCTGAGGTATCCACTTTTTTCATATATTTTTTATTGTAATTAATAGAAGGGTTACATTATACTCACCAGATAGAAGGTGCATTACTTCACAAACATTGATACCCTTTCTCATGTCTTGGTCCCCATTTCCCTCCCCCCACCCCCATGAGGTATCCACTTTTTCTTTAAAATGGTTTTGTTTGACAAGACAAATCGAGTGCTCGTGTGATTTCACCTGAGGGTCGTATACTACTCTATAGGAGAATTATAAATCCAGTACTTGTCCCTCATTCTAATTCCTCCTAGCTATACATCCTCAATGATTAGTTACAGCTTCAGAATCCAGAATTTTTCTATATCTTACTGTTGAGATCATTTTAGTTATCCACACTTTACTGATGAGAATTTCTGTTCTTCAGAAATAAATGAGATTGCCATTCTCCAGTTATCCTATTGTGCTCTCTATTCAAGTTTTATAACATCACTTATAAGATGTGAAGAGATGGGGATGCATATATCAAAGGATTCTAGTCTATTAAAGACATATTAGTTTTAGCATGGTGACTTCTTAAGCTGTGCTTTGGCTCAGAATAATTTGCATTTCAAAATATTTGTATCAATTGTGTTATCAAATAGCAGGCAGGAGTTGGAAGTCCACTAAGGCATATGTGGAAACAAATTTTAACTCTTTTATATGAAATTATAAAACAGGCCACTGACAGTGATGACTTAAGAGGATTTCAAGGATTCTTAAATTTTCTAATCTCTTCAATGCCTGAGCTGTACTCTCTCGGCTCTACACTATCATGATTTGTTGTTCCATTAAAAGTACAAGGGAAATATCACGAATGGATTGCTGCATCGTTATTTCCAGGTGTTTTCTTCTTGATCTAGGTAGTCTGTTTTAAAGATGCTCCAGAGAGATTAAAGACAAGCTTGATGGCAACAGGAAAATAATAATCCTCTGCATAGACGATAACAAATGCGGTGGCAAAAAATCCTTCATTTTATTGCCAAAGGATTACTTCTGAATGGCTTAAAACTGGTACAATGTGATTTATGAATGCTGGTTTAGGCATATTCTGTGTTTCTTCTTATTAGAAGAATAATTATTGGGGTTCCTTAAGAAAAGAAAAAATAAATGGCTATTTATTCCCAAGTACATGTTTTTTATTTGACATGGTTTTAAAAATATTATATTAATTTGCAATTTTAAAATTCTAATATTCCCATGTTCTAAATGAACATGTCTGGACAACACACAGAAGTAAACTTCAGCTCAGTAATGAGAACAGAATAATGGACTTTTATGTAAAATATTCTATCTGATCAAATGTACATTTTCACTACAAGTAAAGAATATAAGTGGGCCAAGGGTGTTTATCCCCATTAGGTCAATCATCATATTCTCAACGGCACCTAGAAACCCTTGTCAGATTAAGGTGAATCTGAGAGATGTATAGAAGAGTATGTTGACCAAGAGATTTGTGCTGGTGCTTGAGGGGACTGCAGGGAGGAGACAAGCTATAGCCACGCAGAAGCTTCTTGGACTCCATTTAGGAAACACTTTCTGTGTTTCTACTGTTATATGTCAGCAGCACAACTTGTGCCATTTTTAAGTATTTATTAGAAATTCTTTGAGGCAGATGTAAATAAAGCTATGTAGAATGTTAATGAGATAACAATGAGATGTAGATTATTCGCTACTGAAGATGAACTTTGATGCTTGAAATAGGACTGGACAATTGGAATACGCTTCAGATGCAAGTGACTTAACATAATGAAGGTGTATATCTCACTTAAGTAAGTCTACAGGAAATCTTGGCTTCCGGGATGCTATGTTCTTCTTGGTATGGTTATTATGTTTTTATCTATCTCTTCAAAAGGAACAAGAGAGAGGAATAACACAGAGATTTTCACACAAAATGACTTAGGGTATCTGCTTTTACCCCAAGTCATCTTATCCATTTGGAATTATTCCTGGTGCAGGGTGACATAGAAGGATCCAACTTTAGTTTTCTGCAGATACTTAACCTATTATGCCAGACTCCTTTTTGAAGAGACTGTCTTCTTTCCATTCTTTTTTTGGCTCCTTTATCAAAGATTAGGTGGCCATAGGTCCGTGGGTTGCTTTCTGGGTCTTTAGCTCTATTCTGTTGGTTTTCAGGCCTGTTCTAGTGCCAATGCCAAGCTGTTTTGGTTACTATAGCTTTGTAATAGAGTCTAAAGCATGTTATTCCTATTCCTCCAGTGCTGTTCTTTCTGTTAAGGATCGTTTTTCCTATACAGAGTCTTTTATGAAATTATATGAAATTTTAGATTGCTTCTTAAGAAGGAATCAGAGATATATTAGGTCTCCTTGGCACAGCTCAAAACTTCCTTAATAAAGACCCAGAAACACAACAAATTAAAGAACGTTTGGACAAATGAGGACTGCATTAAACTGCAGAGCTCCTGTATGGCAAAGGACATAGCTAGCAAGTTAAATAGAAAGTCCACAGAGTATAAGACCTTTACTAGCCAGAAAACAGACAAAAGGACTCATATCTAAAATATATGAACAGCTAAAAAATTTGAATGTTTCCAAAACAAATCTTCAAAGAAACAATCATCCCATTAAAAGACTTCAAGAGAGTCTTCTCTGAAGAAGAAATAAAAATGGCCTATAGACACATGAAGAAATACTCAACATCTCTGGCCATAAAAGAAATGCAAATCAAAACAACTCTAAGATTCCATGTCAGTCCAGTTAGAATGACCATTATCAAGAAATCTAATAACAACAGATGCTGGCAGGGATGTGGCCAGGAGGGATCACTACTACACTATTGGTGGGAGTGTAAACTCATTCAACCAGTATGGAAAGCAGTATGGTGGTTTCTCAGAAGACTAAACATAGAGCTCCCCTATGAACCAGCAATTCCAATCCTTGACATTTACCTAAGCATCCATAAACTAGGCCATACTAAAGCCACTAGCACAACGATATCCATTGCAGCACTATTTACCATAGCAAAGATATGGAAATAACCCACAAGCCCTTCTGTAGATGATTGGATCAAGAAGACGTGGTACTTATACACAATGGAATTCTATGCTGCCATCAGAAAGAATTACATTCCCCCAAAATGGAAAGACTTGGGAAAAAAATCATATTAAGTGAATTAAGCCAGACCCAAAAGAGTATAGGCTCAGTGGTTTCTCTCATGTGTAATAATTAGTACACATCTAGGAATCTCCTGTCAGAGGATTACAATAGTTCAAAACCTAGGTACACAAAGTCATATGAGACTAAATGAAAGGATTTCTAGGATATAAAACAAAGGCTTTATCTTGTATAATTGTTGTTCTTAATGTACTGTTATTTCTCTTCTCTTTTTTGCCCTTTATTTTTTTGCCAGTCCTGGCCTTAAGCTCAGGGCCTGAGCACTGTCTTTGGATTTTTCTCAAGGCTAGAGCTCTACCACTTGAGCCTCAGCACCACTTCCGGCTTTTTCAAAGTATGTGGTACCAAGGAATCGAACCCGGGTCTTTGTGCATGCTAGGCAAGAACTCTACCACTAGGCCAAACTCCCGGCCTATTTTTTGCCTTTTTTTAAATTTCATATTGTTACTCTATCTGACTTTGTTGCCTGGTATACTGTTTTTTCATATATTTTGATTGTAATTAATAGAAGGGTTACATTATATTCACCAGATAGAAGGTGCATGACTTCACAAACATTGATACCCTTTCTCATGACACGGTCCCCATTTCCCTCCCCCCTTCCCAGTCCAATTTCAAATAACAAAATATGCATATGTCCAATATATCAGATAACAAGGTGAAATACTGTAAAAATATGAGATAACCAAGGGACAGCAAAAGAGATGAGAGATAACATAGTACATTAAGGACAACAATCACTCATTATATGGCTTTTGTTTCTATATCCTGGACGTCCTTTCATTCAGCATTATTCTATATGGCCTTTTGTATGTATGTTTTGCTCCATTGTAAATCTCTGCTAGGAGAGCCCAAGGTATCTACTGATGATGACAGATGAAGGAAACCATTGAGCCTATGTTCCTTTGAGTCTGGCTTACATCACTTAATATGATTTCTTCTAAGCCTTTCTTTCTGACAGCAGCATAGAATTCTATTGTGTATAAATACCACATCTTGTTGATCCACTCATCAACTGAGGGACATCTGGGTTAGCTCCATATCTTTGCTATGGTAAATAGTGCTGCAATGAACATCGTTGTGCTAGTGGATTTACTATGCCCTTGTTTCTGGATGACTGGGTAAATGCCAAGTAGTGTAATTGCTGGGTCATAGGGGAGCTCTATGTTTAGTCTTTTGAGGAACTGCTATAATGCTTTCCATCGTGGTTGAATGAGTTTGCACTCCCACCAAGTGGTAGGAGTAGTGATCCCTCCTGGCCACATCTCCTCCAGCATCTGTTGTTATTAGATTTCTTGATCATGGCCATTCTAACTAGAGTAAGGTGAAATCTTGGAGTTGTTTTGATTTACATTTCTTTTATGTATATTGTATATACTTTCATTTGTTTATTTGAAATAGAAACAAGAAGGGGGAGAACAAGATGACTGGCTGAGGGAAGGGGAGGGAAATGGGGACAAAAACATGAGAGGGGGTATCAATGTGTGAGAAGTAATACACCTACTACCAGGTGAATGAAACTGTAACTCCTCTATACACTACTCTGACAATTAAAAAAGAAGATTTAGGGGCCAAGTCTGGCAGCTAAGCACTGAATGGCCTGATTCTATCTAAATCCAGACAGGTTGGGATTTGTCATTTAGGAGCATCAACAGAGAAAAAGAGTCTACCATTGCTATTTTACATATCATAAAGAATTTTATGAATATGAACTTAGTTCAGGTTTTAACAAGTTTAAAGGTGATCTTGTTACGGTTTTAATGTTAGTCCCATAAATATAAATATCATCTTAACATTGCTCGTCATTCTTTAAGCACAAACCAGTGAATAATTACCTCCTCAAAGTGTATTGTTTAGCTTTCACAAACTCCACCTGTCACTTAATGATAAACTGAACAAAGCTACAAAGAGAGAGACCACTCTCTTTTTAGCCATTCTCAAGTGTATGGCTAAACTTCACTTGGGGTCTGCAGGAATGTTGAGTATTCCCTTAACTTTGCACATAGCTATGAAATTCTACAATGAAATGGTCCCATTTCTCCTTATATTTTGTAACATGCACAGCCAATGACTTTGCCTAGACAGTGAGAAGTCTACAGGAATTAATTTTTCTAATTTTCTTGCATAAATTAACCTAACACCAGCTTCATTATTTTCTTCAGATGTTCTTCAGAGACTCTCTGTTCTGTATGTACTGTGAATCCTAATCGTTTGCTTTTTAAAATTTATGGTCTTTTTATAATTTGTGATTTTGTGCCCTGTTAATGGGTAAGTTTCTTGTGAATTAAGAAATACATTACCAGTGATAAATTTTACAAAATACAGTCATAAGCAAATTCATGATTATTTATAATAAATATAGTGATTGAACCATTATGTTTTGATTTTATCATTAAGCAAATTTCTAAAATGAAAATACTGATATTATTAACAAATATTTGATGGCCAAAAGTCAGATAGCATTTCTGTAAAGATATTGGATTTGCTAGAAAGTTAAGAGAATACAGTATTCATAAACTGCCTTGAATATTATCTATGGTAAAATAAGTCAGGAATTGCAACATTTATTGATGACAATGCTACTTCTTTTCCTTCATGTTCTAGTATAGCTATCAAAGTATACATATCTAATAAACAATGAAAATTATTTATTACTTTTATTTATTCAAACTTTTCCTCACATGTATTCTCTCACAGCATTTTATTTATACATTTATTTATTAAATGTGTGTGTGTACAAAGAAGAGAGATAGTGAAAGAAAGGAGGGATAGAGAAAGGATTGGAGAGAGAGAGAAATGAGCAAGATGAGACAGGAGTTTAAGTTGATGTTTTTGGTGGTAACAAGCCTGATAAAACCTTTTGTATAAATTCACTGGAACTCAGACTCTAGCAGTAGCTTTTTAAAGCACTGTAGTTTGACTATTGATTACTGAAATCAATAGTTAAGAGAAATGAATGTCTATCTTTACTGAGAGTTTTTAATCTTTCTGGGTATCATTCTCTAAAATGTATCTCAGCATTTAATATAAAATTTCAATACCCAGTTTATAAGGTCCATGTTACTCCAGAAAAAAATTTAGCCTCTATTATTTGGTCATCCTGAATATTGTTTATTACCTGAAATCCTGCTTACTGAAACATAAATGTAAGTTTCATCATTCACAGATAATGGATATATGTACTGTCTGTAATTTAGCCATATGGTGATATGGGTTTTAATCTGAAAGACTCAAATGTGCCTGTTAGCTTTCTGTGAATGCTCTTTTGGTATGCTTCCCATTTTGCTCCTGTAAAGGGAGCTTGCTAGTTATCAGAACTTTAGTCAATTATCAGCAGATTCTCATCATTTTCTTGGTGCAGCCATTTTTCCTCTAATCAGTTTATTGCTAAGGCATTTTATCTCTATACTCAACTTAATTCTGATTATATTATTATATACTTTTATAAAATCATTTCATTGTTCAATGCTGCAGAGTTATTCTTTATTCCTTGCTAAATAATTAGACAATGTCAATGATTTAAATGTTTACTATGGGAGAAGGAGATTGTCTTAATGAGTCTATTATTTTAAGGACAATTAGCAATTATGCATTCTCTATTATTGATTTCCACTAAATTCTAACTCAAAATTAAAGAGATAGATAATAAAACCGTTCGTTTAGGTCAATTACAATAGATTTAATGAATAAGTTGGTTGCATTCATGTTCTTACAAGTAGCTTCATCCAGAAATAGCACAATATAAAAGATTGTATAATTGGAATAATTGGGAAAGCACAGGTGTAATTGAAGTAAAAGCTATGTTAAATATGAAAGAAGGAAGATTTTTGTGTTCATTCTGTATCATCTGACATTCCATTTTGGAATTTATTTTCTTGTTTTATGTATCTAAATCATATTATCTATCACAGTGAAGTGCAATCTAAGAGATGGGCCTTCCTTGAAGAAAAATGTCCTAACAAAATTAATAAGACAAAAACATGAACATTAGCCTTTTCATATATAGGGTTGGCATATTAGAGAAGTTGCCATCTTGAGTGACTAGGGAAAATACACCCAAAGTAGGGGTCTCCACGAACGTTGCACTAAAGGTGAGGAATTTCTCAGACTTGTCTTCATTTGATGAAAATTACCTGGTTTCTAATCAATTATAACTATTGTTAAAATATGTTCATGTGAAATCTCTATCTCATTAGAACTATAGATTATTTAAGAGATTTTCATCCTAGCCAATTTTCATTGCTAAGGAAAATGAATTCACTCATTCAACTCTTAGAGTAAACTCATTAGGTAGAGATAACTCTTCATAATTTTTATTATAAGATATTCTGACAAATATTATTAAATTGTTTTTATTGTTGGGGTAATGTATAGAGGGGTTACAGTTACAGCAAATCTTTATTGAAGGATAAAGAAATGAATAAAAGAAGGGATGCAAGTTTCCTCTAAAATGCTTTTTGTGTCTTGAAGAAAATAACACAGAATAATAGATTCCTATAATAAAATCAAAGCAAGATCAAGGAAGGAAGATATTCAAAGAAAATATTAGATTAAGGAATTTACATAAGGCAGCAAATGTGCCATATATAAAATATAAATAGATACATGTATACATATATAACTACACACTTATATTGCTATATAAATATAGATGTGTGGTTACAAATATACATATTTGTAGTTATAAACGTATATTTATACAAACATAGAGATGGGGAGGAGAGACACAGAATGATTTCAACTGGGGAAATATTTTGAAGGATAAGACAGTTAAAGAAGAATGATGGAAGGTGAATAATGCTGAATAACATTAGAGCCAACTCATTGAAAGTGGTTGAATACTAGAGGGCTAAGGAATGTAGAATGAGTGTAATCGTAGAACTTTTAAGAGAGTTGATCTTATCAAATCACAATAAAAATTTTGGTCTTTTTACTCAAAAAATTCTAAGTGACAGAAACAAGCTCAAAATTCAGAATTGTTTCTAACTCGGGAGACTCTCTTATCATTGCTATATATTCCTTCTAGTGCTTCCTACTTAATCATGTTTCATTAGTTACAAAAGACATTAATGTGAGATTATTGAGAGAGAGATTAATGAGAGGTTGTTTTTGCCTTTCTATTAAATAATTAATAGTGCTAGCTGATTTCATTTATCCAAGCCATTCATGCTCCACTTCCCAATTTTGATAATCCTGATTATGTGGTTTAGATTGGTTGTCACACAAAGTCCTAAAAAGTATGTTTAATTCAATTTATAACTTCAGAACTATTTTGAAATCAGGTATACAGTTTCCAGATATATTCTTACTGTATACTTTTTAACACGTATATATTTTATCAATCTAATGCTAATTGTTTTTACATGAATTTCTACATTTTTGAGTTGGTTTCTAATCTCTGATCATTTTTTTTTGCCAGTCCTGGGCTTGAGCTCAGGACCTGAGCACTGTCCTTGGACTTTCTCAAGGCTAGAGCTCTACCACTTGAGCCTCAGCACCATTTCTGGCGTTTTTCTATGTATGTGGTACCGAGGAATCGAACCCGGGTCTTCATGCATGCTAGGCAAGCACTCTACCACTAGGCCAAATTCCCGGCATCTCTGATCATTTTAACTGGACTTGTTTTCATACGTTTATGATCTCTAGAGAAACTGGACCACAATGACAAAAATAAAACAAGTTCTAGCAGGCTAAAATAGAAAGAGTAACACCATTAGCTCAGATAATAAAAGTCTAGATGTAGTGCTTCTTCTTTCATTCTTTGGTACAAAGACTGCGATTCCATTCCCATCTTTAGCTTGTGTCTGAATTCATAATTCCCACTTCATAAGGAACAAATTTTCCACAGCAGTTAGTGGTAGTGCTGGGACAGTTTTTGTTCAACTGTTTAGACTTCCTAGGATACTGTTTCTCTGAACTATTGACCATCCACAGGAAAAGGTAGAATTCACTGTTGATTTTAAGTGGATTTTCGCCAAACTATGCCACTGGAGAGAGTAAAGAAAGAACTATATTTTTTAGAAAATGGAGTACTTCCTTTAGTTTTCCTTTTCAATTATTGATTAGAATTTTGCAATGTTTTGTGGGCCAGTTTTATTTCTGCTACATCATTGGAATCCTCCTCTACATATACCATGTTTTAGTTAATATATTTGTGTATACATGCAAATATATATATATATATATTTATATATTAGATCTAACTTCCTCATATGATGGAAAAACATTTGACTTTTGTCTCTGTGGGCCTGATTTCACTTAACATAATATTTTCTCTTTCTTTTTCCATCTCACCTGAACCTTACCCTAGAATCTTCATCTTTTCTACTTATATCTAACCATCCTCCTTACAACTGATCCCTATACCAAACTAAATTCCATTCCCTATCTCACTGTCTTGAGCCATACCTCCTCCTTAATCTCTATACCTTAAAGAGTTTAGCTCTAACTTTGTTTTTATTAAAAACCCAAAGAACATACAGTGAGACTAGATTTGTAGAAAGAGCCATCAGTAGTGTTCTATTGTATGAAGATTTCCTTTTTCAAACTTATTTGTATTGTTATTTTAAAGGTGATGCGCAGAGGGATTACAATTGGATGAGTCCGTTAATGAGTATATTTTCTTTCTATTTTTTTTCCTGCAAGCTCTGGGGCTTGAACACAGGGCCTGATCACTGTCCTTGGGCTTTCTCAAGGCTAGAGCTCTACCACTTGAGCCATAGAACCATTTCCAGCTTTTTTCTATGTATGTGGTACCGAGGAATTGAGCCAGGGTCTTCATGCATGCTAGGCAAGCACTCCACTACTACTACACCAAACTCCCAGACTATGTTTTCTTTCTTACAGTGTCTTCCCTTCCTTCCTTTTCGCCCAATCTCTCCTTGCCATCTCTAACCATGAGTTTTATAGTACATTTCCTTCAGTATCCAGTGAGCCCCACTGTTGCTCTTTCACCTTTTTTCTCTTGAGTTCTTAATACTCCCTGCAACCCTCCTGAAGATACACACACACACACACACACACACACACACACACACACACACACACACACAAACACAGTATACAAAAATAAAATAAAACAATAATTTGAAAAACAAAGACTTTTAAAAGAATTATCTCTTACTTCCCTGCCTTGGAGGCATTTTAATGTATTATATATGCATATATGTGTGTATATATAAATACATGTGGATATGCATATATACATTGCTACTTAGTAGGCTGAGATCTGGGGATTGTGGTTCAAATCTAGCCCTAGTGAAAGTCAGTAGGGCAATTATCTCCAATTAACCACATGCAAAATGTCATAGAGCACTAGCCTTGGAGCTAGATGAGTGGATCAACAAGATGTGGTACTTATACACAATGGAATTCTATGCTGCTGTCAGAAAGAATGACATCGCCCCATTTGTAAGGAAATGGAAAGACTTAGAAAAAATCATATTAAGTGAAGTAAGCCAGACTCAAAGGAACTTAGGCCCAATAGTCTCCCTCATTTGTCATAATCAGTAGAAACCTTGGGCTCTCCTAGCAGAGATTTACAATAGGACAAAATCTAGAGACATTAGGCCAAATTGTACAACATTAAATGTAAGGACCTCCAGGATAAGGAAACAAAAGCCATATAATGAGTGACTGTGGTCCTTAAGGTACTATGTTATCGCTCATCTCTTTTGCTGTCCCTTCATTATCTCATATTGTTAGACAATTTTTTTCACCTTGTTATCTGATATATTTTATATGTGCTTAATTGGTTATTTGAAATTGGATAGGGAAGGGGGAAATCAAGATAAGTGGGAGGAGGGTGGGAGGAAAATGGGGACCATGTCATGAGAAAGGGTATCAATGTTTGTGAAGTTATGTACCTTCTATCTGGTGAATATAATGTATCCCTTCTATTAATCACAATAAAATTATTTAGAAAAAAACCTCAGAGACAGTGTGTAGGTCCTGAAATCAAGCCCTGTGACCACCACCACCAACAACAACAAAAGATAAATTCTGTTCTTTAAATCAAAAAGACAATAATACCTATCTCTGATATCACATTGAAAATTAACTTTCATGAAGGCTTTGTTGATAACATGCTTATAAAAATCAATTTTATAATCAAAAATCACTCATTCAAGAATTAAATTTTACATTATCAATGCTCTGTATTTAGTAACTGCCTACCTAGGTTTTCCCATAACTCTCATGGGGCAAGTGCTGAAAGTCATGTGTATGAGAAGACATCTCAGGCTTGAACTATTATGATTGTTAATCTAATTAGGCCAACAGAAGCTGAATGCATTGAAAAGTACAGAGATAAATATCATTGTAGTGATTCAATAGATTAGAGTCTACAGAAGAATGGAGGAAGGCATAATTTATATAGTCCAAGTTGGTTGTGGGAAATCTTGCAGACTGGTGATATTGGGCTCCATCCAAGACTGAGCTGGAAATGACTAGCAATCAGTGATGTTCCATTTTATCTCCACTGCGCACAAGTGTGTTGAAAATTTATATGTCTCCTATGTCTGGTTCTTCCAAATGAAAGACATCCACTCCAAGAGGTAAGAGGATTAAAATGGAAAAAAAAGAAAGAAAGTAATTTAACTGCTATTTATACTTCAAGTCATGTTCACACACACATGCACACACACATACACAAATACACAAACACATTATCTATCTGTCTGTCTATCTATCTATCTATCTATCTATCTATCTATCTATCTATCTATCTATCTATCTATCTATGTCAGGCCTCATAACAATAGTAGAATTCAAACACAATTATTACCATGAAACAATTTTTTTCTTTCTCAATGCAGAATTTTTCATGTTGGTTGAGATCAGCCACACAATATCAGTTTTTAACGCAGCACCCAATTTGATATATAATTGAGAAAATCTGATTCAAGGTTTTAAAGTCTGTGTAAAGATGTAAGAAAATGAAAGCATCAGGGGAGATGTGGTGGCTCTGTTGGGACAAGAGAAGAAATTGCAAATAAACAGATCTAATGTAATATTCAAATGGGTATTTTTCACTCATGTGACTGGGCATAATCCTCTACTGAGGTATCATAGACTAGGAATATTTCTTAATTGAAGAGGTTTTAATAAGTAACCTACTTTGAGACAAAAGCTGATGGCTTTTCCTCGTATCCTAATATTAGGATGCAGTGGGAAAACTCCTAAGTCATGTCTGTTCAGAAGTGATTGTCTGTCTTGCTCTTTGTTTCCAGGAACTTTGTGACTAAAATGAAGGCATAAGCCTTGTACAAATATCTAGGACTGCTATGGGAAAGGAGAGAGCTTTTTTGAAGCTCCCAGAAAGTTTGATGTCATTATTACCCCTCTATTTTGATTTCAAGTTTAGCTAGGATGTGTGTTTATGAACACACACATATGGGACATGCATGTTCATGTATGTGCATGCGTATGTACAACCATGTATTTGCAGTTAATAAGAATAATGTGTCTATCTTTCATGGAATTGACTTAGAACTTGCCCATTTTGCTTTGTCTGAATGTATCCATGTTATACATTAAGGTAACACTGAGCTTCTCAACTACTTATAACATTTTAGATTTCCTTGGGTGTTTGTTTTAGGGTTAAATAGCAAGTAACCATTTGAAGTGAAATATAGATTAAAACACTAGTTTAATCAAACCCCCTCTTCTTGGTAATGGTGAAAATTAAAGCCTTATAAGAGCATTAAAAATACCTATGGGAGAGGGCATATGATTTAACAAAAGGAATTAGCTTCACATTAAAATTTTGTTATTTCATGGGGATAGGATTCATGAAAATAAATTTTTTAATGATTAGAATTTTGCTGAGCTTTAGGATCTGTCTTCTGTTCTTTGTCTCCTCTTTATGATTACACGTGTCTCAAAACTTGTAAATAGTGGTTGTAATCTACAGTGAGGAACATAAACTTCGTAAATCTGTCTTTAAAGAAATGGTAAAGAGAAATTCACCAAAATTTTCACTGAAAATGGAACCTTAGTCTGTGAGGCAAGGTTGTTACCATAGGTATTCTGTGTGTTTAAGAATGGCCTGATACAGTATCTCTGTTAAACCTAGGGAGGGGAAGGTCACATGACTTCAGAAGGACCAGGGTAAGAGATCTGAGAGCATATACTGAAGTTATTACCTAATTATGCATCCTCCAGGTGGAGAAATGATAGTCTCATGGCCCACAGACAATCTCCTGCATATTAAAAAAGTCCATCTCATATATAGAGAAGTAAAACCTATTCTAATTCCAGAAGAGGTAACAAGTTAGGCTTGAGCCAGATTTACCTCCTTTTCTTCTTCCTCCCTCCTTCCATTCCTTCCTTCCCTTCCCTTTCCTTCCCTTCCCTTTCCTTCCCTTCCCTTCCCTCTCCCTCCTTCCTTCCTTCCTTCCTTCCTTCCTTCCTTCCTTCCTTCCTTCCTTCCTTCCTATTTCCCTTCTATCTCTTCCTTTCTTCCTTCCTTTCTTCCTTCCTTCTTTTATTTTCTTCCTTTTTTCTCTTCTTTCTTTCATCTACATTGAAAACATTCTATGACAAGGTTTGTACTCAATGTTTTGAAACAGTTGATATTCAACTTGGAGATATTATAAAGCTAGTCACCTAAACAATGATGGTTCAATACTATTGGTAAACAAGAATGTCAGGCTTTTTTCTCTGTTTGAAACTACTTTTAAGTGTATTAAGAATTTATATGCCTTACTGTTAATTGTTTGACCATTACTACCTTTAAGTATATAAGTAAATTACTCTACTTTTTTTGAAAAATAATGATCATAATACTATGCTCCCATGGCTCACACCTAATCCAAGAGAGTCTGAGATCTGAGGATCATGGATTAAAGTTTGCTGTAGCAAGAAATTCCATGACTCTGTCAGATTAACCATCAAAAATCTGAAAGTGGTTCAAATGGCATAGATTGCTAGACTTGAGCAAAAAATAGGCACAGAAACAGTGTCTACGCACTTAGTTCAAGCCCCAGGACTAACAGGTGTGTACACACACATGTACACACACACACACACACACGCACACACACACACACACTAAAATGTAGCTATTATCAAAGACATATCTTTTGAGGGAGGGAGAAGTCGGCCATCCTAACATGGAACAGGTTATGATACAGAGGTTTAGGGATTTTAATTACCCTCTTTCTGATTTTGGAGTGATATATTAACTATGACCCTTTGAGGAGGGGTCTGATCTTACCAGTGTACTTACTACTCATCATCCTTCTCATAAAAGTCCACATGGAATGAATATTGAACAAGGACAATAATAGAGATGGGCCATATTCTTAGGCATTTGTAGATCACTTAACTTTTAAAGCAACCCATTTAGATGCTTATAGATACAACAGATTTGCCCTCCATAGTCTTCATAGCTTTGTTATATTAGTTAGTATAAATCTATTCTCTGTAAGAAATTACCTAGGATAACTACAATGGCCTTGAACGTAAAATAGCTTATTTCTTGCTTCTGTGATGGTTATAACAGGTGGCTGTCAAGATGATTGCTGTATTCTTTTTGCCACTCAATTAGAACATGCTCAGGAATTTCTAATGAGTCTTGCTCAGCGGTGAAACACTTTACTTTCATCACACCCCATTACCCAAACCCATTCAAATGGCACTACAAGGAATGTGTGGCATACAATAATACATCAGTATGCACAGAAGATGGAAAGAGTATAGATTTCTGCTAAAATCTTACATTTCTTGCCACATGACTAATCCTGAAAATATTCTGAATTTTACAGTTCAACACACTCAGATAATCTAAAATCCATGTGCATTCATAGCATCATTTCAGCCATTGTCAAGTGATGTGTAGAATTGTATTTTTTCCCTCCCACTGAAAACTATCACAAGAGATCATAGGTGGTAATTTACCATTTTATGAACTTCAGGATTATTGGGAAGGAGTTTCTGAATGGTATTACATGTACTATTTCCATGATTGCCAAAAAGGTGAAGAAATTTCTTGGATTTCAGTCAGAGGAAGAGATAAATTGCTCTGGAGTATGTGACCTGGTTTTACCTCACATATTTCGCACATCTTGGGATTGTTTTTCTTTCTTTGCTCTGGCTTGTGTACCAAAGTTTTGACATTTTTCTTGCTATTTAACCTAATTTCCTTTCATTTACTCTTTTACTGACTTTATTCTTCTTCTGTTTTAAAAATGTATTTCCAATTTGCAAAATGAAGCATATTATTTAAAATTATATAGATGCATTATTGGATGAATAACATTATTATCTTTATTTTTGTAATATCTACAGCAGGGATATTAATAAATTCTTGTGAGTATGTTCTTTGAATTAAAGAGAAGGAAATAATGGAAGTCACAGCTCATATTAATATCTTATTAATGGAAAAATTTACATGGTGTGTTTGTGTAATGTCTATAGTAGTATTATATCCATAATGCCCTAGATTTTAGGGTACACATTGCTTTTTTGCACTTTTGTTTTTGTTATTAAATAGTTGTAGAATTTCATAAGTCTAGTTATAAATAAAATTATTCTTGACAATCACTCCTTTATTCATCCTCCCTCATGTTCCTCTCTCTTGCCCCTACTTCAAAGTTATATTATTTTATATATATTGAATGATTTTCTCACCTTTCCTGCTTAATTCCCCCCCCAGCATGTATCCCTTCAACTTTGCCTATTAAAATATGTCTCCTCTTTCTGGTGTTCATTTTAATATATAGTATTTTAGTTATCCAAATAAGTTTCAGTTTTATATTCCTTTCCTAAGTTGCTCAAAGTTATATCAAGATGTAAGAAATAAATAAACCATTATTAGAGACATTTTTCCTATGATTTTGAAGTATACCCAAATGATAGTATATTCATTTCCTCTTTTCACATACTTTAGTGAATAATTTTGTCTACCAGTCAAAAATTATATTACTTTAAGAAAGTCGAATATTTATATTCTACAGGAATTTATTTTGTCTTAGTAGAAATACAATTCATACATTCTAATTTATATGTATTTTTTAATTTCTTTTTTTCATATATTTTTATTGCAATTAATAGAAGGGTTACATGATATTTGCCAGATAAATGGTGCATTAATTTCCATACATTGATACCCTTTCACATGTCTTGGTCCCCATTTCCCTCCCCCCCAACCCCCACCCCTCATCTTGTTTTCCCCCGTTCCCTATCCAATTTCAAATAACCAAATACAAATATATCTGATATATCAGGTAACAAAGTGAGATACTGTAACAATATGAGATAACCAAGGGACAGAAAAAGAGATGAGAGATAACACAGTACCTTAAGCACAGCAATCATTCATTATATGGCTTATGTTTCTATATCCTAGAGATCCTTTCATTTAGCGTCCCACTATATGGCCTTTTGTATCAAGGTTTTGCTCTATTGCAAATCTCTGCTAGGAGAGCCCAATGTTTCTACTGATTATGACAAATGAGGGAGACTATTGGGCCTAAGTTCCTTTGAGTCTGGCTTACATCACTTAATATGATCTTTTCTAAGCCTTTTCATTTCCTAACAAATGGGGCAATGTCATTCTTTCTTACAGCAGCATAGAATTCCATTGTGTACAAATACCACATCTTGTTGATCCACTCATCAACTGAGGGACATCTATATTGGTTCCATATCTTTGCTATGGTAAATAGTGCTGCAATGAACATTGTTGTGCTGGTGGATTTAGTATGTCTTTTTTTCTGGATGATTGTGTAAATGCCAAGTAGTGGAATTGCTGGGTCATAGGGGAGCTCTATGTTTAGTCTTTTGAGGAACTGCCATACTGTTTTCCATAGTGGTTGAACGAGTTTTCACTCCCACCAACAATGTAGTAGTGATCCCTCCTGGCCACATCTAGAAAACTAAAGTTGGATCCTCCTTTGTCACCCTGTACTAGAATTAACTCCAAATGGATCAAAAACCTGGAGGTAAAAGCCGACACTCTGAAAACTTTACAAGAAGGAATAGGAGATACACTAGGCCTCCTTGGCACAGGTTGAAACTTTCTTAATAAGGACCAAGAATCACAACAAATCAGAGAAAGGCTGGATAAGTGCAACTGCATTAAAACTGCAGAGCTTTTGTATGGCAAAGGACATAGCTAGTAAACTAATTAGGAAGCCTACAGAGTGGGAGAAGATCTTCACCAAGCATACATCAGACAAAGGCCTCATATCTAAACTATATCAACAGCTCAAAAAATTGAATCAATCCAAAAACTAATCTCCAAAGTAACAACCATCCCATTAAAAGATGGGCCAAAGACTTAGAGTCTTCTCTGAAGAAGAAACAAAAATGGCCTGTAGACACATGAAGAAATGCTCAACATCTCTGGTCATAAAAAATGCAAATCAAAACAACTCTAAGATTCCCCCTCACTCCAGTTAGAATGCCCAGGATCAAGAAAACTATATGTATTTTTATATATTTTTTATTTCCATTAACATTTCAATTTATGTTACAGAACATACACATATTTGTGAACATTGGTACACACATAAGTCCACATGCCAGTAGACTCTTGAAAAAACTCCTGATATCCAAATAATATGTAGTCATTTATGCTGTTAATTATTCATGTGTCATTTCACTACTGGTATAGAGGCTAGACGATGGATCGAATTTATTTAAAATCTCATTCATTTGGTGTCCCTCAGTTGATGAGTGGATCAACAAGATGTGGTATTTGTACACAATGGAATTCTATGCTGCTGTCAGAAAGAATGACATTGCCCCATTTGTTAGGAAATGAAAAGGCTTAGAAAAGATCATATTAAGTGATGTAAGCCTGATTCAAAGGAACTTAGGCTCAATGGTTTCCCTCATTTGTCATAATCAGTAGAAACATTGGGCTCTCCTAGCAGAGATTTGCAATAGAGCAAAACCTTGATACAAAAGGCCATATAGTGGGACGCTAAATGAAAGGATCTCTAGGATATAGAAACATAAGCCATATAATGAATGATTGCTGTGCTTAAGGTACTGTGTTATCTCTCATCTCTTTTTCTGTCCCTTGGTTATCTCATATTGTTACAGTATCTCACTTTGTTACCTGATATATCAGATATATTTGTATTTGGTTATTTGAAATTGGATAGGGAACGGGGAAAACAAGATGAGGGGTGGGGGTTGGGGGGAGGGAAATGGGGACCAAGACATGTGAAAGGGTATCAATGTATGGAAATTAATGCACCATTTATCTGGCAAATATCATGTAACCCTTCTATTAATTACAATAAAAATATATGAAAATAAAGATGAGAGGGGATGGGGGTGATGGAAATGGGGACCAAGACATGTGAAAGGGTATCAGTGTATGGGAAGTAATGCACCATCTATCTGGCAAATATCATGTAACCCTTCTATTGATTACAATAAAAAATATATGGAAAAAAACAAACAAAAAACAAAAGCTTTGTGAAAGATATTTTATTGTAGTGTATTGTAATGTATTGCCACATTGATACCCCTTCTCATGTTTTTGTCCCCATTTCTCTCCCCCCACTCCTCCCAATCATCTTGTTTTAATTGTTATTCTTAGTGTACTATGTTATTTCTCTTTTTTTGTTGTCCTTTGGTTAATCTCAGATTGTTACCTGACTTAGTTACCTGGCATATTGTATATAAGTTTATGTGCTTATTCAAAATAGGAAAGAGAAGTGAAAGATAATTATTTTTGGCATTAAAATATGTGGTGTAGCATAGCAGTACTTGAGTTTGGCCAATAGTTTTATTGAACATTCTGTCAAAACATAAAAATTATCTACAGAAAAGAATCAAGCATCTCACCTAAAAAAAGTGGGACATGAACATGGAAGCATTCTTTAGAAATCTGTATCTTTGGGACCGGGAGTTTGTCCTAGTGGTTAAAGTGCTGCCTAGCATGCATGAAGATCCGGGTTCGATTCCTCCGTACCACATACATAGAAAAAAGCCGGAAGTGGTGCTGAGGCTCAAGTGGTAGAGCTCTAGCCTTGAGAAAGTCCAAGGACAGTGCTCAGGCCCTGAGCTCAAGCCCAGGACTGGCAAAAAAAAAAAAAAAAGAAATCTGTATCTTCATTGAGCCCTTTCACATTTTGAACATTTATATTTTCAAGTTTTTATTTCATGATAACTAGCACTTCTGATTTTAATTTATCAGACAGTCTGAAGGAAATGCAAAGTGCATAACAAATGATTTCTGGTGTTTTCCTAATTCTTTTACTTTTTTTCTTTGTCCTCTTCCTCTGCTACAGGAAAACAGTATGATCAGTGTGGTACATTTACTTCCATTCTTCCTCCCACATGCTCAGAAAATCATATACACTATATAGTTTCTCATTGGCACCGTGCTATGTTAATCTATATTATACACTTTTTTCTTTTGTTTGCTTTTGTAACTTAATATATATTATCAAAGTAACTGTATAAAGATAGCCTAATTTATTAAGGAATTCCATTTGGGAACTTTCAATTTATTTCTAGGTTGCATTTCTGTTCTTTTTCAATGAGCTCCTAAAAACTTGCAATAAACGTTCTATGTTCCTATATATAGGAGCATTTCAGCATTGTCAACGATTTCAGATAGTGAAATTGCTGGGTGGAAAGTTATGTGGATTTTAAAACTTCAACGCATATTACTAATTTTCTTACTATATTCTACTACATAAATTGTTAATAAATTACCACTAGGTAACTGATAGTTAAAATAATTTTTAAATTATCAGTAATGTGTCACATTCTATAAACAATGGGAATTCACACATCTATGTTTTATCCAACCTCAGTGTGCAAAATAATGATTATGTGGTGATAATAGTGGTGATAATAGGTAATGTGGTAAAATAGTAATAATGATTCCCATATTACTGATTTATTGAGGTGGAGCCCTTTGGTAGTCTGTGAATTACCTTTCAACATTGTTGTTTATGTTTTACTATTTCTGTACCCATTTTAAGATTTTTTTTTTGTTTCATAGACATAATTCCAGCTGTTAAACAAATTTATATATTTCTCTCACTCTGTAGATGTTTCTTTTCTGGAAGAACTGTCGCTAG
Source organism: Megascapheus bottae (assembly GCF_031878675.1). Lineage (NCBI taxonomy): Eukaryota > Metazoa > Chordata > Mammalia > Rodentia > Geomyidae > Megascapheus > Megascapheus bottae. The sequence goes on along the minus strand of NC_143517.1, from coordinate 32,271,720 downwards.
TAACAGGGAAATTAGGTAGAACCATAACTTCAGAAAACTTAAGAGTTCAGGTGATAGAAGGGAACATATAAATAATATAACACATTTTTGATAATTTATTATCTACTCTTTTTTCTACAATAATTGTATCCATATATTATTTTTTAATTCTTTGACAAGGGACCATTATATAAAGCATCATGCCCATCTGATATTATATAGATGACAACTTATTCTTAAATTAGTACACAACTTGGCTTCTAGACATTGGATCTGGGCCAAAATCATCTCTATGTACCCATGTTTTTAACCAGTCATTGTGTGCAATTGATCATGATTTGGCCAAGTCATGAAGACTGTTGTCAGAGAAAGTCTAGATTTGAATTTTTCTTCCTTTATTGAGTCGTCCGCTTTCCTTTTTGGAAATATCTTTGTCAGACGTGGTGGCAAGAATTCTTTTGAAATATGTTAATAGTTCTAGCCATTTCTCATTCACATTCTTCAATGAACTGAGCAACTAAAATTTATAAAGCAAAGCTACTTCAGTAAAGTAGTAAAGAATATGCTTTATGCCAAATCTCCTGCATTTTTGAAAAAATGGTAATGAGGTTGATTAAGTCAGAGAAAGGTAAACATTTCAAGATAATTATTAAAAAAACATACCTCTAGCTGGGTACTGTGGGCTCATGCCTGTAATCCTACTCAGGAAGTTGAGAGCTGAGGATTTGGTTTTGAAGCCAGCCCAAGCTGGAAAGTCTGTGAGACTTTTATCTCCTCTAACCTACCAACAAACCTGAAATTGATGCTATGGCTCAACTTGAGCAAAAGAAGTTCAGGGACAGCACCTTGGCCTTGAGCTCAAGCCCTTGATAGATTAAAATAAATCCTCTTCTATCAGAGAAGTTACTGGTGTGGTTAGAAGTCAAGCCGGAAAACTAATTTTCAAATTTGTATAATTAAAAAAAAGTACAATTTTAATTGCATCCTATAGAGGAGCCTATTCACCCACTACTAGAATTCCTATTGCCATGGAGTTGAAAGACTGAAAAAAATAACTCAGAAATGACATTTTGTTGAGAATTTTCTAAAGAGGTTTTACTCCCCAGTGAAATTTTGTGCCAGGTGTTAAATTCACATTTATTTTGAACAGATGTTTAGTGGCATGCTCTTCTCAAATGTCAATTCGACTCGAGGCATATTTCCCTAAAGCCATATTTTTTTTTCTGGCCTCAGCCCCATAGCTGGGAAGTGGTAGAGACAGAGTTCAAACTCATGTTTGGAAAGATTCTAAAGTCTTTCCATCTGAGTCTTACAAATATTCCAGATGATATCAATTGCTGGTTTCCTTTCACTTGGAAAACCTTTCTATGCTCATTAATGGTGGGTAATGCATTATTCACAGTCATTTTAGGGACAAAGAAAAGGAAAATGTATGTTTGTGTTCACATGTATGTATACATGCATACATGTATATAATTTAAGTAGAACTTAAAATAATATGTAAATATTGAATACAATACTTTCAAAACTCTTCTCTCTTCCAGGAGACAAATTGGGTTATTGGATATTGCATTGGTTTGGGATGATTTTCTCAGCACTAGGGAGATTGGAAAGAACATATGACTTTAAGCTATAATTGGTTGGGGCAGTCATTTCTATAATCACATTAAAGGAAACATTGTTAAAAGGAAGGAATAAGAAAAATGACACAATATAATTATTAAATTCTTTTATCTTGGCTAGACCTCAACAAAAAATATTCAACATTCATATCTAAAATATATCAAAAGCTCAAAAAACTGAATCACTCCAAAACTAATCTCCAAAGAAACAACCATCTCATTAAAAGATGGGTCAAAGTTTTAAAGACAGTCTTTTTCTGAAAAGGAAATAAGAATAGCCTATAGACACATGAAAAAAATCACTGACATCTCTGGTCATAAAAGAATTGCAAATCAAAACGACTCTAAGATTCTACCTTACTCTAGTTAGAATGGCCATGATCAAGGAATCTAATAACAACAGATGCTGGAGGGGATGTGGCCAGGAGGGATCACTACTACACTGTTGGTGGAGTGCAAACTCATTCAACCACTATGGAAAGCGGTATGGCAGTTCCTCAAAATATTACACCCAGCAATTCCACTATGTGGCATTTACCCAGTCATCCAGAAACAAGGGCATAGTAAATCCACTAGCACAACGATGTTCATTGCAGCACTATTTACCATAGCAAAGATATGGAACCAGCCCAGATGCCCCTCAGTTGATGAGTGGATCAACAAGATGTGGTATTTACACACAATAGAATTCTATGTTGCTCTCAGAAAGAACAACATCACCCTCTTTGTAAGGAAATGGAAAGACTTAGAGAAAAGCCAGACTCAAAGGAACATAGGCTCAATGGTTTCCCTCATTTGTCATAATCAGTAGAAACCTTGGGCTCTCCTAGCAGAGATTTGCAATAGAGCAAAACCTAGATACATAAGGCCATACAGTATGACGCTAAATGAAAGGATCTCCAGGATATAGAAACAAAAGCCATATAATGAGTGATTGTTGTACTTAATGTACTATGTTATCTCTCATCTCTTTTGCTGTCCCTTGGTTTTCTCGTATTGTTACAGTGTTTCACCTTGTTATCTGATATATTGGACATATGCATATTTGGTTATTTGAAATTGGATAGGGAAGGGAGAAAACAAGATGGGGGGCAAGGGTGGGGGAGGGAAATGGGGATGGGGACCAAGACATGAGAAAGGGTATCAATGTTTGTGAAGTAATGCACCTTCTATTTGGTGAATATAATGTAACCCTTCTATTAATCACAATAAAAATATATGGAAAAATGTTCATCTTCTCTCTATTTCTCAGGAAATCAAATTTTCAAGCATTTTACTGAGTTACAATCAATTAAGCAATGATCACTGCGGATATTTTAAAAAAATATGCCTTACTCTTGATTCGTTTATTTCTTTCATGAACATTTTGGTGAATAAGCTCCTGTGGTTTTAGCAAAACTAATCTTAATGACAATGCTGAAATTCCAGTTGACCCATATTGAAGCAATTTTTTTAGTACCCTTTCATAGGAATAGAATTATTTCAGGTAGCACCTAACTTGATTTACTAAAAAATGAGATCATTCTCAAAACGAAATTTTCAAGTCAAAGTACTAAAGGATTCTGTTTATAAGAATACCAAATATTCTGTATAATTGGTGTTCTCATATGTGAACAAAAGCTGTGTAATGACAACTATGCAAGCCCCCTAAATGTGTTGTTTTCCTTGGAAGCATCTCACAAGTCAATCTTTATTCTGACTCTAAACTTCTAACTCTATGACCTGAAATTACTGAAAAATTTTGATCGCTAGTTTGTAAAATGTGCTGTAACTACTTCGAACTGTTATGGATAAATGATATCAATCATGTAATGAATTATGGTTAGTTTTTGGTTCATAAAAATGCTCAACAAATATTTGATTGATATGGTGTAACTGATTCTTACTCTTAGGATTCATTCATGCATCTTAAGTGTGTGATACTAATATATTTTACCTAAAGATAAAAAACTGTGTATATGTGATATTGAAGGGAAGATAATGCAGAAGTTCAGTGACATCTAGAATGTTCTAGAATATTACATGTGTTGATATTATTTCTTTGGTTTCTGGTATTCTAAAATTCAAATTATTTTCTAAACTTACCAAGGCTGAATTTGTACTTGTCAATGCAGAAGCTTATATCTGAGATCCCCTTGCCCACATCCATAGTCTTGAATAATATTGAAATCTTTGCTAAGTAATTTGATTTGTATTTCTGTTTCTAGAATGTATCTATTTTCACTCTAATTATCCTTATCCTTTGTGCTAATACTTTTCTACCACTGGCAACTTCCTTCTGGAAGTTGCTTGACTAATAAACTTTAAGTTGAAACAGTGTTGGAACCAGATAAATTGAAACTGAAGAGAAACAGAGCTTCTAATTAATATTATCATGGCAAATAAATTCTGCAGGAGATTGGGACATTAAAAGAATGTTTTCTTCTCACTTCTCAGCCTGTGATATAAAATAGAATTAAATTCTGTATCTTTGTATAGGTTTTAGCATTTAATATATTACAAAGGCTTGCCAGCTTTTTCTGCTGAGCCAACCAAATGTATCTTCCACATTTGAAAAAACTCTAAGTACTATAGAACATAGACAATAGGTACTTGGAATCCGTCAAACAGCTCAAAAATAGGTATGCTTTTTGGAGAAAGCTACCCCTTCACTGCACACTGTCCCATCAGTTCACAAGCTGAAGTTCTCTTTAAAATGTTTTCTTGTTTCTGGACATTGAGTAAATGCCAAGTAGTGGAATTGCTGGGTCATAGGGGAGCTCTATGTTTAGTCTTTTGAGGAACTGCCATACTGCTTTCCATAGTGGTTGAATGAGTTTGCACTCCCACCAACAGAGTAGTAGTGATCCCTTCTGGCCACATTCCTGCCCGCATCTGTTGTTATTAGATTTCTTGATCATGGGTATTCTAACTGAAGTGAGGTGGAATCTTAGAGTTGTTTTGATCTGCATTTCTTTTATGGCAGAGATGTTTAGTATTTCAAGATCAGTGCTGTCATTTGTATGTGAACCACACCTCTGATCTCGTTTGTTTTCTGGTGAGAGGTAAGGGTCTCTGATTTGTCTAGCAAGACTGACATTGAATCTCAGTCCTCAGATCTCAGCCTCCTGAATAGGTAGGATAATAAGTGTGAGCCACCAGTTCTTGGTTAAATGTTACATTCTGTAGTTCACTTAATACTATCTTCTGCCTCCTTCTTATGCTTATCTTAAAGTTCCAGGCAAGGTCTTTCCTGGCATTATCACTCAGAGTTCATTGACCAAAACAAGTCATTTAACATGAAGGGCAAATCAAAAACATGCCTAGATAAATAACCTACTATGGGCTGTGAGTGAACAACAAAATGATTGCTATGTTGTAGTCAGTATAATGTCAATATATTTCAGTATAAATCCGAAGCTTTTCCACTGCCACTATCCATAAGTCTATGTACTAATAAAACTTTTACACACACACACACACACACACACACACACACACACACACACACACACACACATTCACAGTAGATGGTCAGATTTTGTCCCAGAATTATAGTTTGAGAATTCTTGCTTAGAGTATGTTTACATATTACTAGTGCAGTAAGATCAATTATTTTAATACTTTTAAAATTCTTTGTATTTTCTTTAAAAGTTGTGCATAGGAACTGCTGTGAATAAAAAAATCCATGTCGTTTACAAGCTTTATAATTCTTATGTGAATGAAAATTAAATTTGTTGATTTACCTTTTTTCCTATTTGGTTTGAGGCTTGAACTTTAGAACCCTGGCAAGGTCCTTGAGCTTTCTTAAGGCTAGCACTCTACCACTTGAGCAACAGTACCACTTCTGGCTTTTCCTGTATATGTGATCACAAAGAATTGAATCAAGGGCTTTGTACATGCTAGGCAAGAACTCCACCTCTCAGCCACACTCTTAGTATATGATATAACTTCCTTGAAATTAAGTAAATATTGTACATATATGCTCAAATTATTTCTCCTATAATAATGAACATAAATGTATTTTGCAATAATTGAAAGTAAGGGCTTCCATGCATCACACTAATAATCTCAGAATTCTTTTCTTCTTTGAATCTGGAAAATATAATCAGATACTATCGTTAAACTTGTAAATTGTTCACAATGAAGGAAATAACTGATTTTTAAAAAATATTGTGTCTTTCATAACACCATAACAAAATGACTATCATAAATTTATTATCTTTTATATTCCAAAATCAGGATCAGGGCATTCTCAAATTAAACTTTATGTTATGTGCATTATTTTCATCCTACTGAAAAAAATGTGTTAAGAGTTAAAGGTTTTGCTCCAATTTATGAAATTATAAATGAAAGATGCTTAGATGTTGAAACCTTTATATTTAAAAAGAATTCATCATATTTGATTAAGTATACATAATCAGAAAATGGCAATATTCTTCAGATTGAAATGTCTATATGAAATAATTCATCCAGTATATATTACATACATAATATATTATATTGGATATATAATACTTTAAGTTTACAGAATTCTTTAAGTAATAAATCATGGAATAACTTCACAAAATTATGAACTGAGATAAAAGTAAAAATCTAGTCTTTGAACACACACCAAAGAAAAGTGAACTGACATCTACATTTAAAAAAATTCTAAATAATCTTATTCACACAAACTGTTGCAAAGCAATAGTATGTGAAATCAATATTCAAATTCGGTAGCCTTTTCTGATTGTAAAGGTAATATACAGAGCTTTTCTGTAACTTTTTTATAAACCAATAGTGGCAAAAACAGAAACCAGCAAATCCATCCCATTTACTCTAGCCTCAAAAAAATAAAAATATTTAGACATTCACTAAGGATTTAAAGACCTCACTAAGGATTTAAAAGACCTCTTTAAAATTAGAGAACCTTGAAAAGCAAATGGACGAAGACACAAGAAGATGAGTTTGTAATCCATGGATCACATAATTAGTATTGTGAAAATTACTATTTTATAAAAAGTACTCTTACTCAGTTAATGCATAACAACAATATCCCAATGTCGAAGAGGCTGTCTTTCTTCCATTCTATTTTTTTGGCTCCCTTGTCAAAGATTAGGTGGCCATAGGTCTTTGATTTAATATCTGGGTCCTCAGTTCTATTCCATTGGTCTTCAGGCCTGTTCTTGTGCCAGTACCAGGCTGTTTTGATTACTATAGCTCTGTAATAGAGTCTAAAATTTGGTATTGAAATTCCTACTAGGCTGTTCTTTCTGTTAAGAAGTATTTTTGCTATACAGGGTCTTTTATTATTCCATATGAAATTTTGGATTGCCTCTTCTATTTCTTTAAAGAATGACATTGGGATATTGATGGGTATTGCATTGAATTTGTAGATAGCCCTTGGCAAGATTGTCATTTTCAGGATGTTGATTCTTCCAATCCAGGAGCATGGGAGGTTTTTCCATTTTCTCATTTCTGCTTTAATTTCCTTTTTCAGGGTTTTAATGTTTTCATCAAAGAGGTCCTTTACATTCTTAGTTAAGTTAATTGCTAGGTACTTTATTTTCTTTGAGGCTATTGCAAAAGGAGTTGCTTTCCTGATTGTTCCCTTGTTCCTCTCACTGTTGGCATAAAGGAAGGCAGTTGATTTTTGATGGTTAATTTTATACCCTGCTACCCTTCCAAAGGTTTGAATCAGCTCAAGGAGCTTGGGAGTGGAGTCTACAGGATTCTTTAAATACAGAATCATGTCATCTGCAGAGAGGGAGACTTCCGCTTCCTCGTTCCCTATTTGGATCCCCTTTATGCTTGCTTCTTGTCTTATTGCTCTGGCTAGGAATTCTAATACTATGTTAAAGAGGAGTGGAGAGAGTAGGCATCCTTGTCTCATTCCTGATTTTAGAGGGAATGGCTTTAGCTTTTCACCATTGAGTATAATACTAGCTATGGGTTTGTCATAGACTGCCTTTATAATACTGAGGAATGTTCCATGGATTCCTAGTTTCTCCAGAGCTTTTAACATAAAGGGGTGTTGGATCTTGTCAAATGCCTTTTCTGCATCTATTGAGACAATCATGTGATTTTTGTCCTTGCTCCTGTTAATGTGTTGAATTATATTAATTGATTTGCGTATGTTGAACAAGCTTTGCCTCCCTGTGATGAATCCTGTTTGATCATAGTGTATATTTTTTGATGAATTTTTGTAGACGGTTGGCCAGTATTTTGTTGAGAAGTTTTGCATCAATATTCATCAAGGAAATGTGTCTATAGTTCTCTTTCTTTGATGAATCTCTGTCTGGTTTGGGGATGAGGGTTATACAGGCTTTGTAGAATGAGTTTGGCAAAGAGCCTTCATTTTCAATTTCATTGAAGATCTTAAGGAGTATTGGTGTGAGCTCTGTTTTGAAGACTTTATAAAATTCAGCTGTGAATCCATCTGGCCCTGGGCTTTTCTTAGGTGGAAGTTCTCTTATTGTCATTTCTATTTCATTGCTTGAAATAGGGCTGTTTAGTTGGTTTAAGTCTTCTGGTTGAGCACCTGCAGAAAACTAAAGTTGGAGCCTTCTTTGTCACTCTGAACTAGAATTAACTCTAAATGGATCAAAGACCTCGAGGTAAAGCTGACACCCTGAAAACTTTACAAGAAGGAATAGGAGACACACTAGGCCCCTTGGCACAGGTCGAAACTTTCTTAATAAGGACCAAGAAACACAACAAATCAGAGAAAGGCTGGGTAAGTGGGACTGCATTAAATTGTAGAGCTTCTGTATGGCAAAGGACATAGCTAATAAATTACTTAGGAAACCTACAGAATGGAAGAATATCTTCACTAACCATACAATGGACAAAGGTCAAAAAATTAAATCACTCCAAAACTAATCTCCAAAGACACAACCATCCCATCAAAAGATGGGCCAAAGACTTCAAGAGAGTCTTCTCTGAAGAAGAAATAAGGATGGCCTATAGACACATGAAGAAATGCTCGACATGTCTGGTGATAAAAGAAATGCAAATCAGAACAACTCTAATATTCCACCTCACTCCAGTTAGAATTGCCAGGATCAAGATCTAATAACAGGTGCTTAACCAGTTCTGCCACAAAACTGAAGCTGGATCCTTCTTTGTCACCCTGTACTAGAATTAACTCCAAATGGATGAGAGTCCTGGAGGTAAAAGCCGACATACTGAAAATATTACAAGAAGGAATAGGAGATACACTAGGCCTCCTTGGCACAGGTCGAAACTTTCTTAATAAGGACTAAGAATCACAACAAATCAGAGAAAGGCTGGATAAGTGGGACTGCATTAAACTGCAGAGCTTTTGTATGGCAAAGGAGATAGCTAGTAAACTAATTAGGAAGCCTACAGAGTAGGAGAAGATCTTCACCAAGCATACATCAGACAAAGGCCTCATATCTAAACTATATCAACAGCTCAAAAAATTGAATCACTCCAAAACTAATCTCCAAAGTAACAACCATCCCATTAAAAGATGGTCCAAAGACTTAAAGAGACTCTTCTCTGAAGAAGAAACAAAAATGGCCTATAGACACATGAAGAAATGCTCAACATCTCTGGTCATAAAAGAAATGCAAATCAAAACAATTCTAAGATTCCCCCTCACGCCAGTTAGAATGGCCAGGACCAAGAAAACTAATATCAAGAGATGCTGGAGGGGATGTGGCCAGGAAGGATCACTACTACACTGTTGGTGCAAACTCGTTCAACCACTATGGAAAGCAGTATGGGAGTTCCTCAAAAGACTAAACATAGAGCTCCCGTATGACCCAACAATTCCACTATTAGGCATTTACCCAATCATCCAGAAACAAGGACATACTAAATCCACCGGCGCAACAATGTTCATTGCAGCACTATTTACTATAGGAAAGATATGAAACCAACCCAGATGTCCCTCAGTTGATGAGTGGATCAACAAGATGTTTTATTTGTACACAATGGAATTCTATGCTGCTGTCAGAAAGAATGACATTGCCCCATTTGTTAGGAAATGGAAAGACTGAGAAAAAATCATATTAAGTGAAGTAAGCCAGACTCAAAGGAACATAGGCTCAATGGTTTCCCTCATTTGTCATAATCAGTAGAAACCTTGGACTCTTCTAGCAGAGATTTGCAACAGTGCAAAACCTAGATACATAAGGCCGTACAGTATGACGCTAAATGAAAGGACCTCTAGGATATAGAACCAAAAGCCACATAATGAGTGATTGTTGTCCTTAATGTACTATGTTATCTCTCATCTCTTTTGCTTTCCCTTGGTTATCTCATATTGTTACAGTATCTCACTTTGTTATCTGATATATTGGACATATGTGTATTTTGTTATTTGAAATTGGATAGGAAAGGGGGGAAAACAAGATGAGGATGTGGGTGGGGGGAGGAAAATGGGGACCAAGACATGAGAAAGGGTATCAATATAAGGGAAGTAATGCACCTTCCATCTGGCAAATGTAATGTAACCATTCTATTAATTACAATAAAAATTATATGGAAAAAATCCCAATGTCATTCTAAGTTGAAATTAAAAAACTCTAAAAATTAATATAAGTGCAGAAAAGACCCAAAGAGACAGAGTAGTCAGATTCAAATGCGCAATGCTGGAGGTGTCATCATGCCTGACCTGACAAAAATAGCATGGTATTTGCACAAAGATAAGTAATTAAATAGACCATAAGTTGTAAAGTTTATTTTCAAAATATTATCTTTTGAATGCCATTGTTAATTGGTTTACCCTTTGTCCATAGTCTCATCATCTTGTTTTTCCCCTTCCATTTCCTTATTCATATAAACAAACAAATGTATATACAGTATAGCAGGTACCAAAAGTCAGATACAACAACACCAAGAGATAACCCATAAGGGAAAATAATAATAATAAGAAATAACTTTACATAGTATATTAAAGAAAACAACCACTCTGGTTTCTCGTTAGGTCTTATAAATCTTTCCCCTTTCACTTCTGAATTTTTGGTGATTAACTGGAGATAAGTCTCTGGACTTTCTTTCTTCAGCTGGCTTTGAAGTAGTATCCTCATATTTCAACCTTCTAAGTAGCCAGGATTTATAGGTATGAGCCACTGGTGAACTGGTTAACTGCAATTCTTAAAAATACTTCAAAATATCTATTTCCAGTAATAACCTGTTAAAATTAAAATTCTGTGGTGATATCAGATTTTTTTCTGTAATACTAATAGGTATTTATTGTTTCATGGTTGTGCCAGTCTAAAATGTTATAAGGTTGATATAATATACAGAAAATACTGATATTTGAGAATAGCATTTTTTAGAGATAATGTCAATTTTATGGAAGTTGAGGGTATTTGACATTGCAAACAAGTTAGACAAAGCTATATGGTCTTGAATATCTGTGGAAGAAGTGTAGACATTATGTTTAAAATTATAAACAGTGTAAATCTCTCCTTAAAACTTTTCTAAGTATGACAGAAAGATTAACAATTTAGTTTTAGTTCTTTCTTTTCAGTTGTCATCAACAAAATTGAAAGGAACAGAAAATATAATTTCCAAAGTCTATTTTATAAAGCACTCTTGCTAGCTAGTCACCCTATTGGGTTACAGAACACCAGAGTTTTTCCTATAATATGTACCTATTGTCTAATTTCCTCCAAACACTTCTCCCAGTCATCATCTCCCTTCCCTGAAAATCAGTACTCTACTCTTATCTCCTGTAAAAACATTACTGGAGTTCATATTTAGTACAAATACCACAACTTGTTGATCCACTCATCTCTACCACTAGGACAAGCCCCTGGCCCAACTTGAAGAAATTTTAAGCACAAATTATTTAACTACCCTTTAACAACTTAGATGATACTGAACATCACTTAAAAACAGAGGTCAGGGCTAGGAGTTCAGCCTAGTGGTAGAGTGCTTGCCTAGCATGCACAAAGATCTGGGTTCGATTCCTTGGTACCACATACATAGCAAAAAGCCAGAAATGGTGCTGTGGGTTAAGTGGTAGAGCTCTAGCCTTGAGAAAGCCCAATGATAGTGCTCAGGCCCTGAATTCAAACCTCAGTACTGGAAAAAAAAAAAAAAACAGAGGCCAAAATGACATGGTTTTCCTTTTTTTTTTAAACCAGTACTGGGACTTGAAATTAGGAACTGGGCACTGTCCTTGAGATTTTTCAAAATTAGTGCTCTACCACTTGAGTCACATCACCACTTCAGGCCTTTTCCGTGTATGTGGTACCCCAGAATCTAACTCAGGGCTTCATGCATGTTAGGCAAGCATTTTATCATTAGGCCACATTCCCAGCCCAAATGTTTCCTTTTTATATATAAAAATTATAAGAATATTCCTCACAAAAAATTCTAGAAACAGATGTTTTCGATGGCATATCTAAATATTTTATGAAGAAATGATATGAACCTCCTGAAAATTTAGAATTTTACCCTCATAGATTTTTAGAACACAAATGACCTCATATTAACTACAGAAAATGCATTTATGATTACCTTGAATTGTAAAAGACAGTGTTTATATTTAACCCTGTTTTTTTGTTGTGTTGTTTCCAGGACTTCACATATACTAGTCAAATGCTCTATTATTTAAGCTTCATCTTCCCTCCCTCCCTTTCTTTCCTCCTCTCCCCGCTTTCTCCCTCTCTTCCATCTTTCTTCCTTTCTCCTTTCCTCCCTATCTTTTCTTATTATATTCTGTCCCTGAACTAACTTTTTATGTTTTGAAACGTATTATTTTGCTATTTCAAAGAGATTTTCTACATATCTATTCATTTACATTTCAAAGGTAAAAATGAAAAACAGAGTCAGCATAACACAGCAATTAAATCATTTGTCGTCATATAAAATTATGTAAAACTTGAATATTTTTTATACTTTATATCTCAGGGCAAGAATTAGGTAAATAAATGGATTTTCATAATGTACATTTTCCAATAATTAATTGAACATAGTGCTATTCCTAGTAGAAGTATTATAAGTAGAGATTTGAAAAGTATTTTTACATTTACTGTAACTATATAATTCTATTTAATTATTAATGATTTTCTTTTTTTCATATGTTTTTTATTGTAATTAATAGAAGGGTTACATTATATTCACCAGATAGAAGGTGCATTACTTCACAAATATTGATCCCCTTTCTCATGTCATAGTCCCTATTTCCCTCCCGCCTTCCACCGCACAACTTGATTTCCCCCCACCCTCTCCTATTTCAGATAACCAATTAAGCATATATAAAATATACGATTTTCTTTTTTTCATATATTTATTATTGTAATTAATAGAAGGGTTATATTATATTCACCACATAGAAGGTGCATTACTTCACATACATTGATATGCTTTCTCATGTCTTGGTCCCCATTTCCCTCCCCCAACCCTACCCCTCATCTTGTTTTCCTCCCTTCCCTATCTGATTTCAAATAAGCAAATTTGCATATATACACTATATCAGATAACAAGGCAAAACACTGTAACATTATGAGATAACCAAGGGACTGCAAAAGAGATGAGAGATAACATAGTACATTAAGGACAGCAATCACTCATTATATGGCTTTTATTTCTTGAGAGAGCTTGTTTGGAGGTTCTAGCAGGGGAGCGCAGCTACTCGTATACCCTTGACCGAAGACCGGTCCTCCTCTATCTGGGATGGTTGTCCTCTTCGACCGAGCACGCAGCTTCTGGAGGGATGCACATGGAGTGGTGAGGGAGGAAGGGGACACCAGCCGAATCAACCCTGGCGATCAATGGGGTGACAGATGTCGCAGCCAGATCCCCCTCACATCCTATATGGCTTTTATTTCTATATCCTGGAGATCCTTTCATTTAGCATCATTCTATCTGGCCTTTTGTATCTACGATGTGTTCTATTGTAAAGCTCTGCTGGGAGAGCCCAAGGTTTCTACTGATGATGACAAATGAGGGAAACCATTGAGCCTAAGTTCCTTTGAGTCTGGCTTACTTCACTTAATATGATTTTTTCTAAGTTTTTCCATTTCCTTACAAATGGGGCAATGTCATTCTTTCTAACAGCAGCATAGAATTCCATTGTGTATACATTCCACATCTTGTTGATCCACTCATCAACTGAGGGGCATCTGGGTTGGTTCCATATCTTTGCTATCGTAAATAGTGCTGCAATGAACATCGTTGTGCTGGTGGATTTAGTATGCCCTTGATTCTGGATGGTTGGGTAAATGCCAAGTAGTGGAATTGCTGGGTTTAGTATTTTGAGGAACTGTCATACTGCTTTCCATAGTGGTTGAATGAGTTTGCACTCCACCAACAATGTAGTAGTGATCCCTCCTGGCCACATCCCTTCCAACATCTGTTGTTATTAGATTTCTTGTTCCTGGCCATTCTAACTGGAGTGAGGTGGAATCTTAGAGTTGCTTTGATTTGCATTTCTTTTATGGCTAGAGATTTTGAGCATTTCTTCATGTATCTATATGTCATTCTTATTTCTTCTTCAGAGAAGACACTCTTTAAGTCTTTGGCCCATCTTTTAATAGGATGGTTGTTTCTTTGGAGATTAGTTTTGGAGTGATTCAATTTTTTGAGTTGTTGATATATTTTAGATATGAGGCCTTTGTCCGTTGTATGGTTAGTTAATATTTTCTCCCATTCTGTAGGCTTTCTAGTTAATTTTCTAGCTATGTCCTTTGCCATACAGAAGACGCCCCGCAGTTTAATGCAGTCCCACTTATCCAGCCTTTCTCTGATTTGTTGTGTTTCTTGGTCCTTATTAAGAAAATTTCACCCTGGGCCAAAGAGACCTTGTGTATCTCCTATTCTTTCTTGTAAAGTTTCCAGTGTATCTGTTTTTACCTCCATGTCTTTGATGCATTTGGAGTTAATCCTAATGCAGGGTGACAAAGAAGGCTCCAACTTTAGTTTTCTGCAGGTGCTTAACGAGTTCTGCCAGCACCACTTGTTGAAGAGGCTGTCTTTCTTCTATTTTTTGGCACCCTTATCAAAGATTAGGTGGCCATATGCCTGTGAGTTGATATCTGGGTATGTCCCTGAACTATTTTTGCTTAAGTCTAGCAGTATACCACTTAAGCCATAAATAGCTACACCTGTGCCTTTTTGGTGGTTACTTGGGGTAAGACTCTCATTGACTTTCCTGGGAAGGCAGATTTGAATTGGGATCCTCAGACCTCAGTTTCCTGAGTAGCCAGGATTATATATATGAGACACTGGCAGCTGGCTCCATTTTTGTTTTAAGAAGTGATCTGATTAATTTAGTTCGAGTAGGACTCAAAATAATGCTCTACTTTACCACACAAGTAAATGAAATTATAGAAGTACCTTGCCCACCTTCACCGGAATTTTGTTTCACTATAGGAAATAAAAAGACCAACCAAAGACGATACTGCAAAATTACTTACAACTTTTCATGTTTTGGCAACATAAGTGCACTTTGTTACCACTCTTGTTTAATGATTTCATCAAATCTAACAAAATAACCTTTAAACGAGTAAAAATAAACTCTGAGACGCTTGGCACTTCAGAGATTCAGAATCTGAGAGACACTTAAAAACTTTGTTAAGATTTCACAGAAAGACTATTTTGAAAGGCACTCATATAAAGAAAACAGACCTCAAAAGCAGAAAAACAATTCAATTATATTCATGTTTAATCTCCATTTCAGCTATTATCATTTTCTAAAGAGGCAACAGTTTTCCTAAGTAGTTTTTCATGTTAAATCTCTACTTCCCTTGATGAAATAACAGGAAGAAGGCATATCCTACCTTCTTTTTGTTCCTATCATATGATTAGCATCTGGTATAATACTATGGTTCAAAAGAAAGACGATGCATTGTGATTGAGTGATATTTACCTCTCTATATTTGCACATGAATAGATCTGTTCAAAACCAGCCTAGCTACTCCTTCTAATCTCCCATAAATCACCAAAAAACCTAAAGTAAAGCTACAGGTCAAGTGGTAGATGCCAGGTTAAATCATCATAATAATCTTTTTAAGCATTTGATCATCATTAATGTACAACAAATACTTGGGCATTTTAAATTAGATGACACTGTCAATTTTTATGGCTCTTGGGTTTGTGTGCAAAATTTTCTCTCAATAATCAATTGGCATTAATTTTCCTGTAACTATCACATTCATTCTACTATAAAACTGAAGTTTTTTGTATACTTACATTGTTATAGGTCTAGGTAATACTTCAGTAATACCCTTGTTCCTCTATATACAGTGGGGTTGCATACATCCAAAGTGTTTTATTTGCCGAACTGTGAAGGAATTTATTCCAGATAGGTATTTGTAACAAGGGGTTTTGCATGTGATATGGTACGCAAAATCTCGAACTTTATTCCTGCCTATTGGAAGTTTTGGTCATGCTGGATAATAACTAATTCTACCATGTCCCTGTGGGAGCAAATATTTTACTAATAGGTCTTACTGAACTTTAAAACCTTGGAATGATAAGTGATTGAACAGTGTTAGAACTCTGTAATTTGTTCACACCAATTGCAAGATTCTGAATATTCATATTTTTCTTTGCTTTTAATAGAGCAATTAGACATTTCCAATATTGTACTGTTGAGTAGTGTTATAAAGAATTGACTTTGCAAAAGCAACACATCCATATACACCAAGTATATCCTTACATAAATATTCAATGAATCGGAGAACTCCATTTCATAAAATTTCTTTACTACATATATTACATGATGAGTGAAAATGAGCACAATAAAACATAAACATTATGCTGAGAAATTCTGTGTTATTAACATTTTGCAAACATTAGAGAGAAATTACAAAAAGAGAAAACATGATCTAATTATTAGTGGCTAAGTTTATATGTGTCTTTGAACTAGATGAATTTTCCGTTATGTACCTAAAAATTATTTACACTGAATGTAGATTTTTTCAGCTGGATTCAGTCTATACTAAATGATGTGTGAATTTTCCCCCTTTTTTAAAGAATGAGGAAAAATTCACAGTGAAAGAAATATATTCTAGGCTAGGAGTTTGGCCTAGTGGTTGAGTACATGTACAAACCTGGATTCGATTCCTTGGTACCATATACACAGAAAAAGCCAGAAGTGAAACTGTGACTCAAGTGGAAATCCTAAGGATTTGAGAAACCTTAGGATATTTCTCAGGCTCTGAGTTCAAGCTTCAGGACTGGCAAAAAAAAAAAAAGAAATATATTCTAATGTAGACCAGGAAATCATTTAAAATTCTGCCTCTTTGAGACATTTTCTATGCAGAAAATGATACATTGTCATCTTTGCTAATAGTTAATATATAGTCAACTTTATATTTTTAAATGTTTATTACTTATAGGAATTATTTTCCCTTTGGAATTTTATGTAAGCATATATTGTCATTTGGTCAGGTTAAGCCTCTCTATTGCTTTTTCATATAAACTAGATAAAAAGTATGATTTGTGAACAATAAATTCCATCAAATTTAAGGACTTATACTTTGTATTTGCTTTATTCAGGCAATAGTTGTTCGTTGAGACCAAATTTTATATAGTCATGCTAGACAGACAAGAAAAAAAAAGAAACAATAATCTACTATTCTCAGAAGGTAAGAGAGAAATAGTATAATTATCAATTCACCATGTGTGATAATTTGAAAAATATATTGTAAACTGTGGAAGATGACTTCCAAACTGAGATGGAAAAGAAGGAAAATTAATTGCATTCCTATGTACATGCCACTTTCTCTGTATAATGTTATATTCATATATATTTGTCTCTTCCATCCTTTCTTAGGCAAGATTTCTAAAATATGTTACTAGAGATAGCATGTTTGATCATATGTTGTTATCACATAATAATCTTCAAGCTTCTATAGGTAACACCGCTGAGGAAAATACAAGTTTTCCCCTAACATTTATACTTAACATAATAAACACCAGAAGAAGGCCTTTTGTTTAGTTCATAGAGCTATTATAATTCCCCTTCCTTTATTCTTTTGTTATTATGTTTATGACAGTATTAAAATTGTCTAAATTCTTAATAAACCCAGAAGTATATCACTATATGATACATTTCTTATGTTAGCATTGCATAAAATAGTGTCTTAAAAGTAGATATGAACAGAATGTTCGTTTGCTTAAGAGAAACACATACGGCAGGCAGACAGATATGGAGGTAAAAAAACAGACAAAATAGGATTTTGCTTTTGCATTTGCTTCTAGAAAGTCTGGTTAAATGCAGAATTCCACACACAGCCTAAGATAGCTAGGACAATTTTCCTCTCTGAATTATTTATTCTTCATAAATCTTCACTTTCGCAGATATTTTTTGATGTGCCCTATTAGTTTTTCCTCATTTAAATGTTTTGATTGAGAGTTGTCTTTGGTATCATGGTCATTTCAGACGTAGGAAGGGGTTAAGTGACAAGTAAACTAAGAGCTACGTCAAGGGTTGTTTTAAATGCTGGTTATAAAGAGCATTTCATTCTATTTGTATAGAGTTTTTTCCATATATTTTTAATTGTAATTAATAGAAGGGTCACATTACATTTGCCAGATGGAAGGTACATTACTTCACATATATTGATACCCTTTCTCATGTCTTGGTCCCCATTTCCCTCCCCCCACCTCCACCCCTCATCTTGTTTCCCCCCATTTCCTATCCAATTTCAAATAACCAAATACGTATATATCCAATATATCAGATAACAAAGTGAAATACTGTAACAATATGAGAAAACCAAGGGATAGCAAAAGAGATGAGAGATAACATAGTACATTAAGGACAACAATCACTCATTATATGGCTTTTGGTTCTATATCCTAGAGGTCCTTTCATTTAGTGTCATACTGTATGGCCTTATGTATCTAGGTTTTGCTCTATTGCAAATCTCTGCTAGAAGAGTCCAAGGTTTCTACTGATTATGGCAAATGAGGGAAACCATTGAGTCTATGTTCCTTTGAGTCTGGCTTACTTCACTTAATGATTTTTTCTAAGTCTTTCCATTTCCTTGCAAATGAGGAGATGTCATTCTTTCTGACAGCAGCTTAGAATTCCATTGTTTATAAATACCACATCTTGTTGATCCATTCATCAACTGAGGGACATGTGGGTTGGTTCCATATCTTTGCTATGGTAAATAGTGCTTCAATGGACATCGTTGTGCTAGTGGATTTAGCATGCCCTTATTTCTGGACGGCTGGGTAAATGCCAAGTAGTGGAATTGCTGGGTCATAGGGGAGCTCTAAGATTTCACCTCACTCCAGTTAGAATGGTCAGGATCAAGAAACCTAATAACAACAGATGCTGGAGGGGATGTGGCCAGGAGGGATCACTACTACACTGCTGGTGGGAGTGCAAACTCGTTCAACCACTATGGAAAACAATATGGCAGTTCCTCAAAAGACTAAACTTAGAGTTTTTATTACTGCTGTATCCCAGAACATTATGACATTGTTAAATGCATGTTTCCATACTATTTCACACATTCTTACATTCAATGTTCCCATATTATTTATATACAACTGCACAGTATATATTCCAGACATAATCATCTTATGTGATAATATCCCTTTTGTCAGAAAAAAAGTTTTGAGGCAAATGTCTCATTTAATTTTTAGTTTATGAAAGTTTTTATTTCAAACACTTATTTTAAACAGAGAGTCATGTGTTCAAGATGTAGAAGAGATTGACTTGACAAATGTGTACATTGGGTACCGATTACCACAATAAAATAAATGAAGACAGCCATCATCTTGGATGTACTTTTTGGTATTCAATGAGATTAATCAATAATTGTTCTCGTAAGAGATGCCAAGTGATTGATATTATTTGATTATATAGCCACTATGATATATATTGGAACACCAGAACTTACTCATTGATAATCTAAAGTTAGTATCATTTCATCTGCATCTCCAGCTGTTCTACACCTAAAGTATATAGGGTGAAGAAAGTTATATTTACCTGCCAATTGTCTTTAAAACTCTAGTGAGAAAGAAATCCTAGTGAGAAGATATGTCTGTGATACAGTATACTGAATTTGCCTTATCCACACTAAGGTAGGGCTGTGGTTTGGTGTTGGGAGAACAGAACTGGAAGTGTTAAATAAAGAGTATTTGTGAGTAAGTGAAAAAATAAATAGGAAATACACTTTGAGCTACTTTACTTCATTGAAATTTATAGAACTACTAACCTGTTGCTCTCCTGACTGAAAATGGAGAAGTAATTTTAAATCTTAACGTGATGTCACCTTATAAATCAACTGCAAAATTTGCCCAGGTTCATAGTTTAAGCCCCCAAGGGAAATGCTTGTTAGCTAGCAAAGATTTGATAATAGATTTCATCAAATGTCAGGTAACAGGTCTTAAATTATGTGAAAGCGACTGAGTAATATTTCATTTTTTGCTATTGCTTTTTCTGAAAAATCAACAGAAGCCTTTGCAAAAGAACTAAAGTTCATGTTTATTTACATGAGGAAAAATAAACATTTTTGATGTTGAAAAAGTATTGAAATATTCTGAATGGTAAGAAGCTGTTCTGGAAAGTGCCTTTATTTCCCACATCCATATTTAAATAGGCATGATTTTTTGTTTTTGCTGCTAAGTCCAGGCTTTTGGGTGTCCACTTTAAGTTGGCAAGTTGGCCACTGTACCCTTTAGGTTCAACACATTGACAAGGTTAGATTTTAATGCAATGAAAAAATGGAGAAATTTGCTCCATTATTCTTGATTTGGTGTCAAGAAGCTATGAATATACTTATATGATGAGGTTTGCTGAAGGATTAAAGACTGGGGAAAGAAATAAGCACACTATTAAAATAGCTATAACCACTCCTATTATAATTGTAAAACCATCCATAATTCCATTTCACTTCTATACACCAGTGCTGTCCTACATAGCATTTGTAACTGTACTCTTTATGAATCGCTTGCATGCTCCTTCATAGCTCGAAAGCACCTCTCATGTGCAAAGATCAAGGTGATTTGGGACATCTGTTAAGTAGTGCTATCAGTCAATTGTAGGCCAAGATTGCCTGCTGAAAGCTCCTTGAATGGATAAATGTTCTCATACCGCTGCCAAATTATCATTGTCTGAATGGTAAATGAATCTTCTAAACTGTGAGTATAAGACTGTACTTTTATACATTTTGGTTGTCATTCCTACTTTCTGGCCTTAATTATATGATAAATAGAAACACATCAATATTTAAATGTTTTTGTTTACTTGTGATTAATTACAAAAACTGAAATACATGTAAGTTAAGTTTTAGAAGAGTTGAATGCTTGTTTCTGAAATGTGAAGAATATAAAGAAGAGTTGAGGATTCTAAGAATATGAAACAGTGTTCTTATTGTTTAGAAGAAATGATGGTATTAATGTAGTTTGGGATGCTCAGAAATTGGTAACTGATTTGTAGGTGTGAGGCTTGGGGTTTATTCCAATAATTTCAACAATGAAATTACAGAGACAGTGGTCTTAAAGATAAACTGTCTTGTAATTTGGTATAACAAGCTCATGTGATTTCAGAAACATTCATAATACCTAGGAACTTAGGCACCAAGTAGAAAAAACGGAGGCTGTGTTCTCTGATAATAAGAGCAAGGAGGTTAAGAAAGAAACTCAGCAGGGTTTGAGGGCCTAAGCTATGGCCCATAAGGTTTTATTCTGGTTCGTTTTAAATTGTTGTCAAAATCATAATTTAAGAAAAGTAAAAATAATATGGGAAATTTAGACAGAATTCTGATGGAACCTATTTTTGTTCAGTATTGGTTTTATTGTAATATGATTTTCAAAAGGAGTTCATTATAACCATAAAAGTTACTAATAAAATAATATAAACAATCTATCCAAATAGAGAATGGAAAAATTAGACAATCAGTGTATTTAATAGTCTTATTTTTATGGTAAATATTGCTTAGATGAGTTTTGAGATGGTTATTCTCATGTTTAGAAGTGATAGTTTTATTTAACTTGTTTAGTTAATAAACTATTCCTAATTCATTCCTGAACATTCTCATGCACACCGTCTTCTCTGTATTCACACCTGTCAGAGGTACTGCTAAAGGCCCCTGACCTAAACTGGTTCCTCTCTTTCCCTTTTGTTCTTCACCATCATTTCTGTGATATCTGTGTTTTCACCTTTACTTCCTATATCTTTGGCTGCCTTCATCCTTGCTCTTTTCTTCTTGTGGACTGACTCCAGTAATTTGTGTAAAAATTAATACAAAAATGATTTTTTTTCAAATCTTACATGTTCATAAAGGTATTTATTTTGCCCTCTTATATAGCTGAAGATTTTCATTGAAACAGAACTTTAGTTTAGATACCACATCTCTAAGAAAAGGAGTTTCTTACTTTTCTTTTTACTTCCTGTGTTGATTTTCAAGAGCCTGGTGAAAGTCTAATTAATTATCTGTTCTTTGCATGTGCTCAGCAACTTCCATTTTACTTGCAGCATTATGATACTGTGCAATACGTCTCATCAAGTATATTGTTGTTGGTAGTGGTATTAAGAGTGCTGACATATGTTCAGTTATCCCATTGGTCTCTGGCTTTCAAAGAGTTAACATTTCTCAGTTTGCCTTGGTTTGTAAGGACTTTCATGACAAAGTTCTGTGAACTAGTGGACTTAAACATTCAAAATCAATGTTCTCGTAATTGTGTAGTCAAGAAGTCCAAGATAGGGGTTGAGGATGTAGCTCAGTGGAAAAACAGTTGCCTGGCAAATGCAAGGCCCTGAATTTAGTCCTCAGCTCTGGAGAACCAAAAGCAAAATAGAAGTCCAAGGTCAAGATGTCCATGGATCTATTTTTTTTTTAAATCTTTCTGCTTGGTTAGTACTTCGCTACCTTTCTTGCATGTCTTCACACCATTGTTCCATTATACATGTACATGCCCTAGTTTCTACTTGTAAGAACATCAGTCACATGACAATGGAGCCTCCTCATAAATCCGATTATTATCTAATTATCTCATCAAAAGTCTTATCTTCAAATACAGTCATATTCAGTCAATGTAAGAACTGAACTTGTAACATTCCATTTTGGAAATTTTCTTCTCTACTCTTGTTTGCCATGTTTTTCACTTCTGAGTTTAATCTTAAACACTCTTTTCTACTTTCTACTAAGTTAAACTTTTTGTTGTACTGGTTCCAGGACTTGAACTCAGGGCCTGAGCACTCTCGATGAGCTTTTTTGCTCAAAGCTAGTACATTACTACTTGTTCCATAGCTCCATTTCCAGCTTTTTGTTGTTAAAGTGGGATGACTCTCATGAGCTTTCCTACAGGAGACAGATTTGAACTGTCGTTCTCAGAGTAGCTGGGACTACAGGCATGAGCCACCAACACCCCTCTCTTTTCTCTTCTGCTTAGTTTTATCTTTCCTCTCTCTTATGTTTTCGTCTGTTGTGGGACTTGAACCCTGGGCCTGGGCACTGTCCCTGAGCTCTTTAGTTCAAGGCTACGACTCTACCCCTTCCAATTTTCTGATGATTAATTGGATATAAGAGTCTCAGAGACATTTTAGTGCCAGGCTGGCTTTGAACTACCATCCTCAAATCTCAGCCTCCCGAGTAGCCAGGATTACAGGTTTGAGCCATTGCACCTGGCGATCTTTTCAATTTCCACAGTTCACTTACACTTATTATCTCTGGAAAGAAATACTACCTTCTGTTTGATACATGTTAATGAAGAATTTAAAAATCTTTTCCTTGCATCATTTGTTTCTTTAAAGTTCTCTTTTGATTGTCGCTTTTCTAAAACTAGACAATTGGAGACATCTACAGTCTCCTGATTCTTGACTGTGGATATGTGCTACAGAGTGTATTTCTAAGTACTGCTAGGAAAAGGAGAGGCTTTTGATGTTGATGTAGTTTCAGGTTCATCAATTGAGAGAATCTTATTTTTTTAGAGCTTCAGCGCTGAATCTAGACAGAACGTCTCACATGGCATATCAGATTTCCATGAATTGTGTGAGAAAAGGAAAGTAAGATCTTGATATGTTCAAAATTCCTTAGCTCAAGACGGCTTACTTCATGTGCACAATTGATTGGACTACAAAGTATCTAGAAACTTAGCTCACATGTTCTCTGAAGTGTGTCAATCAGTGTGTTTCTACTTCTTAATATCTGAGTGAGTAGACCAAGTCAGATTTCCCTCTCAAATAGGAAGATTGGGTTCAATCTTATACATGAACTTTCTTCATAGAACAAAAAGCTTAGAAACAGAAGATTCACTCTTACTGCCAGACTGTCTTTAATTTGGGGCATCAGTCTCCACCTGCATACAGATGCAAAGGAGAATTACACCATAAGCAACCTGCTGATGATTCACCTGGCAGAGCTTGATTCTATAACTCCAGATGATTCTATAATAAACTCCATAACAATTACAAGCTATTTCCTCAAAATAAATATCACTATTCTCTCTCCTTTGTTTCGCTCTGCCTCTCTGTCTCTCCATCTCTCTGTCTCTTCTCTCTTTTTTTTGGGGGGGGGAGAACATTTTTTATTAAAGAATTTATTCGAAGACATGTGAAAGGGTATCAATGTATGTGAATTAATGCACCTTCCATCTGGCAAATATCATGTAACCCTTTTCTTAATTACAATAAAAATATATAAAAAAGAATTTATTAGCACTGATTTGTACATCATATTTTAAATGACAAGTTTAACAAACAAGTGTTCAAGAAGGGAATCTCTATATATACAATCACTGGCACTTAGTTTTTAGAACATAATCAAAATTAGGCTAAGGGTTTGTATATCATAGATACATATTAATTTATGAAATAAAACATGTTTATAGAGTCATAGGTTTTGTTTCTTTTTTCATATATTTTTTATTGTAGTTAATAGAGGGTTACATGATATTAGCCAGATAGAAGGTGCATTAATTCACATACATTGATACCCTTTCACATCCTTTTGGTCCCATTTCTCTGGATGATGTTGGCCAAGACAATTCCCATTATTCCATTGTTTATATGAGAGCAATATTTTCTACCTGCTCTTTATCTGCCTCCCAGTAGAGAGAAAAGGCAATAATGAGTGGATGAATAGCCATTCAAATATCTGAGATTCTATTTCTTACATAGAACTTTGAATCTTGTATCTTGCCTTATGTCTCTATTTGTATTGGCAGTAGCTCTTGTCATCATTTTAAACTTAGCTTGAGTTTTAAAAATGAAAATGTTTTGCACTTAATGGTGTCCAATATCATATCTGAGTTTCAGTTTCTTAAATTTTCTACTCCATTTTTCTAATTTTGTTTGCTTTCCTAGGTCCCAAATCTTGGTTGTTTCCCTTCCTTTATCTTTTGTGGGCTTGTATTATATAATGTGCTCTCATTGTTGTTTCAGAACTATGTCAGAAAAATTTTAAGGACTTGTATTCAAATAAACATCTTTGACTATAATTACTTAAAGTTTTATGAAAATAATTGTCATTGTATATGACAAAATAAAATTTAGATAATTTTGAGTTGAAATGAACAAATGACTCATACTAAGTATTATTTGCAATATCTCTATATGTGGAACTTCTTTCAATTCCTAAAATTTATCTCATAATTGATATATATTACATATATTCTGATACTTTACAGAAAATATTTTATGTGAAAATATAGTACATATATTTTAGTACCTTAGAGAAAATCTTTTATGTGAAAATACTCAAAAAGAAAAATGAAAATTTTTGTTAAACATTAGCAGTAGGTTGAATTTTTAACATGGGTGTATACAAATATAAAATATACATTTAAGCCTAAATATTTAAAGTTATAATGCCAAAATAACATTATAGACAGAAGTAGACTGATAGCTACCATATATTTGTAATATAATATATGTAACTATAAAAATATATCCTAACTAGGACATGTCCTAATAGCATATATTTCAGTATAAATTAGGATAAATTCAGTATAAAAATATAAAACAAGATATATTTATAAGTCTATCAAATTAGGACATTTAAAAAAGGCTTCAATTTTGAGTTGTGTTCAAGATAATGTATAAATATCATGTGGTTGTAGAACTAAACTTTTATCCTTTTTTGGGTAGTAATCTGAAAATATACATCCAAACTTTAAGAACATTTATTTCTTGAAAATTTCCTTTTATGAAAATTCCTTAAGTAGTAAGATATATTTAAATTCATGGTAGGTTTAATCTTCAAATTTAAAGAAGCCAAATATTCAGAGAAATGAAACACTTAAAATTCAGTAATTTATTGTCAATACTAATGAGCATCTTATCTAGAAGACACTCTTATTATTCTTACGATGGTGAACTTCATGTGGGAGAGAAGAATTCATAAAATAACTTTTTCCTTCCTTCCTTCCTTCCTTCTTTCTCTTCCTTCTTTCCTTCCTTTTTTTTACCTTCAGTCCTTCCTTTCTTTTTCCTTCTCTCTCTTTTTCTTTATTTCTCTCTTCTCCTCCTCCTCTTCCTCCTCCTTCTTTCTATTTTTCCTTTTTTTCTTTCTTACTTTCTGTCTTCTTTTTTCTATTTCTTCTCAGCTTTTCTTCTTCTTTGGAAAACTTCAGCTTTGCTTTGTTAAACATCTATCTTGTTATGACTAATGGTTATTTAGTGTTTTCTGAAATATTGGAGTAGAAAGTATTTGGAATTTTATAGTTCAATTATCTTGACTAGATGTTACAGTAAAAAAAAATAGTCAAATTCTAGACCTTAACCTCATGTTTTCAAATATTAAAGATCACATATGTGTGAGCTTGCATGCACCATTGTTCTTACTTAATTTATTTTTTGTAAAGGTGAGGTCCATAGGGGTTACACTTATATAACTATGGCAAACATTGTTGCCCCCTCCCTTGAATTTCTTCCACTATGCCTCCCCTGCCCTCCTCCTCCAATTCAAATGCTCATTTCCAGGATAGTGTCTTGTGAATTTTGCTGTTGCATTGCCTCGCCCTTTGTCCTTGTTTCACTATTTAGTTATTCCCCTTCCCTTCCACAAACTGACACAAGGTACCAGAATAAAAAACAGTGGCTACAGGAGATAAACAAAAGGGGGAGAAAGAAATCACTTCATACAGTGCATTAAAACAACATCATCAACAACAACAAACCTCTTGTTTCCATATTTTAAAATTTATTTAGCATCATTTTATATGGTCATTTGTACATAGATATTGAGCTATTGTGATCCTATGCCAGGAATATCGTAGACATTAATTATTACAAATTAGGGAAACCATGGAGCCTAAGTTTCTTTGGGTCTGGCTTATATCACTTAATATGATTTTTTCCCAAGCCTTTCCATTTTCTTACCAATGGGGATATACCATTTCTCCAGATGAAGTATAGAATTTGTGTATAAATGCCATGTTTTCTCTATCTATTCATCTAGTGAGGGGGCATCTGGGTTGTTTCCATATGTTAGCTATGGCCAGAGGTGTTGAATATTTCTCTGTGTCTATTTCCTCTCCATAGAAGTCTCTGTAATTATTCATGCTTACTTATTATTGGGTGATTATTTCTTTGAAGATTTCTTTTCTATTTTTTCTTTGAACTGCATTTATTTTACATCTACTGTACCATTCAAATGTGTTATCATCTTACACGATTTCTTCAAAATCTGTTATCAAGGGTCCATAAGCAAAAGCATTTTTTATAAATAAAAATCAAAGTGTTTCTGGCAGCTTGTATTATAAAGTGAAATAAAAAGCTTACTCAACAGAATTAATTTCATTACTATGTAGTGAAGGAATCACCAACTTTTTGTGCAAACAATGCTATCCTCCTTTTCATCATTAACTGCTTAAAAATGACATAAAACATGCTGTGATTTGCAAAATCAATGAGTACTTCACCAAATGAAAAGTGATAATAAATTAGTAAATGATACAATAATACCATGATACAATAATTAGTGGTGTTTTATTCAGACAAAGCAAACAAACATTTTTTTATACACTCAACGTGCTTATTTCATTTTTTGCCACTGACACTTTAGAGGGACTTGGAGTATGGGATTTCTAACATTACAATTGTTTTTAGGGTTCAGTAGTACCTCACTAGCAGAGAGTCTCCATAGCAGTCAGAAGGCCTGAAGCTCCTTTCCCAACACACATGCTGTTCTTCTGATGCCCAGGAAGTTATAGTGCACAGACACTGCCACAAGAGTTGAGATTTGCTCTGCAGCAGAGAACCCAGATGAGGTCAGAAGAGCAGCATTCACAGCTTCAGGACGAGGTCCTGGCACCCACCATCCATTGAGCTGGACTCCTGAACTGAAGATTTCTTATTGGGGAGTTTACCTTTTTTGGGGCTCTAAGAATACTTTTGATATAAGGCTCTTGTCTGTTGTATAGCTAGGGAAGATCTTTTCCCAATCCGTGGGCTTTCTATTTATAGCATTGTTCTTTTCATAATAAAATTAATGTTTTGTCAAATAAATTATGATATTGCCAAATATTCTATGCACTTCCAGTGAAACTTGTTAAAGTACTGAAAAGTGAATCTCTGAACTAGTGAAAATAGTGATTAAATATCACTCATTGAATGGGTTTCTGAAGGAGGTTCAGTTCAGTTTGAAATTAGAGTGTGTATATGGGTCTTCCTTAAAATGGGAAAGAATGGAAGTCAGGTTATGTTCATTTTCTGAGTGGTTTCTTTTGAAAACTGACCTATTTTTCTGATATGAAATGTCATTTTAAACTATACTTGCATGTGTTAAAACCATTGTGAGGTTGTTATTATCTTTATTATTGACTGTGATGTGTAGTTTTGACAATACAAATGAGAGTTTGGAGCTGTGTCTTCAATTTCCTCTTTGATATACTGATTGTTTGAATAAGGATCATTTTGAAGTTTCATAAAAACTCATTTTAAAACTGATATGTGATATTATTATTTAGATATTGTTTTGTGACTGTTCCTAAACTTAAAATTTCCTGTTCATTCAATATCAACTCAGATAACAATCATAATTTCCTTTGAAGTGGGAAAGTTCAAGAACTTATAGCTAATAAGAATTATACAAGCATAGACTTTCATCTATTTAAAAAAATATCATACCATTTTATTCTCTCTGGGTTCTATTCCTCAAGAAAACTCCCTGTGCTATTTTGACTGACAATATCTCATCCTGGGGCTTGAACTCAGAACCTCTGCACTGTCCTTGAGCTTTCTCAATGCTAGTGCTCTATCACTTGAGCCACAGTACCACTTCCTGCTTTTTCTTTTTTTTTTTTTTTTTTTTTTTTGCCAGTCCTGGGCTTGAGCTCAGGGCCTGAGCATTGTCCTTGGACTTTCTCAAGGCTAGAGCTCTACCACTTGAGCCTCAGCACCACTTCTGGCTTTTTTCTATGTATGTGGTACCGAGGAATCGAACCCGGGTCTTCATGCATGCTAGGCAAGCACTTTAACCACTAGGCCAAACTCCCGGCCCTGCACTTTCGTGCTTTTTCTGTGTATATAGTATCTAGGAATTGAACCCGGGGATTCATGAATGGTAGGCCAGCATTCTATGACAAGACATGCTCCCAGCCAGAATATATTGATTTATTGTATTTCTTTTATGTATAAGTGCTGGATAAACAATAATATTCTGTGACTTCATAATTTTCTAGCTCATTATTAAGAATACAAACAATACTTATTCATAGTTTATTGCCCTCTCTATAGAGTCACCACTTGTTTATTTTGTTATTTAAATAAATGAACTAGTTTAAATCTTTGAAGTAAAATTCATTGTAAAATGATTAATATATTCATTAGCTCCTAATTTTTCGGTAATCAGTGTATAACAATTATGGTGAGATACTGGAGAAAGAAATAAAAGCACAGATATACGTATACACACATTCACACAAGCAAAACAATGATAATAAACTTTATCCAAGTACTCAATTCACATGGAATGAGATAAACTTGAATACCATCCAATTTTTCAAAGTATATTATATTTAATAATAGAAATGTGCTTAGGAAATTGTAGACTTAGAAATAAGCATGTAAATTGCTTTTTTCCCCTTATTTTCTTTTTGTTAGTCTGTCCTCTTATTTTGCCCTATTTGATTTCTGTACCCTTTATATTGTATGTACATCTATCTGATTTGGGGAGGGAAGAGGAAGCCCAGGAATGGTGAGACAATGGATGAACCAATGCATTAGTGAATTCACTAGACACTCTGTTGGACATGAACTATACAACTGTACAATTTTACAACTAGGAGAGAACAAGAAGTGGGTGACATTGTTCAAAAGTAAATGTATTTATTACCTGACTTATGCAACTGTAACCATTCTGTATATCCTCTTTACAATAAGATTTCTAAAAGGAAGAGGAATGTCCGACAAAGATACAGACTTAGTATTTTCTTAAGATTATGATGTCTTTACTAAACTTGAAGCAACAGACTGCAGGGTAAGTTTGAGCATCTTCAATAAGTGTGGAGACATTTAGATGATGGGAAAAGGAAAGTGATGGCGGGAGAACAGGACAACAGAAGTGTATGGCACAGGTGTTGATTATGGATCATTAGGCATGGATAATTAGCTAAGTATGACTTCACTATCTCTGGAAAGGTTTATGATTATGTAATAAGAAAACTTCCTAAATGGAATGACTGTAAAAGTAATAATAGTAATTTTCTTGATGAAAGAATAGGACAATTTAAACTTCTCAATACTCAGATATAGAGCTTTTTAATTTTTAAATTTAATTTTATTGTCAGTATGATGTGCAGAGGGAGTTACAGTTACATATGTAAGGGAGTGGGCACATTACTTCTGCAAAATTGTTTGCCTCCCCCACATTTCATTGCCACTTAAGGACAAATGCTAAACCAATGTAACAGCAATACTAACAAGACAATATGTTGGAAATGAACTTGACAATTGGGGCAAGGGTGGGCAGTGGGAGAAAGTGGGAACTTTATTTATTTATTTAAAAAATGTAGACAGACTAGGTATTTGGCCTAGTGGTAGAGTGCTTGCCTAGCATGCACAAAGCCTGGGGCTCGATTCCTCTGTACCACATACATAGAAAAAAAGCCAGAAGTGATGCTGAGGATCAAGTGGTAGAGCTCTAGCCTTGAGAAAGTCCAAGGACTGTGCTCAGACCTTGAGCTCAAGCCCAGGACAGGCAAAACAAATATAGAGTATCAGCTAATCACTTTGGTAGTAATTGGAACATCACTATGATGGAAATGTAAATTAAATGCACTAGGTTTGAATTTTAAGAGACATTGGTCTCTGACTACCCAAAATGAGACAAAACAAAAAATGTACAAAAGCAGCAAATCACATTGCATAAAGCATTATGCTACCTTGCTCAGAATCATACTTACAAGACTGTCCTTTATTTTGTTTTATCAGTCACTGGGCTTGAACTCTGGGACTGGGTGCTGTACCTCAGCTCTTTAGCTCAAGGCTAGCGCTCTACCCCTTGAGCCACAGTACCACTTCCAGGTTTCTGGTAGTTAACTGAAGATAAGAGTTTCAAGGATTTTTGTGCCCTGTCTGTCTTTGAACTGGGATCCTCAGATCTCAGCCTCCTGAGTAGCTAGGATGACAGCCATGAGCCACCCGTGCCCAGTGAGACTCTCACTTTTTAACATTCAATTTTGAATAATTAACTTAGTTATGTAATCAATAACATGAGATAATTTCACTTTTGAGTATCACATGAGACAATTGTGTAATTTGGGCATGATAATATGCATTTTGACTGTTTGGAAACTCAAATTAAATATCTATGGAAATGAAGCCTGAAAGTAATGATAAAATGGCCTGGAGTGATTTGTATTTGGGATAAGCTCTTCCAAAGTTCTACTCCATTGATTTGAATAATCAAAATTTGATGGTGTTTGGAAATCAAAAATTGTCTGTCTAGAAGACAAGTCATCTGTGGGAATCATTAATATTATTGGAAATATTAATTATAAAAATAGAAGCACTCTAATATGAAGCACCATTTATCACTGAAGCTATGGTTCTGAGCAAAGTGCTTTCTAAGAGTGGAGAGAATCATGCTTGGCCATTATATGAAGTATATCTAAAATTTTCAGGAGGTAAATCTCAATTTTCCATCTGGGTGGGAATGAAATGTTCTAAATTCTCATAAACACTCCTATCTTCTCTGCTATTATCATAAAAATGAAAATTTGACAAGTTCGGTTTCTAGGTATTACGTAACAAGATCCCAGAATATCAGCTAATGGTGATGATAATAATAATATCTTTAGTAACCATAAATCAGAACTAAAACTTCCTTTATTTAGTGACTTGTCAAAGGTGAGTTAAAAGATTTTTTTCTGAATTATGCAGAAATCTCATTAACTGATCTCATTGTTTCTACTTTATGCATATTTTCACTGTTTGTAGCACCTGCCACATTACAAGACTCATCCTCTGCTTAATTCTCCCTGTATCTTCCTTAATTATCCTTGACACATTTTATATGAATAGTAGATTTCCCCAGTTCTCATTCTAGTTGCAGGTCCCTCTCTCTAGAGAGTCACACTCAGTAGACCTGATGTAAACACGTAAGTAAATTTGAAGCAAGTTCCAGGTGATGGGTGATGGCTTCATGTGTTGATGTGGGAGTGGGAAATTCTTCCCCTGGACCTATCAGAGAAAGTCTTCCAAAGTGTGTATCTTCACTTCTCTTCTATTAAGTATTTTATTTATACATTTTTAGTTCATTCATCATAATTGACATATATGTGTATGTGTGTGTGTATGTGTGTGTGTGTGTGTGTGTGTCCTGAGGCTTGAAATCAGGGTATAGCCACTGTCATTAAGCTGTTTTGTTCAGGTCTGGCACTCTACTACTTGAGCCATAGCTCTATTCCTTGCTTTCTTGTGGATACTTGGGGACACATCTCATGGAGTTCCTGCTTGGGCTAGTTTTTAGAGCAGTCCTTAGAATCTCCAGCTCTTGAGTAGGTAGGATTACAGGTATCATCCACTGGTTCCAGGTTTACTTATTCATATTTTTTATAAAAGAAACGATTCTTTACTATTAATAAGTGGCTTACTGAGTGGCTTTACAAAGGTCACTTATTTCTTACAATTACTAAGCAATACCTTAAAGCAGAACTTCATTTTTCTTTAGGCACTGACATCATAGTTATGCACTCCAGAAAAAAGAGAAAGTTCACGGACTAATAAGGGGTTAATAAATGATTTACCATGTTTTATGAACATTGTAAAAGAAACCTATTCTATCTATCTATCTATCTATCTATCTATCTATCTATCAATCTATCTATCTATCTTTCTATCTATCTATCTATCTATCTATCGTCTATTAAGGGAATTTATATTAGTACCAATTATGTCTTTAAGTAAGTGAAGCATTTTCATGTGAAAAATAAAGAAATAAAAATAGGATTGACTACTGGAAAATACTTAATTAAAGGTAGAAATTATAGACTAGAAATGGTGAGAATTTGTGATGAATGTGTTGAGGATACTTACGTTTCTTAAATTTTCACTTTTCATGAGTGGTAGATTAGAGCAGCAGTCCTTCAGAAGTGACAATGCAGCCATATGTTACTATACCAGTGTGTGTATTCAGAAAGCCTGTCAGAGATAGATTTGTAGACTTGTATTGGGAGTTGTTCCTGTTGGCAGTTTCTGCTGAGAAACTACCAACATTTCAGACTCCCAAGGAGAAAGCACGACAACTTGTTTGTGGAAGGAAACATTATCAGGAAATACTTCACATGCTAGGTTGCATAGGCTACCAAAGGGACAACCTCACAAGACTTGCTCAAAAATTGTTAGTTCCCTATGTGAGCTTTTCCTGCACATGTCCCATAACCCTCAATACCACCATTACCTGAGCAGTGCCTGATCATTATCTGAGATAAAGATATACTTGCCTATCAAAGTGGTTACTGAGTATTAAAATGTCTGACAAGTCCCTCACATTCAACCATGTTGAAATTTTTGTTCTCTGACTCTGGCTTTCTCAGTACTCTCTCCTAGTTCACTGCCTCATCGAGTCACAGTACCATTCACCACATTCTGCAACAAAGTTGGTAGACATCTTACATTCTTTCATTTCTCGTGTCTATTGGAATTCTGAATCACAATGATTCTGTCACATTAAGTGCCATAAACTGGTACCTTTGTCTTAGACTCACTGCCACTGTATACACACATGCACTATCCTACTATTGGTCATGTCTGACCTACTTATTCTAGGAGTGCTGTATCCTTCTTGAATCAATTCAACTCCCATAAAATTGTTCTCCCAATCCATCAGAGTTTAGACATATAACTTAGCTCTTTTGAGTGTTTTTATTTCCTCCTAAGATTAATATGAAAAGAAATTGAAATAATAAATATAAAAAGGTTATTATATTGAACATATAACTATGTTGGCTAAATTTTTGGTAACATTTTAAGGACTTGAAAAATTAAAGCACTGTTGTATAAGATCAGTCTTTAATGATTCAAAAAGGCTAGCAGGCTCTTTTGATCTCTTTATCTGTTTGACAACTTTTCTCTGAATTCTATACTTGCCCTCCAAGTTATAGTCAAGTGACCACCTTAGAGTCTCCAAGTATGTCAAATCTTCTCTTGCTCCTAAGCCTTTTATAGTTCTTTCACATTGAATTCCTACCCTACTCATCTCCTCTCCCTGACTTCTTTTCTTTTATTTGAATAACTCCTCATATCCAAAAAAGAATAAATCTAACACACAAGGTCTCTGGGAAGACCTTTTTGGTCACCCAGCTTGATTATGTGACTTTCTGTCTTCTCTTATAGCAACTGATTATTACCACTGCATACATATATATTACAATTGACCACTCTGTTGTTTATCTTTATGATTAAAATTTAATTTGGGGGCACAGGAGCTATATCTGAGTCAACATTCTGTTTTCTTACCAGTTCAAGGGCTAGTGAATTAAATGGAAATATTCTGTGAATTAAACATAACATTATATGTAACAATCCCCCCCAAAAATATAGCAAAGCTGAGTAGTTAATATGCTACTCATTGCATTTTCTCTTATGTTTTTGCTCTATAGACAGACTTTTATTCTGATGACAGTTTTAAAAAATAGCATGCATAACTGAACTTTTATTATTTGTTTTACTTCCTAGACACTCTGTTACCTTGCTTTTAGAGATTATTTTGTTTATTCATTTGTCATTCCTGTGTATCAATGAGATTCACTTTTATCAATGTGATTCATACAAATTCCAGAACTTTAAGGTTGGAAGTCATTCTTGAAATCCAATTTCTCTGATGAGAAAAGAGTAATAAGGAGATTAGAAAGTCTGACCTGATCTCCGCACTTCCTTCATCTTTCCCATCTGACCTAAGGACACTAGCTACTAGGTAGAAGTGAGACCTGCCAGGCACACTCTCACCACCTGAGCCTTTTGCCATCTGGAACAAAGAAGTATTCATAGATATCAGTGGCCATTTAACTGTAGAGCTACTCTACCACTTGCCATTTCATTAACATGCTTTGATTCTGAGACAGTA
The DNA here is from genome assembly GCF_031878675.1 of Megascapheus bottae. Taxonomy (NCBI): domain Eukaryota; kingdom Metazoa; phylum Chordata; class Mammalia; order Rodentia; family Geomyidae; genus Megascapheus; species Megascapheus bottae. Next base: position 32,236,700 of record NC_143517.1, on the reverse strand, counting down.
CTTGGTTCATGTGTTTGTTAAATTTTTTCAAATATACACTTTTTTTAATCCCTCTCCTTCTCATGTAAATATCTAAAATGTTCCAATAGCCTAACTTTGTGTCTATCCAAGAGTAGGGAAATGTCTGGGAAGCAAATTAATGGAGTTGACTAGTTAGCCTAAAGCTACGTGACCCATTTTGGTCAGAACATATAACTGTGGTTATATGTTATGCACATAAAGCAGTCTCATTCTTGTGGAATACTGATATGTACAGCAATTTTTCTAGTTATTGTGGGAAATGCAAATATTAAGGTATTATCATATTGGTAGACATTTATTGAGGATTATTTCATCAAAATCTGTCTCGAATGAATGCTTCCCTATGTTCTGGTCTTTATCGCTGCTTCTTTTTGGTTTCAGCTCATTCGATTAAATAAAATCGCTACCTCACCTTTACACAATATATATTTGTCTTCATAAGCCAGACCTCAGGGTTTAAACCTCAGACAATCCAGTAAAATTAAGTTTGGAACACTGAGTTTATTTGCACAAGGCTATATTTTTTCACCCTCCCATTTTTATTATTCTTGTTTGAGTCAAATACTTGCATGGGAAAAAGTCTATGTTTAAACTGATAATACACAAGGATTTATGTAAATATCACAAAGTTTCTATATGTTATAAAACCAAAAAGCTACAAGGCAGAAATTTAATTCTCAGCTCAGGTTCATAGGCAACAAACATAAATGTTAAAAGTGGCAATAATACAGAGCTCTATATCTCTAGCCCATTGTTCTCATGCCACAAATTAAACTTACCAATGTGAAAATGCCAAATGCCCATTGAAGCATTTCCAAGTTAATAGCATTTCAGTATGAATCCATTTGGACTTTTTTCCTCAATCTGGAACAGTTAATATCATTTCAAATCCAGTCTGTTTGATTATAAATGAAATGCAGTGGCATTTCCAGGGTGCAAACTTCACAAATGGGACCAATTACCAAATTTGTGAAAGGTGTTTTAGCATGAAATAACTTGCTTTTGCCCACTGTAATACTGCAAATGGAATAAAGTGCAGGAGTTGGATTTCATATGCATGGACCATCCATCTTCAATTTAGTTTTGAAGATAGTTGTTTCAGGTTTTTGCAACTTGGAATATCTCAAACAGAAAGTCTTAAAAACTGGTTCATTGTATGGTATATATATAGAATTTGCAGGATGAACTGTATCTGAATAGTATTTTAGAAACTATTGTAATAACACTTCCTTCATTAGATGCTTGTTGGTACTTCATAAAATAGAAACAAACAGAAATAAACCCCAGTTCTTGATAATAGCGATGTAAAGAATGTTGTATGTATTTCTTGTTGGACATGACCCCCTATTAAGGACTTTTGGAAATTCTTGTGGAAAAGAAACTTTTCAGAGATAATCTTTGCAGATCTTAATTAAACATGATTTCTTTTTTTAAGTTAACATTAAAAATACTTTTTTACTTGTTCTTGTAAAACTCAGTCCCTTGGAATGTTTAGGCAAGTGCTCTACCACTTGGTCCACATTTCCAGGGTTTTTTTTACATTTATGCTAAATTTTATCTTGTCTTATACTTTTTCCTCGCAACACTCTACATGGTGATCTTCCTGTCTATGGTCTCCCATGTAGCTGGGAACACAGACCCTGTTAATTAGCTGAGATGGGGGTCTAACCAAATTTTTCTCTGTAGTGGCCTTGAACTGTTGTCCTTCTGATCTTCATATCCACGGTAGCTAGAATTATAGGCATGAGCCATTATGCTCATCAGTCAATCATAAAAATAGGAACCATCCTTGCTATTTCTCATGGAGGGATTTTATTTCAAAGAGTGTTTGGGCATGTGAAAGAAAAGCTAATACAATTACAATGGGATTAGGAGGCAAAGTAGAAGTTAATACAGATCAAGGAGAAAGGGTTAAATAAATGCAGAGGAGAGCCTGCTGGTAAGAATCCAATGTATATCCTACAAAATTAAGACAGATAGAAGAGTTGAGGAGGGAAGGAATGGGTGACAATTGAACCCGGGTTTTCATGCATGCTAGGCAAGCACTTTAACCACTAGGCCAAACTCCCAGCCCCAAGATATAGCATATTCTTAAAATGCTTTGCATTGCAACTCTCTTGTACAACTACTGAAAGATATTTTTTAAAAAAGAATAATTTAAAAGGGTGGAAAAAAATAAGTTAATAATTCCAGAAAATCATTATCTCCTCAAGGAATGGTGTCCTCATGGCAGCTAGGATCTTGGTCCAGTAGAACAATTGCAGAGGCATGACAGCCTCCCTGGACAGCTGAGGCCATGGGTAAAGTTTGATCCTGTGAAAACCTCCAACTACACGGAGGTTAGTACTGGATTTGCTCCTATAGTGAGGAGCAGAGTTATCGATGCCTTGACTTTTTCCTTGCTTGGCACTTCCAAACCCTTCTAGTCCTACCTCTGGTTGAACATAGAAAGTTCTGGTAAAGGGGTATGGGAAAGGAAGTTATTTTGTTACAAAATAGACTATAAGAGCACTTAATGAACCTAAAGAAAATAATTAAGGGGTTTGTAAAGTTAATGCACCTTCTATCTGGTGAATATAATATAATCCTATTAATTACAATAAAAATTGCAAAAAATAATTAAGGGTTATTGTATAGTGGATAATTTGTGGAAGCCATACAGAAAATACTAAATTAAGTTGCTTCAAGCAGCCATTGGTGCTGTAGTTTTCCAATGATATGCTTAATGTTTAGGAAGCTATTGTATTTTGGGCACATCCATTTTTCTAACTTTCCACCTGTGTAAGGCATTAATTAGAAAATATTAAGAACTACAATCACTCATTATATGGCTTTTGTTTCTATATCCTAGAGGTCCTTTCATTTAGCTTCATACTGTATGGCCTTATGTATCTAGGTTTTGCTCTACTGCAAATCTCTGCTAGGAGAGCCCAAGGTTTCTACTGATTATGACAAATGAGGGAAACCATTGAGCCTATGTTCCTTTGAGTCTGGCTTACTTCACTTAATATGATTATTTTCTAAGTCTTTCCATTTCCATGGGGCGATGTCATTCTTTCTGACAGCAGCATAGAATTCCATTGTCTATAAATACCACATCTTGTTGACCCACTCATCAACTGAGGGACATCTGGGTTGGTTCCATATCTTTGATATGGTAAATAGTGCTGCAATGAACATAGTTGTGCTAGTGGATTTAGTATGCCCTTGTTTCTGGACGATTGGGTAAATGCCAAGTAGTGGAATTGCTGGGTCATAGGGGAGCTCTATGTTTAGTCTTTTGAGGAACTGCCATACTGCTTTCCATAGTGGTTGAAAGAGTTTTCACTCCTACCAGCAGTGTGGTAGTGATCCCTCCAGGCCACATCCACTCCAGCATCTGTTGTTATTAGATTTCTTGATCCTGGCCGTTCTAACTGGAGTGAGGTGGAATCTTAGAGTTGCATCTCTTTGGCTATCCCTTGGTTATGTCATGTTGTTACAATATTTCACTTTGTTATCTGATATATTGGATATATGCGTATTTGGTTATTTGAAATTGGAAAGGAAAAGGGGGAAAGCAAGATGAGGGTGGGAGTGGTTGGAGGGAAATGGGGATGAAGACATGAGAAAGGGTATCAATATATGTGAAGTAATGTACCTTCCATCTGGCGAATGTAATGTAACCCTTCTATTAATCACAATAAAAATATATGGAAAAAATAAATAATAAAAAAATTAGAAAATATTACAAGAACAGCATTGAATCCATTCATTTTAGGACTAGCATGATCAAAATGAAATAACAAAAGTCAGTGCTTGTTTTCTGCTACTTTGCAAACTTTAGTGCTTACAAAATCAATTTATGTTTTTGGATGGTATTTTGTGAAGTTTATTCACCTGAGAATAGAGAAAAAAGCCTGTTTGGGCACTGATTGCTTTCACATGTGACTCTAACGGGTCACCCAGCAGGTGTAGCTCCTGCTTTGGCTCCAAATCATAGCCAGATGGACAGTTATGTCTAGCTACTTCAAGTATGCCTGATTTATATACCTGAAGTTTCATGATAATTTAGACTAATGATAATAAGAAAAAGAATTAGATGAGAGGACCTGAACAATATTATTGATAAATGATATGCAGGTTTACTTCACAAGCGACTTAGACACCTGGTACCATTAGCAATGTGTAGGCCATCTGTGTTATGTTGTTTACATTCCTCCCTCTCCTCACCAGGGACGAGTAAAACCCTCTTAACTTGCCTTGGTATCTTCCGCGTCTGGTCTATTGAACTGCTCCTATGTTTTGGAATCTTTCTAAGACTGTAGTCTCATCCTTATAAGAAAACATGGAATCTTGTAGTCATATACAAATAAATATAAAGCTACATCTTGGAACTTACCTCCTTCTTATATAAAATCAAATGTTGAGTCACAGCTGGACCTAAAAAGGGTTTTATTCATATTATATGCTTATTATTGTTTATACACTTACATGTTGGATAGTTATTAAATGCCATATGGTGTGGCAGTCATGAGAAGTTAGACGGATTTAAATTGTTTAGTTGTAATCATGAGTCATTTGATCATGGGGATCCATTATGAGATATTCATCTTTAAGTGACTCTCTTGTTGTGCATACATCACAGAGTATGCATTGTTTAGGTTTGTGTTAATATGCAAAATTGTGAATGTATCAGTTATACAGAGCTATAATACTAGGGATTATTGTCAGTAAAAGATTTCAGCACTATTGTTACTTCATTTGACTATTGTCATAGATATAATCTATTGATGAACAAAGCACTGTTATAAAGTGCATGATTTTACTCAAGTCTTTGTTCTCTGCTTTTGAATACAAGGATGTTACAACACTTAGTGTTGGGTTTGTTTCTCCTGAAATCAGCTTTCTTTGCTGACCCTTTGATGTGACTATCATTGTCATTTCTATATTATAAAGAGGGATGGATGTAATATAACCAGTATTAACTGACAAAAATGGTATGTGTTACATGACACTACTTACTGAATGTATAGGTCATATATAATTACAACCAATAGTAGCTCCACTAGCTCTATAAAATTCAAAGATCATACAGTGATGTCGCTAGTCTCACAGATCGGCTGTGGTCAACTGATGATTACACTGGTTAAATTTCATTGACTTCATGCTGAGGCAATCAACAAAGTTTTCTTAAAGACCTTTGAGTAAAATTAATATTTTTTCCATCTTGCATATCCACACATGGTGTTCCTTTCAATAATCTATCCAGGATCCCAGTATTCCACACCATCTTCCCAATCACCATTACCTCTCTAGCTTATACAGGTAGTCTCTTACCTGGGATTTTAAATTCCCCAAAAAATATCTTATTGTCTTTTAAACTACTTACCTCAACTTTTCACCTCACACATAAAAAGCAATCTTAACAACAACGAACCTTGTCAAGCTGTTCTTCATATGCCCATTCAAATTGTGACTGTTTGGGCCGTCAGTCCATCTCTGTAAATGCTGCAGCCCAGAGTGGTACAGTGTGGTACACTTCCACACAGTTCTATGGCATTCATCCTTTTCAATCATGCTCCTTTTACTCACTTTTCTATAGTGGTATTGCTATTTGAGTTATTTTCAGAACTTCCTAATCATACTCAGTCTTTGAACTTGTCCCGCTGTGTCTTCTCAAATCTCCAAGAACTCTATGTGATAGGTTATTGTGATTACCTGTTGATGATGACTCATATTGATGAAAAGCAGTAGTGAAAATGAGAGATTCAGTTATTCATGAATACAATTATACTTTTAAAAGATGTACTTTTATTGGTGAGTGAAATATTTTGCGTAAAATTATATTTTTATTTATACTCTAAAAGCACAAAATAATAAATAGAAAAGAATAGCTTTTCATATTGTAGTAAATCACAAATATGTGAACAATTATACAGAAGCCAATGTGAATCTCCAAGCTCTTGTAATATATAAACTCCACAAACTTAGTTTGTGTTACACTACACTGCTTAATGAACCGAGCACAGAGTACATATGACAATAGCTGTTAACCATATTTCTCTAGAGAAGTTTAAAAATCCCCTTACTTATGCACTTCTCCCAGACAAATTAAAAACCCCACAGCTAAGAGTACAGCTAATGTACTGATATTTAGTTGAGTCCTATATTAAGTTAGGGTCAAAACCTACACATGTGAGCAAACAAGTTAGAAATGTGTAAAATGAGGATCAAGAAGGAGCTTCTCTAGTGCAGAAGTGATTATTAGAATTTAATGTTAGAAGAAAATTATGAAAACAGTAGGAAAATAAGTTTTGGGAAAAAATTAAAAGTGAGAGATTCATTCTTGGAAGAATAAAATGATCCACTCCCTACTCTGCAGAACTTGTATAAAGTACGGACCTAAAACCTAGTGATTGAGAAACAATTTAAATGGAAAGATGAGTTTGAATATGCAACTAAAGAATATCATGCTTCCTCTGATTTTAGGGATGATATTGGATGATGTAAACATGGAAGAAAGGCAGTCAAACAGGAATTGATTGCACGTGTGCTGACATGGAATCTTTATAAGGTTGAAATGAAGGAGGGAATGAGCTAAGAAAATCAAAATGAATGCACAATTGCTAATCTAGGCAGGAAATGTCAATTTTCCACTTTACTCACAGCTAGATACCCACTGCTAAAGAACAACTTGCAGACAAAATCACAACTGCCAGGCAACTCTTCACATTTTGGTCATAAAGGCTGTCTGGATTCCCTTAAAGTCAACATCATTTACATTACCTAGGGAAATAAGCATGTCGCAATTAAACAGTAGACCATCCAACACATTAATTCAGGACAAGAACTCCACAGAGCAAGTGTTTTATACTCTGCTAAATAATTGTAACTTCTGCTTGGTAAACTCTATCAGCACAGACTAAACTTCTGAACAAAGAATTTTCTTAATTGAAATTAGAATAAATACATTTCTATTTTTGAAAACATGCTGACTATAACAGGAGGAAACATGGAAAATAGGAAATCTTGGAGTGATATGAAAGTCTACACAATTAAAGTTAGAAAATTACTTAGAAAATTACTATTGAAGTTGACACTTCTGGTAAAATTTTATAATGAATTACTTAAATTTTAAGAGATATAAGAGATTTCATTTATGAAATGACAAGATTCTGAGGTAACAAATGAATGGATAGGATGTTTTTAAGAGAAGACAGAGTGGGAAGATAATAATGATATATAGCTTTGACTTGTGTTTCCTAACAGCAATCACAAAACAAAATTTCTAAGGAGTAATAATTTATACTTATCTTTTATTTAAACTTACTCACATTTACAGATTTTACTTAATATTATGTAATTATTCCAGTATACAAGAAGTACCCAAGTTAAATTGAAAATCACAAACGTCAAATACTAGACCTCCACTAGACTTTTTACTAGGCGTTAATATTAAAGAACTAGAAACCAGACATTCCTTAACTCTCAAAGGATGAATAAAGTAAATGAAAACCTTATACAAAAATTGGATATTAATATGCCCCAAGAGGGACTTCTGTATTCTTATACTAAATAAGACTTCTCAGTTTTACAAACTAAATTATTTATTTTTAAAAAGACAGTGCCACCATACATTTAGAATTGATGCTTCATTCCCATTTCTTCCATGCATTTATGACGAAGAATTAGGACATCATATAGGTACAGGAGTTCAGTAGCCAGAAAGTACAAATTTAGATAAGGACTATAACTAAACATCATTGGGAAAAAATAAAGTTATGTCTTGGTAAATGACGGAGATAGTGAGATAAATAAAATATTTTTCCTTTCTTTTTTAAATTTTAACCTTGAAATCATGATTCTTGAAAGATGTTTAGAAACAATGGTCAGATAGTTCACATATGTAGGTTTCAGTATGCTATACTTTAACAAACTAAGATAGTTATATTGCAGAAAGAAAGTAAAAGAAATTCCAAAGAAACAGTTATACTGCATCATTAAAATGTAGCTCTAAGGAATGTTTCCAGACTCAATTTTTACACCCCCCACATATTCACACACTTATATACAAGCATGCATACTGATATAAATACAAAATTGTTTAAAAAGTGAACTTATTAACTAAAGGAGGTGACACAGTTCACTGAGGTATGTGAGGCTGGAAATATGCAATGTTGACTTCCGGGTGCTGCTCTGAAATATGCTTAATATCTGACCTTGAGTAGGAGCTCATCTTTCTATGCCTCAGTTTACTAATCTGACAAATTAGAGATTTGAGCTGGATAATCCTTTAATTTTTACCTGGGTCTACAAACTCATGTAATTGCCCCTAACAGTTTGAGGTTGGACTCCTTTCCACGCCCTTTGTAACATTACATAAGCTGATGTTCCAGCTGTCTGCCACAGTGGCCCTGACAGCTCACGGAAAGAATCACAAAACAGGATTAATCTCAAGTGTGTATTTCCATGATAGCATTCATGCTTGACATACTGATATGAATAGAGTGAAGCTACAGAGTTGAATATGACCTAAGAAGTTTGTAATAACAACCACTGACCACATTTTAAAGAACTTCAGTATTTTAATGTCTTCGTGATTAAATGTCAGTATTTAAAATGTCTTCTTGATTAAAAGAATTATAAATCAACATTCAATGTTAAAGCTAAATTTAATTTTATCTCATAGAAAAACATATGATGAAATTACAAATGGTGCTATAAAAAGAAGTAAACTCATATTTTGAGGCATCTCCCTAGGTATGAAGCCATAGAAACTTTCAACCAATTGCCTGGCATAATTACTTATAAAGGGCAGTCTTCTATCTTTTATACATTCATATTTTTCTAGACCAATTATTGGACCATGAGGAATAAAAAGTCAATTACTACTACATTATATATTTATTCAGTGCAATTACCTGAGATGTGAAGAAATAACTTGAACAGGTGACAATTTTTTAAGATTTTTTTCTATTAACATGATGCCTTATGAAAATGTTCCTCAAAAATACTGTGATCCATCTGAGAATTATTTAGTATAGTAAATAAATCAAAAGCATATACTATACACACACAAAAAGGAAGGTATGAATAGACTGGAATTTCTGGACATTTAAGTTTGAAGAAATAGAAAATTTGAAAGAAAATAGTACTTTTCCTTTTAATATGGCATGGATAAAATTTCAAAATTTTAAAATACAATGTGTTAAGCCGGGCAGAGTTGCTCACACCTGTAATCCTAGCTACTCAGGAGGCTGAGATCTGAGAATCGTGGTTCAAAACCAGCCTGGGCACTAAAGACCATGAGACTCTTATCTCCAATTAATTACTTGAAAACAGAAAGTAGCGCTGTGGCTCAAGGGGTAGGGTGGTAGCCTTGAGTTGAATAGCTAGGGACAGTGCCCAGGTCCAGAGTTCAAGTCCCTGGACCGATTTAAAAAAATACAAAGTGTTGGTTAGGACTATGTAAAATTCACTCTCATTAATTGATGGTGTGAATTATGAATATTACATTATAAAAAAGAATAATCTGAAAATATACAAAACAATTACCCATACATTTATATGGCCACTTAACAATCTACTTCTATAGTTCCACCCTGAAAAAACATTTCCATATTTTCTGGAGCAGGATGTGCACAAAGACTTTTATTTTTACATTCTACATTTGTCAAAGCACAATATTTGAAATAATCTAAATAGGTATTACAGGAAGTTAATGGAATAATTTATGGCATATCTCCAAACATAGTTGTATACAGTGATGTATGTCCACAGTACAGTGTGTACATTAGCAGAAGTGCATGAGGAACAAATACATTTTTAACCTAATGTACTATTTGGTGTGAATCACACATCTTTTGTAAAAGGAAAATGACAAATACACATTTTGAGATAAAATTCAATAGTCCCATTCCAATTCATACTGTTATGCTTCCGCTTCAACATGAGTTTTGTAGGAGACAAACATTCTAGACATTGCATATTATATTGTTCTCAGCTTCTAAAAAATCTAAGGAAGACCTTTATAGTCAAACTTAAGCAAATTTTTGTGTTTTTCTCAGTATTATATTTACCTCAATTACGGATTTTAATGACTATTTCATTTCATCCATTTGTCTGCTACTTCCTTTAGATTAGAGTGCATGTCATAATTATAATGTTCTTCGGAGCTAACTTAACACAGTGAATTGAACATAGAAAACATATTCAATTAATAAACTAAGTCATAATGTATAAATTTGGATGCATTGTTTATATCTGAACATTTTATAATTCCTATACTAAGTATTCCTTATTAATGCCACAGTTTTTACTTAGTTCATTCAATGTTTATGAGAGCATCATTCTAGCTTTTTCAGTCTGCCTCCTTCCAATTAAAGTCTCTTGATATTTATCTGTAGGCTTAGCTCTTCTCTGGATTCCCACAACAAATCCTAGAGATTTTATGGTTCAAAGTACACATTCCCCAGTAAACATTATTAAAATTCAGGACCTCCTTCCAATAATCGACAAAATAATATAGACCACTTTATGGTGAAGTGGAATGTGAGTCTCACTGAGTCATAAATTCAAACTCTTTCACTTGTAATACACCTGGTTTGCTAATGTAAGCATTTGCAAAAATCAGTGGTTAGGAACAATTTTGATAAAGAAAGTACTACCCAGTGGGAACATTTAGCATTATCTTTTAGATGTCAAAGCAGAATCCAAGGTGCAGAATAATAAACTCACTTTTTATACTGCTTAGCTATGCATCTCTTTCTATGGAAGGCAGTAAATATTGATTATAGGTTAAAGGCAATTAAAATAATGGACCTGAGGTTGGCAGCCATGCCAGATAGTTCTTGGCACTGATAACATTTACCACATAAGCAATGACTGTCAAATTCAATGAACAAACACATTTTCCAGGAAAAAAGCATTTCATATTCATTTGCCAAGCACAGGCTATATTCAATTTGTGGGTTAACACTTAAGAAAACTTATGTGGACACTTTTTTCAGGTCAGAGAAATCATGCCAATTGAGCAAATATTGAAGAGCAATATGGTTTTAGGTTTTAGGGCTTGGTTTTAGGGCTTCTGCTGATAGAATATGGATTGTTCCTGTTTCTCCAAATAATGTGTATCTTTTACCTATTTTGTTGTTGTATGTACATAGTTTCACTCATATAGCAAGGGATTCAAAAGCAAGCCCCAAACCCTGACATACCATGTGAATAGCTATGGGCCTGAGTCAGAGAGAACCTATTATTTACATCTGGATAGTCCTGGTCTCAACATGGATCCAGATAGGATAAAATTCTTCTCATCACCATCTGGGAAATAAGATGAAAGTAATTAGAGAAACACTCTAGGACTACCCATTTAGAAGAGAAGCCATTGCCAGACTAGTAATACACGAATGAAGACAATTAACACCCATTATTGTAGGAAGTCAGCTAACTGTAAATACATAGAAAAGCCTTCATAAGATATATGCAAATGTAAATTCAGACTAAATTTTATACAATTACAAGAAATCACATTCCTTCAATTCCAGACAATATAAATTAAAATGATGACTAATATTTTGAGCAATTAAATGAAGTACACAAGCTGTACTTTTACATTCATGGGCTTATATTTCTCACTTTCCACATAAAAATATGCACAAAATCCAGTTGAATTTTTACTGCCCTTATATCTCTAGAGTCTTGCCAATTTACTCTTTATATCATGTTTGACCATCATCTCAGATTCAGAATAGTAAACTTGAATTTCAATTCGGTCATTACAGTGCTTATAGAAAAATATTATTAAAACTTTATGAAATACCCAGGCTTAAAATTTACCCACAGTATCATATGTTTCCCTTCAGGATGCACAGAGTTAGTAATATGGCATCTAAGACTTTAACTGTTCCACATCCTGATTGCCTCTTCAGATCAATTTCCTACACACACACACACACACACACACACACACACACACACACACACACACAGCCTATCTCAGAATCACTGTTCAATTCACATATCTGTCAAGTCACATGTGTTATGTCAAAGCCCCGAATTCTATCTACTCAGAAAACTTGCCTATTCTAATCTTTCTGATAGCATTTATTTACATCTACATTGTGCTTGAATTACTTTTCTCATTTGGAACTAACCTTGGGTTTATTATACATGACAGGAGCCTTACAAAATGATTTCCAGTGTGGGATTGTCATTTTCTTTAGAGAGGCTCATAATGGTACCCATATTTATTCTATAATCACATTCCAAGTGGTCAATTGTCTCTTTTAAAATTCTGGAAATAATTGAATGACCATAATTGATAGTTCAATGACACTGAAGTACACACAAAGGACATTTTCCAGATGAACATCATCTCTGCCCCACTGTCACTTGCTCTCAGCAAAATAGAATAAGATTTTGATACCTGAGATTACGAGTTAAGATGGAAAGGTATATTGAGCAATGTAAAACAAAAAAATAAAAGAATGTGTCTAACAAGTTACAATACTTCATTGCCGGTGTATTATGGATAAAAACAACTCCCAAATTACCAATTTGGGTAAAAAATAGGTTGACTTTGTTGCTTTTGCAAGCTTATATAATTTCCCCAATTACTTTCCCAAACTGCGCTTTAGGAAAACAGACCACACTTTTCATTAAACATTTTAATGAGATGGGCTGCCTATTATTTATATCTGTTTTATACTGATTTTTTCAAAGGTAGTAGAGCCTCTGTTAACTATATTTAGCTTTAACTAATAGAGATAGAAGTGTTGTGAGAAATAGGACACTTTTTAATAAGCATCTTGATTATCATAGCTAATGAAAGCAATATGAACACAGTGTATTGTCAGAGAAAGACCACTAAACTCTTAATGAGAAGATTTACAATAAAATGATAAAAAAAATGCTCTTAATATGGGCTGCAGGAATATCAGTGGGTCTTGTTATTCCAAATCTACTTTATTAATTTATTTAGCTCTTTTCTATTGTGAGGCTTGAAGTCTGACTCTGGGCCTGGGATCTGTCCCTGAACCTCTTTGTGCTCAAGGCCAGCAGTCTACTACCAGTTACAGTGCCACTTCTGGTTTTTTCTGTGCTTAATTAAGAGATAAGAGTCTCAAGGGGCCTTATCTGCACAGGCTGGGTTCAAACCACGATCCTCAGATCTCAGATTCCTGAGTAGCTATGAGTAGAGGTAGTAGATTCTCTTGTGTGTATTTTTTATGAAACATCTATTCATTCTATTATGAATGGAGCTTGGGTTGCTCTATATCAGTCCTTTAGTTTACATATTTCCATCTGTATACAGAAGTCTCTACTTCTTTCTTTCTCCAAACCTCACTTAATTTATTGTTTCAACTCCAAACTCACCTCTCTACTACATGACATTCTGGCATAGGCAATATTCCCTCCTAGTTGTAAGCTACTATGATACTTCTCACTTAAACTTCTTTTGTTCTTGTAAATGAACATAAATGATATTAATTCTTTCAGATTATGGTAAATCAGATGGAAAAGCGATTCCAAATAGATAGTTCAATAATATTTTAGCAAATCCCAGAATTATATTGCTTCTTGAAGTAATTTTGTTTGGAAATTCATTTATATATGCATACATATGGGTTGATAAGTCTATAATTACTAGAAAAAATTTTAAGATAAACCTTTATTAATTCATATGTGATATATAACATATAATTTCATTAAAATGGTAATCGGCTTAGTGTGCATGGAACAGGTATCCTGCTATTGTAAAGACACTATAGAAATGATTTCTCACTACTGAGAAGTATTGTAGCATAGCTCTTTACATATAATACCAATATAATAATGCTCTAAGTTGTAAATCGAATAATTCCTAGTGCACAGTCCAAAAGTAAGTATAGCAGTACTAATATCTGAATATGTTTCACTTTTCAAATGATTCTAAGAAGAAAATAATTTGTGGACATTCACATTAGGTGAACATTCCTGTCATTAGCTATTTTAAAGGAATTCCTCTAAGGCACTGAGCAGATTGTTATGCATAGACCAGATGCCCTCTCTCTAAATATTAGTCAATTGATAAGTGTATTCAATTGAGACAAATGTTAAATGAAAATAAAATGTCACTTATGATTCATCCTAATGGAAGGAATTTGGGTGTGAGGAATATAGAAACAAATACCATGAAACCCATAGGATTTTTACTGAATCCCATACCTGTAATTAGTGCTAGGCTTTCTCCAGGTTGTGTCAAATGTTACAATTGGTTATACTCCTAAGAAAGCTGAGAAGTGAGGGTTTTAAGAATCCTCTTAGGAATGTTAATTGGACCAGGTTGACATCTTGAGGACTTATAGTTATTTTTCATAGTCAGAAACCAAAGGGTCTGAGTTGGGCATAGGAATTAGAAAGCATATAGGGGATCTAAAATGCAGATAATTTTATCCTAATACTTCTCAGGTTGGATGACTATTGACACTTTAAGCTAAATAAGATTTGTATCTTTTGTAAGGGTGAGTGGTTTTAAATTTTCACTCAGGAAAAATCAAAGAGGATATGGAAAGAATGGACTATGCAAGGAATAGAAGCAAGATCACTCAGGAGCAAAGTATGGTTACTCCCTGATTCCTCTTTGTTGATTTTATCTCTTTTTATTGTAATTAATAAAGGGGTTACAGTTATATTCTCCAGATAGAAGGAGCATTACTTCACACACATTGATACCCCTTCTCATGTTTTTGCCCCCATTTCCCTCCCTCCACCTCCTCCCCTCATCTTGTTTTCCTCCCTTCCCTTTCCAAATTCAAATAAGCAAATAAACATGCATACAATATACCAGATTACAAGGTAAGATACTGTCACAATATGAGAATAAATAAGGGACAACAAAAGAGATGAGAAATAACATAACATTTACTCATTACATAGCTCTTGTTTCCATATTCTGGAGGTCCTTTCATTTAGCCTTATCCTACATGGCTTATGTAACTAGGATTTGAGCTATTGTAATCCTAAGAGAGCCCAAGTTTTGTACTAATTATTACAAATGAGGGAAACCATTGAGCCTATGTTCCTTTGAGTCTGGCTTAAATGACTTTTTCCAAGTCTTTTCCACTTCCTTCAAATGAGGCAATGTTGTTCTTTTTGACAGCAGCATAGAATTCCATTGTGTATAAATACCGCATCTTGTTGATCCAGTCATCTACTGAGGGACATCTGGGTTGGTTCCATATAAATAGTGCTGCAATGAATATCGTTGTGCTAGTGGCTTTAGTGTGTCCTTGCTTCTGGATGATTGAGTAAATGCCAAGTAGTGGAATCATGGGATTATAGGAGAACTCTATGTTTAGTCTTTTGAGGAACCGCCATACTACTTTCCATTGTGGTTGAACAAGTCAGAAGATTTCCCTTATTGATTTTATTATTTGGTTCACATTGAAAGGGTGACATTGGGTGGCTGCAACTCTTTTAGATTTTACCAGTCTAAGATCTTCAATTATTATACAAATCACAAGAAGTGTCACCAATTGAAATGTCATCTTCATCTTGACAAAGAGATATCCTCACAGAAATATTCATCCACTCATTCATGCCTATGATGATTGCTAGAGAGCCCCATACATGGTCATTGCTTTCCTCCCTCATGTCAGTTGTTGACAATGTGTCATTCAATGGCACAGATACCTTAAGAAATATTGCAAAATTAAAAGTCGATTGTGTCTCAGTGAATTTCTTTATCCATTTTCCATCCACCACATAGCTCTATGCCTATGCATTTTTAATAGTGTTTACAAATCATAAAATGTATGCAGAAGGAGCAGTATTACATAAATGATATTAAATGTGAGCAGTGTAAAAAATGTACGTCTTGTAGAACAACAGCCTCAGGCTACTATTTGAAGAAATTGTTCCATGGTCTGATACCTTTGAGAAACGATGAGTCTTTTATCTCCATTCTGAACATTAACAATGTACATTAGCACATTCTAGCTTCAGAATAATGCTTGTGATAAAGATACTGATGCTTAGTTCAGTATTTCCCAAAGTTGTTTCTTTGTAGAAATGAGTAGTTTTTGTTTGTTTGGGGTTTTTGCATTATTGAATTGTGATCTCAGGCCCCCTGTGCTCCCCTCATTATTTTGCTTTTTTTTAAAGATAGAGTTTTACTTCATTTCTGGATGCAAACCTGGACTAAAATCAACCTCTCTTAAGCTTCCATTTTGTGTGTGTGTGTGTGTGTGTGTGTGTGTGTGTGTGTGTGTGAGAGAGAGAGAGAGAGAGAGAGAGAGAGAGAGAGAGAGAGAGAGAGAGAGAGAGAGAGAGAGAGAGAGAATGAGAGAGAGAGTGAGTGTTGTGGGGCTTGATCCCAGAGTCTGGGCACTATCTTCTTCACCCAAATGTAGCAATCTACCACTTTGAGCCACACTGCTACCTCCAATTTTAGTCTTCTTGTCATAAATGGGATGACAGACACTTGCAACCAGACCCAGCTTCTTTCTTTGAGATGGAGTCTCAGACTCCAGTCTGGGGCTGGTTTGAAACCTTTATCCTCTAATGTCAGCCTTCCAGTAGGTAATATTACAACATTAGCCTCTGGCTGCTGGTTTCACAGCAGAGATATTTTACTACTGTGTCCTCAAGTCCACAATGAAACCTCTTCCACTAAGTATAAAGAAGGAAGGGTTTGACTTCCTTTCTTCCTTCCTTCCTTCCTTCCTTCCTTCCTTCCTTCCTTCCTTCCTTCCTTCCTTCCTTCCTTTTCTTTTTTCCTTCCTTTTTTGAACTAATATTACTTGGAACAACATTAAGAAAACTCATTATAAATGATCTTTCATTCTTCTACTAGGATTTTTTCTGAAAATGCAAACTAAGTAACATCTTTTTCTTTCTGAAATATATTAACTTCCCTTTTAAAGAAATTAATTTCATTAGCTTAATAATGTCCTATATGTATAGTTGCATCTCATCACTTCCACAGCTGCATTTTCTACCATCATACATGTGAACTGAAGAACATGTGAAACTAAATTTCCTAGATATCTCTATCTATCTATCTATCTATCTATCTATCTATCTATCTATCTATCTATCTATCTATCTATTTCCCCTCTCTGCAATTGGTTTTCTCCATTTATAGGAAAAATATTCCTATTTTTTAAAGGATAATGAAATGTACCCACTTATTGTGTGTACTGGAGTACAAATACTTGAGTACAAAAGCTCAGGCATAGTGCCTAGTCTCTGAGTTTAAGCTCTCAGAACTTGCACACATATCACAAACACACCTACTACACTCTATTGTAATACTAGTTTTGGTTAAGCTTAAAACAAGATCTTAAATTACTCAGAGACACTCTAGGAATGTCTTGTTAGTAGTGAAATAGGTACCTTTTGCTTTTAATTTCATTTCAGTATGTATTTCATCAAAATGAATACAGTAGCACTAATTTTTCTAAGATATATCTTGACACCCTAAAAACTAAATTGGATAGCTGTATTTCCTCAGAATAAGTCTACAGGCATTCCATAAAAAAATCCAAGTTTATGGTATAAAACTTAAACTTACTATAAAACTATCAGACATAAGTTTTAAGTTTGATATCTGGCATGGATGTTCTTGGCATGAGAAACTATGACTTGAAATCTTGAGGGGCATTTCTACATCTGCTGGTGAACATAATGTCTTATTATCAGGGAACCATCTAAAATCCTGAGTGGGTGTCCATTCAGTGAATAATCATTAACATTGGATCCTTGCTTTATTCTTGGTAAGAAGCAAGCAAGCAGGAAAGTATAGCTAACGTATTTCACTAGTGTTATGAAAAATGAAAACCCTGGAGACAATATCAGATTAATCACTGAAGAATTTTTCAGCAGATAATTAATTCTGAAACAGTTTGTGCAATGTAGAAATATAATGAAACCATTCATATTCTTTCTTCAGAAACCTATTCAAAACTTCATCTTGCATTCATTTTGAAGCTATATTTTGAATCTCTCCCATAGTTAATAAATTTAAAAGTGGAATTTATCTCCCTTAGTTACTTGTGCCATCCTGACATTCTGGAACAGTCAATACTCACTTGAAATATAATATTTACCATTTGAGTATATAAGTATAAGACACAAATGCACAGATACAGAGCTTCAATTTTTCTCTATTTTCTAACTTCAGGCTCTCACATTTCTCTTTATGGGAATAATCACAATCAATGTACAGTGTCTGAAGGATCTTCCAAGTGTTATTTGCACTT
This sequence comes from Megascapheus bottae, assembly GCF_031878675.1. Taxonomy (NCBI): domain Eukaryota; kingdom Metazoa; phylum Chordata; class Mammalia; order Rodentia; family Geomyidae; genus Megascapheus; species Megascapheus bottae. Next base: position 32,218,452 of record NC_143517.1, on the reverse strand, counting down.
CTTAGTAGGCACATTGTAAATGAAAGAAGATTTATATTTGAAAAGTCTTCACTAGTTAAGACTCTTAAAGAATATTCTCATATTTACTTTCATTTATATTTGAGTACTCATTGAAATGAAATACCAATCAAGTCCTAGCCACCCTATAGCAATTATTAAGAGTAGAAGAGTTAAACTTGCATGTAGTCTAAGAAAAGATAAGGGGATAAAGAAAAGTAGGGGTTTTAATTTTGTTATTGATGTTTTGTTTTAAGTACAGTTTCTTAGTAAATAAAATGTATACCCTAACACTGTATTACTTCCCCTGGAAGGGAGAAAAAAGGGATTTAGAAGATGGGTACTGGTGGCTCATGCCTGTAATCCTCACTACAGAGGAAGCAGAAAGGCCCAAGAGACCCTTAATTAGCACTGTGGCTCCAGTGGTAAAGTGCTAGCCTTGAGAAAAATGCAGCTTAAGGAGAGATCCCAGGCTCACAGTTTAAGTTCCTGGATTGGCAAAAATTAAAAAACTAAAATAATCAAAGGAGTTGGAATGCTGGGGTTTTGAGAATTGCTTTCTTGCTGAAGATAGTGAGCGCTAATAGCACAAGTTTAGACAATATACTGAACAGAGGTTTCAGGCCATTTACATGCAAATAATGCCCTTTACATAAAGTGGTGTGATTTTTTTTCCATCTCAGAAATTTATTTTATTTTGGAACTAGGGGTCTCAAATTGTATATATCTTAAACTAAAATTAGCATTGAACATAAAGAGATTATAACTGACCAGATGTTTATGCCAAGTGCGCTTATATTTCAATATTGAAGTTTTCATCAATAAATGATAGTATTTAGAGATGAGAGGTTTGTGTGTGTGTGTGTGTGTCTGTGTGTGTGTGTGTGTGTGTGTGTGTGTGTGTGTGTGTATCAGGGGGCTTGAACTTGGCCTGGGCACTGTTCCTGAGCTCTTCGGCTCAAGGTTACTGCCCTATCCTTGAGCCAAGCCCCACTTCTCGTTTGCTAGAATCATTAGAGCTATGAGGCGCAGTTCCTCTTGTGCCAGGGCTGGCTTTGAACCTCAATCCTCAGATCTCTGCCTCCTGAGTAGCTAGGATTACAGGTGTGAGCCACCACGCCTGGCATAAGATATGAAGTTTTTAAGAGGTGTATGGGTCATGTGGCTGGAATAGTATAGGAATAAGATTCATATCCTTATAATAGAGACCTGAGAGAGCATATTTGCACCTTCTAATACATAAAGACAAAGTCAGAAAACAGCTGTCTATGAAGCAGGAGGATTCCTCAACAGACATGGAATATACTTGCGCCTTGACCTTCAATTTCCAAGCTTTCACAACTAGAAATTGGCACTGCATGCAAGTCAGTTCAAGCTACTTTCTTGCAGCAGTCTGAATGGACTAAGAGAGAATAAAATGAGACATGGGCTCATAAAGAAGTAAACATAAATAAAATAACACAAATACATTGTTTGTTGCACCCAAGAGGAGATGAAACCTTATAAAATTTCTAGCTAAAAAGGGGCCACTTCTACTGTGAAGATTCTTTTACTGATTTCTATCTTCCCAAATATACTGTAAAAACATCCTTTGTCAACCACAACCCCACCCCCCCTTGAATTCATTGAAGCCTGAGATAATAAAACTGCTGTTTTCCTGGCCACTCCTGCTAAGAACCACATAGAGCTTCCACTCCACACAGGTAGCAAGTGTAGGTGGGTACTGCTTAGTCCTAATAGCCTTCTACACATGTTTGCAGTGGACCACAGAAAGGTTCTGACTTCCTTCTTTCTGAAGACAATAGGCTCATTGGTATTCTGATGAGCCTGTTGTCAGAGTTGTGCCTTCTTCTTTGCTGCCAGCACTCACTTAGGCTTAGAATCCCTGTGATTCAGGAGGAAATGAAGACATACAAAATCTCTGTTTTTGCTATATCTGATGTGTTTAAGTCTATTTGCAGAGGTGGTTGAATATAAGAGACATTTGCTGCTCAGTAACAACAATATAGATGCCAAATGTAGATTATCATGACACATTTCAGGAATGATCATTGTGTATTGTTTAAGAATGTATAATGATGAGTTGAGGAAGGCAGATTTTAAAAGCAGGTATTTCAGAGGGTGAGAAAGGAAGATTGAGAGTTGGGTCCAACTTGGGCCCAAGCCAGACTTGTCTGACACATATAACAAACGAAAGATATCCAGTTCTCTAACATTAACTTATAAAGCATGTCTTTCTTTTTGTTAATAGAAGATTTTCAGGAAAGTAACTGGTGATTGGGATTTTTTGTCTAATTTCTTACTGGAAGTTATATTACTAATGCTATATAAATGCAAGATAGAAGAAAGATAAATACATGATAAATGAGAGATAGAAGTTAATAGATGATAGATTGTGTAGAAAGATAAACACAGGCAGTTGAAAATTAGTTACAGTATTCTTTCTTTTTTTGTGTGTGCAAGTTCTGGGGCATGACATCAGGGCTTGGGCACTGTCCTTGGATACTTTTTGCTTACAGCTACCACCCTGCCACTTAAGCCACAGTACCACTTCCGGACTTTTCTGAGTATGTGGTAACTGAGGAATCAAACCTAGGGCTTCGTGCATGCTAGGCAAGCACTCAACCATTAGGCTATGCTCCTAGCCTCAGTTACAGTATTATTTCTTTTGGTAGTCTATACAGTTGTTTGTAAAAAAAAAAAAAAAGAACTTCAGTGAACAATACTCATGTTAGGTATCTGTCTATGTTTCCGCCTTGTACATGTTAAGAATGTACTTTACCATTGAAGTATATCCTTAGTCTAGAAATACTTAGCGCAAAAAGTATTGTGGTTTTATTTGGTAGTACTATGATAACTATGACATATCACGTTCTATTTTGAAATGTCTTAAAGGGGTGAAACTATGTGAAGAACAAAAGGGCACAAAGTACAGATCTTATGTTCCCAGAGAAGGACATTTGATAGAGACTACAGAAGACAGAATGTCAGGCAGCTAGGCAATAATGGTTGGCAGGAAGAAAGAAGTATACATACACACACACACACACACACACACACACACACATATATATATATATATATATATATATATACACATGTCTGGTATCATTTGCTTAAGAATCAGCAAGAGTAAAAAGGAAGTAAAGAAGTCAGAGTAAGGTTTTCATATTTACTAAAGAATTTGATGTTGCTTGATCAGACAAATGACCTGAGATTGAATGTTAACCAGTGTTAGCTGTTAGCTCATGAGAAAATGCACTTGTTAGACCAATGCAATTTGGTTTATTGCTTATAGAGTTCACTGAAACCAAAGAAATTCATTTAAGATGATTTAGGAATATAAATATATATATGCACACATATACACATTTATATACATATATATTGGCCAAATAGTGAATATAGTTAGACTAAGGAAGTTGTAAATATTAATACAAACTGAGGATAGTGTTTTACCAAAGTCCAGTTAAAAACAGTGTTCAACTCTATTTTGTTTGTTACAAAGATTATATTTTTGGTTTTAAGTTATTTTTCATTTTCTAAAAAATAGAGAAAGCATGAACACTACAAATATTAACAAGATGATTAACTCAAGTTTTCAAAACTCAAATGGCCCTAAAGGCATTAACCTTGAATTTAAAACATTTTGGGTGTCCAATATATAATTTCAATGAAATTCCATTTAAATGAAAAAAAAATGTTATTGTTTGTTAGGTAGAATGCTAATTACTATCCTAATCTGAACTTTAAGAAAAGTTGTCCAAGCAAGTTACTTAGTAGATGTATCTGACTTAAGCCAAATACAAACATTTTCCACTCTCTTCCTTCATATTAATCCACGTTTTTTGTAATAGCCAGCTCATTTCCCACCCTGAAAGATGGTGAAAATATGTTTTGAAGATAGCTTTGAAATTAACTTTCAGAGTCATCTAATCATAATCCTTTTAATATATGGGAAATAATGTTTTTGTGGCTATAATTTATATATAATATCATACATATCATATATAGATATTTTATTTGCCAGCCCTGTGGCTTGAACTCAGAGCCTGAAAACTGTCCTTGGGCTTTCCTCAAGGCTAGGACATTACCACTTGAGTCACAGCACCACTTTTGGCTTTTTTCTATATATGTGGAAGTGAGGAATAGAATCCAGGGCTTTGTGCACGCTCGGCAAGCACTCGATCATTAAGCCACACTCCCAGACAAATATAAAATATGTTAAAAAACAAAATATTTACATCAAAGTGCAGAGGAGACTATAGTTTTTCTTCACTGTTGTACTCAATCCTTTGATATAAAATTATGTTAGATGATGACATATGTGTTATTTAATTCTAAATGTTTTTTAACTCTTCTAATGGTAAGTTACTGGCCTTAATAGAAGCAGAGCTAGATAACATAATCCTCAAATTATTGCAGTTTAAATATTACCATCTTTTTTATTATTACCATTTAAATATAGTAGGATTAATAATGTTGAGCTCAGAGTTGAAAAGGAGCATGTACAGAAAAAAAAGACTGGGAGAGTATAAACGAATATTTGTTTGTGGGCTAACTGAAGATGTAGTTAGCTAATGAAATATAATAGGTATGTTTTAGTATATCAAAAGCCAAGTGATACCTTTAAGATAGGATGAAATGGTAACATCTGGGGAAATGCGGTTTGCAGAGAAGAGGTATAAGAAAGGATAGACAACAAGACAAGCACTATGGAGGTCTAAAGAGGTCATTAAGGACACTTCAGAGTCATAAAAGCACACAACCAAGATCACATCTTGGGGTAGATAATCAGATAATGCTGATATTAGATATACTTTTCTACAAGCAGAATAATTTTGCTGGAGCCATCTGTACCTCATTGTTATACTTAGAAGATGTTATCATTAGCTAACTCCATCTTCAGTTAGCCCATAAACAAATATTCCTTATACTCTATCTGTAATTCTTTATTTTTCTCATTGGACTGCATATACATTAATACTACCTGCTTTGGTATGTCCTGCCAAAACCATGACCTTTAGATAAGGAACTATAATAGGTATACTTCAATTATTAATTTTTAGAAACCAAATTGTATTTTCAAGATTTCATGCAATGGTACCACCCCAATAGACATAACACAGAGGGAAAGATTGATTAAGCAAAATTGTTCTGTTTGTAGCAATATCTGTGTTCCCTATGATGGGGTCTTGGTAATTATTCCAATACCTTTCTTGAAAGTTAATGATGTGCTATTAAAAACAATTTAACATGTTTATTATCTACTAACCACTGTGTCAAAAGTGGAGTTTCTAGGCATTCCCTATTTTATTCTTCACAATAATATTTGCAGAAATGTACCATTGAAGAAAAAGGAGCTTTACCAGAAGGTCAGAAACTTCATACATGTAAGTCAAGATTCAAACCAGGTCTATCAGAACTCTATACAACAATGAACCGCCAAGTTAGACCTCATTCCTTAGGAATTCATACCTGGAAATAATTTCAAGATGTCCTTTACTTATAACAATTGAAGCTTCTAAATAGCAATTGGCAAGCAACAGAGCACTTACTTCCTTTTTGTTAGTCATTAATTTGACTGCAAAATTCTTCTCCTCTGACCTTGGAAACAGGAAAAGAGAAGTAGAATCATAATGCTTGTGTCAACTGAGCCTATAGCAGAAGTGAGTGTTAAAAGTTAACTCAACATAAAATCGGAAAAATAGATCAACCTTCCAGTCAGCAAGAGGTGGAATTGGAAATAGGCCTTAGGGCAGGCAACAGGATAATTAATTGAAAATCATCAAGAACTGGGCCAGTACAAGCTACTTGCACACAGCAAAATTGCTGATATTTTCTGCACAAAACCCTAGTAAACAATGTTATTTATTAATTTTTCATATAATTTTATTGTAATTAATAGAAGGGTTACATTATATTCACCAGATAGAAGGTGCATTACTTCACAAACATTGATACCCTTTCTCATGTTTTGGTCCCCATTTGCCTCCCTCCACCCCCACTCCTCATCATCTTTATTAATTTTTAGATGCAGTATACTTTCTTTTTTTTGCCAGTTATAACTCAGGGCCAGGGCACTGTCCTTGAGCTTTCTTAAGTCTAGCGCTCTTACCACTTGAGACACAGTACCTCTTTTCTTTTTTTGTTGTTTATATAGTACAAAGGAATGGAATCCAGGACTTCATTCATCCTAGGCAAGCACGCTACCACTAGCACATACTCCTGGTCTGATGCAGCATATTTCCATGAGACTTTAGAAAAGGCATTAGATAGGAAGGGGAAAAGAGCAGAAGTGAGACAATTGAAACACAAAAGGATAATGAGAGAGAAGCTATGGGAAGTTAAAGTATTTTTACCTCACAGAAACACATACTAAAATTCTCTGTCTTTAGGTAAGAATCTCAATCAGCCACACAGGGGGGTATTTTGGTTTACTTGAATAATGACAACCCATTTATTCTAAAAGAAAATCAATTGCTGGCACAGTCTTTCTGTGTGTCTACAGACCCATATCCTCAGAATTCCCATTTAGGAAAGGCTTGGGGAAGGAAAAAGCACAGAAATTACTGGGTAATAACATTTTTGTTACCCTACTCATATAATCTATCAATCTATCTACCTCTCATCTATTCATTCATCTACCTGATCTAAATTCTGCAAATGATTTCTAAATTAACATCTGCAATATCATTGAGTGTTCATTTAGATAACAATAAATAATGCCATGCATACAAGAAGCCCTGAGAATAATGGCATTTCTGAGAATTCAACACAAAGAAAAAAAATCAACACCAGAAAAAATGAACAAAATAACTGAATGTAGAAATAAAGCTAATGTAAGAAATATGTATAATTTTTAAAATTTAAAATTAAAAACTTCACATAGATGTAGAGTAGGAAATGCTTCTCTAGAATATAAGCATAAGTAAATAGCTTTCTTAGTAATAAAAATGTTTTTAAATTTAAGAAATGGATTTGGGTACTAGTGGCTCGTGCCTATAATCCTAGCTACTCAAGAGGCTGTGATGTAAGGATCAGGGCCAAGGCAGAAAAATCCCTGAGACTTTTAGTTTCAATGAACTACTCAGAAAAAGCTGGAAGTGGTTCTGTGACTCAATTGGTAGATCACTAGCCTTGAATATGAAGAGACTTAGGGACAGTACCTACACCTTGGATGGGGAAGCGTCAGGATGGGGAAAACATTAGCAAATATTTGTAATTGAATCAAAGAATTGACAGAGAGAATATGACAAAATTCTGTAATCTGGAACATAAATTCATTTACATTGGTCAAAGTACTAAATGACAGTACTGTAATGGAAAAATAAAAATCTTATACATACTAGGTAGTTGTTGGTAATTAAACACCTGACTTTCTAAACTTTAGAGTTTGCAAGGTTTCTGTTAAGAAATGCAAATTGGATAAAAAAAATAGACTTCTTTTTACAACATAAGTCCTCAGATACCATATAAGCTTGAAAGAGAGTAAAGTACTCTAGAAGTTCATAGCCATTTGGAATTAATGATACAATTAATATATTTTAAACATAAAAAATTTATATTTGCCTTGTTTTTTTTTGTCAGTCCTGGGGCTTGAGCTCAGGGCCTGAGCACTGTCCTTGGGCTTTCTCAAGGCTAGAGCTCTACCACTTGAGTCACAACACCACTTCCGGTGTTTTCTATGTATGTTGTACGGAGGAATGGAAACCGGGTCTTCGTGCATGCTAGGTAAGCACTCTACCACTAAACCAAACTACGAGCCCTGCCTTAAGTTTTTTTAAATAAATCAATAGTTGTAATTATACTAGGAAATTCTGGTAAGAGAGAAGCTCGGGAAGATACACAACAATATGTGAATAATATTTGATAATGTTATTATGACATTAATGCAAATTCTCCTGGTTATATAGAATAATGTTTAACAAAATTACCAGAAAATGGAAGTAGATCTTTTCCATTGTCATTGTTTTTGTTTTCTTTTCTTTTTCTCTTATTTTTCATTTATTTGTCTTTGGAAGGGTTTGGGGTGTGCACAGAAAAGGAGGGACAAGGGGTGAACAAATGAAATAATAGTGCTCACTAGATACTATGTTGAAATTGAACTTCATCACTTGTGGGTGGGAATGGGAGAGAATAATTAGATGAGAAGGAGGGAAGGGGTAACATAGTTCAAAAAGATATGTACTCATCTGTACTCTCTGTCTTATATTAATGTAACCTTTCTGTACATCACATTTAAAATAACCATAAAAAATGTCAAAAAATGAAAAAGCTCCATACAAATAGTCACAATAGAAATCACACAGAAAGTTTTCTTAAATCATACTTTCATGTTTCCTTAAAAATGAAGTATACTTAAGAAAAAATTTTACAGACTAAATGTCTTCTTTTGGTGAAAGGGCAAATTGATTATGGCAAGGACAGATATGGTTCTTAAATTTTAAAACATGTGAAAACAAACAGAACATTTACATAGCCAATAAAAATAGCTCTCAGAAATGGAATACCAACCAAAACTACATGCAAGTAACTACCGAATAGCTATACCAATCTAGAAGCACCTACCATGTCAATGCACTCATGTTAAAACAAAGTAAATGAAGAAGACAGGACTAAGATGGATGTAGAAAACACACACAGCAATACTGACAAGCACTCATTTGCCAAAAAATGGAATTTCATTCATCACTTGAAGCTTAGCAGGCCAGGATAATGTCAGTAGAATTGACAAGAGACTTCAAAGGCTCACAGAAAGAAAAAGGCAAAGGTCCACAAGAAACCTAGAAATGCTCAGAGTGTCTGGATTCAAAAATCTCTCTCTTAAGCCTGGCCGAAGATTCCTTTCTACAAAGCTCAGTAGACAATGATCTGAGTAGAATGTAAGCAGAATATGGCTTAGGAAAAAAGAAAACTAGGAATCTATGAGGACTTCACCAATATAATTTAAAAAACTTATTAAAGAAAAACCCAAGGAAACAATAACAAAGAAAAAATAAATAAAAACACTTCTGGCTATCAGTAAAATAGAAAGCCTTCCACCTGCAGAACTATATTGCCTACTACATCCTCTTTCACAGGTGCCTCTTCCTCAAAGCACAAGATATTCACAAGAGAATATGTTGGAAATGAACTGTACAACTTGGGAGGGGTAAAGTGAGGAAAAGTGGGAGAGAAACATAGGTAGGGATACCCATGTTTAAGAAGTAATATGCTGACTACCTTATAATAAAAGAAACGAAAAGGAAGAAAAGAAAAAAAATAACAAACACCAGCAAGGAATAAAAGCAAATATTATGTAAAAATATTATCCAAACAACTAAATGAGTAAAATTACTCAATGTAATTAATAAATACATATCAGAAATATGTGCCAATGAGCAGATGAAAATGATTTCAAAAGTAGATTGAAATATGAAAACATATAAGTTTATGTTAGAACAGATTTTCAAAACTAGTTGGTATGTCAGCTTGTAGAATGTCATGGACCTAATCCATTATTATAAACACTGGTAAGCAAAGGGATGTAGCTGCATTCAGTAGAGTAAGAGTCAATAATGAGAACTATTTCTATATAGAAGAATAAATCAACTAGTAGTTAAGGGGGAAATAAACTATAACCTGTCAAGTCCCAAGGATACAATAAATTTGACAATAGACATTGATTACAACTAATACCAGGAAATGAACTAGCTGAATTGTTACTTCATCATATAAAGTGATGATAAAATTCTTTGCCAAGAATTTCATACAATAAGTGTTATTCGTTATTTTACTCCTAATTAATACAAATATACATGATATTATACAAATATACATGATATACCCTAAAAGTTATTATTGCTAAGAAAGAGCTCATACCTCTAGCAGATAACAGGACATACAAAAAACAGTCACATTTTGAACCACATGATGATAATTGGAAAAACTCAAAGCTCAAGATAATTTCGATTGAATGATAACCTGATTGCTTCCATAAGAGCAACAAATTAAACTTAAGATGAAAATGAATGATATAAATCTGATTTTATGTTCAAGAAGTAATGTGTTCAACTACGTTAAGGTAACTCCTCTATACATCACCCTGATAATAAAATTTTAAAAAGAAATGTGTAAATTAAATGCAATGAGCAGAATTTCTTAGAATTATTCAAACAAAATTGACATTTCCCTGATCATGAAAAGTAATAGAACACTCAACACTTAACATTAATTTATATTGCCATTTGATTGAAAGATCAACTCTGGATATTCTAGATTTTTATTGTCAGTTTTACCGTTGACCTCAGGCAAACACCATCACCTTCTGGATCTCACTGTTCTCACATTTTTAATGGAAGCATGACACAGGGGTTATATATGAATGTTTGTTCAAACTTTACTTTTAATACTTCCCCGAAGTGGCAAATAAATTATAATCCTAGACACACAAAGTTACACATATATAGTCCTATAACACACAATGGTATACTGAAAAAAAAAAACAAAATAGATCCTCAAACAGTATAGGTGCTTACCAAGTGCTTTATTAACACATATTCTTATTCTACTTTATGAAAGGAATTTTGTCCTATCCTTATTTTAATGAACTATATAACCTGAAACTGAAATAGAAGTTACTATATTTTTCCTTACTCCTATAATGTGCAAATATTCCGTTTTAGTGTTAAAATTATATATCATTGAAATAAACTTACAAGGGACTACAATAGGAATCTCTCTAAAGAATAAAATAATGCTAAATAAAAATTATGTTTACTGCTTGACACTTTAATATGTCAAAGGCATATAGAAATAGGAATCAGAAATAGAGGCAAAAAACACCAGATTGCACAGTGAGGAAAAATTTAGAACTGATATAATAAGATTATTTATTTAAAGAGCATTAAAATTATTTATTCACCACTGGAAGATAAACCTGTGAAGAAGGCATAAAATAAAACTTTCAGAAACAAAACGTAATCAATATAAATCTATTTTGCAATTATTTTGAAAAACAGTGTTGCTTTGTAATAACTGAAATGAATAATTCTTAGAGAAGTATAAGCTATCAAACAAACAATACATCTAGAAGTAGAATAACTTACTCAAAAAGACAAATGATAGGGATGATCTTCTAAACATGATAAAATAAGAATTTATTACCAAATAAGCAATTTTCTTAAACTTTCTGAATATTATTTTACAAATCATTCTAAATAGATGAGATATAGCAGCAATCCTGAAATGTATCAAAAACAGCGACTGAATAAAAGTTATATTTCAATGACCATTAAAAGTTAAGAGATGCAATAGATTTAAATTATCTCAGAGTAAATAATTCTCAGGATTTTTTTTTTGCCAGTCCTGAGGCTTGAACTCAGGTACTGGGCGCTGTCTTTGGATTCTCTGAAGTGGAGCCACAGCACCATTTTTGGATTTTCCTGTGTATGTGGTACTGAGGAATCAAATCCATGGATTCATGCAGGCTAGGCAAGCACTCTACCACTGGCCCAGTTCTCAAGAAAATTTGATTAAGATTTTGCCTTATGAATATACAATTGGATTGATATAATTTTAAGACATAATACTAAATGTTGATATGAATGGCCAAGCTTATAAACTTTTGGACATGTCATTTCATATCCATTGAATTAATTTAACTTCATTTTCAAGAAAAAACAATACCAAGAAGCTCAAAACAGCCATCATCTCACCATTCAGAGATAAGTACCATAGAAAATGTAGGCTGGATTCAGCCAGATTGTCACAGAAATAGTACACTGTGTACTATTTGTGCCACCAATTGTCTTCTGTTCTGAATACTGTTGTCTGCCATTAGGATATCAACTGTACACAGGAGAATAAGGGCAAAAATATTTATTCTGCTGATTTCTTCCCTATGTTGATTGAAATAGTTGGTCACTCTCTTCTCACGTGGTCCTTCCTTAGGGATTCTGATAGACAACTAAATTCTACCAATCAGAATACAGAAACACTTATTAGATGGCCAAGACTGGTTTAGTTGGTTGTATTTAGCTTTGGGTCTTTTCCTGAGTTTGCATTCAAACTACCGCTCAAAGGTTCAGTTATTAAGACTCATGGTGCATGAAAACTACCTTCAGCTCACTCTTGGGACTGGCAGGCTTTTGTACCCGATGAGTTTGTTATCCAATGATTACAGGACTTGATTCCCCATCGTGGGCTGTTATGGTCTCCCTGTGGGGCTGTTTATATAGAATCCTTTTTCCTTTGGCCAAGTATCAAGAGTGAGGAGGACTGAGCACAAGAGCTAAAATGAAAATCATTAATCTTTGCTAATCTTTAATTCAACATTTCATCTTTTTTCTTTTCGTCATTTGCTCACAAGACATAATTCACACAGAACAGCACTCAGCCAGAGTGTGAAACCAAGGTTAAGGTGATTGTAGTTCATTTCAGAGCTGCCTGTTGCTCTCTCTCATTTGTTTCTACTACTATAGGGCTTGGTGTCTGTCAGCTGATGCCATTCCTGGCTGATCAAACTCTTCCTCTCCGCCCCAACTCCCTATCAGGACTTCAAATTTAATTCTAGTAGGGTTTTAAACAGGTCGGTGTGCTCTGTTTCCCCTGTGGACCTTGCATGACAAAGCAAAATATTTTATTGCGTGCAGGGGCTCAATGTTTTATATTATTAAATACATAGTTTTATAAAAGTGAGATAACAAAATTGTTTAGATTCCTTTCATGTTTATAAGTTTATTCGCACCACACTAGATTATCTAGGAGCCTTTGTAGGGCTTACATTTCTTTTGTTGAACCTAAAAGATGGTTCCTCAAAACTGGGAGCTATTAATTTTGATTAAATTATTGCTAAGGTAAAATCATCAAACATATATTCATACACTTTCAGCAGCCAGTTTACTTACTGCAAATTTCTTACTTGCTGATCACTTTTCAATTCACATTATGCAATGAAGAGTTGATTTTTCACTTCACAGATGTTCAAGTATTTGACCATTTCTTTCTTTTTTTAATTTTTTTTAAATTTGTTTTGTTGGGGTAATGTATAGTTACATGCGCCAGGTGATAGGTTGACCATTTCTTTCTACTATATTTGATTTATTTTATATTTTTACTTCTGTAGTAGAAGAAATAACTATGTGCTAAATATGAAAATGATTGGTCAGATGATGTATACATACTTAAAACAGCGAAAAATCTGTCCAGAGAAAGGCTTCTTTAATACATAATTCTATAAGGAAAATATAAAAATGTAGTCATATATTGGTGTCATTGTATATTATTTTTAATTATTAAATTATTTTAAAATATGTCTAATATTTAATGTATCTTTCTGTGTTTTAACCTTCATTTTTTGTTTTAATATTGATCCATTTTGATGTAGATAATTATATATTTTAATTGCTTATTTTTGTTTTGTGAAATGTCCTGATTAAAAATGTCTGCTACATGCTTTAACTATACTTTTCTCCAAGCTTTACCTTTATTCTGCATTCTGTAAGTACATTTTTAAAGACAGCTAAAATGTTTGAAGTTGAATTTTGTTTATCATAGATACCTTACATTTTCATATTTTAAGCTGAATGCCACCAATCTTACCTTCTTTGAATATCCACTTACATTTTCTTCTTGTATTTTTATAACTTAAGACGAGAAATTTAAACATTTAACTCTGATCTTTATTCAATTAAAACCACCATCCACTATGATGTCTCTGCTGCCAGAAACAGGACATTTTATCAACATTCTCTTTTAACCTCCTTTCATGTATCTAAAGAGATGTTGTAAAATGTTCAGGAGTCTCTTACGATGAATGTTACATTCTGAGTACTTAGCTGAAATGTCTGTGTTCAGTTATTTCTATAACATTTTGTTATGACTATTGAATAATCAATCTAATCAAAGACTCATTTAAAATGAGTCTACTTAAATGTTCACACATAAAAATGGTCATTGGTTTCCCAACATTTTTTTACGAAAATCAACGCTTATGGTTGCCTAATGAAAACTCTTGCAGGATACAAATAAATCAACATGAATATCATGTCTTCCACTGGAGCAAATTGCCAATAAAACATTTAATTTTAAAGCTTGTCAATCAACTTTATAAATATTCATATAGCAAAATAGCACCATCAGTTATTTTGGATGCTCTGCTGGGCCAACATTCCTAAGGAAGAGTAAAGCAGAAGAAAGAAACTAAAGTCCAAATGTAACATAACACATATGAAGCATTATATATTTGTAATTTATTCCTGATAAAAGAAATTTATGGAGGCCTGGTTGAAATTAAAAATCTGTTGTAGAAATGCTTACTTATTCCTAAGAACTGTGTTAAATATGAATATGAATGCTGTAATAATTAGGGCAGAAATATTAATGAGAACAGATATGATGAAAATGGAGAGGACAGATTTTGATAATGTAAGAGATGTTCCTGATACTACATTTGCAAGATTGGTTGAGTTAGACAGATGTACATGAGTCTGGAATCCATTGGGCCTTCTCATTTGAACTCCAGGATGGAGTGTGAATACCATCAATGATCAGTGATAAAGTAAAATTCCTTTATGCTTCAGAGTCCTAAATATAGATACTTGTATGCATTGTTTCTGGCATAGTTACAATGAACATTGTAACAACATCCATTTTTCTTTCTTCTGTGCAAAAACACATGTATGTGAGAAAGAGGGCTTTCCTTATTGAATATTCTTTAGGCAGTTTATAAATTTTTGTAATTTATTAATAACAAATTATTTATTCAAAAATACCAGCATGTTATTTTTACAATTATTCACAAATTAAAAGCTACTTTCACACTGTCTCTGTAACTCTGTAACTCTAGCCAAGCCTGATTCAGTACTCTACTGGTGATACTTTATTTTTTCCATTAAAAGACAACAAATAAGAAACTCACATGCATGACCTTGAAAAGAACTTCCAGTGACCCTCATTGTTGGTAAGCTCTCTCTTGTGTGATCAAAATAGTCCAGATTCCTTTGACATTCCATACTTGTGCAAATGCTGTTTCTTCTTTCTGGAATGAGTTGTTAACTTTCGGCTACCCTTGCCTTAAAAATTGATTCTACTCAACTATTAGCTCAAATACCACACTTACAATTTTATTAGTGAGGACAATCTAATCTGCAAGAAACATTAACTACATCTTGCCAATAGTACCTATTAAAATTTGCTGAATTAAGCCATACATAAGTGGCTCATTATAAACAAAATTAGTAGTCTGTAATCCTAGTTATTTGATGGGTAGAGATCAAGAGACTGTGGTTCAAAATTTGCCCAGGCAATTTTCCAGTTAGGTATGGTGTTGTGTATCTGCCACTCCAGTCATGGCCTAATAGAATATAAATAGCAATGTAGTCTGAGCCAAACTAGGCTCCCCCCCAAAATCTATATATATACACAATATATGTATGCTGAAGATACGACTGAGAAAGTAGAATGCCTGCCTAACAAGTGTGTAACCTTGAGTTCAAACCTACTATTGTCAAGAAAAAATAATGAGGGAATATGTAGTCATTTATTAGTAATAGCACCATTACTCTATGTATTCTAGAGTTGCAAACTGATATTTAAAAAAAGATTCTGTGTCATCCATCATTATAATTCAGTTCTTAATACTTTTTACAACCAATGTAGGCCCATTTCCTTAGTATGTGAAATTAAAAATACAGCTGATACTGCTTTTTTTCTAGTAATTTTATGATTTATACATTGTATTATATATAAGTTAATATGTGAAAAAAATTAAATCCCCAAAAATAATTGTTTAAAATATTCTTTTGTATAACAATCTCAATTTGTGCATGTCAAATATACATATATTTTTAATAATTCTTTTCACTCTTTTATAGTTTTAATACATGCTTTTGGGTAGCTATTAACAGGATGCATTGCAAACATAAACGAGCATGCTGAATGCTAATTTCTTTACCCAACTAAAGATAAAAAATATAATTAAAAAACTGCTTTTCATAGGAACATCAATTTTATTCGAGCATTGATTACCATGTCATACATACCCATGAATTTGGCAGCAAAGTATTTTTCTCTTATCCTTACTCTATACTTACAAACTAATATTAAATTTATGTATTTATATAAACTTATGAGTAAATATATATATATTTGTGATCTAATTTTCAACCACTGTTTACTTTTTAAATTTTAATTTATACATAAATTTGATTGTTTGCCATTTTCTATTTGCTTAGTATTTATCTAGTCTCTTTTACTTCTTTGTCCCATGCTTCTAAGTTTCTAAATTAGTTTACTTCAGTGTGTTACTTTATCACTTATCTTGCTCTTTTAGATATCTCTCAATGATGTGTGAATAAGTTTACAAAATATTCCTTATTCTTCTTTAAAATGTGAACATAAATAACTCGGCTATGCTCAGAATTGTGAATTCTCTTCCCAAAATGTTCTTTTGCTTGTAAACATTTTCCCAAAGTATACATAAACATTATTCACCATAGTTGAAAAGCTTGTTTTATTCCCTAAACCTACAAAGCTGTAAACATATAAGCTCAACTTCTAATAATTGTAAAAGTTCTTTGTGAAAGCATATTTGTTGATACTGAGATACACAAGTGGCTACCTTGGCCCAGAAGAGGTAAAATGATTGCTATTCTCCAAAGTTATATAAAATTTACAGAGTCCACAATTTATGCACGAGATGACTTTGAGTGTAATTAATTCTGAGTCATACAATTGTGTACAAATAGAATGGAAGTCATTTTGCTTGCTTGTATTACCCAGGAAACTAAAAAGACTATCTTCCAGGTAGTCTTAGCCTCCATAGAACATGGATTCGCTGAGTATCTCTCAGACACATTGAACACAAGACAACTGCAACTCTTCATGATGACTAAGGTTACCTATGTGCAAACAAGACACTAATTATGTCATCTGCAAGCCAATGACAGGTGACTAACATAGCAGAGATATTTGTGGGACAGGCAACAATTCTCTTTCTCAGTAGTGCTTTCAAATGGCACTGAGTGTATCAGAGCATGTATAAAAGCTGGTAAAAGACAGGCCCAGGCCTGTAATCCTAGCTGCTCAAGAGGCTGAGCTCTGTGGATTAAGGCTCAAAGCCAGCCTGGACAGAAAAGTCCACAAGACTCTTATTTTTAACTAACCAGGCGAAAGCCAGAAGTAGAGGTTTGTCTCAAGAGATAACAATGCTAGTCGTGAGCAAAAATACTCAGGCACAGCACCCTGAGTTCAAACTCTAGGACTTGCCAGGAAGAAAAAAGCTGATTGATGACTATTGTATGATTTTCCTCAGTAATTCTTTATCAGAGATATCTTTGGGAAAAATGTTTCTAGCTGCTGGTGATATGATCCCCTGTAAAGCAGCTGTATTTACATGTGTGATTTTTAAATTCAGTGATAGTGCTAGGAATTGCAGTATCTATTCTTATATTATTTCAAATATCTTAGCATTAATATTTTATCACTTCCTATTTTATATTACATTGCTGTGGTTTTTTAAACTTAATCTACTTCATAAACACTCATACATAGTCTTGAGGCTTCAATTTTACTTTAAAAACAAGTTTATTAAGTTATAATGAGCATATATTCAAAAATCACCAACACTTTCTTATGATGTTCAGAAAGAAAAAAATAATAATCCTTTCAGTTTACTCATGTGTGTTCTGCTTTGGTACTTTACCGTCCTTCTTGTATCATTCTCTTTGGCCTGATGAACTCCACTAGTGTATGCTTTATATTACAAATCAGTAATAAAAATATCTCAGCATTCACGTGTCTAGAATTTTATTTATATTGAACTCATCATGACGGATGGTTTCACTTAGAACATAATACAAGTTTTTAGCTTAAGGCTAATTACTTTCAAAATATAATTTCACTCTCTACTGACTCAGAATACTTTTTTCTTTTTTCTCTTGTCAGCTTTTTTTAAAAAATGGTATTGTGACTGAACTCCAGGGCTCTGCACTTCGTAGGAATGTACTTTAACATTTGAGTCATACCTTGAGTCAGCCCTTTTTGCTTTAGTTATTTTGTAAATAAGAGCTCTCATTTTCCCCAGGGCTAGTCCAGACCTTGATCCTACTGTCTATATTTCTCACAAAGCTGGGATAACAAGTATGCATCACCATGGTCAGCTATATTTGTTAAGATGAATGTCAAGAGCTTTTCTTGGTTTGGCCTGGAATTATAATACTTTTAACATCTACTTCTTCAGTAGCTAGGATTATAAGCATGAGGTATCATATTCATCCCTGTCATCACTTTTAATGAGAAGAGAACATTTAGCTTTTCTTTGGGCTTCAATGATATTCTTGAATCTGGAGTTACTGCAGTGGATCAAATTTTGAAATGTGTGGTATATTTAAATACATACCTTACACCACTCAAATGATACATATTCTAAACATTATAATATCATCTGTCAAATTGTTGTTTTTTTCAACATGAACTCCGTATCTTTAATCCTAGTGAACCTGTTACATCTTTGAAGATGTATTTTTACATTTTTCTTTTTACTACCAATGGATACATTTACTGACAGTAGTAATTCTATTTTCTTTTATTCAAAGTTATTAATTTCACATGGAATTAAATCTGAGCTCTGCATAAATTCTAACGAAACAAAACATCACCAGTTTTAGACTAAAGTAGCCGACACTTCAAATACAGAGGTTTATTGCATAGCAAATAAAAAGTCAAGTCAGGTTATTCTCAGGGAAAATAAAAAAATGACATCTAATAATATCTGTACTGTTTCCTAAACTCTCTACTATAGATGCTCAAAACAGAGATTTTTTTCCCTCAAAGGAGACTATAAATAATGAGAACTTTTTTCTCAAACTAATCACATTTGCCACAGTGATCTATGGCTTATACTCTCATGTCAGGTAAAGTCTCCATAGGATTAAAAGACTTACTGAAAATACAGTTATTTGTTGCCTACCAGTCATGAGCCTCAGAATTGACCACCTGGAATTTGTTCCAAGTTAAACAACTTGACATTAACCTCAAGATGTATTAATGTGCCTGTCAGAGGTTTGTCACTGTGAGCAAATGCACTATTAATGTGCACAGATAATAACAGTGATTTATTGGTAGGCAATCATCCTGGGAAATATTCCCTTTATTACTACTTGTCATTGATTCTTGAATACTTTTGGTGCATCAACATCAGAAGTCCTTTAACATGGAATCATTTCATGTATTAAAAAATGATGGCTGGCCAGGATCATGGCCTAGAGGTAATAATGCTTGCCTAGCATGCAGGAAGCCCTGGGTTTGATTCCTCAGTACCACACAGAGAAAAGGCTGGAAGTGGTGCTGTGGTGGGGCACTTGAGAAAGCCCAAGGGCAGTGCACAGGCACAGTCCCATGACTGTCAAAAAATGTTACAACTAAGCACCAGGTCAATATTTTTTAAAAATATACTTACCAAAAGTACCACACATTCAACATTTATATAAATTATATCAAATTGTGAAAATGTTTACAAGTATTCAAATTTTTGTTTAACAAACTATGTTTTTCTTTAGTGGAGATACAAAACAACTACAATGTTGGCATGTCGAGAATATAATGCAAAATAGTTATTTTTCACTTTTTGGTCATAAAAATAAAGAAAAAAATGAAAGCTACTCAAAGAGTATTTTATAAATTTTTACACGCATGTATTTTAAAAATCCTTCTGAGGGGGCCGGGAGTTTGGCCTAGTGGTAGAGTGCTTGCCTAGCATTCATGAAGATCTGGGTTCGATTCCTTGGTACCACATACATAGAAAAAAAACGTCAAAGTTGTGCTGAGGCTCATATGGTAGAGCTCTAGCCTTGAGAAAGTCCAAGGCCAATGCTCAGTCCCTGAGCCCAGGACTGGCAAAAAAAGAAAAAAATAAGTAATCTAATCTATTTGCGCCGGGAGTTTGGCCTAGTGATAGAGTGCTTGCTAGCATGCACGAAGACCCGGGTTTAATTCCTCGGTACCACATACATAGAAAAAAGCCAGAATTGGTGCTGAGGCTCAAGTGGTAGAGCTCTGGCCTTGAGAAAGTCCAAGGACAGTGTTTACTCCTTGACTCAAGCCCAGGACTGGCAAAAAAAGAGAAATCTTTCTGATTTATATTTATCAGGTACAAGATAATATGAAAGCTGCTATAAAATGCTAGTATCTTTCCTCTTGAATTATTTTCTTGTTTTTCTTTCTCTGCCAAAAGAATATATATATATATATATGTATATGTACAAGACATGAGAGAGGTTATCAATGTATATGAAGTAATGCACCTTCTATCTGGTGAATATAATGTAACCCTTCTATTAATCACAATAAAATATATGAAAAAAGAATATATGTGTATATATAATATTGCACATATGCATAATAAACACAGTATAAAAATTTCAATAGTCTAATGAAATTATTTATAACATAGTCACTTTACATGAACTGATATTTATAATAAAAATTAATATTTTCTATTATTTCTTTTCTTTTTTTTGTCAGTCATGGGTCTTGAACTCTGGGCCTGGATGCTGTCCCTGAGCTCTTCAGCTAAAGGCTACAAACCTACACCTGAGCCACAGTGCCATTTCTAGTTTTCTACTGGTTAAATTTGAACCACCATCCTCAGATCTGAGCCTCCAGAGTAGCTTGGATTACAGGTGTGCACCACCACATCCAGATCTATTATTTCTTTTTATTGTATTTTATTGTCAAGGTGATGTACAGAGGGGTTAGAGTTATATTCTTTGGATAGTAGGTATAATACTTCTTGAACATGGATACCCCTTCCCATGTTTTTCTTCCATTTTCCTCTCCCCATCCCTCCCAATCATCTTGTTTTTCTTTTTCCCTTGCCCATTTCAAATAAACAAATGAAGGTATGTATAATATATCAGGTACCAGAATCAGCTACAGGAATAACATGAGATAAACCATAAGGGGGAAGAGTAGAGAAAAGAAGTAACTTCACATAGTACATTAAGAACAACAATAACTAAGACAAGCCTCTTGTTTCCATATCCTGGAGTTCATTTTGCTTAGTCTCATATTATTTTTGTTTTTTAGGATGGACTTTATTTAAAAAAGTTTTTTGAGGACTCCAAATTGTAAAGTAAAAGCAGATGACTATATAGAAATCAAGTAAATACATGTTGCCAGTGCATGAAAACATTGTCAAATTTCTTCCCTTAACAATTCACCCTAGTCACCAGGTTATCAGTTATAATATTCTTAAGATACCATATCTTAAATTCAAATTATATTACCTGTTATATCCTCAAGATGAACTTATAAATCTCAAACTTTCTTATGAATGAAACCTTGTTGTTTACTATGTTGCCCTAGCTGGCTTTAACATGTATCATGCAACTATTTAATAATAGAAAGCAATTCTTTTTTCATATATTTTTATTGTAATTAATAGAAGGGTTATATTATATTCGTCAAATAGAAGGTGCATTAATTCACATACATTGATACTCTTTCTCATGTCTTGGTCCCCATTTCCCTGCCCCCCATGCCTACCCCTCATCTTGTTTTTCCCCCTTCCCAACCAATTTCAAATAACCAAATACAAATATATCCAACATATCAGATAACAAAGTGAGATACTGTAACAATATGAGATAACCAAGGGACAGCTAAACAGATGAGAGAAAACATAATATATTAAGGACAACAATCACTCATTATATGCCTTTTGTTTTGATATCCTAGAGGTCCTTTCATTTAGCATCATACTGTATGGCCTTATGTATCTAGGTTTTGCTCTATTGCTAATCTCTGCTAGAAGAGTCCAAGGTTTCTACTGATTATGACAAATGAGGGAAACCATTGAGCCTATGTTCATTTGCGTCTGGCTTACTTCACTTAATATGATTTTTTCTAAGTCTTTCCATTTCCTTGCAAATGAGGTGATGTCATTCTTTCTGACAGCAGCATAGAATTCCATTGTGTATAAATACTACATCTTGTTGATCCACTCATCAACTGAGGGACATCTGGGTTGGTTCTATATGTTTGCTAGGGTAAATTGTGCTGCAATGAACATCGTTGTGTTAGTGGATTTAGTATGTCCTCGTTTCTGGACAATTGGGTAAATGCCTAGTAGTGGAATTGCTGGGTCATAGGGCAGCTCTATGTTTAGTCTTTTGAGGAACTGCCATACTGCTTTCCATAGTGGTTGAACAAGTTTGCACTCCCACCAGCAGTGTAGTAGTGATCCCTCCTGGCCCCATCCCCTCCAGCATCTGTTGGTATGGCCAGAGATGTCCAGCATTTGTTCATGTGTCTATAGGCCATTTTTGTTTCTTCTTCAGACACGAATCTCTTGAAGTCTTTGGCCCATCTTTTAATGGGATGGTTGTTACTTTGGAGATTAGTTTTGGAGTGATTCAATTTTTTAAGCTGTTGAAATATTTTAGATATGAGGCCTTTGTCCATTGTGTGATTGTTGAAGATTTTCTCCCATTCTGTAGGCTTCCTAACTGATTTACTAGCTATGTCCTTTGCCATACAAAAGCTCTGCAGTTTAAGGCAGTCCCACTCATCCAGGCTTTCTCTGATTTGTTGTGATTCTTGGTCCTTATTAAGAAAGTTTTGACCTGTGCCAAGGAAGCCTAGTGTATCTCCTATTCCTTCTTGTAAAGTTTTCAGTGTGTCAGCTTTTACCTTGAGGTCTTTGATCCATTTGGAGTTAATTCTAATGCAGGGTGACAAAGAAGGATCCAGCTTTAGTTTTCTGCAGGTGCTTAACCAGTTCTGCCAGCACAACTTGTTGAAGAGGCTGTCTTTCTTCCATTTTATTGTTTTGGCTCCCTTATCAAAGATTAGGTGGCCATAGGTCTGTGGTTTAATATCTGGGTCCTCATTTCTATTCCATTGGTCTTGAGGCCTGTTCTTTTGCCAGTACCAAGCTATTTTGATTATTATAGCTCTGCAATAGAGTCTAAAGTTTGGTATTGAAATTCCTCCTGCACTCTTCTTTCTGCTAAGAAGTGTTTGTGCTATATGGGGTCTTTTATTATTCCATATGAAATTTTGGATTGCCTCTTCTATTTCTTTAAAGAATGACATTGAGATATTGATGGGTATCACATTGAATTTGTAGATAGCCCTTGGCAAGATTGTCATTTTCAAGATGTTGATTCTTCCAATCCAGGAGCATTGGAGGATTTTCTATTTCCTCAGTTCTGGTTTAATTTCCTTTTTCAGGGTTTTAAAGTTTTCATCACAATGGTACTTTACATTCTTAGTTAAGAGAATTCCTAGGTACTTTATGTTCTTTGAGGCTATCGCAAAAGGAGTTGCTTTCCTGACTGTCGCCTCATTCTTCAAACTGTTGGCATAGAGGAAGGCAGTTCATTTTTGAGGGTTAATTTTATACCCTGCTACTCTTCCAAAGTTTTGAATCAGCTCAAGGATCTTGGAAGCGGAGTCTGTAGTATTCTTTAAATACAGAATCATGTCATCTGCAAAGAGGGAAACTTTTACTTCCTCTTTCCCTATTTGGATTCTCTTTTCTCTGTCAATTTTGAGAGTACAGGGGAGTAAATAATATGAATGAAAATTAGTTTTGACTTTAAGACATTGTACTCAATTATTTAAAATTAAAAAGTCTATTTTTGATATGTGCATTAGTGTGGGCAGGTGGTGTTGATTTTGAGGCTTGAACTCAGTGCTTAAGTGTTATCTCTGTGTTTTTGTGGTCAAGATTAGCACTCTATCATCTGTGCCACAATTCTGCCTCTAGCTTTTTGGGTAGTTAAATGGAAATAATATCTCATGAACTTTCCTACCTAGTCTGGCTTCAAATCCTGATCCTCAGATTGCAATCTCTTGATTAACTGGAATTACAGTATTGAGCAAAGGAATAATTTTCTGAAAGAGTGAGTAAAACACAAAAAAGGCCATACCGAAGCTACCAGTACAACTGCATTCATCACAGCATGATGTACCATAGTTAACCTATAGAACCAACCCCAAGACCCCAGAGTAGATGAATGGAAAAAAAGGTGGTATATTAGCACAATGGAATTCTATGTTTGCATCAGAAAGAATGACATCACCCCATATGTAATGAAATGGACAAGTTGGAAAAAAATCATCTGAAGTAAAGGAGACAAACCCAAAGAAACATAGGCTCCATGTTTTCCTTTATTTGTAATAATTTGTATATGTCTAGGTAGTCCTAGCACAGCATCACATTAGCTCAATAGTTATGTACATATGACCATAGAAAATGATGCTAATTAAAATAAACTCCAAGATATGGAAACAAGAGGAATTTTAGTTGTGGACATTGTTGTTTGTTGTTTTTAATGTAAGAGAGAGTTCTGTCATTTGGAAAAGCAAGCAGGGAAATTTATCAGATAGTTAGTCTTTAACTTAGAATCATGAGGTATGAGGTCTGAAGTAAATGCTTATTTTTTCAAAACAATTGAGGAAGTAGATAGTTTTAAGTAGCATGCAGATGCACAATATACATTTAGAATAATTATCTCAGAAGATTATCTCCAAAAGGAAGATGTTGGGAAAGATCGTATGATTGACAAACTATAAATAATTTAAAAACATGTTTCTTTTTTGTAATTAACATAAAATATTAAAATGGATCTTTTAAGCAACTTTCATGAATTCAACATTAACCATTAAAGTGTGAAGTTGGTTCAAAAGCAGAATGATTTAATAATCAGTCTTACCAAGGGATTCATATGTTCATTGTTAAATCGAGTTTAGATAGATGATAGATCGATCGATCGATCGATCGATAGATAGATAGATAGATAGATGATAGCTAGATAGATAGATACTCAGTATAACACAAAGGTGTGGGGGGGGTTGTTTGATTTTTTTGGTTTTGGGGGGATGTTTTTTGTAGGTTGTGGGGTTTGAAATCAACACCTGTGTGCTATCCCTAAGCCTCAAAGATAGCACTTCCCATGTGTACCACAGCACCACTTTCTGCTTCTGAGAAGTTGATTGTGGATAAGAGTCTCATGGGGACTTTTCTGCCTGGGCTAGATTTGAACTGTGATCCGTAGATCTCAGTCTACTGTGTAGTTAGGATTACAGGTCTGAGCCACTGGCACCTGGCTTAGACCACAAGCTTGATGCCAGTAATTCAGTAGGATTTGCCCTTAAGAAAACTGTCCATATGTCCTTTCCTACTGAAATGAACATTAGAGAAACCATATGCTTTTCTTTTTATTTATTTTTTTAAAATAAGTAAATTTTCCACATCTTTCCTTTCAAATTGTATTTAATTATACAAGAGCAATAGTCATGTCAAAGGCAAGACTAGAATAAAAATACATTGTCATTTAAAGTAACAACATCCATTGCCACCACACCTTTCAATCTCCAAGTGTTACAATAATTAACTGGGGTTTACACAATTTCTGTAATAGTCACAATGCCACAAGCTACAGGTTCTAGGTCAGAACTCAGTTCTATAGTCAGAACTATATGGTTCATAGGTTTGGGGAAAAATGAAGAAATGGAACTTATGTTTTTTAGTGGGTGTATTTATCTGCTATGCCCAATTTCATACTCCAGAAACAATCACTTCTGTGGCTTTTCTTCTTGCTACTTTTTCTATTAATTCTTCTTTTAGTTCGTACTAGCTGACCTTTGATTCTTTTTAATTTCTCTTTATAAAGAAACAAATATATAAAACATTCCAAATACTAAATTTTTATTCACATTTCATATTCTTTCTGTCTTCCATAAGTCTGCACCATAGAGAAATAATATATGCTTATGAAAATATTAGATGCAAATAATTAAGTCCTAAGAAGGTATTTTAAACAAGACTATATGTTTATCACAAAAGAGAATTACTCTGTTCTATCCTAAAGCTTTTGTTAATGACTGTAACTAACACACATTTAAAATGAGTAATGATTCTTACTGAGAAATTGCACTAAACAAGAGTTGCTCTATTGATTTTTCACTCTTCTATGGCATTGCAGCCTGAATATGGAAATATTTCCACTGTAAGGAGATGAATCATTTTTTGGATAATAAAAGTTCTGTCAGAAGGCGTAAAAAGAAATCAATAGACTTGAAGTTGCAACCAAAATTGTTTAAGCAATATGAGATACAAATGGGGATGTTTTAAACGAATAATATGAATTATGCATTATGTGTTTCTTCAAGAAACTTGATGGGGCATAGTAGATGCTATTTCAGGGGATTCAGAAATCAAACCTAATAGCAAAGTGAAATTTCTTACCTTTAAAAGAACGGAATAAAGTTCTTATTTATTTCTTCAGGTGCACTTGGCTTAATGTTTGTTTAAACACCAAATGTGAATATGTTGGAAATGAACTTTCCAACTTGGAGGGATCTGGGGAGGGGGTAGAGGAAAAGTCTGAGATATCTGAGAAAATCATGGGGGGAAGTACCAATGTTTGAAAAAATGCATTCACTATCTTACACATGTGACTGTAACCCCTCTGTGCATCACCCTCAAAATAAAAGCAAATTTAATAAAAGAAAAATGGTCCAGTTCTGAAAAAAGATTATTTTACTTTTTGCTTTCTTTTTCTTTCTCTTTTTTCCAGTCCTGGGTCTTGCACTCAGGACCTGAGTATTGTCCTTGGGCTTTCTCAAGGTTAGAGCCGTTCTCCTTGAGCAACAGCACCACTTCTGTCTTTTTCTATATTTGTTGTACCAAGGAATCAAACTCGGGTCTTTATGCATGCCAGGCAAGCACTCTGCTACTAGGCCAAACTCCTAGCCCACAAATAAGATTGTTTAAAGCTCTTTTTTAACTTAGATATATTGACCATCAAATCTAAGGGGAGATCTTGTGGAGTATTTGATTTACTTATTTAATGAAGCAGGAATCTGATAGTTCAGACACTGTACTTTTTATTATTTATTAATTGATTGATTAATAGTGATTAAAGAAACAACAATCATTGAATTGATTTTTGTAGTCTTTCATATATTTTATTTTTATCTTTAAGTGGCTATACAAGGGAGTACTATCCAACAAAGTATTATATGAATATAATGAATCTTGATATTTGAAAGGAAGAAGAAACTGCAGGAATTTTAGTCCTCTTTCCATGTTCATTCTTTCATAGAATCTTGTGATACTTCATGTTAAATGGACTTTTATAATGCTCTCAATGCTTTTATCCTAGGTTCTTTTATATCTCCTACACAGGGTTTTATGGCCCAGAAAGAGACATCAGTCCATTGACTGATAATCACCTTCTTGAGTATTGTGTTGATGATATAGACATATCTTCATAGAATGGCTACTCTGTCATTTGCTATTCTAGTGTCTCCCCAAGTGTGGTCATGGCACAGAGAAGTGTTTGATTCCTCTGCCTAAAATATTATCTCTCACCAGTTCCCTTACTCACATTATTCTTTAAAATTTATTGTAAAGGTAATGAACAGGGAGGTTAAAGATACAAAAATAAGGCAATGAATACATTTTTTGTTAGTGGTGGGGCTTGAACTCTGGGCCTGGACGTTGTCTCTGAGCGCTTCAGCTCAAGGCTACTACCCTACCCCCTGAGCCACAGCACCACTTTCATTCCTCTGGTGGTTAATGAGAGATAAGAGTCTGATGGACTTTTTTAGTGCCTGGAATGACTTTGAACCTCTATCCTCAGATCTCAGCCTCCTGAGTAGCTAGGATTACAGGCATGGGCCACTTTACCTGGCATGAGTACATTTTTAAAAGATTGCTATACCCTCCCTCATTTTCTTCTGTTTACCACTCATCATTCCCCTCTTCCCCAAGTTGTAAAGTTCATTTCAAACATAGTATCTAGTGAGTATCATTGTTGCATTAGTTCATCCATTGTCCTGCTATTTCTGTGTTTCCCTTTTCACTCCACAGATCAGTTAAGATTCCATAAAAGACAAAGGGTAGACGCTGAATGAAAGGATCTCTAAGATATAGAAACATAAGCTATATAATGAATGATTGTTGTTCTTAAGCTACTATGTTATCTCTCATCTCTTTTGCTGTCCCTTGGTTATCTCATATTGTTACAGTATCTCACTTTGTTACCTGATATATTGGATATATTTGTATTTGGTTATTTGAAATTGGATAGGGAATGGGGGAAAACAAGATGGGCGGTGAGGGTGGGGGGGAGGGAAATGGGGACCAAGACATGTGAAAGGGTATCAATGTATGGGAATTAATGCACCTTCTATCTGGTGAATATAATGTAACCCTTCTATTAATTACAATAAAAAATATATGAAAAAAGACAAAGGGTAGAGAAAACTAAAACAGAAAGAAAAACTAGAAATAAGCGCATATGAGACATATAAAGAACCTCCTGTTTCCAGTTCTTGGGGTTCATTTTGGTACACTTCTTTGTACGTGGTTGTATGCATTTAACAATTGGGCTATTGTGATCCCCTGATAAGAATATCATAGACATAGTCTAGTTATTAAAATGAGGGAAACCAACTACCCTGTATTTCTTTGGGCCTGTCTTGTTTCACTTAAATTTTTTGTACGTCTTTTGATTTCCTTATAAATGTGGTAGTCATTCTTTTTGATGAAGCATGGAATTCCTTTGTCTATATAAACCACATCTTCTTGATCCAGTCATCTACTAAGGGGCATCTTGGTTGGTTCTGTCTCTTAGCTGTACTAAATAATAATACTGCAATGAACATGTTTGTGTTGGTAGCTTTAGTATGGCCTTGTTTGTAGTCATTTGAGTACATTCCCAGAAATGAGATGACTGGGTCATAGGGGAGCTTTATATTCAGTCATTTAAAGAATCTCCACACTGCTTTCCAGAGTGGTTGAATAACTTTTGACTCCCACCAGCAGTGTAGTAACATTCCCTTTTGGTCATATCCTCATCAGCTTCCCTAGTGTTAGATTTCTTGATAAAGGCCTCTTTCTACCTGGGATGATGGAATGGTCCATATTATATATTAACACCAAAGAAGACTGAATAAAATAAAGGAATCAGAAAGGCATTGACATCATAGCAAGCATCTATGTCTTCATCTTACTTTTGTCAAGTTTATTGGTATAACTTAATTGTAAAATGACAGGGTTTTCTGCACATTTATATACTAACATTTCTGTATATTCATATAATGTATTTTGATCATATTCCCCCTTCTGTTATCTTTTTGTTGGACTTTCTCACTTTCACATGCTGAGTACTCACTCTTTTACTTTCATGTCTAGTTTTTTTTCTATATTTGAGAGCAAAGCTATTATATTCATTTTTGTGATATGTTTTATTTAACATCTCTCCAGTTTTATTTCTTTTTACAAATGACATAATTTAAATTTTTACAGCTTTTATAAACTTGTTATACAAATATATACCATTTTCTTTATTCTTCTGTTTAAGGACTCTAAGCTAAGTTTACAACTTACTAGTTGTAAAAAGGGCTAGTATAAATGTGGGTACTCAGTTATTCCTGTGATAAGCTAACTTTTCTTCTTTTCCTAGTAGTGGTGTAACTGGAACATGTCATCCTCATTTTAATTTTTCTTTTGCAAATCTCCGTATTGATTCCCATAGTAGTTACACTAATTTGCATTCCCAAATTGATATAGACCTCCAATGATATATTTTGAACTTCCATTGAAGCTCAATAACTTGACTGCTGTAAAGTTTTTCTTTTTTTTACCAATATATATTTTTGAAATAGCATCTTTGTTCATATATACAAAGTTTTGTAAAGAATCATTATAATTTACAAGGATATTTTATTTTCCCATAATCTTATTAATGTGTACATTCTGGTGATTAGTATCATTTCTCTTTCTAATGTAAAAAATTCCTAGAAACTGCTTTTGCTGAACAACACAGACTCCTTACTTGGACCTGTGAATAATTAAAAGCAGGAGAAGCTTGGCATTCCTGCCACCCACCACTTTGCATCTGGATTTGCTCTCAGCCATTCTGTCAGCAGCCACCTTGGGTTTCAGGCAGGACAGGAATGATCTACAACATTTTTATGATAAGGGATTAAGGGAAGGTGGAAAATAGAACCCTTAAGAGGAGAGCAGTAGAACCTGAACAGAAGAGACTACACTTCATGCAGGAAAGACTTAACTATCCTAAATATATTATTCTCAAAAAAATGACACTGATAACAATTTCTCTGAACATCCTTAATAATAGTCAATCTGGCTGTATTTTGATCAGGATTATTTAATAATTATATATATATATATGTCTTTTTGACTTCTGCCCCAAAGCTTACTCTTTTCAAACTTAAGCAACTGCTTATACCCTAAAATTTACCTTTACTGTATAATAAATCTCTTTTCCCTGTCCTCCGCCAATGCTTGACTGTCTTAATGGTATGGTAATTGAACGTGACATGTGGATCCCCTGGAACTGAGCCTGAGTCACAGAACTCCAAGTACACTACAATGGCTCTTTGGGGAATTCATTGACCATAGAAGCTATCATCTTAGATTATGAAAAGTGGCTTTGATGGCATATATTGCACTTCTCTCGGCCCCTTCTTCCCACTCAATGTGGTGAAAAAATTTCTGCCTTTACTGAAGGCCTACCATTGCTCTTGTCCTCAAGCCCCTCACACTTCATCTTTGCTCTTTGCTTTTACTGTAATTTTCCTTGCTGTTCCCCTCATTCTACTGCACACATATCTACAATTCTATAGAATTGGCCCCATCAGCCTGTGCACAGGCATGTCCTTTGTGATGTTTGTAGAACACAAATCAAGACAGTACTTTCCATGATTGTCATCCTTTTTAATAGTCTCATCCTTCTTTAATATGAATTAACTAAAAGAAATCTTTCTTTTTTAGATTATATTATATAGATAGATACAGAAATAAAAATATCTATCCAGAGATGTGAAACTATAGGTAGATACAGAGATAGGTATATAGGTATAGAAATATCACTGTGCTGATTTTAGGGCTCAAACTCAGGACCTAAGCACTGTCCCTGAGCTTTATTGTTGCTCTCCAATACTAGAGCTCAGCCTCAGTTCCAGTATTTTGATGGTTAATTTCAGGTCAAAGCTGCACAGACTTTCTTGCTTGGACTGGCTTTGAATTAGGACCCTCAGATCTCAGCCTCCTGAGGAGCTAGCATTACAGGCGTGAACACCAACACTCAAATTAAATTGTATTTTCATTATCTTTAAGTAGTTACATAAATAAGTCACGAATTGACATCAATACATTTTTCTATTGAACTTTTGAAAATAATTGTCAGTAATTTCTATATACTTATTTTCATCTCATCTTCTTGCCTCAAAATCGCCTTCCATTTTCACCACTCCACAACTTACTCCTCTCAAGATCACCAGAGGCATATGTCTCCAAATACTAGGTCATTTCCTTTTGTCAGCATCTTACCTGGTTCCTGACAGTGTATGACACACTGATGATTCATTTCCTTAGGACACATCCACTTCACTTCTGGGAACTCATTTGATTCTCAGACTTATTTCAGAGTTCTCAGCCTTCTCAGTTTTATTTTTGCCCAGAAATCCTCAAATGGAGGAGATGGATCCTTGATTCTTTTATTTTCTAACTTTTCTTTTTTTTTATTGTACTTAGTAAAAGGGTTACATGATATTTGCCAGATAGAAGGTGCATTAATTCACATACATTGATACCCTTTCACATGTCTTGGTACCCGTTTCCCTCCCCCCCACACCCCTCACCCGTCTTGGTTTTCTCCCCTTCCCTATCAAATTTGAAATATCCAAATACAAATAAATTCAATATATCAGATAGCAAAGTGAGATACTATACCAATATGAGATAACCAAGGGACAGCAAAGGAGATGAGAGACAACATAGTACATTAAGGACAACAATCATTCATTATATGGCTTTTGTTTCACTATCCTGGAGGTTCTTTCAATTAGCTTCACATTATATGTCCTTATGTATCAAGATTTTGCTCTATTGCAAATCTCTGCTAGTAGAGCTCAAGGTTTCTACTGATTATGACGAATGAGGGAAACCATTGAGCCTAAGTTCCTTTGAGTCTGGCTTACTTCACTTAATATGATTTTTTCTAAGTCTTTCCATTTCCTAACAAATGGGGCGATGTCATTCTTTCTGACAGCAGCATAGAATTCCATTGTGTACAAATACCACAACTTGTTGATCCACTCATCAACTGAGGGGCATCTAGGTTGGTTCCATATCTTTGCTATGGTGAATAGTACTGCAATGAACATTGTTGTGCTAGTGGGGTTAGTATGTCCTTGTTTCTGGGTGGTTGGGTAAATGCCAAGTAGTGGAATTGCTGGGTCATAGGGGAGTTCTATGTTTAGCCTTTTGAGGCACTGCCACACTGCTTTCCATAGTGGTTGAACGAGTTTGCACTCCCACCAACAGTGTAGTAGTGATCCCTCCTGGCCCCATCCCCTCCAGCATCTGTTGTCATTCGTTTTCCTGATCCTGGCCATTCTAACTGGAGTGAGGTGGAATCTTAGAGTTGCTTTGATTTGCATTTCTTTTATGACCAGAGATGTTGAGCATTTCTTCATGTGTCTATAGGCCATTTTTGTTTCTTCTTCAGAGAAGACTCTCTTTAAGTCTTTGGCCCATTTTTTAATGGGATGGTTGTTACTTTGGAGGTTAGTTTTAGAGTGATTCAATTTTTTGAGTTGTTGATATATTTTAGATATGAGGCCTTTGTCCATTGTTTGGTTGGTGAAGATCTTCTCCCACTCTGTAGGCTTCCTGATTAGTTTACTAGCTATGTCCTTTGCCATACAAAAGCTCTGCAGTTTAAGGCAGTCCCACTTATCCAGCCTTTCTCTGATTTGTTGTGATTCTTGGTCCTTATTAAGAAAGTTTCGACCTGTGCCAAGGAGGCCTAGTGTATCTCCTATTCCTTCCTGTAGAGTTTTCAGTGTGTCAGCTTTTACCTCCAGGTCTTTGATCCATTTGGAGTTAATTCTAGTGCAAGGTGACAAAGAAGGATCCAGCTTTAGTTTTCTGCAGGTGCTTAACCAGTTCTGCCAGCACAACTTGTTGAAGAGGCTGTCTTTCTTCCATTCTATTTTTTTGGCTCCCTTGTCAAAGATTAGGTGGCCATAGGTCTGTGGTTTAATATCTGGGTCCTCAGTTCTATTCCATTGGTCTTCAGGCCTGTTCCTGTGCCAGTACCAAGCTGTTTTGAGAATTATAGCTCTGTTATAGAGTCTAAAGTTTGGAACTGAAATTCCTCCAGCGCTGTTCTTTCTGCTAAGAAGTGTTTTTGCTATACGGGGTCTTTTATTATTCCATATGAAATTTTGGATTGCCTCTTCTATTTCTTTAAAGAATGACATTGGGATGTTGATGGGTATTGCATTGAATTTGTAGATAGCTCTTGGCAAGATTGTCATTTTCACAATGTTGATTCTTCCAATCCAGGAGCATGGGAGGTTTTTCCATTTCCTTAGTTCTGCTTTAATTTCCTTTTTGAGGGTTTTAAAGTTTTCGTCAAAAAGGTCCTTTATATTCTTAGTTAAGCTAATTCCTAGGTACTTTATTTTCTTTGAGGCTATTGTGAAAGGAGTTTCTTTCCTGATTATTGCCTTCTCCTTTTTCTAACTTTTCTAAAAACAAAATTACTATCCACATCGGAAATCACGATCTACTTACACAAACAGTTGTTAATTTTGTCTCTTAGCCAAATTATTTCTCAAACTTGATACTTGACCATCCTCCATTCCTCTCCAGTTCTCAGTTTTCTCTATTTTACTGTAGTTCACTTTGAAGACTGATTTCTGACAGTTATTTAGATTCATTTTTCAACTCATCTCTTTAATCAACTATCATTAGATGTGTCTGTTTATACCTTCAAAAATATACCTCAAGACTAATTCTTGACATTCTTACTATTAGCTCCTCATTACCGTTGTTTTGCATGGCTGCTATAATCTCCTAAGCAGGTCTTACTGCTCCCACCTTTGCCTCTCTACATTGCCTTATTTACAAGGTATTGGGTATAATATTTCAAAGGTAAATGAAAAAAGTTGCAGGAAATTTTGTTTCTTTCCACTAGAGTGTTTGATGCTCTCACTTTGTACTTAGAGCAGCAGACAAGACACAGCTGATGTTCAAAATACACATTGAGTAAATAACTGATGAATGTATCTTCAAAAATATTGTTACTAGACTGAGACTGAAAACACTGTCAATTGGGAGATGGATGAGAGGCCAGGGTTTTCTCCCTTGACAGTCCTTTTCTCATTCCATCATCCTGGATTCCTTCTTCCTCTTGTCTCAATCTCTCTGCATCACTGTCGCCTTCCATTTGCCCTCTGTTTTTCTTCTCTTACTTAGCCGGTGTTCTGTCTCAGCTTTAATTAAGTTTTCACTCCATATGCTATATGTCTCAGAGGAAAGAATTTGACTATAATGTTCATCAGCAGGACGGGCCCCAAGGAGAGTAGCAATGTGTCCTGTCAACTGATTTGTAAAACAAAGGATTCTTGCCAGGAAACTTAGCACATACTCTTACCAGAAGCCATTGCCAGCTTTGTACCTGACATGGTTTTGAATTTTCACATCTCTCTACCTATTATTCTGTCAAATATCTCTGTAAAACAGAACGCAAAGATTTGAATATCAGTTCTTTAAGGATATATATCCTCTAAATTCATGCAAATATTATTATAGTTTCCTTGTCTATTGCAAATGTTGGCAAGACACTTCTAAGTTTCCATTATATGAAGTAGCATAGCACATTACATTGTTTTAAAAATACTGACAAAATGTGACATTTTAATAAGTGATGTATTAATTCATTATTAATAAACAAGTAATTCATTCCCTTTAGGTAATAGTCTACTTCTTAGAGGCATGGGAAATTCTGTTATATTTTGATATATGTTTTTTTATTTTATTCACAGAGATGTTTGCTAAAAGTTTTTCTGCCATCTAAACATGCTATGGTTATCTTTTTCTTCTGGTGAGTAAGCTAATGGAAAAAAATTCTCCACTTTTTCTAAGTGTGTTTGTTATCTCACAGAAAGCAATACCAATAGGTAGTATAGAAAACACATTTTTATGGTGTGATGTTGAAGGCAACTGTAGCAAAATTAAGTTCTTTAGAACAAATTAAACATTTCCTTGTTTAGCAAGTAAATTGAATTTTATGAATGATATGGAATTACATATTGATGACTACTAGTAAGTCATATTTGATGTGTATATCTTTTCAAAATTTCTTGAAATGAAGCCAGTCACACAGTCCAATGCTGAAGTTACATGGGAGGTAGAGATAATAGATTCACTGCACAAGGAAGTGCCACCCCAGGCATTTCCACAGCTACTCCAAAGACATGTGTTCCAAACAGTTGAATGATTTCTTTCTTATACTCAGTCCAGTATGTCTCAAACACACCATGCTATGAGCCTTGTATATAAATATCCACAGTCCATATTTTCCTTTTCCAGTGATATTTATTTGCTCTTTTTTCTAATTCCTGTTTTTTTAGTTAATAAATTAGTCAATGTTTTTCCTAGAATACAATCTACTCTCCTTTCTGTACTTCTCATCACAAGGCAATATCCTACTTAAGATATTACTCAATATAAAATGTTTTCTTTTGTTGAAATTGACTGTGTGTACACAAAGGCCCGAGACCTTTTACACTGTATTCACTAGTGTATGTGCATAAACTTGCAAGTTTGCAATTGCATTCAATTACATTTCTTGAACTCCTTCCTGGGCACTTATGATATTAAACGTCAAGTATAATACAATTATTAAATAAGCCGTTTTGTTTTTCTTGTGACTAAATAATACAGATTTCAGAGAGCTAAATAGTGGCAATCAAAAATTTGAAGTTTCAACATCATAAGCTACTCACACTTTGAAAACTGGAAAAAATGTGATAGGGTAAGAAGTGAGGTTAGTCTGGGGTCAGAATTGTCAAGAAGCAACATAACAGATGGTTGGTTGGGAAAGTGAGTTTTAGCTGTAAATGAATATTTTGTTGAGCATCTGCTAATTATTTTATAGTGTAATATTTTATACACATTATCTAAATTAACTCATTTGATTCTTCATAACAAATCTGTGATGTGCTAATTATTGAACACTGGTTCCAAAGGTTTTTGCTTTTTTATTATTCATTATAAAATAAGAGGCTTAAGTGTTTGCTGATAAGATGTTCAGATGTTGTCATCCATGGGCTCTCTTGCCACCTAATGAGGGTCTAAACACAATGTCATTGTTTGCCTATTGAAAGAGACACAAGGGGGAAGAGTGGGATGGATGGACAATCTCCACAACAGAAGAGTTTAGTCTTTTGAATTAGTCTGCGGATACAGTATTTTAAGAGTTAATCATCAGCTATTCAGGGTGTGGGGTAGTGAAGGCCCTACCACTGAGACATGCATATTGTGTGACTAGAGAAAATAGGGCCTAGCTCACTTGCAACTACAGTGATTACTTAGAGGATTTCATATGTTATGGGAAGAAACCAATCACAAAAGAGTACAAACTGCAAATGCCTGCCTCTTTTATTGGCAGAATTAAACTGTTCCTATAGTTTAACAAAATGAGTAGAACTAACCAAGAAACACAGACCCATGACAAGATAGTCTGAAATTTCTGAGTAATGTTTTGAGACAAAGAATTCACTCATTTTAGGAGTAGTTTCTATTGTCTAAGTGACCAAATATGTTCTATGACAACTTGGCCAGAAACTGAACTTTTAATGTCTATCCAGTTATAAGACATTAAGAATAATTGAATAACATTGGTAAGTACCTCAAGAGTGCAATAAAATATTTCCATCTCTGACGGTTGTAGCCCCTCTACTTCTCACATCCCCTTCGCTATTAATCAAAAACTTTAGGAATTTGAATAGTTTGGCAATAAAGTTGTAAGGACATCACCTTTACCCATCTATTGACAGTAAAACACATAGGTGAAAATGAACCACCATCTCTAAGTTTGTCTTTGAAATCTCAGACTCACAATGTGATAGAAAATGCCACACTATTTCAGGTTATCAAGGTTCATGAGCTTATACCCATGGTTTTATTAAAAGTTAGAGAGATAGATGATATATTTCTTATCATATCCAAACATCCTGGCTGCACTGTATTTCAGATTCCATAAAAGTACAGGAAACTAAGTGACAGATAACTATGGGGCTTATTTTATTTCCAACAGAAAAATTCAGTTTCTGAGAAGTGCATTTGAGGAAGTTGGTCTTGACAAATACGTGAATTTGGGGCTGAAAAAAATCATATTTGTGATCATTTAATTTATTACTTTGCAAGATACCGCTGAAACTTCTCAAGGAAGGGAAATTATCTTGCTGTGTAGAATATGATGGCAACAAGTTCATGTATGATTTTGATAAAGCAGAAAGAAAAAAGAAGAGGGAAATGTGTGCTAGAATTACATGGAATAGCAGAAGAACTGCTATACAGAATGGAGGCAAAGAGGACCTCTGATGAGAATTGTTTTTATTAATTGTTGATAAGTATTCATGGAAATAATGCATGGAAACTCCTAGGGCTAAAGCACCTCTAAGTCAATACTGGATACTTTCAAAGATCTATGTAACCAGTGAAGTTCACCATTATTCTAATCTCTATTAGCCTCTGTCTGGCTATGTTTACCTATGTTTTCCAATTAAAATATTTTGAATTTTATTGGTTCTGAAAAATCATAAACAATTTTTGACTGCTGTTTATTTCAAAGTAACAATTTCTCCTCTTATGTTAAGTAGTTTGAATGAAACCATATTCAAGTGCAAAAATAGATTTAAATCATAAAATTATACAGTGACATTTATTGTTACTTCTCTTGGGCACAAATCTATTGATAAGGAAGACTTGCTCTGCTCTCTGAGCACAAAGGTGTGATAACAGATTTAAGGCCTGTAAAACTATTTCTTATAAAATAACCAATTCTCATCACAGTAAATAGGCATGAACCCTTTTTGATTCAATTCACTGTATTCTAGATTGACTGAGATTTCCAATGAAACAAACTTGAGGCTATGTCTACATATTGAAAATAGGGAAAACAAGAATGTACATTACAATTATAAAACTCTGTCAAGTGGTATATATTACCTTTGGAATGAAAGTTATGTAGAGAATAGAACTTGTCTAGTTAATGATTTTTTTTTCTTAGAACAATGCTTGAATTCTTAGAACAAAGCATAGCACCTAGAAAACAAAGAATAAAGATTTCAGAACTGAATACTACATGGCCATTTAATGAAGTCAGTCAGTTTCTGAATCACTCAGTGCCAAAGATTACAAAGAAGGAAATATGTTCTTTGTCTATGCTTTTCTTATTTTATTTTATTTTATTGTTGGTGTTCTGTACAGAGGGGTAACTTTTGCATTCATCAGGTAGTGGATTCGATTTTTTGAGTCATGCTTAAGTTTCCATTAGGCTTCTCATAACTTTATTAATTTGTAACTATTCATGTTTTACATATGATAAAACTGAAACTAATGTTTAAGAGTTAATATATCCACATCCATCCATCCAATCACCAATGGAATTTAAAATGCAGTGTTGTGCCTTCAGAATATAAATTTCTTTTATTGAAAATATATATTCATAAAATGAAAAATAGGATTACACACTGATTTTAGTATGCTTTTAGTTTGGTTTAGCAATATGTACATTCTGATACTTATCTATAGACATATATATATATACAAATATATATATATATATACATTTGCCTTTTCAATGGTAAGAGCCAAGTATATCTACAAACGTATACATGTTTAGAGTGTCAGCATCCTGTACAAAAGATTTTTATAACTACTTCCCATTTCTATAATGTTGGGTATAAAAGGAGGAAGACAGATTTGTTCCTTTATATTTATATATTGCAATTTCTAGTATCCTTTCAGAAGACATCAAATGTAAAATGTTTAACTACTGTGTACTACCATACCGATAAGTTTTCTTGCAATATTATTCATCTTCTCATCTGATATTCTATAATTATGTATACTATTAACCGCTTTTTTGATGCACTCCCTAGGGTCCGTAGTGTCCTTGAAATTCAAGAAAATACTTCTTATTAATCCATGATTTTCACCAAGACTAGCCTAGCCTGGCATATATTAAATGCTCCTGAATAATTGCTACTGCACATGGCTATGAAAGATTCAATAACACTGCTTTTTTCTCATTAAGAAGAAAAATAGTGCCTTCTCTATTGCATAGTTTCTTTTCTTTTTTTCTTTTTTCTGAAACAAAGAGCAAAATCAGTGAAGCAGCCACAGACCTCAATGCTCGTTAAAGCAGATTGTAAGTCTGAGCTGTATTCTGTATTCCTATACTGAGTAAAAATAATAAGTAAGTCACAGAAAAGTACTGCTGCTTTGAACTGTCTCATATCACCTTCCTAAACTTTTTCCAAACACATAATTTTGTATGGAGCTATAATAACATACACAGTCTTTCAGGAGTTGAGACAATGTTGATATAAATCCTAACCAAGAAGATTGACTGATAACTGTTAATATGTTATAAATCTCATAGATACAAGAGCTAAAAGGATCTCGTCATTCATTCTAATACATCTTAAACAGAATTGCAAAATATCTTTTCTTTCTTTTAAATTATGAAACATTTAATCTTTATTATACAAAAAAATCCAGAAACATCTGTACCCACCACGTTTTTTTCCTATATTAACCTAGTTAATGCTAAAATCTGGGAATATGCTTTTGTACAACTATACTCTATAGTATTGCTTCCTGAAGAGAAGTGGCAAGGGTGCTATGTTTTGTTTCATACTTCTGTAGCCTATAAAGAATCTACTGGGCCAAAGGGATGAATTCTTGCCTGAGGAGAAGCAATTTTCCATAGATATCTTCCAGCCCTGTTTTGGTTGCTAAGGAAAATGTGCCTGTAAAACTAACTCTGCAGGGCTCTCAAATTAGAAGTGCTATCAGCTATTACATTAATGCCTGAACACTTTAACTTAATGAAATGCATTTCATGCTGTTATCGCAAAATGCACTTGAGAGAGGCAATACAGTATTAATGCAAATGGCGCAACAAGCAGAAATGTGTTGTTCATTGAGTTAAAAAAACTCACACACTACATTCTCTGTGTGAGCTAACAAATAGCAGTACAAAATTCAGTTTAGCTTCACACTAGTGCTCATACATATAGACTCTTCATCATCTCACATTTATTGTTTCATGCAGGGATTTTTAAAGATAACCTCTGTTCTTTATGAAATATAGATTGCATTTTTGAGATTTTGAAATAAGCATGCTTGTTGAGGTCTACTGACTGAGGTGATGATACAAAGAAGCCTATAATGAAAACGGTGTTGTGTGGCAGCTACACGAGGTTGAGGCAAGTTCACATTTATTAAACTTGTGTTGTCAAAGGCCAGGCACTAAACCTCTCAGGTAATGATGATTGGGAAAACTGCAGTTTGAGATGTATCATAATCAAATGCTACTGACAGCACAAGTCACCAACAAATCTGAGTGTGTTCGTTCACACATATTTGAAGCTATTTGGAAAGCACATGTCAAGTTTCTGAAGGATTGGGGATAGCAATGGATGAAGCAAAAGAGATTCTGTTATATACCCCAGGCTGGTCTAGAATTTTCAATCACTGTTTTAGTCACCCATAAACTAGGACACAGAACTATTCTATCATACCCAGTTTTACTTCCTATTTAAAATTTGTTCCCTCACTTTTGTTTGAAAGAAATCTTTCAATGGACCCCATTATCAACCAAGTGCAAACCAGTCCCTCAGCGCAGCACCCAGGGTGCCAGGGTCTGATGCTACCTCCCCAACCTGACAATCTCACGCCTTTGTTTCACACTACACAGGGCTTAAAGGCATTTGTAACTACTTATTTTGTTTCTTTAGACAGATAGACAGAAATAGGGATAAGGACAAAGAGATAGAAAATAGAGAGAAATAAATCAGTAGATGTAGATACAGATATGATATAGATAGATGATAGATAGAGAGTGGCAGAAAGACATGGAATGTATATATCATTGTATTATGTGTGTGTGTATAAACTCAGATTTGTGTATATAGGATGCATAACATATGACTACAAAACTTCAAGAAAGCTGAATTGGGATTTGGAGGCATAGCTCAGTTGATACAACACTACCAATGGGCAAAAGTGTTCAGGCCCCTGTCTGGGACCAAAAAATACTGATTTGGAACTACATGACTGAGGAACCATACACAACTACAGTACTGTAGTCCCCTCCTTTACCCTGGAAACCCACATTCTTTGTAATCATAACTTGCCTGATGGGTGTGTCATTGTGGTGACTGCATTTCTTTAATGAAGTTGATGCTTTATCTTCTGATTCTTTGGTCTTTTTATAAATCAACACTACTTAGCACTGAGATGAGTAGGGTATTGTGCACTCAATCTAAGAAAATGACAAAATTTCCTGTACAGTCTTCTGGAAGACTGACAAAGAGTGAACCAATTTAGCAGTGATACTAGACATTACATTGGAAACGAACTCTACAACTTTGGGGGGAAGGGTCAAGGTAGAAAGGAGGGGAAAACTGGGGAAAACTGGGGGAAGGGGTGATGATGTTCAAAAAGATATGTACTCATCTGACTCATGTAACTGTAACCCATCTATCCATCATCTTTACATTATTTTGTTTTACATTTTATTGTCTGGGTGATACATAGAGGGGTTACAGTTACATTCATCAGGTAGTAGATACATTCTTTCATGAACATTTTTGCCCCTTCCCAGGTAGTAGATACATTCTTTCATGAACATTTTTGCCCCTTCCCATGTTTTTCTCCCACTTTCTGTCATCATACCCCCTCTTATTCATCTTGTTTTCCTTTATTTTTGAGTTTTTCAAATAAATAAGTAAGCTTATATGCAACATACCAGATACCACATTCTGATATAGTAAAAACATGAGATAAACCATAATGGAAAAAAGAGAAAAGAGATGACTTCACATAATATTAATGTTCTTAATGGAACAACAATCACAAAGATGAACCTCTTGTTTCCATATCCTGGAGTTCATTTCTTTTAGCATCATCCTATATGGCCATATGTACATAGTTTTTGAGCAATTGTGATCCTCTGCTAGGAAAATTCTAGATAGATAGTAATTGTTACTAATGAGGGAAACCATGGAGCTTATGTTTCTTTGTGTCTGGCTTACTTCAGTTAATATGATTTTTCCAAGTTTTTCCATTTCCTAAAAATGGGTAAATGTCATTCTTTCTGATGACAGCATAAATAGGTGGTATAAAAATGTGGTATAAGCTGGGCATACTGGCTCATTCCTGTAATCCTAGCTACTCAGGAGGCTGAGATCTGAGGATCAAGTTTCAAAGCCAGCCCAGGCACAGAAGGACCTGAAACTCTTATTTCCAATTAACCTCTAGAAAATGGGAAGTGGGGTTTGGCTCAAGGGTAGGGCAGTAGCCTTGAGCTGAAGATCTCAGGGACAGCACAGGCTGAGTTCAAGCCACATGACCCCCAAAATAATGTGCTAAAATACCATATCTTCTTTATCCATTTGTTTACTGAGGGACATCTGAGTTGGTTCCATATCTTAACTATGGTGAATAATGCTGTAATGAACATGGTTATTATAGATAGATTCAGTATGGCCTTGTTTCTGGATATTTGGGTAAGTGTACAGAAGTGGAATTGCTAGGTCATAGGGGAGCTCTTATGTTTAATCTTTTGAGGAACCACCACACTGCTTTCCAGAGTGGTTGAATACAACAAAATTTAACTTTAAAAAAATCTCACTTTTTTCATAAAATCCAACACCCCTTTATGATAAAAGCTCTGGAGAAACTAGGAATCCATGGAATATTCCTCAGTATAATAA
Organism: Megascapheus bottae; assembly: GCF_031878675.1. Classification (NCBI taxonomy): domain Eukaryota; kingdom Metazoa; phylum Chordata; class Mammalia; order Rodentia; family Geomyidae; genus Megascapheus; species Megascapheus bottae. The sequence goes on along the minus strand of NC_143517.1, from coordinate 32,175,624 downwards.
AGGCTGTGTATGACAATCGTACAGTCAACATTATACTTAATGGTGCAAAGATAAAGCAATTTTCTATGAAGTCAAGAATGAGACAAGAATGTCTGCTCTCTCCACTACTCTTAAATATAGTATTAGAATTCCTAGCTAGAGTAATAAGATAAAAAACAAACAAAAAGGGGTCTAAATATGGAAAGATGAAGTAAAGCTTTCTCTGTTTGCAGATGATATGATTCTGTATTTAAAACAACTCTATAGACTCCACTCCCAAGTTACTTGACCTGCTTCGAAACTAGCAGGGTACAAAATTAACACTCAAAAATCAGTGGCTTTCGGGGCCAGGAGTTTGGCCTAGTGGTGGAGTGCCTGCCTAGCATGCACGAAGACCCGGATTTGATTCCTTGATACCACATACATAGAAAAAATTTGGAAGTGGTGCTGAGGCTCAAGTGGTAGAGTGCTAGCCTTGAGAAAGTCCAAGGACAGTGCTCAGGCCCTGAGAAAAAGCCCAGGACTGGCAAAAAAAAAATCAATGGCTTTCCTGTACACCAACAATGGAAAGAGCAAGGCAGAAATCACAAAAGCAACTCTTTTTGTAATATCCTTAAAAAATAATAAAGTGCGTAGAAATTAACCAAGGAAGTAAAGGACCTCTATGATGAAAACTTTAAAAACCTTTTGCACGGAAGTAGAATCCGATTCTGCAAAGTAAGGTGTGAACTTCTTTTAGCTGCTCCAGAAAAGAGGGTGATTTTTAAAGTACTTCATGGTTTTATTCAATCAGCCTGCTAGTTTGCGAATAATAAGTAAGCAATGAACTAAACCAGAGAGGAAAATCTCCAGGGGGATCTCTGTAAGGCAAATGCAAACATTATGCTTAGTCCAACTAAAATATATAGAGAGAAATATTGTTAGCTATGTAGCATAACTGACTATGCAGGAAGATCTTGTTAGCAAAAGAATAGTAGTGATTCACATTCAATAAATGGGTAACAATGTCCTTCTTCCATAATTTTCAATGTATTTGCTTGGGACAAATATTCTGTAATTTTAAAGAAATATGTTGAGGGGCATCTTCTTGTTACTCACTTGAAATCTGTCACACAGTTTAGTTTTCCATCAGAAAATATATACAACATTGTTATCTTATATACACACCTATCTAGAATGTGAATTAAAGATGTGGTGAATTTATTGGCAGATCCTAATTCCATGTGGTAAGGAACATCCTTTGCCAGGATGCTACTAAGGTAGTACCATTTGGTGAGAGTCTTCAAATGTGCCCTACTGATATGAACCTTCCTGGGTGATGAGTGGTCTTCTGCAGCAGATTAATGAATAGTTTTAATCCTTTGTAAACTGCCTTTAAACTTCTAACACTTGCCAACTCTGCAAAGTGTCTTCTGAAACAGTGTCACATGTTTTCTTATATATGACTTCAAGATTCACTTATTAGCATGATGACTGATTTAGCCCTCATTACCAACCCTGAGGTCTGTTTTGGGGTTTTCACACAACTTCAGTGGAAGTATTTAGAAGAAAATAGTTCACTGAAATATCTCATGTATCACAATAAATTTTGGCAGACCTGCATTGATACACTTTTGTAGGTGCTCCACAAGTATCATATGAAAATTTATGCACTGGTCATTTCAGGCCTCTTTTAATGGTATTTATCCTATAAGTAAATATTGGAAGTAAATGACATTGTTACTGGCATGTTCTCGCTAACAGACAAAAAATCAAAGTAACAGGGCCAGGAGTTTGGCCTAGTGGTTAAAGTGCTTGCCTAGCATGCACGAAGACCCGGTTTCGATTCCTTGGTACCACATACATAGAAAAAAGCCGGAAGTGGTGCTGAGGCTCAAGTGGTAGAGCTCTAGCCTTGAGAAAGTCCAAGGACAGTGCTCAGGCCCTGACCTCAAGCCCAGGACTGGCAAAAAAAAAAATCAAAGTAACAGTTCCCATAGTGCCTCTCCAGTATACCTTAATTGACAAGAGTTTTCTACCCTTCCTAAATTGCTTTTTGCTTTTCAAACAAAAACATTCTGACATATCAAAGAAGGATAAGGAAATAAGTAGCTTTATATTTTGAACTTCCAGTGGTTATTTCATGATATTAGCAAGTTTGGAATGAACTTCTAAACCTAAAGCAGTGAATTATTAAAGATGACACTTGGTAAAATGAATCAACATACTCTGGAGGAACACATTGGATGAAGGAATACTCTTCTTTAAAATCTATTTACATGGGATGTGGAGTGTGGCCTAATCGTAGCAGGCATGATGTCCTGGGCTCGATTTCTTAGTTCAATGTTTTGAACTCTCAATGAATATAAATTAGCACTGGTTCATGATTTCCTGGTAGGGTTATTTATTTAGGGCTCAAATACGGTTTTCATGAACATTAAAAACAAATTAAATTTAGTATGGCTGAAATGACTAAAACTACTGTGAAATGGAGTGTATATTGGGAAAAAACTTACAAAAGACAGGATATAAATTTTGACTATAGATACATATATCAGTCTGTGTATGTATGTATTAATGCACATTTTTTAGAATTAATATATATAATATACACACATTTGTTCATAGAGTAAGGGTAAGAATGCCATCACCTGTAAACTTTTAGCTGTAAAATGCCTCAGGGTTTTTTAAAGGAAAAATATATATACATATTTAAAAATATAAATGTATATATTGCATATTATATATAATTTATATAACTATAAATATAAAAGCAAAAACACATTTATATATCTATAAGCATATACATTTATAGATAATATATTTTTACAAATATTTATACATAATTATTTTTATAATTATAATCTATAAAGCTAAATAATATTTTTGTTTAATCTTTCTTGTTACATATAGACTCACCTTCATTCTTAATACAATTAGTGGCAGAAATTTTAGTTTAACTGTTAAAATCCTAATCATATTAATAATATATAAATTGATAGATCTCAACTTTACCCAGTTCACACACATGCATACACATGATATGCAAACCCATATCATCACAATGCTTTTCACAGGAACAGATTCACGTTAGCTTGAGATTTAACAGAGGTTACTATTTGTTGTATTCAGAGATTATCGTGTTAAAGAATCAGGCTCCTTTATGGCATTTCTGGGGAAATTAAGGTACTTTGGAGAACAACATAAGGCGAGAACTGTGAAAGTAAGTGGACTCCGTAAATGTCCTGCCTGTCTTGGACCCTATCCATGTATCTTACAAGTAAGTGGTCCCTTTAAATGGAAGCTAAGTAGATTTGCCCTTCACATTTTTCTTTCAAACTCATTTGCTCAGAGCAGGTCTTGGCGCTTCATAGATGTGCATGACTTCCCTACCTTGGCTTTGGCATCATTTTGAGCACACTGGTTTCTGTCAGAGCTCTCCAGGGATCTTCTGTTTGTCATGTGAAAAGCATATTGCCACAGCAAGTGTGGCAGCCTTCAACAATCCAGGAGAATTCTGAAAATCTGGAGATTTCCTAGGAGAAAAAGGGAGAGAAAAAGAGAATCAATCTGCACTGAAAATTAGCTCCCTCATCTCTTTATTTTCTTTTCAGTCAAAGTTGTTTGCAAGGACTGAAATCCAAATCCATGTACAGAGGTTGTAGTGCATCTTTCAATTGCCTTGCTTCCTCGAGCTGTTCACACTGCAGTTAAACTGCGATTGACATGCTACAACATTTCATAGTGATGCCAGTCTTACCAAATGAACTGAAATTATATTATCCATGTGGCCAGATGTTCACACTGATTAAATTTGATATACTAGTAATAATTTATCTATTTGTACTTTGAAAATCCATTTAAATTTTATATACTTGATGTGCTATAAGTGCTGAAAATGCAGGTACTTACATGCCATTTCACAAGGAAAACAATAAATGTAACTTTTTAAAATTGTATTTTATTGTCTGGGTGATATATAGAGGGGTTACAGATCATTCATCAGGTGGTGTATATAGTACTTCTTGAATATTGATACCCTTCCCATGTTTTTCTCCCACTTTCCCTCCCCCAACCTCCTCCCACTCATATTTTTTCCCTTCCCTTCCCTATTTTAAGTAAACAGATTAATTTATATACAATATAACAGACACCAAAGTCAGACACAGAAAAACAACATGATAAACCATAAGGGGGGGAGAGAAAAGAAATATCTTCACATAGTATATTAAGAACAACAGTCACAAATTAAAACAAATTTGATTTCAGGCAAGGTACAATAAACAACTTTTATGCAGATTCTTTCACCAAACAACACTACAAAATCCAGATAGGTATCTGCAGCAATTGCCTGAAGATTCTAATAAATTAATTAAATAGTAGTAGATCCATAAGGAATTTGAAGTAAAAAAAATACCTTTGAAGTGACTATGAGTTTAGCAATTGCATCTACCTACACAATTTTGCCAAACTATACTCAGATTACACTGAAAATTACACATAGATATTAATTCAGAAAGAAAGAGGTGCAGAGTCCCTTTGTTCTAATTTGAGAGGAGAATAAAGACTTTTGGGGCAAACAATGGCAGAGTATACAGCCATCTAAAAAAATCTAAAGAAGGGAACACTTTAATTCAAGAAGTTTTCCAAAGAAGAGAAAATGAAACATTATTGTTTTGTGCATTTTTCTATCCTCCAATTTGGAGCTCAGATATGCCTAGAATAGTATTAAATGCTCGGCAGAAAGGGTTAAATGAAGTGAAGCTTCATAACTGAAGGAAAAAGGAAACTCCAAGGCAGATTCATGTAGTAATACATATTAAGCAACATGCTCTTGGAAGCAAAGGCATAAGAAAAGACAATAAAAGATAAAACATTAAAAAATTGAAGGGTATCAGGATATAAAATTGACCCTCAAAAATCAACTGCCTTCCTCTACGCCAACAGTGAGAGGAATGAGGCAACAATCAGGAAAGCAACTCCTTTGAGGCAATAGCCTCAAAGAAAATAAAGTACCTAGGAATTATCTGAACTAAGAATGTAAAGGATCATTTTCATGAAAACTTTAAAAACTTTAAAAAGGAAATTAAAGCAGAACTGAGGAAATAGAAAATCATCCCATGACTTAGGCTCAATGGTTTCCCTCATTCGTCATAATCAGTAGGAACCTTGGGCTCTACTAGCAGAGATCTGCAATAGAGCAAAATCTTGATACATAAGGCCATATAATGTGAAGCTAATTGAAAGGACCTCCAGGATATTGAAACAAAAGCCATATAATGAATGATTGTTATCCTTAATGTACTAGGTTGTCTCTCATCTCCTTTGATGTCCCTTGGTTATCTCATATTGGTATAGTATCTCACTTTGTTATCTGATATATTGAATTTATTTGTATTTGGATACTTGAAATTTGATAGGGAAGGGGGGAACACCAAGACGGGTGGGGGTGTGGGGGAGGAGCAAAATGGGTACCAAGACATGTGAAAGGGTATCAATGTATGTGAATTAATGCACCTTCTATCTGGCAAATATCATGTAACCCTTTTACTAATTACAATAAAAAAATTTAAAAAAAAAAAAGAAAAAAAGAAAAAGAAAATCCTCCCATGCTCCTGGATTAGAAGAATCACACATCGTGAAAATGACAATCTTGCCAAGGGCTATCTACAAATTCAATGCGATACCCATCAATATCTCAGTGTCATGATTTAAAGAAATAAAGAAGAGGCAATCCAAAATTTCATATGGAATAATAAAAGACCCCGTATAGCAAAAACACTTCTTAGCAGAAAGAACAGTGCAGGAGGAATTTCAATACCAAACTTTAGACTCTATTACTGAGCTGTAATTATCAAAACAGCTTGGTACTGGCACAAGAACAGGCCTGAAGACCAATGGAATAGAAGTGACGATCCAGATATTAAACCACAGACCTATAGCCACCTAATCTTTGATAAGGGAGCCAAAAAAATAGAATGGAAGAAAGACAGCCTCTTCAACAAGTTGTGCTGGCAGAACTGGTTAAGCACCTGAAGAAAACTAAAGTTGGATCCTTCTTTGTCACCCTGCACTAGAATTAACTCCAAATGGATCAAAGACCTCAAGGTAAAAGCTGACACACTGAAAACATTACAAGAAGGAATAGGAGATATGCTAGGCCTCACTGGCACAGGTCAAACTTTCTTAATAAGGACCAAGAATCACAACAAATCAGAGAAAGGCTGGATAAGTGGGACTGCATTAAACTGCAGAGCTTTTGTATGGCAAAGGACATAAGTTGTAAACTAATTAGAAAGCCTACAAAATGGGAGAAGATCTTCACCAATCATACGACAGACAAAGGTCTCATATATAAAATATATCAAAAGCTCAAAAAATTGAATCACCACAAAACTAATCTCCAAAGTACCATCCCATTAAAAGATGGGCCAAAGACTTCAAGAGAGTCTTCTCTGAAGAAGAAACAAAAATGGCCTATAGACACATGAAGAAATGCTCAACATCTCTGGTCATGAAAGAAATGCAAATCAAAACAACTCTAATATTCCACCTCACTCCAGTTAGAATGGCCAGGATCAGGAAAACTAATAACAACAGGTGGCCAGGAGGGATCACTACTACACTGTTGGCGGGAGTGCAAACTCTTTCAACCACTATGGAAAGCTGTATGGCAGTTCCTCAAAAGACTAAACATAGAGCTTCCCTGTGACCCAGCAATTCCACTACTTGGCATTTACCCAATTGTCCAGAAACAAGGACATACTAAATCCACTACCACAACGATGTTCATTGCAGCACTATTTACCATAGCAAAGATATGGAACCAACCCAGATGTCCCTCAGTTGATGAGTGGACCAACAAGATGTAGTATTTATACACAATGGAATTCTATGCTGCTATCAGAAACAACGGCATTGCTCCATTTGTAAGGAAATGGAAAGACTTAGAAAAAAATCATATTAAGTGAAGTAAGCCAGACTCAAAGGAACATAGGCTCAATGGTTTCCCTCATAATCAGTAGAAACCTTGGGCTCTCCTAGCAGAGATTCGCAATAGAGCAAAACCTTGATACAAAAGGCCATATAGTATGACGCTAAATGAAACAACTCTAGGATATAGAAACAAAAGCCATATGATGAGTGACTGTTGTCCTTAATGTACTATGTTATCTCTCATCTCTTTTGCTGTCCCTTGGTTATCTCATATTGTTACAGTATCTCACTTTTTTATCTGATATATTGGGTATCTTTGTATTTGGTTATTTGAAATTGGATAGGGAAGGAGGGAGAACAAGATGAGGGGTGGGTGTGTGGAGGAGGGAAATGGGGACCGAGAAAAGCAGAAGGGTATCAATGTATGTGAATTAATGCACCTCCTATCTGGCAAATATAATGTAACACCTCTATTAATTTCCTTTTTCAGGGTTTTAATGTTTTCATCAAAAAGCTCCTTTACATTCTTAGTTACATTAATTTCTAGTTATTTTGTTTCCTTTGAGGCTATTGCAAAAGAAGTTGCTATCCTGATTGTTGCATTATTCCTCTCATTGTTAGCATAGAAGAAGGTAGTTGATGTTATAACCTGCTACCCTTCCAAAGTTTTGAATCAGTTCAAGCAGCTTGGGAGTGGAGTCTATAGGGTTCGTTAAATACAGAATCATGTCATCTGCAAAGATGGAAAGTTTCACTTCCTCTTTCCCTATTTGGATCCCTTTTATGCTTGCTTCTTGCCTTATTTCTCTGTCTAGGAATTCTAATACTATGTTAAAGAGGAGTGGAGAGAGTGGGCATCCTTGTCTCATTCCTGATTTTAGAGGAAATGGCTTTAACTTTTCGCCCTTAAATATAATGCTAGCTGTGGGTTTCTCATACACAGCCTTTATTATACTGAGGAATGTTCCATGGATTCCTAGTTTCTCCAGAGCTTTTAGCATAAAGGGCTGTTGTATCTTGCCAAATGCCTTTTCTGCATCTATTGAGACAATCATCTGATTCTTGTCCTTGCTCCTGTTGATGTGTTGAATTATATTAATTGATTTGCATGTGTTGAACCAGCTTTGCATCCCTGTGATGAATCCTGTTTGATCATAGTGTATAATTTTTTTGATGACAGTTGGCCAGAATTTTGTTGAGAAGATTTGCATCAATATTCATCAAAGAAATGGGTCTATAGTTCTCTTTCTTTGGTGAATCTCTGCTTTTGGGATCAGGGTCATAGTGGCTTCAAAGAATGAGTTTGGTAAAGAGCCTTCCATTTAAATTTCATTGAAGTTCTTGAGGAGGATTGGTGTGAGCTCTGCTTTGAAGACCTTATAGTATTCAGTTGTGAATCCATATGGCCCTGGGCTTTTCTTGGGTGGATGGTCTCTTAATTTCTATTTCTATTTCAGGGCTTGAAATAGGCCTGTTTAGTTGAGTTAGTTCTTCTTGGTTCACTGTGTGTATGTTAATATTGGCTAGAAATGCATCCATTTCTTCTAGATTCTCAAATTTGTTGGCAAAAAGGTTTGAAAAGTATTCCCTCATGATGTTCTGGATCTTGGTAATGTCTGTCGTGATATTATCATTCTCATGTGTGATTTTATTTGGGTATGCTCCCTTCTTTTTTTAGTAAGATTTGCTAAGGGTCTATCAATTTTGTTAATGTTTCCAAAGAACCACCTCCATGTTTTGTTGAATCTTTCTATAGAATTTTGGACTCCAATTCATTTAATTCTGCTTTGATTTTAATAATTTGCTTCCTTCTACTGGGATTAGGTTTGGTTTGTTGCTCTTTTTCCAAGAGCTTAAGGTGACACGTTAAATTGTTGTTTTGTGATTTTTCCAATTTGTTAATGTAAGTGCTCTGAGCTATAAATTTTCCACTGAGTACCGCCTTCTCTGTGTCCCCAAAATGCTGGTATTTTGTGTGCTCCTTTTTGTTAAATTTCATAAACTGTTGAATTTCTGCTTTGATATCCTTGATGACCCATTGGTGATTCAACAATGTGTTGTTCAATCTCCATGAGTTACAGGGTTTCGTTGGTGGAGATTGGTGTTCAGTTCTAATTTGATGCCCTTGTGGTCTGAAAGAATGCAGGGAATAATTTCAGTGTTTGTGAATCTGCGCAGGTTTTTTTTTTATTCCCTAAAATATGGTCTATTTTTGGAAATATTTCATGTGCTGCTGAAAAAACCTATATTGTGATATTGCTGGGTGAAATAATCTATTGATGTCTGTTAGATCTATTTGGTCTATACAGTTGTTCAATACTGAATTTTCTCTGTTGTGATTTTGCCTGGTTGATCTGTCCATAGTTGAGAGTGGTGTGTTAAAGTCACCAACAATCACTGTGTTTCAATCTATGTGTGGTTTTAGTGAAAGTAAAGTTTGCTTGATAAAGTTCGGTTCTCCGGGATTAGGTGTGTAGATATTTAGGATGGTTATGTCCTCCTGGAGCAGAGATTTCTTTATTAGTATGTGATAACCTTCTTTGTTTTTTCTCACTAATTTTAGTTTGAAGTCTATTTTATCTGGTATAAGGATGGCAACTCCAGCTTGTTTATGGGGTCGTGAGCTTGATAAACTTAATTCCAACCTCTCATTTTCAAAAATGTCTGTTTTTTGGGGAGCAAGATGTGTTGCTTGAAGACAGAATAATGATGGATCTTGCTTTTTAATCCAGCTAGAGAGTCTATGCTGTTTAATTGGAGAGTTAAGTCCATTGATATTGTGAGTTTGGATTGAAAAATATTTACTAGTTCCTGACATTTTTAAAAGCTTTCATTAGGGCCTGTGGCTTGACAGATCTTGTAGTACTTAGCTGGTATGATTTTTAGGTGTCATTTCTTTGTCAGTATCACTTTTGTGTTGGTTTTCAATATAGAGAACATCTTTGGAATTTTCTGGAATGCTGGTTTCGTTGCTATATAATGTTGCAACTTTTTCTTATATTGGAAGGTTTTTATTGTTCCCTCAATTATGAATGAGAGCTTAGTTGGGTACAGTATTCTTGATTGGTAGTTATTTGCCTTAAGGGCATGACATGTATCCTTCCAATCTCTTCTTGCTTGCATGGTCTCTGCTGAGAAATATGTGGTTATTCTGATTTGTTTTCCTTTGTAGGTGATTGTTCTCCTCTCCCTGGCTGCTTTTAGTATCCTTTCTTTGGTCTCTATTGATCCTGTATAGATTATAATGTGGTAGTCAGATGTCCTTTAATAGTCAGGTCTGTTTGGGGTTCTAAAAGCTTCTTGTATCTGGATGTCCTGCCTTTCTGGATATTTGGGAAGTTGTCTGAGATTACTGCCTAAAGTATATTTCCTATACCATTGACCTCTTTCTCCATGTCCTCCTCAATACCAACAGATGCTGATGGGGATGTGGCCAGGAGGGATCACTACTACACTCTTGGTGGGAGTGCAAACTAGCTCAACCACTATGGAAAGCTGTATGGCAGTTCCTCAAAAGACTAAACATAGAGCTCCCCTATGACCCAGCAATTCCACTACTTGGCATTTACCCAATCGTCCAGAAACAAGGGCATACAAATCTACTAGCACAAGGATGTTCATTGCAGCACTATTTACCATAGCATAGATATGGAACCAATCCAGATGTCCCTCAGTTGATGAGTGGATCAACAAGATGTAGTATTTATACACAATGGAATTCTATGCTGCTATCAGAAACAAAGGCATTGCTCCATATGTAAGGAAATGGAAAGACTTAGAAAAAATCATATTAAGTGAAGTAAGCCAGACTCAAAGGAACATAGGCTCAACAGTTTTCCTCCGTTTGTCATAATCAGTAGAAACCTTTGGCTCTCCTAGCAGAGATTTACAATAGAACAAATCTAGATACATAAGACCACATAGTATGACACTAAATGAAAGGACCTCTAGGATATAAAAACAAAAGCCATATAATGAGTAATTGTTGTTTTCAATGTACGGTTATCTCTCGTCTCTTTTGCTGTCACTTGGTTATCTCATACTTTTACAGTATTTCACCTGGTTATCTGATATATTGTATAAATGTGTACTTGTTATTTGAAGTCTGATAGGGAAGAGTGGAAAACAAGATGATGGGCTGGGGTCATTGGAGGGAAATGGGGACCAAGAGATGAGAAAGGTTATCAGTGTATGTGAAGTAATGCACCTTCTATCTGTTGAATATAATGTAACCATTCTATTAATTAAAATAAAAATATATGAATAAAGAATTACTAAGACTTACGAACATTTTTCTTAATATGCATAACATTTTTGTGATGAGTCTACCTAACTTGGTCTCCATTAACTACATATTATTACTAATTGTACTCACTACAATTCCTAAAATACTTCTGCCTAAATATTTAAGTTCCATTTCTTCTGATCAACCCATTCTTCATATATTTAGCCTTACTCTTCAGTTTCTCAGTGTTCAATGACACTCATCAATATACATGGGAAGAATTTAATTCAAATGTTTCCTAGAACTAAATATTGTTTATGAATTTTTCTTGTATTTTGTTTCTTTGAAATCTGATAGCTCTGGTTGATAGTATGTGATAGCTATATCCCGTACTAATTATATTAGCTGTAGCAAGTTTCTGTTCTCTTGTGTGCAGTTAGAGAATATTACACAAACATACACACACCTATACGTCTTTATATTTTGGATATTGTTGCCTTCATTTTCTGCAGTCACTGGTATTAAGAAGAAACAACAGGAGATTGATTGTAGCTTTATCTACATGCATCAGAGATTCTGACCTTCTGTGTGCTAGCTCAGGGAGAGAGCTCATGAGGGTCATTGGAGGCATGTTTCTAGCACAGTATGCTTCAGTGGTAGTTATATATGCATGTTATACATATTCACCAAAATCAGTTTGTCCTTCTTTTTAAAATAAACTAATTGTCATTGAGGACTCTTGGGAACCTAGTAACAAAGCCTTTTGAGCAGTCAAAGAAAAGAATGTTGAGAAGATCCCTGTAGCTAAATAGAGAGGCAAACATTGGACATAAACATAACAGAGTAACAGTCAAATATTTGTAGCAAATTATTCCAGTGCATTTGTATTTTCTCTTTCTAAAATTTTATCCAAGTAAGTGACAAGTTTGACAACAAATGTTAAGTACTGAAAAGAAATAAGGTTGTACACATTTTTTTCATCATAGTAAGATAAGTTTTGATGCTGTAGATTCTTCAATAACATAATATATTAAAAACCAGGCATTTAAATAATCAGTAAATTAAATATCAGGCAATACCATAGTAAATTACATTACTGACAGGTCAAGGCATGGGTGTGGTTTGAATGCCATAAGTGTAGAAGAAATGTCCTTGGGCCTGACTAAGCTGCTGCAAACCTGGCATATCAGTATCTGTAATTATATCTCAAAGAGACAAAAGACAGGTTTCGACTTAATCTATGTCCCTGAATATATCTGTCTTGATTTCTTATTAAAATATCACTATAAATAAACGTGCAGTCAAAATTTAATAACCTGCTACACAGTAGTATCACTAATATATATATATATAATGAAGCTGTAGTATAATAATAATTTTCTATCTAATTAGACTTTAGAGAAGTTAAGTAAACTTGTATAAAACTGGATTTAGTATCAAATGTTGGCAAATATCTGGAAAACACATCTTGATCTTAGAAAGTCTAGAAGTTGCAAATCCATCATGTGGATTTGAAGGTAGTTAAAATTTGCTTTATACTTCATTTGTAAGCTTCATATTGCATTTAAGCCCTCAATAGAAATAACTTTTAGACTCGTTAAGAGCATAAAATTATATTCATTTCTATCTTCACACCGCTGTATTAGATAAGGGAGTACAATGTCGTGGGTAGGAAGCAAAGAGCAATGTGGTTAATGGAACAAGAGTCATCATTGACAAGTGGATCCAGCTTTTACAGAATTCACATTCAAACATTTTAAGAACCTGGTGTAATGTACAATTATATATATATGTACATATATAATATATGTAATATAAATGACATCTGAAATGTGAGTCATCAACATTTTGAAATCATATAAAAGAGAATAACAGCCCAACTTGTCATGATGAATAGAACAGATGACCCTCTCAATGACAAAGGTATTGACACCCACTCCCAGCAAGGGTTGTCAGGTATTTATCACAGAATAAATATCCAAGCAAAGGTACTTCCTGATTCTGTCCATGAAGCTAACTCTATTTAGCATTACTGATACCTTCTAAATGAATGCAATAGAGTTCTCAAAAACTAACATTTCTTCAACGTACAGCAGGTCAATGAAAATCTATAAAATAACCTGGTATTTTATCAACTATTTGCAATTACAACAGTATAATTGTATTTATAACATATTGCTACCATGTTTCAGAGACTTTACAAAATGTATATATAAATAAGAAGTGATGATAAAATTTAGATAATATGAATACCTAACTCTAACAAATACCTTTTTATGGAGTTAAAGAAGTGATATTCAAAAGAAATCATTTAAATAAATGATATATCCATGAATTTAGAAATTATAGTTCAAACTATTTATGGATGTTATATTTAAATTTAATTATTTTATGGGCCGGGAGTTTAGCTTAGTGGTAGAGTGCTTGCCTAGCATGCTGAAGACCCTGGTTCAATTCCTCAGACCACATACATAGCAAAAAGCCAGAAGTAGTGCTGTGGATCAAGTGGTAGAACTCTAGCCTTGAGAAAACCCAAGCACAGTGCTCAGGCCCTGAGTTCAAAGCCCAGGACTGGCAAAAAATATTTTATAATAGAATAATTACTAAGAGGCTGAATACCGCCTGTTAAAATTTAAAGATTTAATGGTCAGCAATTAAAATTCAAATACTTTTTAAAACCTCTTTTTCTGTGTTATTATGTTTCTATATTTCTTCTTTTCATTGAATGTGCCAATCCTTGGGCTTTAGTTGAGGTTGTTGTACTCCCTTTGGACTTTTTTACTGAAGGCACTACTCATCACTTGAACCACGCCTCCAATCCAGCATTTTTGCTGGTTATTGTGGAAATGATATTGAGCAGACTTTTCAATTTAGGCTAGCTTCAAACTGATATCCTCAGATCTCAGCCTCCTAAATACCGAGGATTACAGGCATGAACTAATTGTGTCTGCTTCTTTGCTTTGTAGTGGTCAAACCAAAAAAAATCTGATAGCGTCATATTTCTAAAATCACTTATTTTTCATGAGGACATTCTTTGTGCAATTCTTTAAAAAGTTGTGTTGTTTCTATTATATAACATGGTAAGCTTCTTTCCTTCTAGTCTGCTCATTACTCATATTTAATTGTTTTTGGCATAAAAGACCAACTCAATGAAAAAGAAAACATGGTAATATGTTTATATCTAATATGTTTTATCTAGTTCTTTATTAAAATGTTTATAAATGTTAATTTAAGAGTTTTCAATTTGTAATCTTTTTTTCTTAGATAATAAGGTCAATCAAACAGTGAACACATATATTAACTTGCGATTTCTTTATATGGTTCATGTTACTTTGGGAGACATTCAGAAGACAAAGAAAATATATCTTTATCCCAAGGTATGTGAAATGTGAAAATGGAGAAAAGATGAACAGGCTACTGCTGATTCCAATCAAATCTAACAATAAGCAAAATGGAAGATATTTTCAGATTTTACATTGCTACAGAAGAGAAAACATTAGTTACTCAAAGATATTAAAAATAGGAAGTATTTTGTCACTCCTAATAAATTCAAAAATACAATGGTCACAGTAATAATAATTATAAAATATGTTTTACTTTAATATTTATTACGTTCTCTCTTTTCCACTATCTCATTTGCTTCTTTAGTCTTTTGTTGTATTCAGAATAGAACTAGTATTAGCAACTGAAAACAGAAATCTGGTGACATAGAAGAATAATTGTTTAGAAATTAGTAACAAATACCAACTCCAAACTCTTAAATAAGCCCAGGTTTTGTTTTCTTGAACTAAATAAAATAGATTCAACAAAAGAAAACCTTTTTTCTTTCCTAAGATATAGACACGAAAAAGAATTTATCATCATATTCCTGTGTATCTCTCTCAAATGTGTTGAAAATACTTTTATCTCTTAAAAAGTACATGGCCTTGAATAATTTATGAATATAAGTATTCAGGAATCTGGTTTTATAGCTTTCTGGACAGATGGCTCTGTCAGCAGAGCCAAACACTATTTGTATGAAGTTTTAGCTGAATGTCAAAAGGAAACATGTATACTACCAAAATTTTAACTCACACCACATCATTCTTAATATATAAGGAAATAATTCTGAATGTGAATTTTAACTACTATTATTATTTAGCAATTTAAACATCTACTAATTGCGTATACGTAAAGAATCTTTAAAAATCATCATATTAAATCTCCTTATTTTAAAAACCCTAGAAAACTAACTTTACTCATACACATCTAACTAATTAGCTTCCTGAATATTATACAGTTCTCTATTTACTGTTAATGTACACAAAGTCTTTACATGTTTCTAGGTGTGTGTAGGTGAAGGGGTGGGCCAAGTTCAGTCTTGAACTTGGGGGCTGTCCAGGTAGTGTTCTCTACCACTTAAGACACAGCTCCACTTCCAGTTTCTTGGGTACTTAACTGGATGTGAGTCTGACAGACTTTCCTGCCCAGGCTGGCTTTGAACTTCAGTCCTTCGATCTGAGGCTCATGAGAAGCCAGGATTACCTGAATGAGCAGCAGGCACGAGGCCCTGCTATTACTTTTTCAATTCAGTCTCTAGTATTCTCAGAACTGTTTAGCATATTTATGTTCCTCTATAATATAGTTTCAATAGAATATGTTAGTTGTGTTTCCTTGATATTCAAAATAAATATTGATTTACTACATAACATATAGTAAATACTCTTATAGGAACATAGTATATTGAAACAATTAAATGAAAATTTAGATTAGATAAGAGAGGACAATTTGAATTAGATTATATGAAAGTGCCAGTTCTTTCAGAGGATTTGTTCTGAATGCAGTTTTGCCTGTTTTTTAAATCTTATTGTTGGGGTTATGTAAGAGGGTTTACAGTAATGGGTACATTAATTCTTGAACATTGTTACCCCTTCCCTCCCCCACCCCCCACTCATCTTGTTTCTTCCTTACCTTCCTTTTTTCAAATAAACAAATGAATATGCAATATACCAGGTACCAAAATCAGGTACAATAAAAACATAAGATAAACCTTAAGGAGAAAAAAGATAAAAGAAATAGCTTCACATAGTACATTAATAACAACTATTACAAAGATAAATCTCTTGTTTCCATATCCTGGATTTCATTTTCCTTAGCCTCATTCTACATGGCCATATGTACATAGCTTTTGAGCTATTATGAATCTCTATTAGGTGAATCCTAAACATATAATAATTGTTACAAATGAAGGAAACAAAGGAGCCTATGTTTCTTTGGGTCTGGCTTACTTCACTTAATATGATTTTTACAAGTCTTCCTATGGGGAATGTTATTCTTTCTGATGACAGCACGAAATTCCAGGTTGCAAATATTCCACATCTTCATGATCCATTTATGACTATTTCAGCAATTTTGATTATCCTCTTGAGCAGTAATCATTCTGTGAAGATATTTTAAAATGATGTTAAAACACTTATTAAACATTCAATATACTACCAGCAAGGGTATGACATAGGTTTTATGGACCCCTAGTTTGAACAATGTCCAATTTGAAACTTCAGCAGGCAATTGATTGCAGGTCACAGAAACAATTGAAGCTATGCTGAAATTTTGTACTGCATGAATCCTGATATTCTGAACTATTATTGTACTTTATTTTTTTCTGTACTGGAGTTTGAACTCAGGGTCTGGTATTTGCCAGGCTCTGGTTTTTTGAGTTATGGCTTCAGCATTTTGGGGGTTTTTATTGCTTTTTTGCTGGTCATTTATTTTTCCTTATTTACTTATTTTGATGTTACTGAAGTTTGAACTTAGGGTTTTACACTCATTCATCTTGGGTACTTAACTGGCATCCTGCTACTTGAGTCACATATCTCGTCCTACATTTTGCTCATTAATTTTTTTTTGGGGGGGGTAAAGTTTTCTTCATGAATTGCCTTCAAACCACCTCCTTCTCAATCTTAACTATTTGAGCCAGTAGAAATTTAGTGAGCAAAAGCAAGTAGAGTAAATTATCAATGGGTAACCATATTCATGTGTAGAAAATGGGAATACTTTTAATTTGGTAGTGATGGCCACTTTGCTGGGAGATGGGACCTAACTAGGTATCTTTCTCAGAATCTTCCATGTTCTTGCAAATTCATGAATATCTCAATTTACTTTGTGGCTCTGTCAATTTTAGCAACCATGTTCTTTTCTATGCAATAAAAATTGTAACTTTAATCTGTCAAACTAGTCCCAGGGCTAAAATTCAACTAGAATTTCTTTCATTAATTACACTAGCACTAAAAATACTAACTGGTGTCTTTTACCATATTAAAATATATATTAGGTTTTTTATTTAACTTCAATCATACATTTTAAGTACAGATACAGATATAGAAATGATTTATATTTATATTACATTATTAATTTTTGCCTTAGAGCTAAAGTTCTAAATCTCTTTGGAACACTTACTATGAATCTGTGAGATTTTTTTTTTGCCAGTCCTGGGCTTGAGCTCCGGGCCTGAGTACTGTCTTTGGACTTCAAGGCCAGAGCCTCAGAATCACTTCTGGCTTTTTTCTATGTATGTGGTGTCGAGCTAACGAATCCTGGTGTCTGTGCCTTCTAGGCAAAGCACTCTACCACTAGGCCAAACTCCCGGCCCCATGTGAGATTTTTTTAAAGTCTTTTTTAGAGAAAACAAAATCTATATTCATGTCTGAAATAAATATTTTTACCATGTAGTCTCACAACATTGTAATGTTAATTGTTTTGAAGTCTTTCTCACTAATTTTGTCTTATTTATTAATATTTTTTAAAAACCCTACACATATAATACATTTCCACATTTGTTTGGGGGGCATCAATTCTGGGGTTTGAACTCAGGACCTGGGTGTTGTCCATGAACCTGTTTGTGATCAAGGCTAGCTCCACTGTTGAATGATTAATTGGAGGTAAGAATCTTATGAAAACTTTCCTGTATGGGCTGGCTTTGAACTATGATGCTTAGATCTAGCCTCCAGAGTAGCGAGAATTACAAGTGTGAGCCAACAGTTCAAGAAAATATCAATTTGATGATAATTTTATTTGTGTTATTTGTATTTCAAGTTCTGTGAACTTACAACCGTGCTCTAAAACTTATTTCAGCTTTAATGACTAGTGAGATAATCTCTTTATATTATATATTACTATCTTCTCTCAACTAAAATCCTTTGGTTGGGACAAGATGATATTTATGTAAAATTTTCACAAAAATCTAAACTTCTTCAGACTCAATTGGGAAGTTTCATTGTTGGCATTATAATTTATAGTTTGTCCTTATAAGAATGTTGATAATATTGGAGAATATATACTCTAATAGTTGATGACAAACTCTTGATACTGAAGGCATAACATTATTGGGTGAGATTTAAGCTCATTTCTAGCTGATTTTCATTTACTTGAATATTTTTAACAACAAACAACTCACATCTAATCTGTTAACCATAAAATAAACATATAGATAATTCCTGTCAAATCTAACTTAGTCTAATTTACTTATAATATGTATGATTTGTAATAATTTGATGAAACTTTAGAAATGTTTCCGTGGCTATATATTCATTTCACAGTCAGGAGAGGGAAACTTTCCATGTCTCCAGATAGTTCATTATTTCTAGATTAAATCAATTTGCCAGCAGCTATTTTGTGTTTGTTTTCCTTTACTCTGCATGATATCTGTGAGCTGCACTCATGACATTGTAAGTGTTATCCATTTATTCCATTATATGCATGGGCCATAATTTGTTTATTCTGTCATTGAAGGCCATATGGGTTGTTCTCATGTTGTTTCTTACAAGAACTTCTGAAAAAAAATACAAGTATATAGAGATGCCTTTCTTTCATAGTTTATTCTTTCTGTGATCTACATGAGGAAATCCAAAATTAACATTTTCCTTTATTTTGTAGTATCTTCAATTTTTCTTTTTATAATTTATGCTTTAATTCCCTTCATAATACTTTACATATGCTATAAAGTAGGGATTTTTATTTTTGCATATTCAAGTATTTCAGAAATGTCTCTGATGATTTCATAACTATCTCTTGAGATTATTGCTTATGAAGAAAATAAATTATTTTTTATTACTTTTAGAATTTTGTACACATAGCTTTAGTTACCTGCAGACTTCCCCCTAGACTCCACTTTTATTTTTTGCCAGTCCTGGGGCTTGAACTCAGGGCCTGAGTACTGACCTTGGGCTTTCTCAAGGCTAGAGCTCTACCACTTGAACCACAACCACACTTTGGCTGTTTCTATATATGTGTTACCAAGGAATCAAACCCAAGTCTTTGTGCTAGGCAAGCACTCTATCATTAGGCCAAACTCACAGCCTCTGGACTCCATTTTTAAACATTAATAACTTTTTAAATTGTATCCAGCTGAAAACCCACCAAAATTGTTTGTACATATTAATTGTATGAAAATTTACTCATGATTTTCCATATATAGAATACTTTGATCAAATATACTTTGATCAAATTCCTGTCTTTAACTATTATCTCATATTTCCCTCCTGTTTCTTCAGATAACTATAATGAATTTCCTTGATCAGTATATATATATATACATTTGTCAAATTCGTTACTAACATTCATTCTTCTTTCACCCTCAACTTTTATGTTTCCCCATCCTTCTACCTACCATGGCTAAATAGTCCTTATTTTATAACTATGACATTATTATTATTATTAAATTTAGATTCCACATGTGAGAATACTTGATATTTATATTTCTCTGTCGTCTCTAGTAATAACTAGCTGACAAATGTCTCAAGCTATCTGGACAATGAAGAAATTATCTTAAACTCATTTCTTTCTAAATATATATAGATATATATCCATATATGTTATTTTTGATCCAGAAATAATGCTTATTTATAGAAAATAGATGTAATTGCATATTTACATTATTCAAAATAATAAAAATAACCTTTAAAATGCTAAATGAAGTTAATGTTATATTTGTCTAATTATCTCTATGAAAAATGTTGCTTTTTAAAAAAATTTTGTCAGTCATGGGGCTTGAACTCTGGGCCTGGGCACTGTCCCTGAGCTCTTCAACTCAAGCCTACCTCATTACCCCTGGGTCTGCGAGTTGTCCCTAACCTCTTCAGCTCAAGAATACCACCCTACCCCTTGAGCCACAGCACTACTTCCAATTTTCTAGTGGTTAACTGGAGATAAGAGTCTCAGGGTCTTTAGTGCCTGGGCTGGCTTTGAACCATGACCCTCAGATCTCATCCTCCTGATTAGCCAGGATTAAAGGTGGGAGCCACTGCACCCAGCCAAATGTTGCACTTTAAAGTTAGACCATTTTTTTTAAACCTATAGGATAACTACAATGAATAACGAAGGTAGAAATAATAGTGTTAGAAAATTACCAAGAGAGATGAGCAATAACATAGTACATTAAGGACAACAGTCACTCATTATATGGCTTTTGTTTTTATATCCTAGAGGTCCTTTCATTTAGTGTCATACTGTATGACCTTATGTGTCTAGGTTTTGTTCTATTGTAAGTCTCTGCTAGGAGAGCCCAAGGTTTCTACTGATTATGACAAAAGAGGGAAACCATTGAGCCTATGTTCCTTAATATGATTTTTTTTTTGCCAGTCCTGGGCTTGAGCTCAGGGCCTGAGCACTGTCCTTGGACTTTCTCAAGGCTAGAGCTCTACCACTTGAGCCTCAGCACCACTTCTGGCTTTTTTACTATGTA
Source organism: Megascapheus bottae (assembly GCF_031878675.1). Classification (NCBI taxonomy): domain Eukaryota; kingdom Metazoa; phylum Chordata; class Mammalia; order Rodentia; family Geomyidae; genus Megascapheus; species Megascapheus bottae. The sequence continues at coordinate 32,154,787 of NC_143517.1, read as the reverse complement.
TGTGGTACCAAGGAATCGAACCCGGGCCTTCGTGCATGCTAGGCAAGCACTTTAACCACTAGGCCAAACTCCCGGCCCCTTAATATGATTTTTTCTAAGTCTTTCTATTTCCTTATAAATGGGGTGATGTCGTTCTTTCTGACAGCAGCCTAAAATTCCATTGTGTTGATCCACTCATCAACTGAGGGACATCTAGGTTGGTTCCATATCTTCGCTATGGTAAATAGTGCTGCAGTGAGCATCATTGTGCTAGTGGATTTAGTATGCCCTTGTTTCTGGACAATTGGGTAAACTGCCAAATAGTGGAATTGCTGGGTCATAGGGGAGCTCTATGTTTAGTCTTTTGAGGAACTGCCATACAGCTTTCCATAGTGGTTGAAAGAGTTTGCACTCCCACCAACAGTGTAGTAGTGATCCCTCCAGGCCACATCCCCTCCAGCATCTGTTGTTATTAGATTTTTGCCATCCCTTGGTTATGTCATATTGTTACAGTATTTCACTTTGTTATCTGATATATTGGATAAATGCGTATTTGGTTATTTGAAATTGGATAGGGAAAGGGGAAAACAAGATGAGGGGTGGGAGTGCAGGGGAGGGAAATGGGGACCAAGACATGAGAAAGGGTATCAATGTATGTGAAGTAATGCACCTTCTATCTGGTGAATATAATGTAACCCTTCTATTAATTACAATAAAAATATGTATAAAAAAGAAAATTACCAAGAGAAATATGATCAATTTCACTATGATTTTTAGGAATGGTAATAGAAGAATTGTATTCTTATCTAAAAGTCCCTCTACGTCTGTGCTCTGGAAGACTTTAAAGAAACCAATCCATCAATCATAAATGCTTCATTCAACTTGCCAGCTCTCTAGTTTGCATGCTATTCGACCACAGACTCCCCTCCCCTAAGTACTGATGGTAAAGTACACATAGAAAATGCACATATCCACACTTAAAGCAGTATCCCTTTGAATGCAAAAAAGAGCAATCATACATATACTGTTAGTTAGACTAGTAAAGCAATATTTCTTTTTTTGCATTTTTTATTGTAATTAGTAAAAGGGTTATGTGATATTTGCCAGATAGAAGGTGCATTAATTCACATACATTGATACCCTTTCACATGTCTTGGTACCCATTTCCCTCCCCCCCCACCCCCCACCCATCTTGGTTTTCCCCCCTTCCCTATCAAATTTCAAATAACCAAATACAAATAAATTCAATATATCAGATAACAAAGTGAGATACTATAACAATATGAGATAACCAAGGGACAGCAAAGGAGATGAGAGACAACATAGTACATTAATATTTCTAATTGAATTGTGAGGAAAGAATCATAATGTTGAAAGAGAAGAATCACCTCTTACAAATTCCTTTTCTGGCTGTTGTCTTAGTTACATTCACTCATATAAGGATTTTTGCCAATGTAATTTGGTCACTGTTGTAGCTATCAAAATGAAGTATATTTTATACAAAGATCTTGTCAGAATTGATTCAATTAGTGTATGTTTTCCTACTCTCCACAATGGAGAACTAGGAGTGATGGTCTCAGAAACACTTTCTAGGATACAGAATTTAGCCATGAGAATATGGGTAGCAAGATAACTTTGGTCTGCATAAGAAGTTAAAATGAAGCAATCATTGGATTTTTTAAATATATAATTTATGTATAACATCATTCTAGGCCCTAGTTTACTGCCTAGCTATAAATGGGCAGCCGCCCAGAAAAACCACCCCATAAAGCAGAAGATCTAATTACTTGAAGTAATATTAGTAACTCATCATATTAGTTTTTTTAGTTTGGTGCAGATTATGCTATCGTTTTTCTTTGTGCTCTAATTTTAGACGAAGATTGGCCCCTTTGGAAGTGTTGATGTTCATATTATGAGATCTGGGGTATTCTGAGGATATGCACATTTAGGTTATAGAGTCATTAAGTATCCCAATATGTCAAAATTCACTATTAACCTTAGTTCTGAAAAATAAATTCATGCTATGTAACTAAGTGTCTCAAGTAATTAAGGAACCTCTCCTTATTAGAAAAATTCAGAAGCTATTTTTTTAACTTGGTTTCTCTCCAACTTTATTTCTCAGACAGGTACATGGCAACAACAATAAGAATACTGATAAAACCAGGAACAAGAAACTGGCTCCTGTAATCCTAGCTATTCAGGAATCTGAGAACTGGAAAAATCATGCTTTCAAAGCTAAACCAATGAGAGAATTTATTAAGATTCCTACTTCAATTAACCTGCCAAAAGATGGCCTGGAGGCATGGCTCCAGTTGGTAGAGAATGAATCACAAAAGGAAGAAAAGCAGATACACAATCCTAAATTCTAGACTCAGTATTTGCATAATTAAAGAATGTTGAACAAATCTCTATATGTTGGTTTATATAATAGCTCCATAGGAATGGAAAAAGAAAAGCTTCTGACAAGGCAACACTTAACTATTACTTAGGTATAAAGTATAAAAATGATTTAGAATTGAGTGAAATCTTCTTTCAGTCAGTATTACCTGTCTTTCTAGACATTAAAATTAGTTCCAGGTTTTGTCTTTGGAAGGGCTGCTGTGGCTCAAGTGGTACTGTGGTACAGTGCTAGACCTGAGCAAAACAGCTTAAAGACCCAGGCCCTGAGTTCAAAGCCCATGAATAAAAACAGAATAAAATAACATATTTATTAAAAATATAGTTTTGTCATGCAATTCAGTTTCTACTCATATATGAATTAAAAAGTATTAAAACCTGAATGCAGCCAATACTATCTATAGATGACTAGTTTGATTTATTTTTTGTAAGAACTGTAAGAAAACTTTATACTAATAGTAACAGTGTGTGCCAAGAAAGCTTTTGATTCAATTAGTGTTGGATAAATTGCTCAAAGTACTGTAACTAAGGGGACATAGCTCACATAGACCATATACTAAAGAGAAAAGGTTCATAGTATACATGTTATTCAGTGTTATTCTGTGAACCAATTACAAATACAAGAAATATTTTGATTATCTGAATTTCTCAAACCATTGATAATAGCATGAAAACTATTCTAAATGCTGTTTTTTTTTAAAAAATCAGACAGTCAAATGTGTAAAATGATAATACATAAAATGCCTTTTGAAATAAATTAGTTGGATTAGTTTTGATAAATAGATCCATTTATATAGTCACAAGATTAAAATATTACCTATTTTTAGTATCTGAAAATTATCAGTACCTCTTAGCAGTGAACCCAAGTACATAGTTATGAACCTAGTTAGGCAACTACAAATTTGCTTTCTAGTGATAGAGATTTCATTTGCTTCTTCTGATGCTGTATAGCTACTTTTATGTAATATTTTCAGTATTTTTCGATGCTGTTTTTCCATCTATAACACAAACAGTTTATATAAAAAAACTTCTTGATGGAAATAAGGACAAAAACATGAGAAAGGGTATATATGTGTGAGAAGTAATGCATCTACAATCTGGCGAATGTAACTGCACCCCTCTATAAATTACCCCAACAATAAAAAATAAAATAAAATAAAACTTCTTACTGTAAATATTCTATTTTTTAAATTAAAAATATATTTACAAGAGATTTATGAATCTTTTCTCAATAATGAATCATAACAGTTGAGATACTTTATCTTCAGTAATAGCTCTGCTACTTATGAACAAACAGGCATTTATAAGCCTTTGCTTCCAACAAAATGGAGAAACTACTTGTTTTTTTTTCTGAAATATGGCAATAAAATTAATTGAGAAAATGTAATAAGACATTTTTGCATGTAGTTCATAATGAACATTAAATAAAAACATTTTCTTCTTTTTTATCTTGGTATATATCAGATATTGATCTTAGGGCTATGCACTGGCTCAGTTTGCCTTCTGGGCTAGTTTTCTACTATTGGAGACATACTTCCAGCCAAATCCTTTGTGAGTCAATTGTAGATAAACTCTTTCACATATTTCTGCCTAGGCTGCCTTCAAATCACATAGGCCTGACCCACCAGTGTCTAGCTAGTACAACAGTTTCTTAATAATTACCCCATCAAATTTCAGGAATTTCATCATTATCTTACATTATTTCAAGTTATAAACGGATGTTTAGATGAAATTAAGCTATTCCATTTCAATAAAATGAATGCTGATTCATTGGAACAGCCAACTCTGATCTTTGCAGATGTGCCTTTAACAAGGTCATATTTCTCATGCCTCCTTCCTTCATCTGTTGATTCATTTGTTCATACAAAGGATTTGTGTGGTACCTATTATGTATTCACTTTAATCATATCTGCCAGGGTGTATAATTTTCTTTGAAAGATATTTCTGGGTTACTAGTTTTGTGGGTTCTAGTGGTATTTCTTTTGTCACTCCTACTTTTGTCCATACAAGAAAACGCACATTTTTGGTTTTGCTCTCACAACCAAGTGCACGTTTCATGACAATCAGGATTTTGTTTTGTAACTACTGTATTCTCAAAATCTACTAAAATGTCAGATGGAGCATAAAAGCTCAGTGAGCAGTGATTGATGGGCTCTGTGGGACAACAGCTATGATGACAATAAGCAACTCACTTCATGACTCAGAGCTGCCCAGCGAATGTTCTTTCCCTCTCCATCTCCAGGAAAATGCCTACCACCTTCTGTGTTAGCATAGCTCTCTCAGTATGGATCCCTTACAGAAGTTGAAGAACTCATGGTTACTTTTTTACTTCTTTTGCATTCTGTAGTCCTTCAAATTAAGCTAAGGTCTTTCTTGGCTCATTCTACATATTTTCTACAAAGTAGATCCAAGATTTTGTATCCAAGTATCATCAGTAATGATACTATGAATTTTAGTATTTGTTTCTATTTTATTGCCATTTCTGTTTTGCTATTCTTAAACAAATTAATTATACTAGAGTAAGTTTTTCCAGTCAAATGATTTAATTAAATGTTGCCAAACTTTGTAATTTTCAATAATACTAATACTCAGTTAGTGACCCTGAAAAACAGGAGGCCTTGAGAAAGTCACTGGTAAAATCTTTGTTCTCCTTTCCAGCATAGACTTACCTCAATGGCAGCAAGTGGAGAGTGTTTAGAAAACTATCCACTTCAGGGCTGGGAGTTTGGCCTAGTGGTTAAAGTGCTTGCCTAGCATGTGTGAAGACCTGGGTTCGATTCCTCGGTACCACATACATAGAAAAAAAGTTGCAAGTGGTGCTGAGGCTCAAGTGTAGAGCTCTAGCCTTGAGAAAACCCAAGCCCTGAGCTCAAGCCCAGGACTGGCAAAAAAAAAAAAAGAAAACTGTCCACTTCAAATTTCAACTAAAAGCTTTTCTAATAACCATGTTTGTTTTTAGTATAGAATTTGAAAAATAAAATTTATCTTTATAAGGGAGAAGGAAAGAGAAATTATTCAGAATCAATGTATTTTAAGTACAATAGTGAATAGTTCTATAGACTCAAAAAGTATTTCTTATGCATTAGTTTATGACGTTGTTATATAGGAGAATCAAAATAATATTTCATGTATAACACACTACAATGCTATTTGTACTTTTATTTTTCAGGAGAGAAGCAATTACAATTCATGGTACCAAAATTTTGAGAGGCTAGGAAACAAAATTTTTCATTACTTTTAGAGTAGAAAATGGCACTCAGGTTTTCTGAATTCTACTTTAGTCTTATGAGTTGTTTCCCATTTCTGTAGTATTTAAAATGTAAAGAATTCTGGACCAATGAAGTAAATGATAACTATCACTTTTTTTCTGATCCTGACACTTCAAATCAAGGATTAGACACTATCCTGAACTACTCTTTCAAGGCTTGTAATGTGCCACTTTAGTTCCACTTCTGGCTTTTTATTTTGTTTGTGTAGGATAGTTATTTGCAGCTAAAAAGTCTCAATGACTTTCCTGACCAAGCTGGCTTCTGATCTGGATCCTCAGATTTCATCTCTCTAAAGAGCCAGGATTATAGGAGTGAGCCACCAAGTGCCTGGTCATGATAAAGAATTTTTACAGGACAAAGAATAAAAGATAGAAATGAAAGAAAATAAACCAATTTAAAGAATACAATAACTGAAAACAGTACAATAACAAATTTCTTGTTTCTAGTTGTTGGAGATCTTTTTTGATAAGCATAATTTTATATGATCATGTTCTCACATCTATTGAGCCCTTGTGATCTTTTCCTAAGAATACCCTCCTTTGTTTTGTATTATGTGTCCTTGGTCTTACTGTATATAAGTTTGTCTAATTTGGGGAGGGGGAGGGATGCACAAAATGGTAAGACAGAGGGTGAACCAGTTCAGCAGTGATACTCACTAATCACTATGTTGGAAATGAACTGTACAGCTTTGAGGATAAGTTCAGGAGAGGAAAAACTGGGAGAAAATGAAGGAAAGGATGATACTGTTCAAAAGGAAATGTACTCATTTCCTGACTCACTCATGTAACTGTAACCCCTCTGCACATCACCTTTGTAATAAATTGCAGAGAAGAATTTTTATCTATGAATTCTCAGAGTTTGAAAAGATATAAGATTTCTTTTTTATAAATATTAACATGATTTGCTTTTGATTTTAGCATTTATTACCAGACCTGGATGAAAGATAACCATAATTCCACTTTTCCTTTTATAAATCAGTTGCAATTTTGAGTGAATAAAAGTACATAAATTTATGTACTCTTGGCAAGTTTAATTGATGGCAAACACTCAAATTTGTATTTTCTAAACCTAACACATTTATTTCTTTATTTGTTTTTTTCCAATTACAGATGAGAGATTATATATTCTTAGTTGGTCCGTGACTTATATATCAAAGGAGAGAATCCATCGTCTTTCTGGCAACCAGTGTCACTAAAGTTAGTGGAGGTGCTGAAGGAGCATCCAAGGAATAAGGGAGAAATGTGGGGAACACGTCAGAGATTGATGATTATGCAATTAGTATATGAAAACTCAACGGAAATTGTACCAGATCAAACAGATAAACAGAAGTCTAGGAAAAGCTCTACCTAAATATGGCTATAATTTGTGTTGACACAGGGGCCAGAGGCTAATTCTGGTTATAAAACATCTTCTTAAGTTCTCAGAATTTATGAAAGAGAATGATATGAAGAGCCTGGAGAGAGAAATCCATTTGACTTCCCAGTGTCATCTAGATTTATATTACATAATATATATATAATACATAAATACATATATACTATATACATGTACATAATATATATTATACAAATACACATATACATTTCATAACATGATATGTATATTACATAATATATTACAAATATTCATGATATATACATGTCTATACATATGTGTATACATATATATGTATAGACATGCATATATATTACATAACATGTAAGTTAAATAATTATGATTGTTATATAGAACTGTGTATTATAATATATGAAAATTATAACCATTAGATAATTGACTATCAATGCTTAGTAAATTATCCCAAATGATACTCTATCACTGTTTACCAAATGATTTCTGATGATGGTGATATATATATATATATATCTAAATACAAAAATCCAAAAGTTTTATATAATTTTAGTATAAAATCTTATGATCTAACTTCAAGTCTAGGTGCAGAGAAGATTCTGTTGCTAAAGTGTAATTCTTGAGTATAATTACATACAAGTTGGCCTACAAATAGTTTATCTTCCTTATCTTACCCAGTATTTAATGGTGAAATAAATACAGAATAAACATTATGGACATTCCTCTTCAAAACAAAGGAAACTAAATTAGTAACACAAAGCTAAGTCACAGAAATTTTAAATTCCTATTGATATGTTTCTTGAGGATTTAAATACTGAGAAAAATTCTCCATGGCTCTGAGCTCATAATTTACTCCAACCTCTGATTTTCCAGTTCACATTTTCATAAATGACATTATTTATTTTCAACTTTTATCAGCTACCACCTTACTTTATGGACCAGTATTCTCCCTTTCTTCCTTCCCTTCCTCCCTCTTCCACCACTTCTCTTCCTATTTTCTTCCTTCCTCCCCCCTTCTCCTCACTTATTAAATTCTCTTGTCTTTCCAAGTTCATACTAATGATCTCCATAAATATTGCTTTCCTAAATTTGTGCATCTTCTATAAATCTAACGGAAATATAATCCATTACACAAATGCTAGAGTACAAAACTTTTTTAGTTAAACCTGCTATTCCTTTGGCTTCTATCAAAATGGATAAGAAAAATTGTCCTTTCGCTTCTTCAAAGCTTTAAAATCTGAAAGAATTTCTGAAGTTCATCCTTCCATTGTCTGAATAGCATTCTGACCGAACTTTTCTTTTAGGGATATTTACACTTTTAACTTTATTGTTAACCAATATTTTTTTTCTTCGTAGCACACTGGACTGGATATTTATGTTGTGAATTCTAGAACAACCCAGTTAACATAGCCAAACCCTATTTAAAAAGACAGGAAGGAGGGAAAAATTCTACTGAAAAATAATCTTTTTAGAAAAGTTGGTGGCTCATAACATCAGTATCTTTTTAAAGAAATTTTTAAATGCTGTAGCATAATGATACATGTAAGAAATGTATTCTGAAATAAGAATGGGAAGACAAAATGAAACAGAAGTAAAACTAAGTATTTTTAATATTCTTTTTTATTGTATTTAAAATGATTACTTTTTATTTGCCTGCTAGAACGTGTATTAAGAAGTACAACTAAATATTAAAGAGAATGTTTTGTGCTTTGAGTGCTGCTCATCAATATCTTTTATTGAACCAGTATCTATTTTTTTTTGCCGGTCATGGGGCTTGAACTGAGTGCCTGAGCATTGTCCTCGGACTTTTCTCAGGGCTAGAGCTCTACCAATTGAGCCATGGCACCACTTCCAGCTTTTTTCTATGCATGTGGTACTGAGGAAATGAACCCTGGCCTTTGTGAATGCTAGGCAAGCACTCTACCACCAGGCCAAACTCCCAGCATGAATCAGTATCTTTAAAGAAAGAGTTAAATGCTATAGCATAATGCATGACACATGTGCACATAGTGTGTTCTGAGACAGTCAAGAATGGGAAGATAAAATGAGACATAAGCACAAATGGATAATGAAGCGAAAGCATCGTGCTTTGAGTGTTTGTAATAAAAATCAGGTGTGTAAGGTCCGTGGAGAGGGTGCTGCTTCTTTGCCTGTGTTATCATTAGCAGTTATTGAGATTCAGTATAGCTGTCTTTGCTCTCCCTTGAACCTTTTCTATCTTTCTATTCCAAACACAGGCACAGACAGGCAGGTGTATACATGCGAGTATGTGTGCCTGCAGACACAGACACACACACACACTCACCATTATTATTTCTTCATTGTTTTATTTTTTTAAAGCACATTCGAAATTCTTTACATAAAAGTGATTTCCTTAAGAGATTGGTCTCAGTAAATATGGATTCATTTCTAATATTTCTACAATATCTCTTTTTCATTGATGCTCAATAAATAGTTCTTTAGTAAGTATTTGCTTATAAGACTTGATATACTACATTCTTATATTTTCTTTGAGATCTTTCCTAGTAAGTATGAATCCCAGAATTCAAAATCTAGTACTACCATATACATACTTAAATATAGGTGTGCATATGTTATGTATGTATAGGTATATGTGTATGTTTAGTTTTCTTCCAGAGCTTCGGCTTAAACTTAGGAATTGGGCACTGTCTTTGAGAAAGCTCAAGGCACTCTACCACTTGAACCACAGCACCACTTCTGACTTTTTCTGTGTATGTGGTACAGAGAAATTGAACCCTGGTCTTAGTGCATGCTAGGCAAACACTCTACCACTAGGCTACACTCCTGGCCCAATCAAATTTTAACTTGGGGCCTCAACTCTTGTTCAACTTACTCACTCCCACTAGTGCTATAAAACTGGATCCACAATTATATTCTGATGTTTGGATTGGTTAAATGAAGATGGGGTCTTATAAACTTCTCTGTTAAGGTTGGCTCTGAAACAACTTTCACATATCACCCTGCTGAGTACCAGCTTGGACTACAGGTATAAGTTGTTAGCTCCTGGGTTTCATTATATTATATTTGCTAGGTAATTCTAAAGATATAGACAAACCTAACTTATGGATATCAGTACTATATTTGCAAACATGCAGAATGCATTTATTAACTCTATTTTTTTGGTGGATTCCTTGATTGTTTTCCAGAGTTCCAGATGATTTGGGGGGAGGTATCAACTTCTCCATGAAACTTCTAGATGTGAATACCCTCCTAAATACTTAAAAATTTATCTTCTCTAATGGAGAGCTAATTTTTAGTTAAAAATAATAAAATATCTTGCAGATCAATTTTAAATCTAACTGGATTAGTCTTCTTTTGTTCATTCCAATTAGAATAAAAATTAATGTTTTAGGGGTTAGATAGAACTGCTCTATTTTACAAGAATTTCCACTCATATAATGTGTGAAAATTTTAAGTAAATATTACTTATTATATATGTCCATATATAAACAAAGTAGAATGTTAAATGAATGTCTGCAATAACAACCATATTTGTCAATGTTTGTACAATTATTAAAAGCTTTAGCATATTATTTCTGTTGTTCAACACATTTTAAGCACATTAATATTACTTGAGAATGAATTTCTGTTCTTTAAGTAGGGGGTTGTTGAAATTCATTAACTATGTACCCCTTCTAATGCAAAGTCGCTGTTAATCACCTCTTTCGGCAATGACTGATGGTATGACTGATAAATATATAGTCAAGGGCTAGGGTTCTGAATACAAGAATAATACAAAGGGAAGCCTCTTTCAAAGAATCTCAACTAGTTTATTGCCTGTGTGATGCGTTTTTGACTAAAAAAATATTGAAAAATTCCCTTCGAATTTGAATATCATGAAATATCTTTCTATGTTACCTTGAGATTTTGCTAATAATCATGAAATTTAAGTGTTTGTAAAATTTAGGATGATGACAAGTTCGCTTCCCAGGTTATGAAAAGATACATGTGAATCAATGTCTGCATAGTGTTGCTTTGTTCTTTATAACAATTGGATTCGGAAAAGGAATCAATTGTATTGTAATGCATTTTCCTTCAATATTTGTCAATGAATACAATACATAGCCCAGCATTGTGTACGCTGAATTACAATGAGGTATACATTATCAAAGGCCAACATCGGGGTTCAATTAAGTATGACCCGTATCCCCCCATCAGGAGCTGGTAGCTCTAGTGGGAAGACCATTATGCTAACAACTAGCACTAATATCACTTCCTAGGTGAAGTGGGTTTCCTGATACAAGGGCTGGTGTGTTCTGCATACAATTTGGGTTGCTCTCAAAATATGTTTGCTGTCCTAATGAGTTCTCGAGAGAGAGCAAAGAGTGTAAGGCCTCTCATTTACAGGACTCACAGCGATTTAAAGCATTCATTATAAGGCATCTTCATATGAATTCATCTTTCGTATAAAACTTCTTTGATTTGAAATTGCGCATAACATTTGAAGCCTCTGCCCAAAGTCTTATAAAAAATAGATGGAAAATCTACATAGCAATTTCACTATGTGGTAGTATCCTTAGGTCAATATGGGTCATTTTAAAGCATATTAATATTATGAAAATGTTTCAAACTTTAGTGGCAGATATTTTCTCCAAAGAAAATTGAATACAATTTTTAATTGAATTGACTAGTTGGAGCGAATATTAGTATTCTTGAGACACACATATTGGTATGAATTGGCAATCTTTATAAAACATATCTCAAAACAATTTAAATAAAATATACTGAATACTGGTAAAATACATTTATTACTACTATATTTTGATGTTTCATATTCCCTTTTATATGTGCATTCACACATTTTTTGGAGAGAAGGAGCATTTGTTTGACTCCTTAGAGATGTGTGTGTATCTTAGCCAATAGTTTTCATTTGATAAATCTTATGAAAATACATTTTTTTCTCCAGACTAAGACTTTCTTTTGCATTCTCTTCACACAGTCTTTCAAAGAGGAGATGTTCAGTTCCTAACATATATATATATATATACATATATATATATATCTTTAAATAATTATACAAAGGTCTTGGTACTCAACCAAACAGTTCATAAATCCAATGCATCTGGATGAACCCTCAACCTCAAACCTCCCCTCAATGCCTCCTGTTTTCATTGATTTATTCCGTCCTCTAGCCACTCTCCTCCCCCTCTGAGTAGCCATTTCTCTGGTGTTTATTTGGTGGAATTGTGAGTTAGCCTTTCTAATAAATTACACCACTTGAACTATCCTCTAAATCTACCATATCTGTTAATATCTTTATGTACACTTGCATACTACACCAAGTTTTTACTTACATATTTATAAATTATTTCTATTTGCCACACATGGGAGAGGAAATATGTATCATTTGTTTATTGCTTCACTTAACATATCCCCCACAAACACCCCAGGTCATTCCATTTCAATGTAAATATTGTAAAATTATTATTTCCAATGAATGAATATATTTACATTTACTTGATTTCTTCATCCATTGAGGGGCATATATATGATTCCATATATATGAATTGTGTTCCCATGAGCATGGTTGTGCAGAGAGCTTTACTGTATCATAGTTTGTATTCTTCTAAATATATGCTTAAGTAGAAGAATGTATCACAAGAGGCTTCCCAGAGAGGCTGATCAAGTTTACATTCCCACCAACAATGTACTAGTATTCCTTTTCATCCACATTCATGCCAGCACCTGTTATTGTTTCTATTCTTGATAATGGACAGTCTAACTGAGGTAAGATAGACTCTCAGTGTCGTTTGATTTACATTTCTTAATGGTCAGAAATATTCAGCATTCCACATGTGTCTGTTGCCTAGTTTTTCTTCTTCTGCAAGTTTCTATTTAGCACTTGTGCCTACTCATTAATGGAGTTGTTCATTTCTTGAGGGTTTTGTTTCCTAAGCTATCCATATATATAAGGCCATTGTCTGATTCATAGCTGGCAAAATTAGAATTTTTAATTTTGATTAATCCTACTTATTGATGATTTATTTCTTAGGTTGTGATCTTCAAGTTGTATCTAAAATATCATCATTGTACTCAAAGATATCTTATGCAGTCCCATCTTAACTCTGCAGTTACTTCACTGGTATTGGCATGACTCCTTTTGTTTCATTGTTTCCTTTCTCCCTCTGTGATAGTAATTTGCCTTTATTTATGTGGGTTGGTTTCAGTGCTCTCTATTCATTTCAATGACCTATTTCTCTGCTATTTTATGAATACTACATTCTAAAAGTTATTATCTGTTGAAGTTTTTAGGTTGTATAGTGTTGATGCTTTTTCTTTGTTCTTCCTTTCTGCATACTAAGTTGGATATTCAGGATCTTTACCATATATATTTTACCATCCACATGTCAATACTCATTAAATACTGTGTTGGGAATTTTTTAGCTTCCGTTTATGTTATATTGGCAAGAACTTAGGTCATGAAAGCACTGTATTCTCTTATCCTTGAACATAGATTCTCTTTGCATTTGTGTAGCTAACATGTGATATCTTAGACCAGTTAGTAGTTTTTTTCCATGGGTATATTGCATGTTTTGTTAGATATTTTTATTCATATTTCATTTGAGTGGAAATGATAGTATGCTTTCTGTTTCTAACTCTACTCCTCATTGCTGATATAAGAAATGATTGCTTCTTTTGTGTCTTCCCTCTGGAAAGGGAGGGCTGGGTGAAGGCGGCCAGTTGGCCCTAACCTTTCTTGGTCTCATCTTAGTCGGGGCGTGTTCTCTTTACCCCTCCTGCGGGTCAGGAGGCAAGAAGTGCTAAAAACCCCGACACTGCTTATTTCTAGGAGATTTTATTTTTCTACCAGTACATCATTAACAACTCATTTTTTTTTCTTTTAAAATCCTTTACATTTCTAGTCTAACATTTGCTAAGGTTTCCAGTGGAATAATGTAAAGTAGTGGAAAGGGAGAGCCTTGCTTTATCCAGGTTTTTGGTAGAAAAGTTTTAATTTTCTAATGAATAAGAATATTGCAAGCTGGCATTTTATACATACTTTTTATAAAGTTAAGAAAAAAATTTCTTCTAAGTTTGCTGAGGTTATTAAATATGAATATTTGTTTATGTTAAATGTTTTCCTTTTCATTTAAATTACCTATCAATATGAGGTATTTTTCTTGCACAATTATGTATGATATAGAAATAATGTTAATTTTTGTTTGCTAGAATAGCTTTGAATAATTAATTTTTTATAAAGTTTTGGATTCAATTTACTAATATTTTGTTGAGGGCTTTGTATCTATATTCATAAAATTTATTTTTCTGCATTTTAATTTTTATAATGTTATTCTTTTGTAATGATGGCTGTATAGAGTGAGTCAAGAAGTATTCTCTTGTCTCCTTTCGTTCAGAAGACACTGCAGAGAATTGGTTTAATTACATTATTAAATATTTAGTACGCCCAATGGTCCTCACTGGTCTTGGATGTTTCTAGTTTGAAAGTTTTTTTCTTTTTGTTCATTTTTTAGCATATAATAATTGTACAAATCAATATATTATGTTCTGATATTTGCATAAATGCACACAGTATAGTTTGAACATATTCAAGCTTTTATGAATCCTTCATATCTTCCCCCTGAAACATCTTCACTTCTTTTTACTTTCATGTCCTCCTTTCCTAATTTTTCAGATTTTAAATATGTAAGAACATGTGACACTTTATTTTATGATAACGGCAATTTCAAATTTCACTCATTTTCCTGAAAATGACAATATTTCATGCATTTTATGGCTGAATAAAACTCCATTGTTCATTTTCAGTATGTATTCGTCAGATGTTGGATGCTCAGGCTGATTTTAAATGTAGCTATTGAGAATAATGCTGTTAAGTATTTCTACAGTAGGCTGACATTGAATTCTGGGGAAAAGAACCTAGAAATGGTACGGCTGCTTGAGTTCTAACTTTTACTTTTGGAGGCAGCTCCATATTGGTCTCTATAGCTGGGACACCAATTATATCCACACCAGCAGTGAATAAAATTCCATTAACTTCATGCTTACCAGAATCTACTTTTTTCTTAGAGTTAGCCCTTCTAGATGAGGAAAGATCAAATGTAATGCTATTTTGATTTTTATTTTCTTAATGATTAATGATGTTGAACCTTTTTCATATATTTATTACACATGGATAAATAGATAGATCCTGACAAGTGTCTGTTAAGATCATTAACCCATTTTGATTGGCTTTACTTTCTAGAGGATCATTTTGTGTAGTTCTTTATATATTTCAGATATTAATTCCTAATGGGTAAATATCTGGAAAATATTTTTCCCATTAGTCTGGCTGTCAACTCAATATATTTATTGCTTTTTTATGTGCCGAACCATTTCAACACGTTGAGATCTTTTGTTTTTTAAATTCTTACTATTATACCTAGATTCTGAAGTGGTTCTTCTACTTTTTATATACTATTTTCAAAGTTTTCTGTTTACATTAAGGTCTTTGAAGGACTTTTAAGTTTCATTTTGTACATATTAAGAAATGAGGTCTAGCTTTAATTTTCTAAATAGGGATATTTATTTTTCCAGCACTTCATGTAAAGAAAATTGCCTTTATTTCTGGTTCCTTTGTCAAAAATCAGATATATGTAGTAGATGGACTTACTTCTGAACCTTTGACAAATTAATTTGCTTTATTGCGGTTCTATAGAATGGAAAGAAACTACAATGAGATGATGACTACTGTGCTTTTTAAATAATTTTTTATTATGGTTAATAGAAGGGTTACATTATATTCACCAGATAGAAGATGCATAACTTCACAAACATTGATACCCTTTCTCATGACATGGTCCTCATTTCCCTTCCCCCCTCCCCCCGCTTATCTTGATTTCCTGCCTTCCCTATCCAATTTCAAATAACCAATTAAGCACATATGAAATATATCAGATAACAAGGTAAATATCGTAACAATCTGAGATAACCAAGGGATGGCAAAACAGATGAGAAATAACATAGTACATGAAGGACAACAGTCACTCATTACATGGCTTTTGTTTCCTTATCCTGGAGGTCCTTACATTTAGTGTCATACTATTTGGCCTAATGTCTCTAGATTTTGTTCTATTGTAAATCTGTGCTAGGAGAGCCCAAGGTTTCTACTGATTATGACAAATGAGGGAGACTACTGGGCCTATGTTCCTTTGAGTCTGGCTTACTTCACTTAATATGATTCTTTCTAAGTCTTTCCATTTCCTTACAAATGGATGTCATTCTTTCTGACAGCAGCATAGAATTTCATTGTGTATAAATACCACATCTTGTTGATCCACTCATCAACTGAGGGACATCTAGGTTGGTTCCATATCTTCGCTATGGTAAATAGTGCTGCAATGAACATCATTGTGCTAGTGGATTTAGTATGACCTTGTTTCTGGACGATTGGGTAAATGCCAAGTAGTGGAATTGCTGGGTCATAGGGGAGTTCTATATTTAGTCTTTTGAGGAACTGCCATACAGCTTTCCATAGTAGTTGAACGAGTTTGCACTCCCACCAACAGTGAACTGGTGATGACTGCTGTGCTTTTAATTACATATAATCACTTTCTGATAAAGACATAAAATAGATCATTCTATGTCTTAAATACATGCAGTAATATTTTACTTGTTTTGTTAGAGCAATGTTTAGAAATGTTTATTGTAAGCATTACCTTTAAGTCTGTTGAGAAACTAAAAAGGAGAGAGAACGAAATCAAATCATATTTTCTAAGACAAAATAGTAAAAGTGGGGTTGAAAGCATGGCTTATCTCAGCAAGCTTGAGGTCCCAAGTTTTTTTGTTTTTGTTTTTGGTTGTTTTTTTTGTATGTTTGTTTTTGCCAGTCCTGAGGTTTGAACTCCGGGCCTCAGCTCTATTGTTGGGCTTTCTCAAGGTTAGAGCTCTATTGCTTGAGCCACAGCACCATTTCTGACTTTTTCTATGTATGTGGTATTGAGGAATCAAATCCGGGTCTTGGTGCATGCACAGCAAGCACTCTACCAAGAGGCCAAGCTCCCAGCCGGAGGTCCCAAGTTTTATCCCTAGTACTGTCAAGAAAAACAAAGTAAACAATTGTGCAAACATTTAACCTCCAAATTTAGAATTCACATTGCCAACCTGACCCTCCTCTTGAATCCCTTACATCATACATTCACTAGGGCATGTAGCTACTGGATACCACAAACCCTTCAAATAAAGTTAACATCTTTTCCATGTAGCCTTTTATTTTTCATTAAAAAGTTTCCATGAGTATCCCCAACTTGAAAATATTAGATATATTTTATATTCTTTGTCTTAAGTAGACATTCTATTAGCAAGTCTTGGTTTTAATTTCAAACAATTCTTGTGGTTCTTCCATCCTGCCTTTCTCTTGCTACATTCAGACTCCTTTCACCTCAGAGCAATATTGTTAGAACCATCTGTTATTTGACCTAGGCTATCTTTCTGCTGAATAAATTAATCTAATAGGATTTTTATTTTGTTAAATAAAGGAACATATTTTACCGTTCCCTTTAGACCTTCAAAGTGTTCACAGTAATCATCATGTCCACAGTATTACATCAGTAGCATTGAATTGTCTAGCATACAAAACTACAGGAACAATTACTTTAAGTGCATTGCATTGTAGTTGAAGACCAAACTTTTTAAAATATTCATGAAAGGCTTTTCTAATTTCACAACTCTAAACTGAAACTGTATCTTCAATAAACTCATTTTTAAGGTGATCATTTCATATGCATTTTGATTACACTTTGTGCTATGTGGGTGGGATACAATTAGATTGTGTATCCCCTCATACATAGTATTAGTGTGAGCTCAGGTGGACTCTATTCAGAAAAACAGAAATAAAATATAGTTTCAATATTTAGCACAAACACTAAACTTGTTAGGTAATAAATAATCTATTTTGTGAGAATAACAAATGAATTCCTAGAAAAAAATTAGGAAAAATTTGAAGACCATAGCAACATAAAACTGATATATAATAATAGAATGAAAGGCAATCATTTAATGGAATAGATTTCTCTGTTATTAGTACCTTAGTATTAGCTCATAGTTGAAAAGAGGTATTCTAATTCAGTTTTGTGCAGTGATATTTCCCTTGAATTTTTCTTTGATTTATAGATTATGTTATTTAGTTTCCAACTTTTTTCTAAAGTTCCTTTTATCTTTCAATTACTAATATTATACTGATGAATTGTTTTTATACATAACTTTGCACTTCTCTCTTGATTCTTTTAATATTCCTTAACTCAATACTTTTAACATCCTAATTATACACAATTTGGAATGTGTCTTTTCTAAACATTTCTATTAGGGTTCTGAATATGTGCCATACCTGCCTATCGATGTATTTCCTAAGATATGAAATTTTTTCTATTATTTCTGAATTGATTTTGTTAGGCTTCTAATTTTCAATTCTGATCCTGTGTCCATTCTAATTATAGATATATGTGGTCATTCAACAATGTCTCTTTTTTTGGTAGCTCATCAACTTTTGTTCCAGTTCTGATATTCTTTCTTTTACTTGAATTATCCTGGTATAAAAACTTTAAATTAAGTTGTTCATTTTTTCTTGATAAACATTTATCAGGAACTTATGTTTAGTACTGTCATAGCAACTATCTTTACCGCAAATAAAATTATTTAAAAACTAAAAGCAAAATTAATTCAGAAAGGAGAGAAAAAAGCAATAAATGAAAATACAATAACCATAAATGGACATATATAAAAAACAGTGTATGGCAGCAAAAGTAGATTTAATAAATCTAAAATTTCCAGTCTGCTGAAGTAGTCAGTTATATGACCAAAATTCCTGTCTGTTTGTCTTATTTTTCTTTGCTGTTTTGTTTTGTTTTTGACCAGAGTCTCACTATGCAAGCCCTAGTCTGTCTTGACAGCCTGACAAGTAAAAGTATGACAATGCATAGGTCACCAAAGTTAGACTTTTCATGTCTTCTCAGGCTTTCATTCTTTGGATAGATCAAAAATTGAGCTTCATTAATTTCTTTGTCCTTTTCATTTTACTTGGAATTTGCATGCAGAGCCAGTTAAAAGATCTCTCATGTGACTTAGGTGGACAAGTTTGTACCTTGACAAGATCCTGGCAGCTGTAACTGAGTCATGAATGAAGTTTATAGCAGCCTTGTTAACTATGGAAGGATTGCTATTGACTATTTCCTTATATATTCCTAACAGATGTATAAAAATATGAGAAGTCAATATAACCAAGATCAGCCAAATTCCTATTCGTAACAATGACTAGTAGAAATTGAAAATACATTTTTTATATTGGCTTACAAAGCATGAAACATAAATTTGAGGTGTAATTTTATTCTTTCACATAATTGCTTCATTGATAACAGAGTATCACTATTCATTTACCTGTATAATCATTTAGCATTGTTTTTTAGCTATGGAAATAGAAATTGAGCACATTTTAATTTTTTAAAAATGCAGCCACTCTTTCCTAAAAACAATTTTCTGTGTAGAAGTTCATCAGTCTTACTTGAGAAAACCTATTTTCTCATAATCTTTCCAAGATTAGATATTAACAGTACCATATTTATAATATTATTGTAAATCATGGCTGCTATGAATTAAACGGTATTCTCTTAAAATTTACTTGCTAAGTTAATTAGAAAGCATATAGAGTGGGAGAAGGTCTTCACTAACCATACAATGGACAAAGGCCTCATATCTAAAATATATCAACAGCTCAAAAAATTAAATCACTCCAAAATTAATCTCCAAAGTAACAACCATCCCATTAGAAGATGGGCCAAAGACTTTAAGAGAGTCTTCTCTGAAGAAGAAATAAGAATGGCCTATAGACACATGAAGAAATGCTCGACATCTCTAGCCATTAAAGAAATGCAAATCAAAACAGCTCTTAAGATTCCACCTCACTCTAGTTAGAATGGCCAGGATCAAGAAATCTAATAACAGATGCTGGAGGGGATGTGGCCAGGAGGGATCCCTACTACACTGTTGATGGGAGTGCAAACTCATTCAACCACTATGGAAAGCTGTATGGCAGTTCCTCAAAAGACTAAACATAGAACTCCCCTATGACCCAGCAATTCCACTACTTGGCATTTACCCAATCGTCCAGAAACAAGGTCATACTAAATCCACTAGCACAATGATGTTCATTGCAGCACTATTTACCATAGTGAAGATATGGAACCAACCTAGATGTCCCTCAGTTGATGAGTGGATCAACAAGATGTGGTGTTTATACACAATGGAATTCTATGATGCTGTCAGAAAGGACATCACCCCATTTGTAAGGAAATGGAAAGACTTAGAAAGAATCATATTAAGTGAAGTAAGCCAGACTCAAAGGAACATAGGCCCAGTAGTCTCCCTCATTTGTCATAATCAGTAGAAACCTTGGGCTCTCCTAGCACAGATTTACAATAGAACAAAATCTAGAGACATTAGGCCAAATAGTATGACACTAAATGTAAGGACCTCCAGGATAAGGAAACAAAAACCATATAATGAGTGATTGTTGTCCTTAATGTATTATGTTTTCTCTCATCTGTTTAGCTGTCCCTTGGTTATCTCATATCATTTCAGTATTTCACCTTGTTATCTGATATATTGTATATATGCACATTTGGTTATTTGAAGTTGGATAGTGAAGGGAGGAAAACAAGATGAGGGGTGGGGGTGGGGTGGGGAAATGAGGACCAAGACATGGGAAAGGGTATCAATGTATGTGAAATATGCGAATAATGTAACCCTTCTATTAAATACAATAAAAATATATTTTAAAAGTTTTTTAAATCAAATATCTGAAAAGATAAACTTTGATATTAAAAATAACATGAAAGAGTCCCTTGAAATCCAATCAATTATTATCAAGGAAAATAAGCACTTTTTATAATAACTGTGTCTGCCAATTTGGTTATCACCTGTGTGTTTAGAAAAACTGTATATTATTTTAGAGATCTGTTTATAAATCCTAAATGAAGGAATAAATACTATCAATCTCCAATTTTTAAAAAAATTACTTGCTAAAATCTTAACCCTCATTACTCAGAGTGTGATCTTATTTGTTAAAGGAGCTATTATATAATTCATGCAAATTAAACATGATTAATGATTACCTGATTAAGATTAGGTCACGTTGTTCATATTTCCTCTGATGTGTATCTCAACATATAATCAGTTTATTTACATTTTATGTGTATGGGCTATTAGTACATCTTTAAGTTAGGGCCTTGTACATCTTGTTCATCTTTTCGCTTATGGCAGGGACTGTGCAACTTGAACCATACCTCCAGTTTGGCATTTTGCTAGTTAATTGGAGATTGGAGTTTCTTGGGCTCCTCTACTTGAGCTGGCTTTAAACTGAGATCTTAGATTTGTTTTCAGAGTCACTGGGATTATAACCCAGCATATCTGTTTGAGGTTTAGATCTACAGTTTTGCCTGTTGGCGAATACCAATACCTTACTCTTACATTAAGATATACCATTAGCCAAAACACTTGTAGTTATATGCATATCTGTTCTCCAATGTGTGAATATCTACATGATGGTAGTAATGGTTCTGTCTTGTACAAAAATATCACCAATGCATACCATGCAATCTGAGGTATAGAAAGTGATTAAAGATATCTGTTGAAAGTAATGTAATAATAAATTATTCAGTCTAATCTCAGGCTTGCTAACACATGACAGGACAAAGTAATATGACTGGAGCTCAAGTTTTGCTTCAATGATGTCATAATTTTGTGGCAAATATCTACATAAATACATGTATATATGATATATTTATGTATACACACACATGCACCCTCTCACTAGTGATATGATATTGTATAGCACTTTAGACATTCACACACTGGGGCCAGAGGAGGATATGCATAGAAATGGTTGGCAAAGTCTCAATAACTATGTACAAATGATCATATAACATAATATTTTATGAAATAAACTCCAAGAAAAGGAAACGTTAGACATTTTTATTGCTGTTGTTGGCTGTTTTTACTTTCTTTTCCTTTTGTTTGTGAATTTGTTGGTATTTGGGAGTGTTTGGGGTTACATAATAAGTGGGACAAATGGTGAACAAATATAGCGGTGGTACTCACTAGATGTTATGTGAAAAATGAACTGTATGTTTTATGGATGGGATTGGAAGGAAAAAAGTGGGAGAGAGTGAGGGAAAAGGAGACAACGCTCAAAAGGAATTGTACTCATTACCTGATGTATTTCATTATAACCCACCTCTATATCACCTCTAAAATAACAGTAAAAATAAGGGTAAGAAAGAAAAAATCTAGCATATGTTAAATAATTGATAGTCCGATATATTCTTAGCTTTCCTTCTTTTCATTTTCTTTCTTTCGTTTTTTTTTTTTTGGTCAGGCTTGAACTCAGGACCTGGGTGCTGTCCCTAGGCTCTTTTTGCTTGAGCATTGTCCCCCTTTGAACCACAGAAGCATTTCCAGTTTTTGAGTGGTAATCCGTGATAAGAAGCTCATGTGGACTTTTCTCTCTGGATTAGTTTCAGACCGTGATCCTCAGATCTCAGCCTTCTGAATAGCTATGATTACAGGTGTAAGCCACTGTGCTGAGCTATATTCTTAGCTTTTTAATTAATAAAAAAACAGAAAATCTAATTCCTATCCTCACTTTATATAGAGTTAAACCATCATAGCAAAATACATATGTTATCAAATAAATACATGCAAAACACAAACACATCAACTTATTTTATGTTTAATTAAAGGGCAGCAGTGTGTATCTTCTTTATTTGTTATTACTATAGTCTAAGATAACACGAGGGAAGATGTTGCATAACAGTGATGCTAGCATATATTTCACTTGGGAGAAATAACAGAATTTTCAGGATTAGTGTAAGTTTATCCCATACGGTTTAGTTCAGTGCCAGGCTTACCACAGTATTCAATGTCATGAGCTCATGGCTGGAAAGTAATAAGAAAATCAGATGAAATCACCTAGGAGTGTGACAAAGCATGCCATATGTTACAATTTCCGTTAGCTCATGAAAATACTAGGAATGTGAAGCCTGAATGAGATTGCCAGAACTGAAACTTTGCCAATCCAATGCTTGGACTCTAAATTAATGGTGGGGTGTAGATGAGGAGTTGTACTTGTCTGTGAAAATTACCTCAAAAAGACTGAAAATTGGTATTAGTGAATAGCAATGCTGATGACTCCACCATCCAGGGCTTTCGTCTCAAACTAAGAAAGAATTCTTTCAATATTTACAACAGATCACCATCCCTTTTTAATTCATCTAATGGAAGAGTATTTTTTCCTCCCAAATGGAACATTTTCAGAAATACTCTATGTAAAGTAATATTTTTTTGCAGAAGGAAATAGCACCCTATTTCCCTAATGCCTGTTTTCCTTCACATTTATATTTTGTTATTATAAGGATACTTCTGGAATTATTTGGTATCAAAAAAAAGAGCCATGTTGTCAGAGCAAAGGAACTGAGGTCCAAGTTGCAATGAACAATTAAAGAGCTGATTTTTCTAGAGAACAGGTAATGTTTATTACCTACAGATGGCTGGCTGCAGCTCACTATATGATACTCTCATCCTTAATTGTGATGGGATTTATCCTGCTGTGTTTCTGTCAAATGATTTAAATTAATGCCAGAAAAAAGTTTATATTTGCTTAAGCCAATTAATAAAACATGTAGCAGTATAATTTGAATGTAATTCAATATATGTTGATTATGGTCAAATAAAATAATCACTCTATTCAAAAAGTAAGTGGTAGAAACTGGTATCAATTATTTAGAAAAGAAACAGATGTAGGCAATATTTCTCAGCAGGGACAATACTCTAGTTTGCCTGACATAAAAGTCAATTCTGTACTTGGAATCGGATTCTTCTGAATATTGCAAGGAGTAACTTATTGCAATGTATTTGGAATATAACTATCCAAAATAAGCATGTCATGTTGATGTATTCTTCTGCTCATGACTTTTCATGAGTCATAGAATGAGTGCAATTCTTGCAGGTAATATGTAATAATCATTAAAAAATTAGGCTGTGGGATCTTGAAGAGTGTTTTGAAAGGAAAATCCTAGGTTGGTGGGACTATTCATTCATCTGACTACCGTATTTAATAATATCTGAAGTAAATATACACCTGACAATCATAGTACAAAAGTAGGTGCCAAAACATTAACAAAACCTACCTTATTTTTGTCTGATTTTATAAAGGGCAAACAGGTTATTTTAAAATTCCAAACTATCTAAACGTGGCATGCTTGATAAAATCATCCAAACAGGTAACAGAATAAAAGCCAAACTTTATCAAAGTGACAATGACAAATAATGACTCTCCGAAGTTGGCAGGTTACTAATAATTATTATATTTAATTGAACATTTTCTTCAAGATGTCTAGAGGAAAAAAACCAAAGCAACGATTTTAGCATTATATTGAACGCCTTAATTGAAGACCAAACTTGGTGTCCTTTGCTTTTTTTAATTCACTTTTACACGACTCATTTATATACTAAGAAAGTTAAGTTTCTTTAACATTTTGTGACAACAAAGTACAAAATATGATAAGAAGCATACTTATGTAAAGAGAGGGTTTGTGAGTCACAAGTTAATTCTGAAACAATGGAGCAGAAGAAAAGATTGAGTATAAATCCATTCCTAATATTTTGTAATACAATCACCTATATTCTTTCAGGACTTCTTCCTTTTCTCAGGGAGGTATATTGTATTTTTGACATGTGATTGTTATATGCAGGCAATTAGTCAAGAAGCCAATAAAACAAATAGTAAATATGTTATGAGACTTCACTGAGTTTTGAAGAGAGAATCCTGTAGGAATACACATGAGACTGACAAGTTTCTTCTGAAAAAAAATAAGCATGGTAAATTATGTTCTGAGAAAAAAATGTAAACCATGAAGAATATAGTGGCTAAGGTTCCTAAGCTCTATCTGAAGTTACAGGTCAAATAACTCCACTGAACATCAATCACTGCCATAGTTCTGAGCAGGTAGCAGGCAGTGCCTACTGATACAGCTTTAGAGCTTTATCTTTCTTATGGCTTTCAGATTGCTTTCAAGGTTGAAGGAATTCTTATTATTTATCAAATGCTCCAGAGAATGAAACATTTGCCTCAGTGTTTATGGAAAAATGGAAATGGTGAAGTTCTTTTCATGCAAACTATATACTATTTAACTTGCAAAATCTGGACAGTATGATATTTTTATGTCATGAAAACATATGATTTTTCCTTATTTTTAAAAAACTTAGACTTTCTGAGTTGTTATTTGGATGAGATGAACATTACTACAGGTTTTATTTATGGCTTGTTTTGTCTGAAACAGCTGTTCAGAAGTATAAATCAATTGTTTTATTTCTAGCTATTTTTCTTAACCATTTTTGCTTCTTTTACAGTTTATTAATATACAATGAAAATATTGACCGTTTGCAATAGCAATGCTCAATTGTCTGGGTAATGTATAGAGTGGTTACAGTTACATTTGGCAGGTAGTAGGTGCATTACTTCTCATAAACTGATGCTCCTTCTCATGTGTTTTGTCGCCATTTCTATCCCCCCACTCCCTCCCAATCACCTTGTTTTCAATGTGTGAGAATTAAAGCACCTACTATCTGGAGAATGTTACTGAACCCCTCTATACATTACCCCGACAATAAAAAAAATTAAAAAAATGTCTTCGATAAAGTAAACCTTATTTTTAGAGATATTTTTTCTTCTTTATATTAAGAATGTCCAGCTTCTAACGTTATATTTTCTTTCTGATTTATATGCCATTTTTCAGTATTTCAGTTATTGTAACAGCTAACCAAAATCTTTCCTTATTTATTCTGTCTCTTACTGTGTCTGGTTGGGACTGAAAATCGAGGTATTTCTGCACCTGTGCCTTAAGAAGTCCTTTCTGTCTAGATTCTCTAATTTACTTCTCACAGCTTTGATCTATTTTAAGATTAGACAAACTTAAATCAGCCAGATATAAAAATAAATATTTTGTTTTATGGAGTGATGCTTGTGAACACCTTCTTTGGAGACTCTTAGCATTCTGGATTGATGATTCATTAAAAGTATTCCTAATATGAATAATGAATTGAGTTGACCCAGTCATTCAACATATATACTTAAAGCTACACCTTTCTGTTTGGTTCAATGGAATATTCAGTTCTAAAAACAGTGCCATTTTAAAAGGGTTCTTCCTATTTTGGAAGAAAAACTACTTAATAATGGATTAGATATAGCATCAGCAGATAAAATAGTGAGAAAATACTTTCCATGTATTTATTATTTGTGTTTTCTATTGATATACACTAGGAGTACTTGAGGTTGACAAAGGATACTGCTAAATTAGTGTTAGATATCCTATATTGAATCCACCAATTAAATGGAAGATAAATGTAGGACTAAATGATGATATAAACTATTTGAAACAACATTAAGTATACAAAAGTAATTACATTGGTTGAGTAGTATACCTTTGTTTGAGATGCCTTGTAGTCATAAACTGGTTGGTTAAATGGCAACTCATTTGTAAAATTACTTAAAGATAATTTAAAAGCCTGGAAAAATGTCTAAATTATTTCCTGAAGCAACAGGATGTAGGATAAATTGCTTCACTTCACTGTACATTTGCTAAATTGGTACATTTTCTTATTTTCCATATGGACTTTTATATTTAACCTACAGGGATTCACTACATGAATAATGAAATCCATTTTTGTTTGCCACATTCTTTTTGGTCCATTTACTCTCCATATACTTGTGCTACATATTGAAAACAATCTCTATTTTTACATTACACGAGAAATATAACATTCTTTCTTTCTTGTAACTTCTTTTGTCACTGGTAGGTACTCAAAATTCAGACCAACCACTTCAATCTGACTCACATTAAAGTTCATCTAAGGTCTACATCATCAGTATTCTTTTATAGAACTTACGCCTTTTTTTCATTTTGCACTCAGTCCTAAATGAAGCATAAAGGCGATGAGTGTCAGAAATCTAAACTGATGATTGTTTTATTCGAAAAACAGCTAGTGGGCCGGGAGTTTGGCCTAGTGGTTAAAGTGCTTGCCTAGCATGCATGAAGACCTGGGTTCAATTCCTCGGTACCACATATAGAAAAAAAACCAGAAGTGGTGCTGAGGCTCAAGTGGTAGAGCTCTAGCCTTGAGAAAGTCCAAGGACAGTGCTCAGGCCCTGAGCTCAAGCCCAGGACTGGCAAAACAAAACAAAACAACAACAAAAAAAAACCAGCCAGTTATTATTCAAATAAATGTAGTTTCTCTCTAGTCTCTTAAAGTCACCTTTGATCATTAACTCTA
Source organism: Megascapheus bottae (assembly GCF_031878675.1). Taxonomy (NCBI): domain Eukaryota; kingdom Metazoa; phylum Chordata; class Mammalia; order Rodentia; family Geomyidae; genus Megascapheus; species Megascapheus bottae. The sequence continues at coordinate 32,127,461 of NC_143517.1, read as the reverse complement.
TTTCTTCTTTTACTTTATATACTTTTAATTTATCTTTAAAATTAAACAAGCCTGTAGGATTCATGTTGATAACTCAGTATACGTATATATCCTTCCTTTCTTCTCTCACTTTATAACCCCCAATCTAAGAAAGAAGGATTTGTTTCACAGTTAAGTGAATTTAGAAGCAAATTCTTTCTTAATGAGGCTTTAAAATAAAACAACAGCATATCAAAAGATACTAAATCAGAGAATCCAGCTAAGCAGTGATAACATTTTTGATCTGGCAGTGACAACAACAAAAACAAAAACCCAAAGTATGGTTGTTTTAAATTGCTAAATTTTGAAGTAATTTGTTATGCAAAAGTAGTTAATGACTTGCACTAAACATGTGTCTTTTTCCTCCCTGAATATAACATTCTAATTGATAATTTATCCTTACCTTGCTCCTAGCCTTTAAATTTTTTTCATTTATCTTTTCTCTGGCTGGCATCAAGTTTTCTCTTTATATTTGTTTTGACCAAAGAGATAATAATGTATGTGGTCCTACTTATTTTATATTTATCCAAGAAGAAGTCTTTGATACTACCAAATTTTGAGATTAATATATTTGCTTATGTTTTAAAACAGACTTGTATGTTCTAATATTATAGCATTTCATTGTTCAATGAAGTAGAATTAGTTTTGTGTGATTATCTTCTACGCATTTCCACACTTCATTTTGTAATATTTACAAATTTCTGTTTTATTTTAGGATGATGTATTGAGAGGTTATAGTTACATTTGTAAGGTAGTGAGTACATTACTTCTCTTCAAATATTGTTGCTTGTTCCCATGTTTCCCTCCCACTTAAGTTCACCCCAACCTCTCCCAAGTTGTACAGTTCATTTCCAAGATATAGTCTTGTTAATATGGATGTTACATTGGTTCACACTTTTTCCATTGTGTCATCATCTTGTTGCTTCCCTTCTCTTTCCAAATTCAAGTAAGCAAATATATGTATATATAAAACACCAGGCATAAAAGTAGGACACAGTAACAATAGGGGATAAACCATAAGAGAAAATAGGCAAGCAAAACAAATAAACAAAAAAGAAGTAACTTCAATAGTACCTTAAAATCGACAACCACAGAGATTAACCACTTATTTCCATATCCTGGAGTTCATTTCACTTAGTGTCATCCTATATGCTCATGTAGGCATAGCTATTGAGATATTATGATCTGTTGCATGGACTATCTTAGAATAAATATTACAAATATTTACTAAATATTACAAATGAAGGCAACCATGAAGCTTAGGCTTCCTTGCGATTAGCTTACTTCATTTAATATTATTTTTTCCCAAGTATTTTCATTTCCTTACCAATGTGGCGATGTCATTCTTTCTGATGGCAGCATAGAATTCCATTTTGGGTAAATACCACATTTTCTTTATACATTCATCTACTGAGGGGCATCTGGGTTGGTTCCATATCTTAGCTATGGTACTTATAGCCACCTTAATTGTTCATGTAATATTTAATCAAAAATTTCATTTTATACAGGACATTTCAGCAAAGTTGAACTGCTATAAATTATGCAATGCTTCTTAAAATATAGCATTCAGTTGCATTGTTCCCAGATGATTAATCATGTTAAAGTTAAATCACATTTAGTGTTTCTTTCATTTTTGATCTTAGTCCTATGCAAGTCAATGTAATAGTTTTGGAGATTAATGAACTTTGGAATCAAGATCTTTCACTCAAGATGGGTACAGTCTCTCCAATTCTATTTTCATTCTTTGTTTCCCCAAGTTCTGTGCTATGCCTGCAAATCTTTAAGATTTAGCTATGATTGCAATGACTTTGCACAGATATTCCCACATAGTACTACATTTTTGAAAATCAAGATTTAAAATGTTAGCTTTCTTAGAGATACCAAAATTCAGGGTATGTAGTTGCCTAACATATGCAAAGCCTCCATTTGGATTTTAGCAACATAGACAATAATAACAAATACAACCACAGCAAAATCTCTAATGTCATTTTCATCTTCCCTATTACCATACTGCTTCTGCCTACATAGACACTATTGTTCTGCTCAATAGTTCCCAAATGCTTTGAAAAAGAGAGTTCTTCAACTTTTGTATTAAAGTATGATAGTGTGTGTTGTTCTTCTTTTTAAAAAAAAGTAATTTTTATTCCTTGATCATATCTTTAGCTTTCCAGCTCTGAGAATCATGTGATTCAGTATCGTGTGAAAGAATCAGTTTTCTTTAAGACACAGAAATTATCTTAATGGTATGATGGTTTAATAATAGTCATAACCAATGAGGCTCTTTTGAGCTTGAACATGGTTTTTGAGACTGCTTTAAGAAATCTTATATATGAACTAAGAAGTTAGCCCCACCCCCTCAAAAACAAATTATAGAAATGCATTTGGAAGTGCTGAGAGAGAATTGGACTGCTATGGCATAAAGATGAGGTCAGTGATCCAATACAATTCAAATAGTTGATATCAAAATGAGGTTCTTCATACTGAAGTCCTGCAATTGCAGGAAAACTCAGATTCCATTAAAAATTAATAATAGTACAAATAATTAATAGCTAACATACATTTATATACAGTATGTGTTTTGGCATGTCTCTCATTTCATTGTCAATAGAGTCCTTGAGATCCAGCAAGGAAAAAGTGTTTTCATTCTCCCATCATGTTTGTGTCTGCCAAAATCTAGAGAAGCACAGAAGATGCCATTACTTAGATTTCAGGGAGATGACCAATGTTATCCAGAGCGATGTTAAATCTAAATTAACAGGCTGAAGCATTAATTTCCTGGGATAATTTAATAGCAACAAATACCAACAGCAATGTAATACTAACAAAACAGCTAACACATATCAATGAGTAAGAAGTGGGTGATTATTATTAATAATAATATTATTGTTAACTTCTAGCAATATGGCTGGCAAACATTTTGCATGCAGTAGAGACCAACAGGGCATTGTCAGTTATACAACTGCAGTGAAAGAGAGAGAAGAAACTTGACTCTTCTGAAATCACACTTAGCTTCACAAAACAGTGACTCAAATAACAGCAAGAAACAGTTAAGCTTCTGTAAAAAGGAGAAATTCTTTTAGTCATTTTTCTCTGGTTAAAGAAAAAGAATATTTCCCAGATGAATTTGAGGAGTTAAAATAAGTGATCAAACGTAAGTAGGATGTTTTGGGAAATGGCTAGCTCTTAGTTGCTCCATCAGGAAAGTGAGAGCCCCATACTGGGGGCTGAAGTAGGGGGTGTCTTGTACCTTTGAAACCTTAACCTCCAGGGAATTAGTGTCAGAACTCCATGGATTTCTAAGACACACAGAAAATTGACTGGCTTTGAAAAAGACTTACATACATGGTATCATAAGTGTTCCCTTGTAAAGTATAAAGAAATAGCACATTCTTCTTTCTCCCAAAGATAACAATAAACCAATAAGACCACCAGAATAGCAGCTTATTATCATTGCCAATAGCTTCCAAAAGAGCTTTTTCAATCTAGTTTTCCAGGATTTGTCAAGTATTACCATATAAAGAACTCAAGATTATCTTAGTAGGAGATAAGAGGCTATTTATGGATTGCAAAATGTGACTACTAACTTATTTCATAAATATGTACAGATAGATAAAAATCTACATACAACCATTCATGCACCTTTTCAAGAAAAAAACTAATTCTAAAACATTTATCTACTTAACCCTATTTATACAATATTCCAGCTATTTAAAAAAGAGTAACATTTAGAGCATAGTTTACAAGGCATTAAACACTTCAGAAACCCTGAGATGGGCACAAAGCCTAATAAAAATAGCTGTCAATTTGTACAACTAATCCAGAAACACCAGAGTCCCAGACACTAAAACTCCTAGTCTTCCTTGTCTGTCTTTGAAAAGATAAAGAGCTGAGTCACCCCTGTGGGGATTTAAAATTATGGCTCCAGGGAGTCTGAGTATTTTGAACATAGAGCAGTAAGCAATGTATTCAAAGATTCATTTATAACAGAAAGGTCTCTTACACCACTGTGTCTATTTCTACCAAAGGTTGTATAGATCTTAGTGTCTAATTTAAAAATGTACTTATCACAGAAGGGAACTAGGATTTCTGGTTGCCTCAATAAAGATAATCATTAATAATTCTTAAATCTTTTACTTGAATTATTTTATTTCCTAAAGATATCTTAGCAAAATACAAAAAAGTGCTGACTTTTTTCTCAGCATATGTTAATTCCTTCCCTAGAAGGAGATTACATAAATCTTCAGGATTGAATAACTCCGTAACAACAAGCAAATTAGATTTTGTTTTAGAATTATATAACGATTTTAATTATATAGTAATTTCTTTATTTCAATAGTATTGAACCCACAGTTGCTATCCCCAAACAGGGATACCTGGGGATTTTAAAAAATATGACATATAAGAAAAGAGTAATAAATTTGTTTCTCTTACTAGTCCTGGCTGTGAAATATTAAATACTGAAGATTCAAAAGGATTTAGAGTAAAGCTAAAGAAAGCTGATTATTAAAAAAATGGAAAATTTCATTCTGTTTTGCCTTCTTAAATGCATTGGAGATATTTGTTTAATTATTACCTTTTAAAATGATTAATGCTTTAATGGACTCCTAGATATTAAAAACCACTGGAAGTTTGGTCCCAGCCTAGCCCCCATTTTTAATTTTTTTGCATATATTTTTTATTGTAATGAATAGAAGGGTTACATGATATTTGCCAGATAGAAGGTGCATTAATTCACATACACTGAATCCCTTCCACCTATCTTGGTCCCCATTTCCCTCCCCCCAACCCCCACTCCTCATATTGTTAAGCCATATAATGAATGATTGTTGTCCTTAAGGTACTATGTTATCTCTCATCTCTTTTGTTGTCCCTTGGTTATCTCACTTTGTTACAGTATCTCAGTTTGTTACCTGATATATCAGATATATTTGTATTGGGTTATTTGAAATTGGATAGGGAAGGGGGAAAAGAAGAAAACAACATTTAAAATTTTTTAATTTATTTTTTATTGTAATTAATAGAAAGGTTATGTTATATTCACCAGATAGAAGGTGTATTACTTCACAAACATTGATACCCTTTCTTATGACATGGTATCCATTTCCCTCCCCCCGCCACTCTTTTTGATTTCCCCCTTTCCCTATCCAATTTCAAATAACCAATTAAGCACATATAAAATATATCAGATAACAAGGTGAAATATTGTAACAATATGATATAACCAAGGGATAGCAAAAGAGATAAGAGATAACATAGTACATATTTCTGTTTTCCTCTGCACTGTTTAACTATGTAGCCCTTTACTTGGCTTTGCATGACATCTGCATACAAATATTCAGAAAGAGAGGGGGAGGAAGATGGTACTGAGACAATAGGGCCACTGCCTAGCTCTCTCTCACAAAAAGAGAGAACCAGGAGTCCCACGAGCCAATTACCTTAAGAAATTCACAACAACAAACTCAAAAAGCAATGGAGAAGGACTCAACCCAGAAAGAAATCCAGATAAAGCTTACATCCAACTTTCTCAAAGAATTCGGAACGTGAGGACCCGTCCCCCACCCCTTGTGACTGGCTCTGAGCCGCAAAAAGTGGCGGCAGAGGGCGCTGGGCCGGGCAGCCCCAACTGCTGCAGAAACCAGCATAGGACCGGGCCAACAAGCCACAGAAGCAGTGGAACCCAGACACGGAACACAGGCGGCAGCAGAGATCTGAGGGGAGTGAATGACTCCCCAACACTGTGGAGCACCCACAGCCAAACGCAGAGGTGTGAGTAGCTCAGTGGGTCCCCAAACCCATCAGGAAAGCAGAGCTGGTGCCAATCAATATAACTTAACTCAGACCCCTCCACCACGCCTGAGAAAGACTGACAGGAACAGGGGGGCAAGGAAATTAGAATCCTGTCCCTTTCCTCAACGGCCGCCTCCCCCAGGACTCTGACTGGAGTCTTACAGGCGGGCTACACTAGACCCAGCACCCCACCAAAGGAGGCGGAGGTGTCCCAGCTCCCACCAGCCCAACAGGCTCCTCTCCCAGGCCTCTGACTGGAGACTGACAGGAGGGCTACGCTAAGACCCAGCACACCACCAGGGGAGGTGGAACTGTCCCAGCTCCCACCCGCCCAACAGGTTCCTCTCACAGGCCACTGGGTCTGGAGAGTGGGGGGCGCTGAGACCCTGCCTTACAACAGCGGGTGGTGTGTGCGGGGGAAAATAGGAGCCAGCATCTGACCCCCTCAAATCTTGAGCCAGGCATCCTCCAGCTGGGAATCCTGAGCAAGACAGCACCAAGGGGCCCCCCATAGTCACAGACTCCTGGCCAAAGCTGCAGAAACACAGCAGGAAACTGAAGGGCTGACCAGCAGCAAGGCTCCCCTGCTGAGAATCAGAAAGGCAAGGCTCCACCCTTGGAGCCCACATGCTTGATGGGCCCCGCCCCTGGGAACAGAGCTGACACCTGCTGGTCCTGCTGAGAGCCCCTGGAAACTCCCAAACCCCAGACCCTTGGCCAGGGGTCCGCGGCTGGAAGCAGCACAGCAAAACCAACCATCTGCCCAGCACACTCATACTGAGATCCCAGATCCATCCCACGGCCCACTGTGAGGCCACTGGTAGGGCTGAGAGCTAGTTGTGCAGCAACACATAACTTTTATCTAATATTTTCCAAACTTTGTACTCAATTATGCTACCTACTTACCAACTTAGGTCAGTTATCCTTATGCTATACCTTTTCTTCATTACTATAATAATCTTACACTCCCACGTTATTCCTCTTGTACCTCCCCTGTTCTCTCTCATACTATTTTTCTATCCCTAGTCCTCTGTTCATCTTTCAAACATTATAATCCATGGATCTACACTTGATGGCTGTTGAGCAATACTGTATATCTAGATGTTCAATTATATTCTAGGTTCAGAGGGATTTAAATACAATAGATATTGGATTGAGAGGCTTATTGTTTTGGTCATAAATCGGTTATCAGTGGTTGTATTAGGTTTGTATGGAAGTGTACAAAAAGAAAGAGTGATAATACCAATCAAAAATTGTGAACATCTAGTGTCTGCCAGCTAAAGAGGTCTAGGTTGGTTACATCTGAAAAACTATAATCGTGTCTAGTATTAATCTTGCTCCCATATTCAAATGGGCAGAACAAGAAACTCAAGAAAAATCTCAAATCAAGGAATAACATCCCTCACCCAATATAAACTGACAATGGAACAGTCACTGGCAAACCTAGAGGAGAGTCTTCCAAGTGCTATACAAATGCAATTGATAAACATCATTAATGAAAAATGTGAAAATATAAAGAAAGAGATAAGGGAGGAAGCCATAGCTAAACAAGAGGAAACCATAAACAAGGTGATATGTAAAAAAGGAGAAGCTATAAAGGAGGCCATAATAAAGGTTTTTCAAAGAAAAATGGATGAATTCATAGAATCCACAAACAAAAAGGTGACCGAACTCCAGCAAATGTCCAAAGAAAATAAAGCTACTGAGCTAACCACTCAAATGGAAATAAAGGAGCTAAAGAAATCCATACATGATCTAAAAGAAGAGATGCAAGGCATCAAAAATGAGCAACTAGAAGCAAGGGATATGAAGAATAAAATAGACAGCTTTGACAGCAGTTTAGACAATGCAAAACAGAGAATTTCCAGGGTTGAAGATAATTTAGTTGTTATAGAGAAAGAACAGAAAATGAGTCAATCCAAATCTAGGAAATATGAGAGAGCACTTCAGGAGGTAAAAGATATAATCAGGAAGCCTAATTTAAGGCTAATTGGTATTGAGAAGGGTCTGGAGAAAGAGGTCAATGGTATTGGAAATATACTTCAAGGAATCATCTCAGAGAATTTCCCAAATATCCAGAAGGGCAGGCCCATCCAGGTACAAGAAGCTTTTAGAACCCCAAACAGACCTGGCCAGAAAAGAACATCCCACCTCCACATTATAATCTGAGCTGGATCAATAGAGGCCAAAGAAGGATCCTAAAGATAGCCAGGGAGAAGGGATCAATCACCTATAAAGGCAAACCAATCAGAATGACCCGAGATTTCTCAGCAGAGACCATGCAAGCAAGAAGTGACTGGAAGCATATATGTCATGCCCTGAAGTCAAATAACTACCAACCAAGAATACTATACCCAGCTAAGCTCTCATTCATAACTGAGGGAACAAGAAAAATACTGCATTCCAGGGAAAAGCTGCAACATTATGTAGCAACCAAACCAACATTACAAAAAATTCTCAAAGATGTTCTACACATAGAAAACCGAAATAAATGCAATATAGGGAAAGAAATGGCACCTAAACATCATACCATCTAAGTACCACAAGAACTGTCAAGACACGGGCCCTAATGAAAGCTTTTAAAAATGGTAGGAACTAATAAATATCTCTCAATCCTAACTCTCAATATCAATGGACTTAACTCTCCAATTAAACGGCATAGGCTGTCTACTTGGATCAAAAATCAAGATCCATCGTTCTGCTGTCTTCAAGAGACACATCTTACCCAAAAATAATCATCTTTTGAAAGTGCGAGGTTGGAAAAAACTCTATCAAGCCAACGGCCGCCATAAACAGGCTGGAGTTGCCATCCTCATATCAGATAAAATAGACTTCAAACTAAAATTAATGTGAAAAGACAAAGAAGATTACTACATACTACTAAAGGGATCTTTCCTCCAGGAAGACATAACAATCCTAAATATCTACACACCCAATCCCGGAGCTCCGAACTTCATCAAGCAAACTTTACTTTCACTGAAACCATACACAGATCAAAACACAGTGATTGTTGGTGACTTTAACACACCACTCTCACCTATGGACAGATCAACAAGGCAAAAACTCAACAGAGAAACCTTAGAATTGAACAACTATGTAGACCAACTAGATCTAACAGACATCTGCAGATTATTCCACCCAGCAACAACACAATATACATTTTTTTTTTCAGCAGCACATGGAACATTTTCCAAAATAGACCACATCTTAGGCCATAAAACAAACCTGGACAGATTCAGAAACACTGAAATTATTCCCTGCATGCTCTTAGACCACAAAGGCATCAAATTGGAACTGAACACACATCTCCACCAATGAAAACCTTGTAACTCATGGAGATTGAACAACACATTGTTGAATCACCAATGGGTCATCGAAGAGATCAGAACAGAAATCCAACAGTTTATGAATTTTAACAATAAGGAGCAAACAAAATACCTGGTCCTTTGGGACATGGCAAAGGCAGTACTCAGAGGAAAATTTATAGCTCTGAGTGCCTACAACAACAAATTGGAAAAATCGCAAACCAACAACTTAATGTCTCACCTTAAACTCCTGGATAAAGAGCAACAAACCAACCCTAATCCCAGTGGAAGGAAGCAAATTATTAAAATCAAAGGAGAATTAAATGATTTGGAATCCAAAAAAAACTATAGAAAGAATCAACAAAACAAGGAGTTGGTTCTTTGAAAGAATTAATAAAATTGACAAACCCTTAGCAAATCTTACCAAAAAAAGAAGAGAGCATATAGAAATAAACAAAATCGCAGACGAAAATGGTAATATCACAACAGAAATTACCAAGATCCAGAATTTCATGAGGGAATACTTCTCAAACCTTTACACCAACAAATTTGAGAATCTAGAAGGAATGGATGAATTCCTAGCCAATATTAACATACCCACACTGAACTAAGAAGAAATAACCCAACTCAACAGGCCTATTTCAAGCTCTGAAATAGAAGTGGCAATAAGAGAACTTCCACCTAAGAAAAGCCCAGGGCCAGATGGATTCACAGCTGAATTCTATAAGGTCTTCAAAGCAGAGCTCACACCAATACTCCTCAAGCTCTTGAATGAAATTGAAAATGAAGGTTCTTTACCAAACTCATTCTATGAAGCCAGTATAACCCTCATCTCCAAACCAGACAGAGATTCATCAAAGAAAGAGAACTATAGACCTATATCTTTGATGAACATAGATGCAAAACTTCTCAACAAAATACTGGCCAACCATTTAAAACAACTTATAAAAAAATTATACACTATGATCAAACAGGATTCATTACGGGGAGGCAAAGCTGGTTCAACATACGCAAATCAATTAATATAATTCAACACATCAACAGGAGCAAGGACAAAAATCACATGATCGTCCCAATAGATGAGAAAAAGGCATTTGACAAGATCCAACACCCCTTTATGTTAAAAGCTCTGGAGAAACTAGGAATCCATGGAACATTCCTCAATATAATAAAGGCTGAAAACTTTACAAGAATGAATAGAAGAGACATTAGGCCTCCCTGGCACAGGTCGAAACTTTCTTAATGAGGACCAAGAATCACAGCAAATCAGAGAAAGGCTGGAGAAGTGGGACTACATTAAACGGTAGAGCTTTTGTATGGCAAAGGACATAGCTAGTAAATTAATTAGGAAGCGTACAGAGTGGGAGAAGATCTTCACCAACCAAACAATGGACAAAGGCCTCATATCTAAAATATATCAACAACTCAAAAAATTGAATCACTCCAAAACTAATCTCCAAAGTAACAACCATCCCATTAAAAAATGGGCCAAAGACTTAAAGAGAATCTTCTCTAAAGAAGAAACAAAAATGGCCTAAAGATACATGAAGAAATGCTCAATATCTCTGGTCATAAAAGAAATGCAAATTAAAACAATACTAAGATTCCACCTCACTCCAGTTAGAATAACAACAAATAATGGAGGATGTGGCCAGGAGGGATCACTACTACACTGTTGGTGGGAGTGCAAACTCGTTCAACCACTATGGAAAGCAGTGTGGCAGTGCCTCAAAAGGCTAAACATAGAGCTCCCTTATGACCCAGCAATTCCACTACTTGGCGTTTAACCAACTATCCAGAATCTAGGGTATACTAAATCCACTAGCAAAACAATGTTCATTGCAGCATTATTCACCATAGCATAGATATGGAACCAACCTAGATGTCCCTCAGTTGATGAGTGGATCAACAAGATGTGGTATTTCTACACAGTGGAATTCTATGCTTCTGTCTGAAAAAACGACATCACCCCATTTGTTAGGAAATGGAAAGACTTAGTAAAAATCACATTAAGTGAAGTAAGCCAGACTCAAAGGAACTTAGGCTCAATGGTTTCCCTCATTTGTCATAATCAGTAGATACCTTGGGCTCTACTAGCAGAGATTTCAATAGAGCAAAACCTTGATACATAAGGCCATTATAATATGAAGCTAATTGAAGTGACCTCCAGAATATTGAAACAAAAGCCATATAATGAATGATTTTTTTCCTTAATGTACTGTGTTATCTCCCATCTCTTTTGCTGTTCCTTGGTTATATCATATTGTTACAGTATCTTACTCTGTTATCTGATATATTGGATATATTTGTATTTGGTTATTTGAAATTGGATAGGGAAGGGGGAAAACCAACCTGGGGTGTGGGGGGGAGGGTAATGGGGACCATGACATGTGAAAGGGTATCAATATATGTGAATTAATGCACCTTCTATCTGGCAAATATCATGTAACCCCTTTATTAATTACAATAAAAAATATAAAAAAATAAATATCACACATTAAAATTTTAAAAAAGGTTTGATTTAAAGGTAGTGACTGACTTTTTAAGTTTCACTCTTCCACAAATACCATATTTAAAATGTTTTTATAACATATTTGGGAATTTTAAAGTTCTCAGATACAGTTAAGAATAAATACATTTGAATCCAAATGGGTAAAAAAGACAATAAACCCAAAGACTTAATCATACAAGGATTCAGGGAGAACTGGTACATATAATAAGAATGGTTATCTAAAAATATCAAAGGAAACATTAAGCAATGGAAACAACCCAATGCCCTACCACAGATGAATGGATACAAAAAATGGATACATTCTATATATAGATATATATATTCACAACGGAGTTCTACATAGCCAACAGACAAGATAAAATAATGGTGTTTGCTGGGAAATGGATGAAATTAGAGCGAATCATGTTGAGTGAGACAAGTCAAGATCAAAGGAACAAAAGGCACATGGGATCCTTTATATATGGATATTAGATTCAAACAGTGCAACAATGATGACTCAATATTTGAGTACCCAAGGTTATGGAATTGGTTTTAGAGATATAAACATAATGACATAGCATAGACATAAAAAATCTATGAGTGGCTATATGCTCTATAAATATAATGTTTTATTAAATATGCTAATTTGTTTTTAGAACATGAAAACCCTCAGCTTAATTTTAATTATGTTCTAAAACCTATGTGCCAGTGATTGCATATAGAGATTCCCTTCTTCAATACTTATTTGTTAAATATGACATTTGAAATCTGATGTAAAATCAATGTTAATAAATTCTTTAATAAAAAGTATTGCTAGTATCATATTTGAAAACAAAACTAAACAAAAAAACAAATATTCAGAAAGAGGGCTTAGGAAAATTCTTCCCAAAAAGAAAATATTTCAGGTATTCCTTAAAGCTTAAGTAAGAATTAGATAGGCTAAGACAGTGAAAGTGGAACTTGAAAACTGATGTAGGACCTGGGAGAGTAACAAGAAAATGCCACTGCTCCAAGGTAGCAAAATTTAGAAAGCTATTGGTTTTGAACACTAGCTGTTAGTGAACCTTCTCAAAAGTAAATTCAAGATACCACCTCTTCTTTCAGATCCAAGGTCAGGATCTAACTTCAAGTTAATTATACTATAATTTCTTGTATCTATCTATTATTTATCATATAACATTGAAATTTGAATTTAACCTAGGCTTTCTTGGTATTTTGATGCTCTGTATCCAAACACAACCATCACAGATCTAGAAAGGCATTAGCCTTTTTTCCCTTGTGTTGCTGTTTTGCATTAAGAACTCCTTGCCAAAATCATTTGTAAAAATAAATCTAAAAGTCATTGTCTCATCTGGATAATATATTGTCTAGAGGTGTCTGCTTCCATTTTTATATTTTCTAATACCTTCTTCATTTTCACACTATCAGTAAAATGATGGAAAAACATTTAATATTAACTATGTATTTCTGTTAAAATTGTTAGAAAAATAGTAATACAATGGAGTTGTTTAACCTGTTGAGGACATAAAAGCCTGAGTTAAAAATTGTACTCAGTGGAGAAAGCATAAATGTTTTATTTTGTCCTAAATTTAGCAAAAGAATAAAGAAGTCTATATTTACAACTTCTAGTTAATGGTGAGTGGAATAAAGAGAAAGGAAAGATCACAGATGCCAGATATGGAAAATAAACTACATTTATTTTTAGATGACATTATCATTTATGAAAAAATTCCAAGAGTTCATTAAATAGAAACAAAATGTGGCTATAGGAAGGCTAGAGTATAAAGGTGTATGGAATTCTCGTACTGGCATCTATTGAGAAAGAAGATCAAAATATCATTGATAATAGCACTAAACTCTTGAAATAATTTTACCAAAATAGATCCAAGACTTGCTCAATGAGTCATTGAAAATTGTACTGTGAGAAAATGAAAAAAAAGATGTGAATGAATACTGTTATTATTGTATGTCAAGATATTATTAATAAGAGTTAATAAATTGGGAATTTGTTTATTAAAATTAGTTTAGAGTTTACTCAATACTAGTCAAAAATGCTAGTAAAATATTTGAGTATTTGTGTATTTTGTTTAGTGGAGAGTATCATATGTTTTGTAAAGTTTATAGGAAATACAAAATTTTGAAATTACCAAAACAATTTTGAAAAGGGGGAACACATTTTGAGAATTTGTTTTGTTCCAATGTTCATTTGATTTCATGTATTAAGGAGCTGTGTGCAATGACCATGGTTGTGTTGTTTTGAGAATAGATAAGAGATATCAATCGGGTACAGACATTAGTATTATTGTACTTCTTGAGGAGCATAATTCTCAGCAACCTCTCTAATGTTATTTGTATGTGTGTATGTGTGTGTGTGTGTGTGTGCGTGTGTGCGTGTGTGTGTGTGTGTGTGTGTGTGTGTGTGTGTGTGTGTCTTGGAACTTGAATTCAGGATCCTTGTACTCTTGCTTGGCTTTTTGTGCTGAAGATTAGTATTCTACCACTTGGGCCATACCTCCACCACTGTAGTTTTGCTACTTAATTAGAGATGAATCAGATTTAGCTGTCATTATTGGCTGTAAATCTCAAACCTCATATCTCATTCTCCTGAGTAGTTAGGATCACCAGTGAAAACCACCAGTTTTTATAGGAATACTTAAAAAGTAGGAATCATATAAACTCATTTTTTAAATTCAACTTTATTGAAATTTAAAAGGCTGCTCATTGAAAGTGATCCTTAAGAAAATAGAAAGGACAAATATAAATTAATATAAATATAAATATGCAGGTTTTGGTGAAAAATCTTGTATTCATATAAATAATAAATACTATAATAATAGAAGAGCAATTGGACCAGCCAAAATAAACAAAAGATTTGAAAAGATTTACATAAAATATTTTAAAATGATCAAAAAAATTACTACATGTAAAAGTCTCATGATTTCTTATAATTACGTTGTAGGAAAATATAACTAGGATCCATGAAGATAACAAAAATGATAATGTGAAGTTTATAAATGATGTGGAGTAACTGAGTTCTCATATGTTGTGGGAAAAGAGGAAAACTTACTCAGTCTCTTTGGAAAACTGTCAGTCTCTTACAAAACTAAGCACAAGCTTTAACATAGTGAAGCAATTTATCCTATGTCCTGTTTGAGATGCCTTGTACTCATAAACTGGTTGCTTAAATGGCAACTCGTTTGTACAATTACTTAAAGATAATTTCATTGTCTCTGCATAAGCTTATTATTCATACATTAATATATTAGTAGACATATGGATACTTTTCTAGTTTGGGCTATTGTAGAAAAAGTTGTTACAGCATTATTTTTAACCAATGATTTAATATGTAAATATGTTTAGATTTTTTTAGGTTAATTGGTACCGAGCATGTGCCCTTCCCTATCCGATTTCAAATAACCAAATATGCATATATCCAATATATCAGATAATAACGTGAAATATTGTAACAATATGAGATAGCCAAGGGACAGCAAAAGAGATGAGACAATCCCACCTAATTTTCACAACATCCTTCACCATAGGAAGTTATTCTTGTCCACATCTTTCACATGATAAAAGTCAATTTTAAAGATCACCATGAATATTTTTCTTGTGTTAAGTATTCAAGGATTATTTAGGATTTTTTAAAAGAAAATTTAAGAAAGGAAAGGAATTTTCTGTTTCTATATTTTTAAAGTGCTTTTTTTTTTTGCATTGAGACTCAGTCTAGTTCCTGTGGAGTAAAAACTTGAAAATCAATACCTCTGTAATAGTATGCCATCTCTGGAATTCTGGAATTCTCATTGAGGCTTGTTTTCTACATAAAAACCAGGTCACAAGGATGGCTGGAACTATTATCAAATGTAAAATAAAATCTAGTAAATGGAAAAGCATTTTATTTGTAAATGCAAATTAGAGATAAATACCAGTACTGTGTGCATTCAATTTTTCTCTAAATGTGGTTATTTAAATTTTCTTTTCTTTCTTTAGGGATAAATTGAAAATATATAAAAATACATTAAATGTTAAACAATATTTGAAATATATATCAATATTATAAATGTCAAAATAATATTTGAAACATTTTTGAGAATAGAAAAGTTAATATGTTTGGGACTAGAGATATAATTTTGTTATTATTATAATGATAAGAAAATGTCACCACGTTGATGACATTATATTTTTACAAAAACAAACTTTATCAAAAAGAAACTTTCCACAGGAAATATTTGCTTTTCAGCCTCAGATAGCTATGTCTTTTCTGTATTAGGGAGAATCAGAGTACCATTTTCAGTGGCGTCCCCAATGGGTTTGAGTGTTCCTTCCTCAGCATTGACTTACTTCTCTTTAATTAGTATTGGAAGTAGACAGCCAGCATGTATATGAAAATAAAGTGCATTCACTTTAGCAACTTATGATGTGTATCTAATATTTACAGAAAGAGCTCAGTGTCACATAGCTTTTCCACAGTTAATTTGTGGTAAGAATTTCTGTGTGAAATTCAGAATGTATTCCTGAAGGTAATGGTTTTAATAGAACAAAAAAGGATATGATCGTCAATTGTGCTTTATTTTCAAGACCCAAGTTTTCTCTCTGCAAATTTTGGTAAACTGTGCTCCTACACATTGTCATCAGTAAATATCTAAAGATCCTGATGTATTTGTGCATAGGTGCATACAACATATATATGTGTATAGTTTGCAAACACATATACATATATGCATATGCACCTAATGAATATGTATGTATCAGTATCATATATTTAAATAGACTTCACAATAGTAGTCTGAATAAAAGTACAAGATCTAGATAACCATTGAAATTCACTGAAAACATTGGAAAGAAGTAAAATATTTAACTATAATATTACTGTCAAGAAATCAGAAAACATTCTATATGAGAGACCACATGAAATTTTATGGTGAAAATTACTTTGGGGACCAGGCATGGTTGCACATACCTGAGTGATGACTCAGTAGTCTGTTTCTGAATAGGGAATCAATAGTCCAAGCCAGAATATATATCGATTTATGCATAGAGAAACTTGTCTGTATAAATAATGATATTTTTTACAAAGAATATTTTAAAAAATTGAAGACCTTTATTCTTGACATGTAACTTAGGACTAAGGAGTAAGTTTGGATCTCTGGGCAGGTAAACAGCTTGTGCATATGCAAAGAACAAAAGCAAACATATAAAAGATATCTACAGTGCTGATATTTTCATTCTGGCAAGTGGATATTTTATGACATTTTTTAAACACATAGTGATAAATGATATCTCTTTGGCTGTCGTTTTTTCTTAATAAAAGCTGACAATCCCACTTCATTATTTATCTGAACTATCAGATCCTTCCTCCAACAATCAGAGGAAAAAGATGCTACAATTTTGAAATTGGAAAGAAAAGAAAATAAAGAAACATTACTTCTTGATTCGGCATTTAATATGTAACAGTCAACTAAATGGATTGAACTAATATGAGGTAAAAGGCATGAAGCAGGGTCTTGGAAGAAAAAGATGGTTGATTTCAAGGTTTTTAGAAAATGTATATTCTACTGCTGGATTATTATTTGGTTGTTCACAATCCAAGTGAAAGTGCAGCATCTATGACCCATGCTAACTACTTGAAGGAGAATGATACATTTTAGGCCAGACCTTTGAGAGAGAAAAGATAAGCAAACATACAGCGTTCAATCCTATGTTTGATTGACAGGGATAAATAAAAGGCACCCCTTTGTACATCACTCTCTTAACAAAATACAATTTAAAAAATTCTATGAATATAATGGGTAAAACACAGTGTCCCAATACACAAATCCCTTCAGAGACTTGCAGTAACACAGGTTTCTCTAAGTTTGTACATAGAATCAACAAATGAAAGGCCTGAGACAAATTTTATGATATTTTTTTTGTATTTATACACTGCTATATTGGAAACTAAGAAAGTAATATATTGTCTTAATCTACTTTAAAATGAGAATAAGTCCATGGGGTATGCTTCTGTTTAGCATTTTAGAACCAAACCAAATACATTCACCTCACCTAACATGGACACTGTGGAGAGTAAGTTCTTTGCCAAGTTTTATTATCCCTTTTAATGAGCTTCAATACAATGTTGATTCTTAATTACTAAACTACACCATTTAATTTACAAGCACAGAATTGGAAATTACATTTTCAGGTTTTCTTCTCTTTAACAGGTAATGGGCAACTCATTGTCTATACGTCTATACAAGTTGCTGAAGCTCAACACTTCTGCTACCAGAGGTTGAAAAGACTAATCTTTACCTTCTCATCTGTTTTGCAGGCTTGTATAGTGATTTAACAATGAAGCAATACAGTTAGATTCTATAGAAGAAAACTGCCATGGATGAGCAAAATACACTTATGCCATCATTTGGCATTACAGAGGGAAAGTAATAATACATTTCAGCATTTTTTTCCCTTTCAAAACGTCCTCCTGTTCACGAAGCCATCAGTGACAATAGAGGGGGCAGTGCAGGAATTACAATGAAGACTGGCATGAGTAGAGTCTTTCCAGTCTTCCACTGAACTTCAACTTTCATGTGAAAAATAAAAGGATTGTAAAATCTTTTAGAGATGGTCAGGAAACACATGACTGACAATCTTCCACTTCAAATGTAGCTACTGAACATTTCAAACAGAGAAGCTCATTAGTGCAACTCATTACAGCTCAACTGTGCACCAGAATGGCAACAGATACACCATTGACAGTGATTTCCACTGTTTCCTTATACATTCTAGTAAAGACTATATTATGATTTTAATTTCTTGTGGTTGTGCTGATAGAATCTACTAGTGAATGTACATATAATGAAAATGTTCAAAACACAGACACACACATATACAGAAGATTCAGATCATCAACTATGTAATTGTAAATTTAAAGAAACATTGAAAATCATTTCAGAGGTCTCTTAAAAATTAGAGAACATCAAATTATTTTCAAAATGATATGTAGACAAATGCAATAGACACCCCTGACCTAGATCCGCATGTATGCCACAAAAATACGTTTTTTTAAAAGAATGATTTAGTGAGTTTTCAAACTCCATATGTCTACTAAGCTAATTAAGCCAATTAGAGTCGGTCATTAGGAAGTAGTCTGTTTTTCAGTTACTGAAAATCAAACTCAGCGGTGGATTCGTTCATTAAAAGGTACTTTGTTGAAGCAAAATAAATGCATTACAGGGTTTCTTCTATTTTATTGATTCTATGAGAACAGGTAAAAGTATTATTTAAAATGTACAGCATCTTGTTTTGAGAGATACATATTGTAGAATCACTAGATTTAGATAATGAATTCATGAATTACCTTACACTATTGCTTTTATGATGAGAATATCTTAGCTTCCCCTCTCGATGTTTTTCAAGACTATAGTATATTATAAACCGTTACCCTGATATAGAATATAAGAGGCTGATTAACTACAGTCATCATGCGATGTAACAGAATATGCTGATGTTCCTTTAGTATATTTCCCAGAAGAGTGACTGCATGAGCCACAGCCAGAGAGATTGAATAAATGAATATGAATAAAAGTAAGTGACTATTGTCACTATTTTCTATTCAGTCTATCTCTCTGGCAAGCATATTGAGCTTTTAGACTTCCAGTCAGCCCAGGTTTACTCAATTGCTTTGTCAAGAGCTGACCTACTAAATGTGCTGTAAGCTATGGATATAAATCCAAATGTCATCTTTCCAAGTGGATAAGTGCTGTAGTAAAGAAGATTTTGAACACCTTGGGAGGAATATTTCAAGATATACTATATTCATAAACTGATTTCATGAATGACCACTCCTTTGTACAACTACTTAAAGATAATAAAACATTCCACAACTATTCCAAAATAAAATATTTAGAATGCTTTTTAAAAAGGGAGTTTTGCCCTCTTGAAGTGGCTAGTATCTGGAATGCAGGTGAGTTTGTGATTCACATATATTTATAAATTCCACTTAACAATTTTATATGTGCCAGCATTTGCAGGATTTGGGAAAGAGTATGGAAGCATAAAAAGTCATTTTCCTTCAGATATGACTGAAGCAAGCAGGTATGAGTAAAATATAATACTAAGAAATGCAGAACAACAGACTATTGGTTAAGTTTTAGAGTGCTCTTGTTTGTTCACACATAAGATTTTGCCTGTGATAGAATATATATTTTAACATTTTTGCATTCATTATGGCAATTAAAAAACTGGTAGTTTCATTGGGCAAAGTTTTTATCACTTCTTGGAGTATATAAAATAATAATATGAAAAGAAGAAAAAGCACAAGAATAATTATTCCTACTATATAAAATGATAAGTTAAATACTTGGCATTTTGAAATCCCTAGCACAAGCAACTCAGTCATTGGGTAATTTGTAGCACTGTAGGAAGCCTGTAAGAGAAAAAATGAACTAAATTAGGAATATAAAGATTTAGATTATTCTTCAATCTCTGTGACATACTATTAGGTTTTGATGCTTTTGCTTCCTTTTATAAGAAATTTTCAAGTATCTTTGCTGTTCAAGGAAATTTAAAAAAATCTATGCAAAACTACTTCACTTGTTTTGCTATTACTGTAAGTACATGCTTGGTTCTTAGAAATGTAACAAAAGAGAATGCCTTTTGGGGGGGATAAACTGGTTTTGGCTACGTGATTATTTCAGTGTTAATTTTTGATATGTGTCAAATGGAATCAGACATCCAGTTATTTAAATCTGACTAAAACATAATTTTTTCAAACATTTAGAAAATAAATGCATTAGAAAATCAACACGAAAAGCCAATTACTCATAGATCTTTGACTTCTTCACTACTGAAAGTCTTATTATGTCAATCCATATATAAAGCAATGAGACATAAATTTGTCCTGGGAGCTCTTAAGACGTTTTCTAAGGCCACAAATCATGTAAGCTTTGCAGCTTCTATTAGCAATGTTTGTACAGTGTGCATGTATGCAAATGTGTGGGAAAAAAAGTTCCTGAATGAGGGGCCTCTTAGTTTTGTAGATCAGTTTTCTTTTGTCAGTTTCATAATGTCAAAGCCTCATATGATTTGTTCAAGACTGGAAAGTTTTCCTGATAGAAAGCTTAGCATTCCATAACCTCAGTGTTTCTATAAATGTTCTACAGTAACTAATTTCCTTCACCTAATCTTCAAAACCCATATTTTGAGGTGTGTGTTTCATGGATAGAAGTGATTTATTTCTCCTTTAACACTCTTTATCTGTTTATTTTTTTCCATTCTCCAACATTCAAAGTACACATATGAATGAATACAATATGAATTTGTATTGTGCTCTAAGAACTCAACATAAATCAAAACAGTAAAATTCTAGACTCCAAATTTCTTACCTTAACCCTCAAAATCTGTGTTGTATCTATTTATGCATTTAACAACTTGGTATAATTGCTAAATTCTCCCAAATATTTGGGTCTAAGAATGTACCTGCTAATATTACTGAACTTAGAGTCTCACCCTTCTAAGCAAGCTCTTTACTCTCATTACTTTGCTTTTAGCTTGTTTTCCAGATAGGGGCTTGTGCTAACTTTGACACAATTGGCCCCAGATTGTGATCTTCCTATATCTACTAAAGAAGTATTTGTGACCACATGGATGAATTACTAAACATGGCTTTTATTCTTTTAACTAAATCAAGATGACATGTTTTCCCTTATGTAATCAGTGGCCTTCATAAAATAGAAATGTCTTTCTCGGCTGACTTACTAGAATTAAATATAGTCCTTGGTCTCTGAAAAGTCTTACAGGCATAATTCATGGAGAACTTTGAAGTTATTGATGTGTTAGCTTTGGGGATGTTAAGACTGGAAATCACTCCTGAGCATGCAAAGAAGAGCAGACTCTGTGTTTGCTTAGTCCTCATTTGAATAACAGACAGAATTACAGCAGAATTGATAGACACTGAGTATGGAGAGAAGCTTAATCTTCTTAAGGAAAACATTTTTGAGACATTGGACTGCTTATTTGTAGATAGGTCTGTACTGCATAGTGAAAGTTATTTGGTCATCTTATGAAAATTCCCTTGGATGATTAGCACTGGCAGAAAAATAAAAAACTAAAACATAAAAATATCCCACCACTGGCTAGAAGATTAGACTAGTGGTAGAGTGCTTGTCTAGCATGCACAAAGATCCAGGTTTGATTCCTAGGTAGCACGTACATAGAAAAAAGCTGGAAGTGGAGCTGTGGCTCAAGCGGTAGAGCACTAGCCTTGAGGGAAACCCAAAGGCATTGTTCAGGCCCTGAGCTCAAGCCCCAGGACTGGCAAAACAAAAACAAAATCCCACCACCTCTCATGAAAACATATCATGGGTAGAAAGAAGACTCTTTATGAACTTAGACAGGGGGATCAAGAGGGAAAACAAGTGGGAGAAAATGAGGGAGGGAGGTGACACTGTTCAAAAAGAAATGTGCTCGATACTTATATTACTATAAGCCCTCTGTATGAAACCTTTACAATAAAAATAAAAACAAGAGCTTAGATAAATAGTATACATAACAACATAAGTTTTGAGTCTTTGTCATTACAAAAGAAGATCTCTGACATACAGGGACATAGGAAAATAAAAATGTAAATAGTTATGCCTTTTAAAAATAGAGGTTGGGGCTGGGAGTTTGGCCTAGTGGTAGAGTGCTTGTCTAGCTTGCACAAAGACCCAAGTTCAATTCCTCAGTATCACATACATAGAAAAAGCTGGAAGGGGTGCTGTGGCTCTATCCTTGAGAAAAATCCAAGGACATTGCTCAAGCCCTGAATTTAAGCCCCACAACTGGCAAAAAAATAAATTGAGACTGGATTGTCTCTTGCCATTAAGTGTTTTATATAAAATAGAGGCCAAATAAGAAAATCAGATAAGTAAAATGCATCTAGAGTCAAGGATTCAAATTCACTCTACCCTAATTTAACAGTTAAATGTTTGCACTTTCTTCCCATACATTCAAGAGAACTTAAAGCAAAAGGTGGACATCAGATCCTGGAGTTATGCAATCTATAGCTGAGAAGGATTTTGGCCATGAAGGGCCAGAGGAAAGAACTCCACTGTCTTGGGTTCCCTTAGTTCTGTGAATAACTTCATTTCTCTGTGAGTGAAAGGAGAATTTGGCCTGGATGTGTTCACCTCTGCCCAGGTTCTCTGCAGCAGAGCATGAGAGCACACTGGTTACAAAAGATTCAGAAGATGACAATGATGCCGGATGGAGCTCAGTGTCCCAGAAAAAAAAATGGAAGAAAGAAGTATAAGTTGGGTGGTCATAAAAGATTTTGAGGAAGCTTGTGGAGAGCTAAAGCTGGGAGATCTGCTTCATGATAAACTATTTGTTTTTTCTGAAAGCCATGTCAGCTATTGAAATGATGGGTCCCAATGTGGCCACTGAACGTATTGGAAAGCAAGTGAATGGAGAGGTTCTCCATTGTGAACAAGCTATCAAGGATTGTACCATTAAAATCAAAGACCTCACCTTGCCTGAATTGATAGGGATAATGGATATGTGTTGCTACTGTTTGATAATATGGTTAGAAAGCCATTCACTGGCACAAACAATGTTTAACTGCCATCACATTAATAATTCAAACTTTATAAAAGATTCTGTCTTAAAAGCTTTTGCATTGGAAACTTGAAAATCTGAGCTATTGCAAAAGAAAAAGTTAAATATTTGCCATTTTAGAAGAAGTAGAATTATGTTAATAAAGCAATTCCTGCTGGGCATGGTGGCTCACACCTATAACCCTAGCTACTCAGGAGGCTGATATCTGAGGATCAAGGTTCAAAGCCAGTCAGGCACAAAAGGACCTGATACTCTTATTTCCAGTTAACCTCTAGAAAATGGGAAGTGGTGCTTAGCTCAAAAGTAGAGTGTTAGCCTTGAACTGAAGCACTCAGGGATGGTGCCCAGGCCAATTTCAAGCCCCATGACCCACAAAAAAAGAAATTCCTGAGGTTTGCTGACCACCTTTTTTTTCATTTTGATTGATATAAACCATTTTATGATACCTAATTGTTTTTATATGTGTTGCTAAAAAATTTGTTTTCTGTGTTACTGGAGAACACAAGTATAAAGTATTGAATTCAAGGCCTTATACTGCTAGACAACAGCTCCTCTTCCTCTTGAACTATGCTGCCAACCTAAAAGCAGGTCTTAAAAAACTATGTGACTAGGCCAGGGAGTTTAGCCTAGTGGTACAGTGCTTGCCTTGCATTTACAAAGACCCTGGTTCAATTCTTCAGTATCACCTACATAGAAAAGTCAGAAGTGATACAGTGGCTCAAGTGGTAGAGCTCTAGTCTTGAGGAAAGGCAAAGGACCATACTCATGTCCTGAGTTCAAGCCCAGGACTGAAAAAAACTCAAACCAAAAAATTAGGTGACTACCATGTATGGGAGCAGCATAACTATAGGTTTGAGGCAGGAGACTCAAATTTGATGATCAAAACAAGCTGTATTGATGCTATGGCCTATGTCTGTAAGTCTTGACTGCTGGGAGGGCCCCCATCTGAAAAAAATACTGGCTAAAAGAATTAAGTGCTATTCAAGTTCTATATTACTATGTTTAACAATAAGGGAAAATAGACTCTACCTGGATTTCTAGGCATATCAATGCAAGAAAATTTCTCTTAGCAAGCAGAATCTAGGACATAAAGTATAGTTAATATTTTATCTACAAAACCTCTAAAATGACAGTCTTTACACTATGTGGAAAAATGAACTTTGTAACTAGTAGGCAGAGATAAAATGGGGAAATCGGAAAAGCAAAGAAAGGGGTGGTATTGTCCCCCAAAAAAGAAATGTACTCATTATGTGACTTATGAACCAGCACTTTAATAATCATAAAATTACATAGATATTTAGAATACATACAACCCAGATAAAAATTGTGCATATTTGTGATAAATTCCTTTGTGAATGAAAAAAAGTCTCTCAAAAATGATTAACTTCATTTGGGGCAGGGAAGAAAAAGAGAACAACCACAAAACACAATGCAGAAAATAATAATTCAAGAGAGAGGAGGTTGCATGAAAAATAACTATTAAAACTCTAGAGACCTGTCTTTCTAGTATGCATGAATACCCAGGTTTGATTCCTCCATACCACATACATAGAAAAAAAGCCGAAGTGGAGCTGAGGTTCAAGTGGTAGAGCTCTAGCCTTGAGAAAATCCAAGGATAGTGCTCAGGTTGAGCATAAGCTTAGGACTGGCAAAAAATATTCTAGAGACTTTTGGGGATTCTTAGAAACATTTTTTCTTGCCAGTCCTGGGCTTGAGCTCAGGGCCTGAGCACTGTTCTTGGACTTTCTCCAGGCTAGAGCACTACCACTTGAACCTCAGCTTCACTTCCGGCTTTTTTCTATGTATGTGGTACCAAGGAATCGAACCCGGGTCTTTGTGCATGCTAGGCAAGCACTCTACCACTAGGCCAAACTCCAGCCTCTTAGAAACATTTTTTTTTTTACATTTTTATCTCCAGACCATTTATTATACATGTACACAATCATTACTTGAGACTTGCCTGGCTTGATGTAATGGCATGTCTCTAGAGCTATTGTTCCACACAGAGGTTCAAAGCACAAATGATCAAATCTGCTCCTAATATCTGTCTGGCCCCATTCTATTTAGGATATGACGACACTCTCTAACATGAATTTTAGGGCTATGTTATCTGCTCTACCTATACCTACTTTTCCATTGGTATATTTTCCTACCATTTTCCATTTCCCTTCTCTAATGGAAGCTTTCTTTGTGTTTCTTAGTATATAAAACCCAGTACTTTGCTTTATTTGGTACCAAAGCCTGGTGCAGTCTAAGCTGACATCTTTACATAATTGGCCCTGTACTATCATATGGTACTAGGTGCTAATTTTCTAGCACTAGGTTACCGATGTAGATTCTTCCTTTTTTTTCATGTTCACATGGCATTTCTTTTTGTTGTTGTTTTTGGTCGTGATAATGTATAGAGGGGTTACAATTACATTCGCCAGATAATAGATGCATTACTTCTCACACATTGATATCCCTTGTCATGTTTTTGTCCCCTTTTTCTTACCTCCACCCCTCCCAATAATCTTGATTTCCCCCTTCCTTTTCTTTAAAATAAACAAACATATAAACAATATACCAGGTAACAAAATCAGATACAGTAAGGGGGAAAAAAAGAAATAAAGTACATTAAGAACAACAATCACAGAAGATAAAGCTCTTGTTTCCATATCCTAGAGTTCTTTCATTTTGTCTCATCTTGTATGACCTTAAGAAACATTTTTAATGGGTAGCTAACAGCTGTATTTACAGTGTTTCTTCAAGGCTTCCCTAATATGTAGCCCAACATTGCCAGACAAAGTGCAGAAATCCTATCAAAACATGACTTTTTCTAGGAGAAATATGTTCCCAATAATGCACAGGATAGACTTTAAGCTTAATATGTTTACTACTTATGTGAAGTTCAAATTTGGTTTATTGTCCTGAGTATTATTGTTCATATAATAACCATAAAACCAATAGGATTTTCTTATTTACTCAATTTCTGTTGAATGAATCTGTCTCTCGTTGGTCTTAATTCTGACCAATAACCTTTAAGGGCATTTCTATTCATTATATACCTGAGTATAAATGCCATTTCTAGCTGTTAGTTAGGAATGCAACCAAGTAATAGTTGCCTTCTTTGGGAGGTTCAATTCAATGTAAATGGTTCCTTGTTGTTAGAGAATGAATTTTGCCACACAAGTTTTTCTGAGTACAAGAAATGACATTACACATTTAAATTATTAGAGTGGCAGCAGTTACATTTTCATGGAACTTTTAATAATTGTGTCATAGGCCAGCCATTCTCCCAGGTAAGGAGAATAAAGAAAAAAATAAAGATTCTTGTTTTGTTGGATCTCTCCTTACGATATTGGTACAGTAGCTCACATGTATAACCCTACCTAGGTAGGTAATGTCAGGAGGATTTTAGTTCAAGTCCATCCTAGAGAAAAAGTTTATGAGGTAGAAAGAGCTTTGCATGGTGCTACATCACTGTTATCCCAGTTGTTTGAGAAGCATACCTGGGACCATTTTCCTAATTAGCAGAAGTATTTACTTTGAAATAACTTGTAGCAGTAATGTTAACTTCAGTGACCAGAAAACAAAGGCCATAACGGGCCAATGTAGGCCAGGCACAGTGGCTCATACCTGTAATCCTAGCTACTCAGAAGCCTAAGTTCTGAGTATAAAGGTTCAAAGCCATCCAGAGCACAAAAGGACTTGAGACTCTTATCTCCAATTAACCTCTAGAAAATGGGAAGTGGGGCTTGGCTCAAGGGTAGGGTGTTAGCCTTGAGCTGAAGAGCTCAGGGACAACACCCAGGCTGGGTTCAAGCCCCATGATGCACCAAAAAAAAAAAGGCCAATGTAAGCATACTGCTTCAGTATGAGATCATGAGATCAGAAGGAAGCAGAATGGACATTCAATCAGCTAGAATAACTGTGATTGAGGGATGTGATTGAAGGGAGATGTAATTGATTGGATTAATAGAAATGTGTATGGGCATGTCATCTTATGGAATGATGAGGGTTAGCTGAGGGGAAGCCAGATGAATCACAGGTCCCAAATTTAAATTTTAAACAATCTTGCTCATTAGAATGTAGCTTTGCACTGTCATTAAACAATAAATTTGGAAATCTGAACTAAACTTACCAATGTTTTAACTCAGAGCTTTGCAATACTTCATCTGGCTTGATCACCGCTGGTTCTCTACAGCTTGAGTCACACCTCTAGCTTGGCATTTTTTTCTGATTTACTGGAGATGCAATCTTGAATACTATTTGTCTCAGGCTGATATTACAGCATAAACTTTGCAGGTGTCAATCTCCTGGATAGCTGATTACAGGCCTGAGCCACCAGTGTCTAGAAATTTCTACTAAAATGTCATACACATAGATTCTACAACATAAACATTGCACAGCAAAATACATAGATACATAGAGTATAAAAGCTCTCTTATATGTGAGTCACAAAAAAAGGCACAAAGCACCAACATCCATGGGGATACTACCATTTAAAAGATCTAGAAAAATAAATATCAGATGCCAGTAAAATAGATCAGTAAATTGTTGTGCACAGATTGAAAAAATTGCATAAATGCAGGATGGATGCCTAAACAGTATTCAACAATGTAGCTTACATTTACAAGGTAACAGACATATACATGTTCACCACTGAGAAGGAAAGGCAGGAACAGATTTTGGACAGACAAATCCAGAGAGAATTCACTGTAAGTTTTTATTTATTTATTTTCCCAGGTTCTCAGGCCTAACTTCAAGGCCTGGGCACAGTCTCTGAGCTTTTTCACTCAAGGCTAGCAGTCTACGACTGAGCTATAGCTCAAGTCTTGGGTTTGGTGTTTTTGCCAGTTCTGGGGCTTCAATTCTGGGCCTGGGTGCTGTCTTTATCTCTTTTACTCAAAGCTAGCTAGTCTACCACTTGAGCCATTGCACCACTTCTGGCTATATTTTCTGTGATTAATTGTAGATAAGAGTCTCAAGGATTTTCCTGCTGGACTGGCTTTGAACCATGATCCAAAAATCTCAGCCTCCTGAGTAGAATTACAGCCACCAGTGCCCAGAATGTCTAGATTCTTGGCAGTTAATTGAAGATAAGACTAACATTGACTTTCCTGCCCAGTGTGGCTTTGAACTGCAATTGTCAAGTGTTAGCCACCTGAGTAGCTTGGATTAAAGATGTGAACCACTGGCAGCTGGTTCATGTTATTATTTTTAAATAAATAGACAAATCATGAATGATCATTGTTGGAATGATCATCTATTATATATATATATATAATTTTTATAATTCTTGTTCAGATCCAATACTTGGTGCCTTAATTGCTATGTTGGAAACTTCTTGAATGAATATCTTTTGTATAAATCATGACTTTTTTCCAGGGGAGAGAGGTGGTTTCTTTGAGTTAATCACTAGAGATATATTTCCTTTTGTCTTCCTTTGTGAATGCCCAAATATCTTTCTTAGGATGTGACTTTTGAAAAACTCTGAATATTCTGTTTCTTTAGTAGAATAGATGTGTCAGCCAGAGTCTGGTATGGTTAATGCTTCACTTCAGGTTAATTATTGTCTTGCTTGTTTATGTTATATAACTATAACATTTTCCTCTGAACTGTTGTGTTTACCTGGATGACATCTTTGTTTATAACTACCTGCAAGTAACTGCATTTTGTCCAGCTGTTATTTTTATTCAATGAAATGTCCCAATTTTCTGGATGCTTGATACCAATGCCAACTGTAAGTTTTATAATTGCTTTTGTTTCAGCCAGTCTTGTTAAACCTATCAGGGTTGTTTGAACCTAGAAATATTTCCAAACCCTGAAAGATTTTTCTTTCCAAATGTCAGGCAGTTTCTTATCATAGCCTAATAACTTTAATTAAATTGTCAGTGTTCTTTCTCCAATTGCTGCGAATTTAATGACAATGTAATGCATTTCCTCAGTGAACCTGACTAGTACAATAGATACATTTTTTTAAATGATGAAGGGTTTTCTCAGCTCAAAACCTTGTTACCTCTTCCAACTAATGATAAAGTATTTTTACTTAATGATCTTGTTAGATGGCAACTCAACTTGACCTTAGCTCAGAAAGGAAATAGAAACGGGTTTTGAAATTTTAGGTTCAGTAACTTCCTTTTTTAGAGATGCTATGCTTAATTCAGAGTGAGAAGAGTGGGGTCCATTCAAGTTAAATTTTTTACTTCCTTGTCAAAAGATGGCCTCACTATGTTACTCACTAGACACTTTGTTGAAAATTAACTATCCAACTTGGGAAAAACTGGAAGAGAACAAAGAAAAGCATGCGATATCTTTACTGGAGTGTTGTTAAGCAGAAAAATGCACTTTCATATTGTTCATTTTAGTCTTTTTTGGTAATATGAAGAAGATTAAAAATATCCAGATAAATTAAGTCAGAAAATAGAAGCAAAGTTCTTTGGCTGTATATCCAAGAATATGTAGGTGGTTCTGCTTTTATATTCTTGAAGAATCTCTAAAATGAATTCCATATTGATTGGACTTATTTATATTCCCAGAAACAGGGTATAGAGTTCTATGCCTCTACATTCTTGACAGAATTCATTGTTTATTTTCTTGATGATAACTTCTTTGACCATAACCAGGATATATAGAATCACCATAGTGTGTAATAAAGATAGGATAAGAAAAATGTGATATATATATATATATGTGTGTGTGTGTGTGTGTGATATGTTTAATGTATAAATTGGAGTGATGGAATAAAATAAGTCTAGAAAGCTGTGCTATTTCCAAAGCAATCTAAAAGTGTTAGGCATTTGAAAATAGGTTTACCAAACCCTCAGTTTAATTTTAAGTATGTTCTAAAATCTAGGTGCCAGTGATTGTATATATAGATTCCCTACTTGATTAATTGTTTGTTAAACATGACATTTGAAATATGATGTAAAAATCAATGTTAATAAATTCTTTAATAAAAAAGAATTTGGACAACAACAACAAAAAAGGAAAATAGGTTTACCTCAATCAATATAGTTACAATATTGACTTTCATAAGTCATTTCATTTGAGAAAAATGAAAGAAAATACCTTTTCTGAGGTGCTCATCAGATGTATAATTTATAATTGAGTTGCAACTAGAGAATGCATTTGCTATGTACATACACTAAAATTATTTTTTGCATACTCAGTATAAATGCTGTTTCTTAAAGCTCACAGAAAGTTTGTCTCAATCCAGGGTTTGACAGCATAAAACTCAGAACATTACCTGTGGATTTACCTTATATTCCTGAGTGGACTGTGGCTGTGACTGAGTGATCAAAACTGAACTGGAGGCAAATCCTCCTTTCTCTAATGAGTATTGGGTGGCTGTGGAACCTGGAATTGCTATGTCTACAAAGACATTGATTGCATCAAGACTCAACTAGTAAAACATACTTATTTTCAGTTTTGATGCATGAACAGATAAACCTGGTAGTACAGTTGTGTTTTAAGAATACTGTGATACAAAGATCAAAGTATTTTTTTCTCCTAAGGCTAAATTATTCAAGAGTTAAAAATATATCATAAAGGGCATAGGCCAGTAATTTTAAAAAGCTTGAGTTCATGTATTTTTTTTACTAATTCCAGTTGAATGTTTTCTGAAAAAGTACTCAAATTTTGTGGTTCCTAAGCTTGAAAATGAGGACAATATATTTAATATAGTATTTGGCAAACTTTTCCATGTAAGGCTCAGGAGATAAATGAGGTAATTTGTATTTATGTTGTGGTTGGTAAAAATTATCTTTATGTTGTATATTCAATTTGAAGCACAGTAAAAATTATTCTTAAAAATAATCTTTTTAGCTTGAGTAATAATTTGAAATAATTTTAGAAGCTATTTAACCTTGGCTCATAAACCTAAGATGATGGTTATGATTTCTTTTTGCTGGTCCTCTAACTTTAGCTAAGGAACTGGACACTGTCCTGAACTTTTTTTTTTTTCCTCTCAAAGCTAGCACACTAACAGTTGAGCCAAAGCTCTCCTAGTGTTTAGGGTTACTTGTGTATTAGTCTCATGGACTTCCCTGACTGGGTTGGCTTCAAACTTTTATCCTGAAATCTCGACGTCTTCAGCAGCAAGGATTGCAGATGTGAGCCACTATCCCTGGCTGTTGTGGTATTGTTAATGTAACATCTTGTATTAAATTTTCTCAAAAATTGATGCAAAATATTTTCAGCTGTTTCAGTACAGAACTTTGAGAGCATTGTGAAAAATGTAAGCTATGTTTAGGGGATTCTAAAACGTTTAGAATAACTCAAAGTTGTGCAATCAAATTATATTTAAAAGTTAAATGATATCTTACTGATAAATAAAATACTAAATGTAATATTTATTGTGAATACATTTAGACTATCATTGAACTTCTCAAGTATATGATTTCACAGGAAGATGCAACTTACTTCCATTGGCAGAGCTGTATATGCTCTCTGAACCATTGCTCTGCAGTAAGTTCAGACAGCGGCATAGTTCCCATTCTCTAATGCTGTGTAACAGCTATACTTAAATGTTTTATCTTAAAGACACAATATTCACTTTGAGTTTTCATACATTTTCAAGCCGCTCAAAGTTGATTTGTTTTCCTCTGTTATGATGTCAGCTGTAATAGCTAGAATAGCTTCAACGGGTTACTGAATCTACTTTTCAAAAATCTATTCACCTGGCTGAGGACTTAATGGTAGTTACTGCCTAGTAACTCATGCAGGCTCTTTAACCAGTGGCCTCGGTGTATCTCCATGTGGGCATCCTCATGGGACAACCTGAACTACTCATAACATCTTCACTGTTTTCCAAGGGCTAGTAATCTAAAAGCAACCTGAGCTCAAAAAATGAAATCACAAGGATTTCACGTTACCTAGATTTAAGAGAGAAAACATAGATCCCACCATCTTTAAATGGAGGGACTTGGAAGTTCCAATGTAGCTAATTTTTTATGAAGAAAGTTTACTTGCTCACTGTTTACCCTGTGGTCAGAGTTATTAGGTGGTGTAGAACCCTGAAATCCAAACTCTTAATGGGAAATTGATATTAGTAAATTCTGTTTTAATGACTAAAAAGATACCTAGATAGTAGAGCATCTAACTGCTTGGCCACAATCAAAGTACTGATGAGTATCAATAAGTACTTATCTTGCTCATTGTCCGTGAAGATGGTGGATGTTCATATGCTTCCTCTATGCACTGCTTTCCGTGCTTCTCACGGACAAAGGACAGAGTGAGATACCTATATTCTGGCAAACTTAGAACCCTTTTAAGGTGCATAATTTTCTTGAGAGTAAGGATCCCCAACACCTTGAAAAGACTGGTATTGTCAGTTCAAAGAGCTATAGCAGAATAGTAGCATCGACTGAAAAGTGTATTTCTCAGAGTTCTGAGGCTTTAAGACTAGAAACGTTTGCTGAATGAAGGCTTGCTTCCAGGCTGGAAACTGTTGATTTTTATTCTTACATGGTGAGAAGTGGTTTAAGTTTACTTCATTAGAAACACTCATTCCATTTATGAGGGCTCTATCCCACCTACATAATAAATTCCAATGTTCTCATGATAGGGATTAATATTTCTAGTTAAGAATTCTAGTGATAAAGCATTGGGTCCATAGCAATATAGTTAGTCCTTTAAGGCACATTAGATGAGAAATTATAATTTACTTCCATGGAAGGATTATGTAGTATGTAAAATCTCTAGAAGATGCCAGTAAGTATTTAAATGAAGAATAAATAGTTGTGCTATAAACTAATACCATTAGATTGTTTGTATGTATGCATTTTTATTTTAATTTTCTTAATAAATTAAGTTGTTATTCTAAGGAGATTTGGGAGAAATGTAGAAATAAATGTGTTTAAATAACTATTTTGAGCCAGAAAATTCTCTGAATTTTACAACCCTGGAATTATATCCCCAAAGAGGTGCACTAGGATTTTGCTTGAATTTTCTACTAAAACATATGCTTGAGGATATATAACGTGGTATCAAAATTTTCCTTTAAAAGAATAGGTGTGTGCATAAACAAGATACTTGTAAATATATATACTTAAATATTATTTCATTAAAATACTATCAACCAACCAAATCAATTACATTTAGCTAAATGTTACTCAGTGAAGAATTTCATTTTCAATATATTATCTATTAAGTCTTGTGATAATTTGGGTAAATAGCAGTGAAAATAACAGAAAAAAATCAATACTGTGATGAGCTTACTTTTTGTGGAGAAATTCTGTCACATATTTTCACATAAATGTTTTAAAATATATATTGAAATATGTATATTAAAAAGTAAAGCATACAGTACTTTATAAAGCTTAGAGAAAAAAACATGTTCTCATTATTTTAAGATAATTGATATTTCCTATGTTTTCTTTCTTGCCTGGAGAATGGTAAATATCTAGGTAATTGACAGCTCTTTATTGATTAATGAATAGATAGTTAACATCATTTACCTAAAGCTATAATAATGACTGCATTAAGAACCAAATATCATATGTGGAACTTTGGGACAAATGGTAGAGTGCTAGTTCTGAGCAGAAAAGCTCAGAGATAGTTCCCAGGCCCAAGTACAAGAGCTAGGCCTGGTACACCCAAAAATTCAAATATATTTGATATCAGAGCATGTAAAATGGAGAGGTATTAACATTAGACATAAATTATTAAGATGCAAATGAGTTATGGATGATAGCCCCAATGAGTGTTTAGAATTTACATCAAATTTTATACTAATATACTTGTTGGTAATAGTATGTTAAAACAAAACAAAACTTTATGAGTAATTCATTATGCATTAATTATATATTCTTTTCCTTAAGATAATGTAATTAGCATCAAAATTTGACCATAGTATATGGGAGCATAATTAAAAATAATTTTAGTTAAATGAGTATATAATAAGTGATGTATGTAAGACTACATCTAGCATCATAATCAATGAGGGAAGCAAAGATTTCCCCTCTCAGATATGGTACTTTTCACACAACTTATCTACCCTAACATTAAAGCAAATAGAAAAATTCAAGAAAACAGTAATAGACCTATTAAAACATTGACTTGGTAGTGAATAATCTTCCAACAAATAGTCAAAATGACTTTTCAAGTAAATTCAACCAAATACTAAAATATTGAGACAAATTTTTAAAAATATTTTTGTCCGGGGGGCTGGGGGTTTGGCCTAGTGGTTAAAGTGCTTGCCTAGCATGCATGAAGACCCGGGTTCGATTCCTCGGTACCACATACATAGAAAAAAGCTGGAAGTGGTGCTGAGGCTCAAGTGGTAAAGCTCTAGCCTTGAGAAAGTCCAAGGACAGTACTCAGGCCCTGAGCTCAAGCCCAGGACTGGCAAAAAAAATAAATAAATAAAATATTTTGGTAATATATAGAGGGGTTACAATTTAATTCATAAGGTAGTGAATACATTACTTCTTGAACATTGTTACCCCTTCCATGTTTTCCTACACTTTCCCTCTCCCAAATGTCTCCCAAATTGTTAAGTTCTGGTTTGAGGAGGGGCAATGTTGGAGAGGGGTTGACTCCCGTCAAGATTCTCTGTATACATAAATGGATATGAGAAAATAAATAATTAAGGCTAAGAAAAATTGGGTAGTTTCCAAAGAAATCAATTAATATATTGCTAGTTTCATCATCATTATTATAATTATTTTCATTTATTTAGTCATAAAGTGTTCTTTTTGCCACAAGTCTGAATGTGCTCAATCAAAAGTTGTTAAAAGAATAGTGAAAGACACCTTCTAACACTGCTACTTGGGTAAGTAGGTTTGAACACATGCATCTGGAAATGACACCAGCACACAGGGTAGAGCATATTTCAAAATCTAGATAATATTCCTGTCTTCTAAAAGTATCAGAGATTAACTTTAGGCATCAGGGAAAAGGATATGGATAGAGGCACATGTCCAATTATCTGGGAAGTTTTGAATCTTTTTGTGTTTTGTTTTGTTTATATGTTATTTTAATGTATAGAGGGTTATAGTTACATTCATCAGGTAATGGGGGCATTACTTCTCAAACCTTGATACCCCTTCTCATGTTTTTGTCTCCCTTTCCTTCCCTTTGTCCCCTCTCAATTGGGATCTTTTTTAATTTTAAGGTTCAGTACGGATTTGCTTGAGTAAAACCTCATTCAAGTAGAGGGAGAGAAACACTTCTTGTTCTCTGTAGTCAAAGACTCAAAGTCTTCTCAAAATTTGAGAAGCTTTCTTCTATCCCTTGAGTAAGTTTTCTATTTCTTTGGCTTGCACTTGTTCTCTTGTGTTATATAAATTTGGTCTTTCAGTTGTGTCCCATAGGTTTTGCATGATCTGTTCATAGTTATTACTCATTTGAATCTATTATTTCAATAGTGTACCTAGCTTGACTTGAAGCCCAGTCTG
The DNA here is from genome assembly GCF_031878675.1 of Megascapheus bottae. Taxonomy (NCBI): domain Eukaryota; kingdom Metazoa; phylum Chordata; class Mammalia; order Rodentia; family Geomyidae; genus Megascapheus; species Megascapheus bottae. The sequence continues at coordinate 32,091,903 of NC_143517.1, read as the reverse complement.
TTTTCATTTTGATCCATTCTGAGTTTTAAAATTTCATTTGAGTTTGTGATTCCAGGAATTTCAATTTTTAAAAAGAATTCCTAAATCATCATTGAATTCTTTGTACATCTCCATTGTCTCCATTTCATTCAGAAATTCAAAACTCTTTACATTTATTCATATATTTACTCAGGTCCTCTTTAACTTTGATGAGCTCCTTGTATATAATATATGCTTACTTTCTTCCACATTCATTCAACTAGTTTGCTTCCTTTAATAAACTTATTTATTCAAAAAAAAGAATAGTGAAATTCAAAAAGTACTTATGCAGAGCATAGAAATTTGGCTTTGGCTTCAATTGTCATTGATGCAGGATTGAGAAATAAGGGAAAAATGAGATTGAGTTTTAAAATGCAAAACATTAACTAAAAGACTAAATGCCCAATGGATTGAATCATATAGAAACCTGGTTATAGAAATGTGACACGTACTGCAGAATACCATCGTAAGACATAGTGAATTATTTTTCTGGTTTGAACTAATAAAAAAAAACTATTTATTTACTGGAAGTATTCATCTTATACTGAAAAGCCAATGAGAGTTTATTTCTCTTGCTGAGAAAAAGACTGCATTCACATCAGAGACTAGTCATTCTGCCTGATGCAAATAATAATAATAACAATAATGATAGAAATAACAATAATAGAGCCTAACAATTTGATGATCCCAGCTGTTTTCCTCTGGAATGATGATCATTTATCCATTTATATTTTTCTTTTCTTGGTCAGTGGTTGTACTGGCTATAGTTTGACTAAATAATAGTGATCTTTGACTCATGCTGCCATTTGAATAGTGAGAAACTTTTAGAGATAGAGTCTAGAGTAACTTACAGTTATATGGAGGCAAGCCATGAAGAGGAATCTTGATATTATGATGTATATCCTCTCTTCTCCCTCTATTTTCTTTTTCTCTAAAATTGTGAGGTGAGCAATTTGTTCCACCAAATCTCCAACACAAGTATAGCAATACAGTAAATGAGTAATGCATTAAAACTTGCCCACATGTGGGTGCAAATAAAAAATTCCTCATTATAAGTAGATTATCCCAGTGATATTGTTACCAAAGTCAGTTCACACACCATTTTTCCAAGACATTTGATAAATCAAAGTCACAGGACGTTTATGACAGAGTGAGTAAATCAGCTATTCTTAACTATACTCAATGTTCAAAAGAACTTTCAATTATGTTTTCAAGATTCATGGCAAGATGCCCAGTTCAGATGACTTAAACTCTGCATGGTGTCATCAGCCAACTTTCTAATTTCTGGTCAGCATGCTCAATCTGTGAAGCCATCAGCATTACCCTGTTTCTTTCCTCTTTCCTGCTCATGCTGTGACCACTTAAATTGAAAGCTTAGCTTATAAAATCATTATTCATCCTTTTTGGTTGCTAAGTATCTTCTGTAATCACAAGTATTGTGTACCTTAGTCATCTGTTTGTGTTTTTCTTGTTTGATACAGTGAAGGGTTATATGAATCAATCAATCCAGTAACTTAAATGAAACTTTGAATGTAAATATGTCCTTTGATATTTTAAAACTCTACATTTTACTGAGTAACTACAAACACAGCTACTACTTCATGATTTTCAAATAACTGCAAATAACTGGCTTATTCTTTTATAAAATACACAGACTGGACTATGTGGGCCTTCAAATTGGTGCCTTTTCCTTTATCCAGTTTGGCTACAAGTTTTACTGTTGACTTTGTCAACTGATAGTAAGTGGCATTTCATGGTTTGCGAACTTGAAATGGACTACCATAGGATTCCTTTCCAGGCATTAAATATAACTTTGAATTTTTTCTTCAAGCATTTAGTAAGAGAAAATGTAGGCATTAGTGAATGAATTTTGAGATATTAAAAGTGAGCACTGCTGTACTAATAAATGTGCAACGACTGTTTGAGCAAGAATCTTACTGTTTTCTTTGACTTTTCTAAGGTAACGCAGAAATAAATAACAACATGTATATGCCCAGGGCACTAAAGTTAGTGATCATGATTATCATGGTATCAAAATAAGCTATGTATAAAGAAAATATTGTGACATATGTAATTCTTGATTTTTGTCATCATTGATGGAAAAGAAAAATGATGAGAATAATTTTTGTGGCATCTCAAATCCATGTAATGATGACATGCAAAACAAAGTGCTAAAAGGAGATTTGTAAAAGGGATAACTTTTACTTGTATGAGCATAGGTACTTAAAAAGAAGAATAATCTTAATTCTTTCTATAGTTTTTTTGGATTCCAAAACATTTAATTCTGCTTTAATTTTAATAATTTGCTTTCTACTACTGGGATTAGGATTGTTTTGTTGCTCTTTTTCCAGGAGCTTTAAGGTGACACATTAACTTGTTAGTTTGCGATTTTCCCAACTTGTTGTTGTAGGTACTCAGCGCTATAAATTTTCCTCTGAGTACTGCCTTTGCCGTGTCCCAAAGGAGTTGGTATTTTGTGTGCTCCTTTTTGTTATATTTCATAAACTGTTGGATTTCTGTCCTGATCTCTTCGATGACCCATTGGTGATTCAACAATGTGTTGTTCAGTCTCCATGAGTTACAGGGTTTTCGTTGGTGGAGATGTGTGTTCAGTTCCAATTTGATAAATAATTATGATAATTATGGCTAGAGGCTTATATACATACCTGGCTTAGTTTGGGAGGAGGAGAGTATAAGGAGACAAAATGGGTTTGTTTAGCAAAGACAGGTCAGCTTGTTGTGACAAGGAAGTTTGTGATGTTTGTTTACATAGGTAAGGACTATTTTAATCTTTTTTTGTGGTTATCTATCTGTATTGAGAAGGAAATTATAGAACATTTTCTTTTGGTGCCTTTTTGGGAAAAAATTCAGCCTGAGGAAGGAATTGATGGTAAGCTAATTTCCTAGATGTTTCTGCTTTTAGGTTGATGAGACATAGAATTTTTCGACACTCAAATATCTTCCATGGTAAAACGTTTTCACACCAATTCAATGCTTTTTAATGAGTTTCTACAGTTCTCTCATTTTCTGGGCAATGTATTTGAGACAGAACAATTTTAAGTATAATGGAACAAACTGTTGACTTTGGGATGATTCCCAAGACTGAATATGTTATTGATTATGTTATTACCTTGGAGAATTTAGAATTATTCTCTTGAAATTATAAGTTGCAACACTTGGAAAAGGAGTCCTTATCACTGAAGTCTTAAAATATATGCTGTCATTTGTAGTACAAGAGGGTCCAGAATTGTGATTTTCCTTAGAAAGTGGAATATTTAAGGAATAAGGGCAGCATGTATCTGAAGCCACATGGCCACAGAAAAATAAGCAGATATGCACATGCTTTGCTGGAACAAAAATTAAAAGACCAGTGTTGTTCAGGAATAAGTTCTGAATAGAATTCCTGGTTAACAGATTTACTGTTGTCTTTCACAATGCCTGTCTATCACTCATGTTCTATATTTTAACACTTGTCTTTCTCAGGCCATGAGAGTAAAACAAATTTTGAAATTCTGAGTAGACATAGCTAAGATAGGGAACCAACTCAGATGCTGCTCATTAGATGAATGGATCAAGAAGATGCAGTATATATACACAATGGAGTTCTATGCTGCCATCAGAAAAATGGCATTGCCTCCATTTGTAAGGAAATGGAAAAGCCTGGAAGAAATTATTTTAAGTGAAGTAAGCCAGACCCAAGGAAAATTAGGTTGCATGGTTCCCTCATTTGTAATAACTAGAATAAGTCTATGATATTCTTAACAGAGGATCTCATTAACCCAATTGCTAAGTGCATAGGACTATATATAATGAAGCATGTCAACATGAAGTGAAAGAATAGGAAATAAATGGTTCTTATTATATCCTGTATGGAGTTCTTTTTTTATTCTTTCTTAGTTTTGTATCTTGTGTCTTGTATATATGTTTATTCAGTCTGTGGGAGAGAAAGGGAATTATAGAAACAGCAGGACAAAATATGAACTAATAGAACACTCTTAGTTGCTTGACACTGTGTTGAAAATTAACTCTACAACCTGGGTTGGAGGGGAACTGTGAAAATTAACAGTGCTTAAAAACTATGGGGGAGGGAAAGAGGGACAAAAACATGAGAAGGGGTATCAATGTTTGAGAAGTAATGCACCCACTACCTGACGAATATAATGGTAAACCCTCTATACATTCCCCAACTATAAAATACAATAAAAAGGGAAAAACAAGGTAATTACCTTTCTTATGTAACAGTAACTCCCTGTGCATCACCTTTTCAATAGAGATAAGAAAAAATTTCCCTTCCCACCCCCAAAGAGAAATGCTAGGTAGAAAAGTTCTGCAGCCTGATACTGGCATTTATGATCATCAGTTTATTTCCAGGCCAAGTTATTCTCAAATATGAGACCATATGAGGTATAGGCACTGTTTTTTGAGATTTTGATAGATAGATGATAGATCGATTCTCAACATATATACATTTATTATGAAAAATACATTTATTATGAAAATGAGTGTGTATATATATACATATATTCCCAAAATACATGTATTTGAAGGACCTAATCTGTAGAATCAAGCCTTGATGGTATATTATAATGTTATATTGGTATTTAACCTACAAAGAAATACAAAGTTAGAATTTTCCACTCACTAACTTTAGCTAAATAAACAACTTACTTTTTACCATAAAATTCTTCTTATTTACAAATAAACCTACCAGTAGGAGAGGGAGGGGAATTTTTCTTTTCTGCTTATAGATACCATACCCTTTAATATGTTTATTGACTAGTCTTGGCCAATGAGCAAGTCTAGGATTTGTATCAGCACTGTTAGCATATCAAAAAGGTTAGTTGAAGAATGACAGTTTAAGAAAGAAGTCATTAAGGAAAAAAAAAGAAAGATGAAGAGGGTAAGTTAAAACAAGCAAGCTTTAGTCTTTCGTTCTCTAAATAACAAGGGTGAAGTCTGCTTAAGGTGAAAAGATGTTTTCAGGTATGTTTTATATGCATATATACATATTAAAGAATCTATATAATCTATCTATTATCTAGGAGGAGAAAAATTTTAAGGGGAAAGCAAACAAAATATGAATTGATTCAAGTGTTTGGAAAAGCTTTCCACCAATGTAAGTCTGTCATCTGTAAGTTGTAAGCCACGATCCATAAAGCCTCTCCCTTTCCAGTGATTTATATGGCTTATTTTTATCAAAAATCTTGATGTACACCAGCTCTCTAGGCAAAAGAATAGATGAGTGTGTTGTTGGTTAGAAAAGAGAAGGCCATGACTCAGCACATGTTGATTCTATGCATGGCAGTGAGTTTTATATAGCCAGTCATAATATCCCATTTTCATTCGTCTCTACAAGACTCATTTGATTCAGGAAAAAAACATGTAGAAAGGCCAATAGGCAAACATTATTCTTAAAGGATTTTATTATGCATTTTGTTGCGGGTATTCCAGACCAAGATGAAAGCAATGCTTCTGGCTATTTAAGTCAAGTTTCTTGACAGATTTCTTAGTAGTGGACTTGGGCGCTTTCCCTGAACTCTTTCTGTCAAGGCAAGCACTCTATCGCATTGATCTACAGTACCACTCTGGTTTTCTAGTGGTTAATTGGAGATAGGAATCTTACTGACTTTCTTGGTCCAGCTGGCTTTAAACTATAATCCTTAGATCACAGCCTCCTGAGTTGCTAGGATTACAGGCATGAGCCTACCAGCTCCCAAACACTTGTGAATTTTTAATTGTCTTTTATTTATTTGTTTTACATTCCATTTGTTTTGAAGATTGGTGAAATAGCATAAAATCTAATGATTATCTAAGAGTTTTGTGACTCAGTGATTTGCTCCTGCTATAAAGAGAAGCCCTTGATCTGATTCAATCAATTTCAGAATGCCAAAATGGAATAATTTCAGTTATTAATTAGTTTAATACTGTTGTGGTATTAGCACATCTAGGTAGATAGAACTGGTCCACACATTAATTAGGCACATAATCATCAAGTAGTCTAAACAGTCAAAAGCCAGATGTCAAAGTACAAAACTCATTTTGAGTGTTGCCAAGAGTTGTGTGAAAGGATTTTCTGAAATATGCACATTATATCTGGAAGTTTAATTACATTTATAAGTGGTACATGAAAATAATTTTTGTTATATATTTTGTAAAGACTCAAGAAAAAATCACTTGTGATATAACTCCTGGATTATATTATGTTTTTATATATGTCCTAATTATTTAGACTTGGATGCAAGTAGTAAGGTCAAAAGATGGCATCAATTGGAAGATCACTCACTTGAATGACAATTATCTGTTACCCTTTTGCAGACATTTGCCTTTCAGATTGAGAGGCATCTGTCGGATATTGCTTATATCAGTCATAGAAGAGGTGAGGGTGGTTAGGGGAAAAATGTGAGAAAGCTATATTTAACAACCCCATTAGATCTGTGAGTCCCAAGAGATATAATGTCAGTCATCTTGTAGTGTGCAAATAATAGAAAAAAGTCTCACTGGGGCATCAATTGTCTGTTATACGATAGCAATGATACAACAATTGGCAAAGGGGCTGTGGTGTAGGTCAGAAAACTGTAGGACTTTTACATTGTGTCCACATGGCAGATTACAAAGCTTACTTGGATTCAATGCAAATAGTGGTGCATTCCTTTCTGCCAACGTGTACAATTTGGAAAAACGTTTAGTTCTGTAGTCTGCATTAATTTCATAGTATGTGATGAGTATTTTGTGAAGGAAAATACAGTGAAACAAGTTTCTATTTATGAGTCATCTCAAAATAGAAGTGTTTGTGTCACAAAGGTAACCAAGAGTTCATTTGATGGTTTTCAGAATATTTGGATGGTTGACAATGGCTCATTCCACTATTGGAGAGGATTTAGTGAAGAGAAAGGGTGTCTCCATATCCAAAATGATGGAAGAAGTGATTAATTCTGTTATAGGTGCCCTGAACCCATGTGAAAAGGCACTGTGCTTGGGAGGTTTGTAAACATGTTGGCATAGCATGAGTAATAGAAAGGTGTGTGAAATATCTACTGTAAAAGCATTAGCTTTGTCAATAAAGGTGTCAGCTGTGGCTCTTACACACAGGCAGGTGGGAATCTCTGAAATTATCTAGCTATTCTATAGAATGTTTTTGAGAAGCAAAGTGTCAGTAACTCTACTAAGTCTATAAAAGCATACTTTTCTAAGGTTTTGAAAAGTTGGGTAAGCTAAAAACTGGAAGAGTCAATCATGTTAACTATTGTTTTTCTGTCTTGGGGCTTCAAATCTAGGCCTGGGCACTGTACCCAAGTACTTTTTGCTTAAAGCTAGCACTCTGCCATTTTGAACCACAGTTCTACTCCCTGTTTGATGGAGTTTAGCTAAGTTTGCAGACTTTCTTGTCCAACCTCCAATCATGATCTCAGCCTATTGAGTGAGTAGGTGTGAGCTACCAGTACCTGGCAATCATGTTGTCTTTAATGCTTCAAAAGAGGCTAGCATCTTCAGGAAATGGATTCTAAGTTTGTATCTGAGAGAATACCACAAGCAAGCTGTCCAAGGCCATTGCCTCACTGACTTCTAAAGAATGTATTTTATTGTAATTATTCTTTCCTTGGGAAAGGTGTGGATAAAACTAACTTAAGGCCTTTGGGAAGAATTTTATTTTCATTGACTTGAGATATGTCATGGTGTAACTAATAGTTATTTGTCTTTACTAAAATGTCAACTTGAAGACTTTGAGGACTTACTTTGTTAATGGCTTTAGAATGATGAAGGAATCTTTAAAATAATCCTGTTCAATTTGGTTGCAAATATAGTTAGCAATGTATTTATTAAAAAGCCTTTGGTAGGAGTTGAGTCTAAGTAAGTAAGCTTTGAGGAGTTAGAAAATATTAAGGGTTACTTCACAGCAATATCAACAACTATAAATCCATGGTTCATCAGTAGGGACTGAGGTTTGGTTAAAGATTACGAGGAAGCAAGGGGTAGGAATTCATAGCTCTTAATTCTTACATAAATTAATAGACTTAATTTCTTTCTGAATTAATTTCGCCTTCATTTCCACTGTAAATATTGGTATATTTCAGAGTTAGAGGACAAAATGTGAATTCCCTGCTATAAAAGGGAGCTTTCTAAATTCCATTACAGCATTTTCATTCTGAAAAAGGGGGGATTAGGCTGTAGGGCTGTTCTGAAATTACTTAGTTTCTGTACTTGTTAATGTTGAGAACTTCATTAGCATGTGAAGCCTAAAGGGTAACTGGTTCTTGTTCTGAGGAATTTTAATTAAAAGAATTCTTCACCAAAGATAGACTAAAGACCAAGGTCTGGAACATGGCCTTTTCATCGTCTTATATGGGATTATGAAATTTTATATCTCTAACCAAATAAAAGGTCTTTTGGTGAAGAATCAAAGACTATGAAAAAGCCTAGTGACACTTACAGGGTTAAAGGCCATGAGGTAGCCTGTCGAAAATTCAGCAGTTTGATTGAAATTAGAGATGACAGGTAAAGATAAAATATTCAAATAGAAAGCAGAGGAATTCAAACTTAAGTTGAGTTTATTGTAATTTTATAGGGTTTCAGGATTCAAGTTAGGACTGACTCATCTCCTCAATGGACTTTATGGGAATGATCTGCATAAAAAGAAAAATGTTTGTGAAGATGCTGAGTTCCCCAGGAATTGATTTCAGCTTTTCTCCTCTTTTGTTCAGGACAGTTCTTTGTCCCTGTTAAACTTTCACAGTATCTACAATTGTCTTATCATAAGTACAAGGAAGCTCTGTGACAGAAAAAGATGAGCAGAAATTGGCAATTTAATTATTCCAAGTAATGGCTCTAGTTTTGCAAAGATTTGATTGACAAAGCGATTATTCTTTTTAACTCTTTTTCTCATAATTTCTTCCAAAGAACTTTCCAATAATTGGAGAACAGCCTTATTGGTAACACAAGGGGCTGACCTACCCATCTGGTCACTTGTTTTTAGATTTTCAAATTTGCGCATGTAGATTTCCAATTAAGTAGAAATTTGGCTTATGTACTCTGAAGCCTCTAAATATAGGACAATATGCTTTCTTTCTGGTGGTTCACATTTACTGGCCAAAGTGAGTTATGTGGCTAATTTGAATGGGCAGTTTAAGGGTTACTGTGGCAAGTCTAATGGAAATAGTATTACCCCAATGTTATACATATTTCTACCTATATAATACCATGGCAGCAGTAGCCATTCTACTGTATTCTATAGTCTAGTGTATAAATATTTACCTCTTCCATATCTCACAGTCAAAATCTGAAGAACATTTTCAAGAACTATTAAAAATCTTATTTGTATCTGTTGATATGACTCAGTATTACAGTAGTGATATATTAATTCTAGTTCATAAGTACCTGGGTTCTGGTCTCATCTTCAAAAAAAAATCTCTTGGGTATGGAATAAAGCTTGTTGATATAGATTCCTAACAGTACCTCCCCAGTTTATTGAACTGTCAGGATTCTGCTCTACTTCTATTTCTTAGATCTCTTTGCTTATCTCTGAAAAGATCTTTGTAAAATAAGTCCTCTTCTATCTATAAACAGCCATTCTTGTCTATTTCCTGTCCTTGAACAGGTGTGCAAGTGTTTTCAATCTCTGTCAATGTAATATATATTTTGTTCTTTTGAAATACTGAAATTTTGAACTTAGGATCTTGTACCTGCTAGTCAGGTGCTCCTGTACTGAAGCTATAGCCCCAGACCAGTCAGTGTTACCTCTTTAAAATCTAAATATGTAGACCTTTGGCACGTCTATGATTTCTTTTATCAGTTTGATGTAAAACTCCTGTGTGTGCCCATAGACATATCTGTAGTGTCTGAGATATGCTTGTCTTTCTGAATTTATAAACTTATCTTTGTAGATTACTACACTTCTGTAAGAACTGTTGCTTTTATCTGTTTCACAACTAGAAGTACTTGTGATGGCCACTTAATCTAAGGACAAATCTTTAGAAATGGTTTAGAGAACCTGTCATTGGTCTAATCTTTCCCTTATCCCACATACTTTCTTAGTTTAAGTTTTTTTTTGACACTCTGTATCACTGATCATTTTTTTCCTAATTGAGCAGGGAAATGGAAGATCTTTTAACTCTGGAAAGACAAATGTTACTTCTCAGTTTCATTTTGTGCGTTTGTTCCTGCTTGAAAGCAAACCAATTTATTTTGTGCCGGTGTCTTTTTATACAACGGTGTCAAATAACTCATTATGCTAATTTTATTTATTTATTTATTTATTTATTTATTTATTTATTTATTGCCAGTCCTGGGCTTGGTTCAGGGCCTGAGCACTGTCCCTGGATTTTCTCAAGGCTAGGGCTCTACCACTTGAGCCACAGCACCACTTCTGGCTTTTTGCTACGTATGTGGTACCGAGGAATTGAACCCGGGTCTTTGTGCATGCTAGGCAAGCACTCTACCAGTAGGCCAAACTCCCAGCCCTCATTATGCTAATTTTAAAGGAAAGAATATTATGTCTGAAGCAGCAAGTTGTGTACATATATTTTCTGTCTACCAAGTTATTATAACTTTTTCAACCTTGTACAATGTTACTTTGGTGCTCAGTCCACATCTAGAAAGAAATATTTTATATTATTTGACATCATCCAATTATCAGTATAAATACTGCTATTTAACTGTTGATGTAACAATAGTCCAAAATATTATCTCCCATTTATTCCAAATGTATATATATCCCATGTGACCCCTATATTCCTAAATAGACACTTATCTAGAGGATGACATTCTTATTGTAGATAACAGATGTCAGAGAGTTGGAGGAAAAAAAAACACCAATGCATTTAATTTTCTGCGAGGATATGGTATTCTATGTTTGTTCACATTCAATTAACCGAATCAAGTGCTATCACCAAGCCCATATCAAGGATTGAGAAGCAGTATGTTGCACTGGAAAGCAGGAGAAAGGGAAGAATCAACGGTGTAAACAAAATAACAATGTGCAGATGAACACTTTGAACATAGTCATTGAATGGCTAATGGTAAATTATCTAATGGAAGTAGCTATTATAAGATTATAGTCTTTACATTTCGTTTACTACTACAAATACGTATGCCTACTCAGTTCTCATAAATTACACACTGACTTCCATCCTAATATATACTATATTGACAGTGAAATAGGTTTATTGCACTCTAGCAACACCGGTATGAGAGGGGCACCCAGGGCCAGCCTGAAGTCCCACGGAGCAGAGCGAGATGGCAAGAATCGATAACCCAGCCCTCTCCTAGAACCAGGGAAAAAATAACACTGATCCATGAGCTGGGTCAGCCGTGAAAGCGCAGGGCAGATCTCAAGTTTACTGCATTGGGCACTTGGTTATATACTGTGGGGAAAGAGGAGGCAGGGAAGGGAAAAGAACCAATAGAAAAAGGCCAAGGTGCTAGCACCAAGGGTCAGGGCAAACTTTCAGGTTTTGAAATACTGGGCAGGACCGGTGGAGGAAAGCACTCAGGCTGAGGACTGGATTATGCGAGGAATGAGAATACCTCAAGAAAGGTATGCGAGGTATGCCTGGCCAAAGCCCTTTAATGGCCACTGAGCCGGAATGGTGAACAGGCCCCAGAGACGACGACCAGACCCCAACATAAGTTTGTCATTTTTAAATGTAACATTTTATTATTGGGACAATGTATAGAGGGGTTACAGTTACATTCGTTAGGCAGTGGTTAACTTACTTCTTGAACCCGTTTTAAGTCACATGCTTTTCTGCAAATGAATTAATCTTTGGAGGTTTGAAGTGCTTGAGGTAATACCCTTACTTTTTAATTTAAAGAGAAGTAGTTTAGTGATGATTGGTAATATTCTATTAAGAAGAACGACAATAGAAAGGAGACAGTAATAACCTTAAGGGTTTTACATAAGGAAATGCACCTTCTTCCTGAAATGCTTCAGTGCTTCCCAAGTTATACTTGTGTTTGAGAGATAAGCCAAATGCCATTACTTAGACCTGCAGTGGTTTGTATTTTTAGAAAAGATGAAATAACCAACACTTGCATTTTTATATCAGTGATTTGAACCAATAACTCCATGAAATTGGATGAGCACTAACCTTCTGTATAAAATGATTAGTGCCATTTCCTAAGATAAAAATAATAAAGTATGAAAATATTTGAAACAGATTTCCTTCTTTTAAGCCATGAATTAAATTTTGTTGAGAAAATTTTGAAAGCTACACATTTACCCCAGAAGATGAAAAACTAAGGCATATTATTTATTATTTTGAACTTAGTCAAGAGAGTACTAAAAATATTACATTCGCCCTTAAAAACAATTTACTCCCTAGTGTTTCATTCCAACTCCTTTCATTTCTGTGTGCAGAGAGCAGAGCAAAGACATTGAGAGTGTCAGGAGTGATGTCAGCCACAGAAGCATAAAGCTTATGGGCTGATTTTTGAAGTGTAGCTGGCATACAAATCAATGCATTCTAAGGATTCTTGAAGCCCAAATCAAAACTTATTTTTCTGAGGTAATGTGCTCCTTTGCTGGAGGCATCAAACACATCATGGCATTTCACTATTTTCCAAAAAGAATATTTTATTTAGTAGAATTATTCTTGAATTTCAATAATAAATGTAGGCTCTGAAATTTTATTTTAATGTTTCCCATTCTGATCATCCACCATTTGCATGAATACTATATATTTCCATTTTTTAAATTCTTATCAAAAATGTTAGTGCCATGATAACATCTTAATTAACTTGATATTTGCAGGTTAATAAAAGACTTTGGCTAATAAGTCTACCTATGCAATCATATCTCCTCTTCTCTATGGTAGTAGTAAGATACATGGACACCATTCAAAAGGGAGATGCTGAGACGGTGTCTGTCCTAAAGAGAACATGTCTGTTTTGTTGCTTTCTCAGGAAAGTCAAATAAGGACATAAATAGAGACCCAGGACTCACAGTCCTTAAATGAAGAATATATGAGCTACAAACATACCCTAAGGCAAATGTACATATGGGCCAGCCTCCTGAAGACATTCATTACTGTAATAGTCAAAGCAAACCAATGAGCTGTCAACAATATGTCTCAGATCTTGAGCAATCAGGAGGAGACATTCTCTATAACTATAAATTCTTATTGTACATGGAAGAAACTGAGGTTGACTTAACATTGGAAACTCCCTGCAAGTTTAGCCATTTCCATTGGTTGATGTCTACCATAAGGCAAGGATTTTTTTCAGTATGTTGAATAGATTTTTATTCTTTTTATTCTTTTATTAACCTCTTGTCAGTATACTTTACTTGCTCTTTGGAATTGCTTATATCTTCCAAAATCTTATATCTTATTTTGTAAGGCTATTAATATTTTCTCTGAAATGCTGGCTGTAAATGAGTTTCCAATTCAGTTAATCAGTATCTTTAACAAATACACACTTGTCAATGCAAAAAAAAATGTCTTATATCAGTGTTCACTGTTGATTCTATATATTTTCTGGATTATGCCAAATGTTAACATTTTTAGTAAATATATAGATACTTTAAACCATATGTGTGTGTGTGTGTGTGTGTGTGTGCATGCACATGTGCACAAGTGTCTCTTGAGTAGTTGGAAGTGTTTGTTGTGTTTCTGCAGATATGGTAGACATTTTCTTTTAGGTGCTGTAGATCCTAATCCCATTTCTGGTTTAGTTTCTGACTCTTGATGTTTCTGTCAGCAAATTTTCATCACATCTCTTTATTCTTTTGGTATCAACCAATTTGAGGCAGGGTAGGAGCAGGGGTAGGGATAAAGGATAAAGCACATTTAACTAATTTATGTTCCTCAATCCTAAGGTTATTAAGCTTTCAACTTTCTTTCTTTTTCTGGATACAATGTCTCCATATAAAATTTATGACCATATTTGTCACATTTAGCTATTAGCATATCAATAAAATATTTGAAAATTATCCTCCAATTCTAATTTTCTTTCCAAACTTTGCCTTTTTAGAACTAAATCCTCAGGAGTGGGCATACTGCAGTAATATAAAAATAACTGCTATCAAAAGAAGTAAATATTAGGGCTACAGTTGACACAAGTATCAAAGTACTCATTGTGCAATATTAAGTCCCTGAGTTCAAATTCCACTATATCAAAACAGGAAAAGTAAAAATAATGATACAAAGAGAGAGAGAGAGCACCTCATCAAATTGAAAAGGAATCATCCTTGACTCAAAGTTTATCAATGTATTTTTTGTTGAGTTCTTCACAGTTTACAAATTTTCAAGGTGCTGCTATATTTTTTATTGTTATTGTAAAAGTGATATACAGAGAAGTTACATAAGTCAGGTAATAAGTACATTCCTTTTGAACTGTCCTTTCTTCTCTCTTATTCTCCTATTATTTCCCTCTCAACCACCACTCACAAATTGTATAGTTCATTTTTAATACAATGTCCAGTATCATTGCTATATTTATTCATACTTTATTATATCATTTCTTTGCTTCCCTTTGCCATCCCCCAAATAGATAAACTTGCATGAAAGACAAAAGGAACAGAAAATAAAAACAAAAATTAAAAAAAAAACATTTATTTCCATTTCTTGGAGTACTGTTAGGTAAATATCATTTTATATGATCATAGTCACATAGCTATTGAGATTCTGTGATCTTCTCCTAAGAATATCTTCCTTTGGTCTCACTGTGTGAATGTATAGAGACCTGTATAATTTATCATGTCTGAGTATACCATGCAACCTATGTTATTTTAAGTCTGACTTACTTCACTTAATATCATTTTCTCCAAGTTTTTCCATTTCCATAGGAATGATGCAATATCATTCTTTCTGAAGAAGCACAGATTCCATTGTGTATATACACACCACATTTTCTTGATCCGATTGGCCACTGATTGGTATCTGGGTTTATTCCATCTTTACTATGGCAACCATTGCTGTAATGAACACGGCTGTGCTGGTAGTTTTAGTATGGCCTTGTTTGTGGTCATTCAGATAAATGCCCAGGAGAGGAATTACTGGGTCAGAGGGAAGTGCTATGCTTAGTCATCTGAGGAACCTTGAGGAACCTTCACTGCTTTTCTAAGTGGTTAACATGTTTACATTCCCACCAACAATGCAGTAGTGTTTGCTTCTGGCAATATTCCTGCCATTCTCTGTTGTTGTTAGTCTTCTAGTGGCCATTCTCACTGGGGGGAACACCACTTCCAGCTTTTTATGTGTATGTGGTACTGAGGAATTCTGCATGCTAGGCAAGCACTGTATCACTAGGCCCATATATATATATATATATATATATATATATATATATATATATATATATATATATATATGTGTGTGTGTGTGTGTGTGTGTGTGTGTGTGTGTGTGTGTGTGTGTGTATACATATATATTTTAAATCATGTTTCAGAAGTGTGTTAGTCTCATTCACTATTGAAGACTTTGTACTCTATTTCCAATCTCTCAAATATTTATAAATATTTCTTTTCTTTTCTTTTGTCTGCCAGTTCTGGAGTTTGAACAATGGGCATGGGTACTGTCCTTGAGCTTTCTCAAGGCTTCAATCTACCTCTTCAGCCACAGCACTCGTTCCAACTTTTCTGTGTGTGTGGTACTGAGGAATCAAACCCAGGGCTTCATGCATGCCAGACAAGCACTCTACCACTGAGCCCCACTGCAGGCCCAAAAATATTTCTTTTAGTCTTATTATTTTTATCTCCATTCATAGTAAGTGGTAGATTGAAATGACAGTCCTTGGTCTGTGTTGGGCCTTATTGATATTTAATGCAAAATTGAGGTGGTATTTTTTTTTGCCAGTCCTGGTGCTTGACCTCACTGTCCTTGGGCTTTCTCATGGCTAGAGCTCTACCACTTTAGCCACAGCACCATTTGTGGCTTTTTTCTATGTATGTGGTACTGAGGAATTGAACCCGGGCTTTCATGAATGCTAGGCAGGCACTCTACCACTAAGCTAAACACTCAGCCCTGAGGGGGTATTTTTGTGGATGTTTCTCCTTTCTCTAATTTTCCTAATGTAATATGTCAATGCAATGCATAATTTTAAGACTTTATAATAAAATTGAATTTTGTAAAATGAGTGTACTCTTGGTACTAGTAGTATTATAATAAAACAATGTTCTTATTGCAATAGCTTAGCTATATGATTGCATAGCAAAGGAAATTGATAGCTAATTTTTAAAATGACTTTGAGTTTTGGTTTCACTAACATAATGAAGATTTAAGGTTGTTTTTAACTTTATATACCAATTTTGAAGCTAACTGGTGAAATGAAAGTGAAGTAACGTAACAAATATATTGCTGCTAACAGTTTCTATGACTCAAGGTAACCAGAATTCAGTCATTGTTTTAAGAGAAACACTGTACATTAAATAGAAAAACACAAACTTTACAATGGAAAATTTACCCAAATTTTATAGAATACATTTAGAAAAAAAGAATATAGTGTGTCTATAATATGTAATGGTTAAAATAATTTTTTACCATATATCCTAGAGCTATAAAGCCAAGTATTTTCAGTGCTGTTGTTGAAAGTTAGGCTTCTTTTGGATTGGGTATTTAGGAAGAAAATATTCATACATACTTAATGTTAACAATTGATATTTCAAGAAGGGATAGGTTTGAAGAACATAAGTTATCCATATGAAATGATGAATATGATTTGGGGTAGAATTTTTTCTGTATTAGAAAATGAACAGTACTTACAAAGGACCTTTAGTCTCCAATTTAGAGATAGAAATCTGAGAAATACTGGGCACCAGTTGCTCATTCCTTTAATCATAGGTACTGAGGAGGCAGAAACAAAAGGGTCAGGGTTCAAATCCATCTCACTAGCAAAATGCTATGTTGAGGCAATAATTTAAGCAGTGGTTTTCCAGCACTGATCAAGCAAAATACCAAAGTGAGAGCAACACCACCTGAACCCAAAATAAATAAGCAAAAGTAATCTTGAAAAAAACACCAGGTTTACTCAACTCTGCAATAAGATAAAGCCAAAGAATCTAAATACACTCTTCCTTCTTCCTAGAATTTTGCCCGACATTTTCAAGGATGTTTCCTTCTTCAAAGTTTCTTTGTTGCTTGAAAATGACTATATTAAATTTAATGACACCCTAGTTGGTAATTTTAAATTCCTTTTTATATGTTAATAAAACACAAGATCTATCATTCTAATTGATGTTTGCATCCAACTGCAATATATTTCAATTTGAATATTGATTCAGTAAAAGGCTATAATTTTGAATTATTCTGTTGTATTTGTAACTTACTTAGAAAAATGGGTACTTACATGTATTTTCTGGAGATATATTAATTAAGTACTGCAGCTGCTGCTTTAAAATTTTTGAAAGTTCTCTCAAACTTTTTTTTTAATAATTTTTTATTGTGATTAATAGAAGGGTTACATTATATTCACCAGATAGAAGGTGCATAACTTCACAAACATTAATACTCTTTCTCATAACATAGTCCCCATATCCCCCTCCACTCTCTACCCCCCCCCCGCTTATCTTGATTTCCCCCTTCCCTATCCAATTTCAAATAACCAATTAAGCACATATAAAATATGTCAGATAACAAGGTGAAATATTGTAACAATATGGGATAACCAAGGGATGGCAAAAGAGATGAGAGATAACATAGTGCATTAAGGAAAACAGTCACTCATTGCATGGCGTTTGTTTCCTTATGCTGAAGGTCCTTACATTTAGTGTCATACTATTTGGCCTAATGTTTCTAGATTTTGTTCTATTGTACGAGAGACCAAGGTTTCTACTGATTATGACAAATGAGACTATTGGGCCTATGTTCCTTTGCTTCTGGCTTACTTCACTTAATATGATTTTTTTCTAAGTCTTTCCATTTCCTTACAAATGGGGCAATGTCGTACTTTCCGACAGCAGCAGAATTCCATTGTGTATAAATACCACATCTTGTTGATCCACTCATCAACTGAGGGACATCTGGGTTGGTTCCATATCTTTGCTATGGTAAATAGTGCTGCAATGAACATTGTTGTGGTAGTGGATTTAGTATGCCCTTGTTTCTGGAGGACTGGGTAAATGCCAAGTAGTGGTATTGCTGAGTCATTGGGGAGCTCTATGTTTAGTCTTTTGAGGAACTGCCATACAGCTTTCCATAGTGGTTGAGCTAGTTTGCACTCCCACCAAGAGTATAGTAATGATCCCTCCTGGCCACATCCCCGTCAGCATCTGTTGGTATTGAGGAGGACATGGAGAAAGAGGTCAATGGTATAGGAAATATACTTTAGGCAGTAATCTCAGACAACTTCCCAAATATCCAGAAAGGCAGGACATTCAGATACAAGAAGCTTTTAGAACCCCAAACAGACCTGACTATTAAAGGACATCTGACCACCACATTATAATCTATACAGGATCAATAGAGACCAAAGAAAGGATACTAAAAGCAGCCAGGGAGAAGAGAACAATCACCTACAAAGGAAAACAAATCAGAATAACCACGTATTTCTCAGCAGAGCCCATGCAAGCAAGAAGAGATTGGAAGGATACATGTCATGCCCTTAAGGCAAATAACTACCAACCAAGAATACTATACCCAACTAAGCTCTCATTCATAATTGAGGGAACAATAAAAACCTTCCAATACAAGAAAAAGTTGCAACATTATGTAGCAACGAAACCAGCATTCCAGAAAATTCCAAAGATGTTCTCTATATTGAAAACCAACACAAAAGTGATACTGACAAAGAAATGACACCTAAAAATCATACCAGCTAAGTACCACAAGATCTGTCAAGCCACAGGCCCTAATGAAAGCTTTTAAAAATGTCAGGAACTAGTAAATATTTTTCAATCCAAACTCACAATATCAATGGACTTAACTCTCCAATTAAACAGCATAGACTCTCTAGCTGGATTAAAAAGCAAGATCCATCATTATTCTGTCTTGCTCCCCCAAAAACAGACATTTTTTGAAAATGAGAGGTTGGAATTAAGTTTATCAAGCTCACGACCCCATAAACAAGCTGGAGTTGCCATCCTCATACCAGATAAAATAGACTTCAAACTAAAATTAGTGAGAAAAAACAAAGAAGGTTATCACATACTAATAAAGAAATCTCTGCTCCAGGAGGACATAACCATCCTAAATATCTACACACCTAATCCTGGAGAACCGAACTTCATCAAGCAAACTTTACTTTCACTAAAACCACACATAGATTGAAACACAGTGATTGTTGGTGACTTTAACACACCACTTTCAACTATGGACAGATCAACCAGGCAAAATCACAACAGAGAAAACTCAGTATTGAACAACTGTATAGACCAAATAGATCTAACAGACATCAGTAGATTATTTCACCCAGCAACACCACAATATAGGTTTTTTCAGCAGCACATGAAATATTTCCAAAAATAGACCATATTTTAAGGAATAAAAAAAAAACCTGTGCAGATTCACAAACATTGAAATTATTTCCTGCATTCTTTCAGACCACAAGAGCATCAAATTAGAACTGAACACCAATCTCCACCAACGAAACCCTGTAACTCATGGAGATTGAACAACACATTGTTGAATCACCAATGGGTCATCAAGGATATCAGAACAGAAATTCAACAGTTTATGAAATTTAACAAAAAGGAGCACACAAAATACTAGCATTTTGGGGGCAGAGAGAAGGCGGTACTCAGCGGAAAATTTATAGCTCAGAGCACTTACATTAACAAAACGGAAAAATCACAAACCAACAATTTAATGTGTCACCTTAAGCGCTTGGAAAAAGAGCAACAAACCAAACCTAATCCCAGTAGAAGGAAGCAAATTATTAAAATCAAAGCAGAATTAAATGAATTGGAGTCCAAAATTCTATAGAAAGATTCAACAAAACATGGAGGTGGTTCTTTGGAAAAATTAACAAATTTGACAGACCCTTAGCAAATCCTACTAAAAAAAGAAGGGAGCATACCCAAATAAAATCACAGATGAGAATGATAATATCATGACAGACATTACCAAGATCCAGAACATCATGAGGGAATACTTTTCAAACCTTTTTGCCAACAAATTTGAGAATCTAGAAGAAATGAATGCATTTCCAGCCAATATTAACATACACACAGTGAACCAAGAAGAACTAACTCAACTAAACAGGCCTATTTCATGCCCTGAAATAGAAATGGAAATGAAGAGACCTTCCACCCAAGAAAAGCCCAGGGACATACGGATTCACAACTGAATACTATAAGGTCTTCAAAGCAGAGCTCACACCAATCCTCCTCAAGCACTTCAATGAAATTTAAATGGAAGGCTCTTTACCAAACTCATTCTTTGAAGCCACTATGACCCTGATCCCAAAAGCAGAGATTCATCAAAGAAAGAGAACTATAGACCCATTTCTTTGATGAATATTGATGCAAATCTTCTCAACAAAACTCTGGTCAACTGTCATCAAAAAAATTATACACTATGATCAAACAGGATTCATCACAGGGATGCAAAGCTGGTTCAACACATGCAAATCAATTAATATACTTTAACACATCAACAGGATCAAGGACAAGAATCAGATGAATGTCTCAATAGATGCAGAAAAGGCATTTGGCAAGATACAACAGCCCTTTATGCTAAAAGCTCTGGAGAAACTAGGAATTCATGGAACATTCCTCAATGTAATAAAGGCTGTGTATGACAAACCCACAGCTAGCATTATATTTAAGGGCGAAAAGCTAAAGCCATTTCCTCTAAAACCAGGAATGAGACAAGGATGCCCACTCTCTCGACTCCTCTTTAACATAGTATTAGAATTCCTAGACAGAGAAATAAGACAAGAAGCAAGCAGAAAGGGGATCCAAATAGGGAAAGAGGAAGTGAAACTTTCCATCTTTGCAGATGACATGATTCTGTATTTAACGAACCCTATAGACTCCACTCCCAAGCTCCTTGAACTGATTCAAAACTTTGAAAGTGTAGCAGGGTATAAAATTAACCCTCAAACATCAACTACCTACTTCTATGCTAACAATGAGAGGAATAAGGCAGCAATTAGGATAGCAACTTCTTTTGCAATAGCCTCAAAGGAAACAAAATAACTAGAGATTAATATAACTAAGAATGTAAAGGAGCTTTTTGATGAAAACGTTAAAACCCTGAAAAAGGAAATTAATAGAGGCAGTACATTATATTTGCCAGATAGGTGGTGCATTAATTCACATACATTGATACCCTTCTGCTTGTCTTGGTCCCCATTTCCCTCCTCCACACACCCACCCCTCATCTTGTTCTCCCTCCTTCCCTATCCAATTTCAAATAAACAAATACAAAGATACCCAATATATCAGATAAAAAGTGAGATACTGTAACAATATGAGATAACCAAGGGACAGCAAAAGAGATGAGAGATAACATAGTACATTAAGGACAACAGTCACTCATCATATGGCTTTTGTTTTTATACCCTAGAGTTGTTTCATTTAGCGTCATACTATATGGCCTTTTGTATCAAGGTTTTGCTCTATTGAGAATCTCTGCTAGGAGAGCCCAAGCTTTCTTCTGATTATGACAAATGAGGGAAACCATTGAGCCTATGTTCATTTGAGTCTGGCTTACTTCACTTAATATGATTTTTTCTAAGTCTTTCCATTTCCTTACAAATGGAGCAATGTCGTTGTTTCTGATAGCAGCATAGAATTCCATTGTGTATAAATACTACATCTTGTTGATCCACTCATCAACTGAGGGACATCTGGGTTGGTTCCATATCTTTGCTATGGTAAATAGTGCTGCAATGAACATCGTTGTGGTAGTGGATTTAGTATGTCCTTGTTTCTGGACAATTGGGTAAATGCCAAGTAGTGGAATTGCTGGGTCATAGGGGAGCTTTATGTTTAGTCTTTTGAGGAACTGCCATACAGCTTTCCATAGTGGTTGAAAGAGTTTGCACTCCCGCCAACGGTGTAGTAGTGATCCCTCCTGGCCACCTGTTGTTATTAGTTTTCCTGATCCTGGCCATTCTAACTGCAGTGAGGTGGAATATTAGAGTTGTTTTCATTTGCATTTCTTTCACGACCAGAGATGTTGAGCATTTCTTCATGTGTCTATAGGCCATTTTTGTTTCTTCTTCAGAGAAGACTCTCTTGAAGTCTTTGGCCCATCTTTTAATGGGATGGTACTTTGGAGATTAGTTTTGTGGTGATTCAATTTTTTGAGCTTTTGATATATTTTATATATGAGACCTTTGTCTGTTGTATAGTTGTTGAAGATCTTCTCCCATTCTGTAGGCTTCCTAATTAGTTTACTAGCTATGTCCTTTGCCATACAAAAGCTCTGCAGTTTAATGCAGTCCCACTTATCCAGGCTTTTTCTGATTTGTTGTGATTCTTGGTCCTTATTAAGAAAGTTTTGACCTGTGCCAATGAGGCCTAGCATATCTCCTATTCCTTCTTGTAATGTTTTCAGTGTGTCGGCTTTTACTTCGAGGTCTTTGATCCATTTGGAGTTAATTCTAGTGCAGTGTGACAAAGAAGGATCCAACTTTAGTTTTCTCCATGTGCTTAATCAGTTCTGCCAGCACAACTTGTTGAAGAGGCTGTCTTTCTTCCATTCTATTTTTTTGGCTCCCTCATCAAAGATTAGGTGGCCATAGGTCTCTGATTTAATATGGGTCCTCAGTTCCATTCCATTGGTCTTCAGGCCTGTTCTTGTGCCAGTACCAAGCTGTTTTGAATATTATAGCTCTTTAATAGTCTCTCAAACTTTTCTATAATTAAGTTGTCTTATGAGCTTAAATGCATTGAAGTTTACATGCAGATTGCCTCATTAGGCAAATTTTGCAACAATGCATTTGTTGCCTTAAATCTAGGGCTAATTTTAATAGAAATAGCATTTCTTTAAAACATGTCTACCCTAATTGTTACGAAACATATCAGATTTGTGAAGCTCATTTTCTGTTTAACCATTTAGCCCAAAAGAAATAAAGTAAAACAAGTATAATTTCTAACTTGGTATTTGTAGCCGACACTTGAAATACTGTCAAAATTGTAGCTTCAACCAACACAATTTTTTTTTGGTAAGTCATGAGTCTTGAATTCTGGGCGTGGTCCCTGTTTCTGAGCTCTTCAGCTCAAATCAAGTGCACTAACAGTTTGAGCCATAGTGCTACTTCCAGCTTTCTGGTGGTTAATGAGATATCAAAGTCTTATTGACTTTCGTGCCTGGGCTTGTTTGAAACTCCATCCTCAGATCCCAGCCTCCGGAATAACTATGATTACAGGCATGAGCCACTAGAATCCAGCTCAATAACATTCTTTTATAAGTATTCTGCCCACTACTTGTCCAATTTTTTTAAAAAAAAAAAGTTTAAATAAAGTATAGACGCAATTTGGGGAAAAGTTTCACATCAGAAATAGGACAGAATCTTCGGAGGGGCATCTGGGTTGGTTCCGTATCTTAGCTTTGATAAATAATGCTACGATGAACATGATTATGCTAGTATCTTTAGTGTGGCATTTGGGTAAATGCCAAGGAGTGGGATTGCTGGGTCATAGAGGAACTCTATCTTTACTCTTTTGAGGAATCATCATACTGCTTTCCAAAGTGGTTGAACCTTAAGTAGAAGGAAACCTACAGGAAGGGAACCACAAGGATAGGTTCAAGAGTGCTGATGGCCCTAAGGAAATGATCGTGGCAAAGTTACATACTTAATAAATCCCCAGTTCTCATAAAACAAAACCAGTAGAGGTATTTGGTCTGGCAGTGATCCCTTGTCTGTGAAAGTCTAGTGTTGGACAAGAAATATACTGTGTTTGTCCCTCTCTCTCAGAGGGCTACATCCAGTTGCTGAGCAGAGGAAGCTATTACTCAAACTGAGCTACTCAGGAGACTTGAAAGCTAGGAACAACCCCAACAGACCTACTGCCAGGATCTAGGTGGGACATGGTAAAGAGGGAAAATTGTGGAGTGGGGATTGGTAGAATTTAGACATTCAGAGACATTTTAGCCATAGAGAAATCAGACTGAAACACATGGTGAGCAGAAGAGTCATCGCCCATGCATTACTGTGTATATTGTAAGCTCCAAATTAGTAAATTTCGCATTTTCTAGGGCCTCTGGGTGCAGTAAGCTGATGCCTATAATCCTAGCTACTCAGGAGACTGAGATTTGAGGATCAAAGTTCAAAGCCAGCCCTGGCATGAAAAGAACTGAGACTCATCTCCAATTAACCACTAGGAAATGGGAAGTGAGGCTTTGCTGAAAGGTAGGGCAGTAGCCTTGAGCTGAAGAGCTTAGGGATAGTGCCCAGGCCAAGTTCAAACCCCATGAATCACAAAAAAAATAAATTCTAGGGCTGTCTCATTGAACATAAGGGCCTGAAGTTCCGGGCCCCAGTTTAGGAGGGAGTACCCCCCAAAACACACCCCAGCATCTTCTCCATCTTCCAGGGTGGTTTGCTATTGGAAGGAGGTCAAAGAACGGAGATTGACAGCCAGCTTGCTTGCTTTCCTATGCTCTCCCTCTCTGATGCAGACAGAACTCAGAGCTTTTCTTGTTTCCTGACATTCGGGGCACTCCTCAACTTGATAACCGTCTGGTTATGCAGAGAGATGGGTGTCCCTCTGGAGCACAAGTGAAACTTTCTAGCTTTCAGGCCACAGTGCTTCTTAAACCAATACCAGCTCTCTCATCAGCTCTCTCAGTAGGCAAAGGCTAGAAGTCTCTAGTGCAAATGAATCCCTCAGACAACATTGGCCCAGCCCTCAGCTAACATAGCATCAACTCATCTGTGACCCAACACATTCCAAGTATGACTCTATGCTTCTAGTATACCTTTTGGCACAATCTTGGTGGATTTTAATACGATAGGATCCCAGCAGAATTTTATAAAATTCTTTGCTTTTAAATTATTTTATTTTTTTCTATTACTACTATTATTTATGGCACTTAGTACTTTGTTGATGTTGTAGTTGTTGTTGTGGAAGGTGGTTTTATTCTTCAGAGAAAAATCATCCTGTGTAGAAAAAGTAGGCTATGAAATCACCATTCTCATAAAGGAAGGATGACTAGAATCACTTATTTTTGAATTTTTATTTTTGTTTTACCTTCATCCAATTTGGTTTACATATTCATTCATCAGCTTATTATGAGCTTTTTTTTTAAAAAAAATCATGTCTTCTACTTCTCTCTACATTCTTTTCCTTTACTTTGTTTTCTTATTTCTTTCCTCTTCACTGTACCCTGTAACCGTTTATATTTTATTATTAATGTTTTTACCTTTATTAACTTTAAAAATTATTGTCTTTAAGTAATTGTACAAAAGATTTTCTGTTTAACTGAGTAGTTAATGATACAATATATCCCGACAAACGTCATCCCTTTCAAAACTCTCACCCAACCCTAGCCTACCCACCACTTCCTTCAATCTTCTTAATTTTGTAGAATACGCATTGGGTTCTTTTACAGATACCTGTACATCCTTGTTTATTTCAACACTATATACAATAACTGAGCTATGGACTCAGCCAATATGTCCATCAACAGACATTTCATTAAAGAAATGAAATCATATTATTTTTGTTTTTCCCTTGCAAGACAATGAGTTGAACCAGAGGTCATCATGATAAAGAAATCTGCTAGACTCAGAAAAGTAAGTTTTACATGCAGAATAAAGAAGAAAGGCATGGAAAGAAAAGAGGGACTATCAAGATACAGGAAGTATATTTCAAGATAGAAACAGGAAATGGGGGAATATTGTCATAGTGACAATGTCACAATGATATCCAAAATACAGTGAAATTAATATACTATATGTGGCAAGCATACAAATTAAAATTTAAAAATAACTGTAAAAATCTAGCCAACTGAAACTTAGAAATAATGAGTATAAATTATTTAAAATATGACTTTTTTGAGCTAAACAGCTCAGCAAGATGCCCAGGCCCAGAGTTCAAGCCCCACAACTGACAAAAACAAACAAACAAACAAAAAAAACATTAATTTTGGGCCGGGAGTTTGGTCTAGTGGTAGAGTGCTTGCCTAGCATGCACGAAGACCTGGGTTCAATTCCTTGGTACCACATACATAGAAAAAACCTGGAAGTAGTGCTGAGGCTCAAGTGGTAGAGCTCTACTCTTGAGAAAGTCCAAGGACAGTGCTCAGGCCCTGAGCCAAGCCCAGGACTGGCAAAATAAAAATAAAATAAAATATGACAATACCAGAAAAGATTATATAACAAATAAGCTACAGATTATGGTAATATATTTGCAGTGTATGTGTGTGTGTGTGTGTGTGTGTGTGTGTGTATGTGTGTGTGTGCATGTGTGTGTGTGTGTGTGTGTGTTTGTGTTGCATTGGAAATACTTTTGCTTTTCCATGACATCTTATCCCTTCTTCCTTCACATTCCCATCAATGGCCTCTCCTGGCACCCATTTTTGTGACTGCAATGAATGCAGGTCTTAAATCACCAGCTCAGACTGCCTTTTCCTAGCTCATTCAAGATATCACCAATTCCTAAGTGCACAGCTCTCTTAACCTACGCCTGGCTTAAAAAGTTAGTTTTCTCCCTCCAACCTAAGTTTCAGTTACAAAAAAATACATACATTCAAACAGAATCATAGCACGTTGCTTCATTCCATCATACTAGCACTGTGATCACTATAGGTATATTGTACGTTGTGTGTGTGTGTGTGTGTGTGTGTGTGTGTGTGTGTGTGTGTGTGTATTTATAGTGTGGTCACATTTTATTCTGATTAGCTTCACGGAGCTTGCTTTATACGATGAGATTAGAAGTGTAGTGATCAGCTTTTGAAAGCAGATATTAATTCCCTTCTACCTTTCTCTTATTAATAATTTTATTATTGCTGTGTATGTGCCTTAGAATATTTTTTAAGCCACTCATTTATAGCATACTGACTAAAAGCTGATTTGCCTATTTTTTCCAAATGATTTTTTGCCTAATGATATAGTCCTGTGATTATTTTTAGAATGGGAAAAAAGTTCTAGTAAAAGAACTCACTTCTGATTACAATATTTCTTTAAATTAATATTGAAATAGAAAATTTTAACTGTCTTAGCCTTCTTCTTTCTCTTCGTTTGTGGAAAAAATTGTAGTACTCAGCACGAGTCATCTCTCAAAGTGAACAGTTCTACAGGGCATTGCGATTCTACTGAATTTAAATTAGAGGAGTCTCTGCCTTGTGAGTGACAATTGTGTCAATGAAGTGACTGGAGGCCAACATTTTCTTTGATATTTCTGGCAGGAGGCTTTATAGGAAACTGAGCCTGAAATAAATGAAAGGCTTCACAACTTTGAGGAAACAAAATGACTTGAGTTTATTGACTGATTTTATAACAATAATTTTCATAGTCCAAAGTGGTTTGTGACAATTATAATAAATTATAATTTTGACACACTTATATTTATCACTATGATCAATGGCATCATTTGAGTTTCCTATTCATTTCTGCTAATATTTCTGAGAATTTGCTTTTTTTTAAAAAATAAATATAAGAAACTATGTATCCATAATGATATAGATAGCATAATATGGTAAAATTTCAAGATTCAAATACTGCCTGTATCACTAGAGAAATAAATTCTGTGTATATTTACTAAAAATATACTTGAAATACATGCTAATTGCTTACATATTGACATATGTTTACTTCAATCATTTTAGGAATCATATATCAGGAAAATATGTATTCATTTGTTCTTTTAACTTTTCTAGTATCATTCCCTTTTACCTTTCCCTTTTTGATATCACATAAAAACATCTTCTGTATCAAATTTAAAGCCAATAATTCAAATTATGTTGTATCATCATAAGTTTCTACTTTTCCCTTCTATACTAGATATTTCAATTTTTTTTCAGTTGTTATTACAGGAAAATAACCTCAGCAGTATTTAAGTCTCACTTCTCTTCCCTTATAACAATTATAATTGCTATGGTTTGATAATGGATGCTCACTTGCAGTTTCTGTTTTTTTGTTTTTTTGTTTGTTTTTTGGACAGCCCTGGGGCTTGAACTGAGGGCCTGAGCACTGTCCTTGGGCTTTCTCAAGGGTAGAGCTCTATCACTTGAGCCACAGCACTACTTCTGACTTTTTCTAAGTATGTGGTACTGAGGAATTGAACCCGTGTCTTTGTGCATACTAGGCAAGCACTCCACCTGTAGGCCAAACTCCTAGACTCTCATTTACAGTTTCTTTTGCTGCTTAAGTTATAATAGTCTGTTCACCTATACTGTGTGAAGCCTAGCATATTATTATGAAAATATCACCCACTGCTTGGTTTTTAAAGCTGTTGTGGAGCATTCTGTTTTAATTTTTATGTAATGAAATTACTTATTGCTGTCCTTCATAATTTCTGCTCCTTGTCCCCTCTTACCATAGCCTTCTTGAAAAAAATGAATCCTCCCAACAAGATGACAGACTTGCAGTTTATAAATATGTGTGCTACATAATGTGTAATAAAAGTTATTTTCAATTCAAAGCTGATCCCACAAGAAAAAAAATTCTCTGAGAGTCAGGCACAGAAGGATAAAAAGGAGAGTATTAAGTATGGAATTTGAAGGTATATGTTAAGATAGACTATCATGTTGGTTCTGGGCAAATTGTTTTTTATATTTCTTTTCTGAGGCATTATTAATATTTTTCAAAAATATTGAATGTGGAAAGAAAAGCCAAATAAATCCCCATGCTTCCATCATCAAGATTAAAAATAATTAAGATTTTTGCCATATTTGTCTAGTCTCTACAGTTTTTCTTTACAAGCTAATTCCTGCCAATGTGTAATTTACATTCTTCTTTATTGAATAGGACATTTCTTTTGTTTTTTTCCTGCCTCAGGTTTACTGGTAGAAATGACACCAGCCACCGACCCCCCTGAAGATGGCAGTCAGGGAGCCACAGCCGTCCTGTCCTCGCCAGCAGACAGAGGTCTTCATTGTGGGGCCTTCATAGGGCCTTGGGCACCTTTAGAGGCAGCAGCATAGGTGCTCTTAGAAGCTGGGGCCTGGGCACCCTTAGAGGCTGGGGCTTAGGGGCTGTAGCCTGGGCCTGAACTGGAGTGGCAGTTGGAGCCTGGGCCTTGGCTTGTGCCTTAGCCTTGGCTTTAGTCCTGGGCCGGATGAGCCTGCAGCCCTTGGTAATGTAGGCACCGATGTGCTTCCCAACTTGGGGTGGCAATGTAGGGGAGTCGCTGAAGCTTGTGCATGGCCTACTCCTGAGCCTGGGTTTGTTGTTCCCTACTTTGGGCTTTCCCAGGGTCTTGACGGCTTCGGCCCACACGCTCATGGCCTTGGCATTGTTGGCCTGCATCTTCTTAAAACCCTTCTGTGCTTCTTAACAAAACGCATCATCCTCAGGAATTTGGGCCCCACCCCCTTCAGAGACTCATATCTTTGTGATCTGGATTACTTGATGCTATTTCCTGTACTGTTTTGCATAGTGTGGTTCTTGGACTTAGCCATGTCTGAACAGCCAACCCACAGGAGCTGATTGCATGGACTGGAAGAGGAAGAGAAAGGCTGCAGTGATTGAATAGGACATTTCTTTAAAAAAAAATCACTTTTATTGTAACAATTGACAAAAAAAAGACATTTTCAAATTCCTGAGGGGATCTATCAGTACAGAAATTTATGATTAGATTAACAATTTTTCAAGAGTAAGCAAATAAATGCCTTTATCCAGACAAAGATTTAATATTGAAATGCTAAAAAAGATTTCACTATAAATAGTGATACTAAATTATATACTGCAGGAAATATTACAAACACTTTTCATTGTGTGTGGCAGTTATACTCTATAAGGATATGATGAGTGCAAAGCAAACATAGAACTGTCATTCCAAGGAGAAATAGTTAGGTTTCTGGTAGCTTCTGCACACAGTACAATCATTAACCCAAGGGCTTTCTAAAGGCCTTCATATTAATATAAATTAAAATGTTTGTTTTTCAACGTTGCTTTAAAACAAGTCAGTGACACTGATATTGAAAATCTGGACTTTCATCTGACCTTTTCCTATTTACATTTGGCAGTTATTTGAACATTTCTTCTAGAGCTTCCCAAATTGCAGATTCTGCCTTTTTCTTATATGTTTTATGCCTTACCATCTTTGAAGCATGAAAAACGGGAGCTAGTGGCACCAGCTAAGGGGACTGAATATGCCGTTACCTGGGTAAATGCAGCCCTGAATGTATTTTATCTTGTTCCCCAAACCACTGTTATCTGCTATGCTTCCATCATTTAAGTCAGTCATCATCTTAAGAACTCAAAAATTTTTATTTCCACACCCTTTCCACACTTAAATCTCCTTCACAGGCCAGTGAAATTCCCCATCTATTTTCTGGATGTACAGGATTGTTCACATCTTTACTTTGAACAAAGCTAACAAGCCATAGTAGTTTATGCTTGAACATGGATGTTTTGACTCATGGCTTTTCTCCACAAATCATTTATGTCTTTCTTGTGCTTATCAATACTGAACCAAGCACCAGTGCTGGCATTTTAAACTCAAAGTACCAAACCCAGACAACCAACTCCCTACAAAATTCACAAAACTAAATCATCAGGACCTAAATAGAACACAGAAAAAAACATTCTGCCTAGTCAGTTAGCCATAAGTTGCCTACCTATCTCAATGTTCCCAGGAATGCCCAGAAATAGCCTGTGTTGTTTTTAATGTTACAGACAATGCTAACGGGCAAGCAAATAATGAGAATTGCTAAGAAGAAGAATTCAAATGATCTTAACCCCAAATTAGTAATTTACCAAAGCATTGGCTCCAATACAATGTAAATAAAGCAAATAATTTCCCTTGAATTATCTTCAAAACAGTTTCAATTAAAAGTGAATAAAAAGGAATCTGGTCAGATGAAAATTAGTACTTGATATGATTTTTGATAATGGCACTTTTTTCTTAAGACTTCAGACTAAATATCACATACTTGGTTTTTTAATTTGGTGTGTTGTTTCCTCACTCCTGTAGAGGTCATGTATCTTTTCAAGATTATGACAGATATCATGACCTCATTAAAAGAAGCAGGGATATTGCCCACAATTTTGATTGGTTATGTTCCTAATAATGGCCGTTTAGATCTCTTTCTTTCTTTCTTTCTTTCTTTCCTTTTTTTTTCTTTCTTTTCTTTTGTCTGGATGGTGTATTAGAGGGGTTACACTAACATTCCTCACATAGTGGGTACATTGCTTCTTGAACATTGACACATAAAATAATTTGAATTGGAAGTGACTTGAAACAATGACATATCCCCATATAATTTGACTTTTTAATTTACTCAAATAGTAATTCCTATGGACTCATTTATCTGCTTAATTAAATGCCCTGATAGTTTGGTT
Organism: Megascapheus bottae; assembly: GCF_031878675.1. Lineage (NCBI taxonomy): Eukaryota > Metazoa > Chordata > Mammalia > Rodentia > Geomyidae > Megascapheus > Megascapheus bottae. Next base: position 32,060,556 of record NC_143517.1, on the reverse strand, counting down.
CTATTCAAGTGGGTTTTGTGTTCCTTGATATAAATCCTTTCCCTTTGAATACTTTCTCACTTTCTGGTATAAAAAGAAGCCCCAGACTCATTTGGCCTTTTTCTTTACCTTGGTCAAGGTTGTGTCATTTTTGAAAGGATTGATTACTTTGGGAAGACAATGAGAGTTATAAATCATGCTGTTAGGAATTTTCTCCTACACAACATTTCCCATAGACAGAACTAGAAAATGCATGGATGAATTTATATGGATACATATATCTAAATCTGAATCATGTAATCTAATTGAAATCTGTTTTTCTTCTCTATTATAATCCATTAATTTGTAATGATACCCTCAATTCCAATCTCAGAGTTGAAGGTTTGTTTCCTTTTCCTTTCATGTTTATATGTAGATTTCTTTTTCAACACAATAGAACTTGATTTTACCACTTTCCTTACTTTTTTATTTTTTGGTGATAGCATAGTTTGAACAAAGCGTCTATCACTTAAACCATAGTCTTTTTAATTCAGCTGGGTTTTTAAAAATATTTAAATTAGGGTCTGGTGTTTTACTTGAACTGACATTCACTTGAAATGGCCTACCTGTTTATGATGGGATGAAAGCTGTGAACCATCACACATTAAAATTTTGTTGATATGATAGCTTTCTTAATCTTTTTTGTTTGTTTGTTTTTAGGGAGGGGGCTGGTCTGGTCTTTAACTTTGATCTTCTTAATATCCTCTTTCAGAGATCATAGGCACAAGCCTTTTTGCCCAGCTGAATTTTTTTGATGAAGCTATTCTTACCATCAATCTTCCTCTACACAGCCTCTGAACGTAATTGCCTCCCCATCTGCATATATGGTTCCTGCCCACACATCTTTGGTTCCATGTCATTTTGCCAAGATGCCTCCATGTACTGGTGCTCTGCTTTAGCTCTGAAGACTTCTGGCCAGACAGATAGCCAAAAGGGATATGTTCTCACGTCTCTTGAGTTCTTATGCCCACTTCTGGAACCTGCATGCAGAGATTCTGAACTGAGTCATTTGGCTTCTGACTCAGAGGTAGTCCCTAGGGATCTCTGTACCTTCCACTCCCCACAGTCCTATATAATTTCTACCTTCAGTGCACCCATTAAAGTAGTACACTTGGCTAATAATGCAAAAATGATGGAAGGTTATTTCTGTTATTAAGTGACAAAATTGTGTCTTTTGCCTTTGGAGTTAGGAGCATCCTTGTTGGAATCTACATTGGATCTGTAGTTCTTGAAGGATAGCTTCTATGTTGCCTCTTAGTTCTGTACAGACATCCAGATAGATCAGAAGGCTCTGGACTACAGCCAGTGACTCCATGAAGAAATTAGCAAGTGGACTCTGAGTCAAGCTGAGATTCAAGAGCAGTCTGGGCAACCTCCAAAAAGGGTATAAACTGCAGATGACCTGTTGTAGATTTCTGAATATAAAACCCCATGTGAGATACTAAATGTGTTCTCTAAACTGTAAGCCTTGGGTTCGTTGGTTCCATAGTAATTAAATGCTGTTAGACACCATACTTTACCTTCTACCATTGCCCCATTTACTCTGTAGGGGCTGTGACATTATGGCACCAACCCTTCTTTTCCATACTGGGATCTGACACCCCATAATAGCCTCTCAGATTGCATGGACACCTTCCCAGCTGTTCTCATTTTCATGCTTTAGAACTGGAGAGATCCACAATGCAACAAAAGAAACAATGAAAGGAAAGAAAATAAAGCATTAAATACCATACTATTATTTTCTATCATATATTTCTTCTATATTATTCACTTTTAATTAAAAATAAGCTATAGTATAATGTTCTTTAATGCAGTAGTCACCTGCATACACATACACACATATTTCCTAAAATACAGTTGCACAATATCTGTATTCTTCAACTTGATCATTTCTTTAGAAACTTTACCCCGTTTCTTGAACTCTTATCCTCCCTTTTAAAGTCTAAGTTTTAGTGTCATCAGTGAAATACAAGTTTCTTGATTATTTGTCCTGTTTAATGACTGAAATTTACTAAGTATTTGTTCACATTTATTTATTTATTACACTCTGCTCAGTTCCTCCTGATCGGAATTCATTCTCCTGGAGTCTGTTAATTTATCTTTTTAGCATATGTTGATTTCAAGGATATGATTGCACTTGGAGTCTCCTGGTGGGAATTTCACATTTCTTTCTGAATTTAAACTGTGTTTCCACTTAATTCACATTTACTTGCAGGTTTTCCATTTCATAAATGTATTTAATAAAATCTCTATCCATGCTACTTGCTTGCTCTCGATTCTTTGTGCCCATGGTGACCTGGGGCATGAAGGGGAAGGGGATTAAGAACAGAAGGCATCTTATATTCACCAACTCAGTAGTAACTGGCAGGCTTTTCACCCATAGCTCCCGAACAGAATGATTGCAGTAGGCATGCCAACTCAAGAGGTACCTTCCCAGAAGGAAGCTGCCAATAATGCTAGTGTATAACAGGCACAGTGCATAAAATGTCCTCAGCTGAAGCCTATACTAACATAGGTTAAAAACAGATATATTTTATAAAACCATTGCATGTTGAGGGCTAAATCCTTCAATGTCAGATATTATTAGCTTAAAAGCTCTTTATTGTCCATCATTTATGGAATAAAAGTACAACATGAGCAAGTATAAATTTTATAAATCTTTGTACAAAAGATATTCCTACCTAAGTTAATAATTAATGATATTTGCCATATTTATATTATCTATCCTGTTCAAAAAACTACAATTTTCTATGTCATACATAATTATTGCAGAAAAGGTAAGAGTTGGATATTTTATATTTATATGAAGGAGGACACCTACACCTTACTTAATATGCATTTTAACACCTGCATTGGCAACCTTAAGTAAATAAAATATTTATTTCACAAAGAACATATTTGTATGAGTCTTGCTTTCCTAAATATTGTTTTATTTAAAGAAATCTGTTTTGGTATCACTATCTAAATTAAAATGTTTATTTCTATCATGGCTAAACAAATGTTTAGTTTTGGGCCTCAGTATAAATGCACAAATGTTCCTGCAAATGTTCTATAGGGCAGCTGCTAGTACCACTCCTTTTAATGACATTTTTAACTAGGAATTTAGTTTCTTCTGAGTACTTATTTAATGACATTTGTAAAATATCTATCAGAAAAATGTCAATTCATGTTTCAAATGTATAACTCACTAAATACTTTGCCTTATGTATATTATTTTCATGTGTATGACTCCTATTGATTTAGTGGATGAAATTACTTAAAAGTAAAAAGAAAGAAATGTATTATCTATAACAAGACCTTAAAAAGGAATAAGATAAAAACAGTATGTGACTCTGATATAATTAGTAAGAATGTCAAGATTAAACATTTGTTTATAGTTGATAAACTACACAGCTCTATCGAGGTGTATGTGTATATAGGTGTTTATATATGTATACATGCATACCTATATGATACTTATACTTTATCTGCATAGTATATATATCTATATAAATGTATATGCATTTACATACATGTTACACATCTCCAGACATATATGTATATAACACATACATATATTTATATTAATATATATCATTAAACCTAATATAGAATACAGACATAATGCATTTAATTTGATATATATGAATATTTTTGAATGTCTAGATATAAAAACTTTCTGTAAACATGATGGCTTGATTCCCTGATCTCTATATAACTGTTTTCTAAGAAAAATATAGTCTTTGCTTCAACTCAATAGCTGAAGAATAGAAAAGTTCATTCAAACTTTAGAATAATCCTGGGATTTCGGGACCCAAGGATAATTTCTACACCCTAAATTTCTCAGTTTTGACATTACCAGTGAAATAAAGTCTATTAAATTATATAGGGAACACATTGTATTCCTCTATCCCAGTGCCACTTAAAAAACATTAGAAGTTCTCAAGTGTCTGTAAGAAAAAGAAAAAAAAGCAAAAAGAGAAATCAGAGATGCTCTATATATCTTTTAACTTCCCTATGTCATGAAGGTGTCATCATGGCAGGAACAGAGATATGTGGACATAAATTATAAGGATATCCAGTAAATTTAGACTTGTTGCCTCTAGAAATGAAATAAGTGCTAAAGCAGAGGGGTGAGTATTAAGTTCAATAAATCATGCTATAATAGTTGCCAGGATTCCTGTTTTAAAAAGACCACTTTATCAACTCTGCATTTTCAGTCTTATAATTGCATTTGACACTAAGTGCAAATGCATCATCTAGTGTTGGAAATTCATACTTTGTTCTGCTAAGTGAGGCTAGTGATTCCAGACAAATATATTCATGATCCTTTATACCATGTTGATTTAAGTGGCATTTCCACTAAATAGAACAACTTAAATTCCTACTTTTCATTATAAAATATTTCATTGTTTTAATAAGCATTTTACGTTTTCTTAATTATGAAATGTTCAAACACAGAAGCTTCATCAGGAATCATCTACTATTCCTTAGAGAGACATTACTGGACACCACCTATACTTCTTTTAGTACCTACTAAATGACTAAGAAGCAAGTCAGTATGTTGCTTCTTATCTATTTTCATTATTTTGAATTTACAGTAATTGAATTCATATATATTCTGATGTCACAGAAAGTTTCCAATTCTTATTAATGTACACAACATATTGCTGATTCATTATTATGATGACAACATGCAGATCAGCCTTCTAAAACAAGATTACGCAGAGGTAAAACATCTCTCCTAAAGAGAGGACTTGAACCTCACAAAATTTATGGTGTAATCTCATAGTAGAAACTCCACTTATCTGGAAACTCTTTAGAATGAAAAACATGATACTCTTTTTCTGTTGTTGTTTTGGTTTTGGTTTTGGTCAGCATGGGGCTTTAACTGTGGGCCTAGGCTCTGTCTCTGAGCTCTTAGGCTCAAGGCTATTGCTCTACCAGTGGAATCACAGAGCTACTTCCTGTTTGCTAGTAGTTAATTGGAGATAAGAATTTCATGGACTTTCATGTCCATGCTGGCTTTGAACTGTGGTCCTCATATCTCAGCCTCCTGAGTTGATAGGATTATAGGCATGAGCCACCAGGGCCAGCTAATACTATTTATCATACCCCGTTGAAACAAACAAACAAACAAAAACTAGCTTATTTTAGAATCCAGTGAAGAAAAGTGAGGGACGGGTTGGGTAAGGGAGAGAGGAGTAAAAAGGATGAATGGGCTGACATTGATCAAAGAGGCATTGCATTTATAAACTGTTTTGTTAAATGACAAACTTCTTTGTACAAATAAAGATTATAAAATCATAGTATAAGAAAAAAATTAAATATAGAAATAAAATTTTCCTCCATGAGAAAAAATCAAGATATTTATATAGTTCTGGAGAAATCATTTTCTTCTTCTGATGTGTTTCTTTTCTTACGTCAAGAATTACAAGCTGGGTGTGGTAGCTCCTGCCTGTAATCCTAGATACTCAGGAGGATGAGATCTGAGGATCAAGGTTCAAAGCCAGCCCAGGCACAAAACAATCTGAGACTCTTATCTCCAGTTAACTGCTAGAAAATGGAAAGTGGGTCTTGGCCCAAGGGTAGGGCAATAGCCTTGAGCTGAAGAGCTCAAGGACAGTGCCTAGGCAAAGTTCAAGCCCCATGACCAACAAAGAAAAAGAAAGAAAGAAAGAAAGAAAGAAAGAAAGAAAGAAAGAAAGAAAGAAAGAATTACAAAGTTATGATATAATCTGAAAAACTGTTCCATTACTTAAACCTGATATCTAATTTAAAAATGAATAGTTCTTTTGTGGTTGAGCTAAGTGGATCATGAGATTGAGGTTCATCTGGACTATATAGAAAGTGTAAAGTCAACTTGAACTACATAGTGAGTCCATGTCAACACAATAGTAAGAATCAACTATTACATATATGCATTACGTCACTAGTGACTCATGCTCCCAATCCATCTAATTCTGAATTCCACCTCTTCACCACCCACTACTTCATCTCAGGAAGTTGTATAGACCACTTAGGCAAAAGTCAATATTCAAGGCTATCTTCTGTCATATGTGGTATTGTTGCATCATATTGGCTTTATGTGCATGAGGATCTTAGGGACATTGAGAAATGACAAAGTTTCAAATGCTAAAAGGAAAAAAAAAACACATAGGAATGAGTAAGCCATAGCTTGTGACAAATGACAAATGGTTTGGTAATCAGTGGTTCTTGAAGGAGTATACATATAAAAAAGTTAGTGTCAAGTAGCTATGAAGAAGAGTTATATGAAGGAACAACTTGAACCTGAAATGTGCGAACATTTGTGTGCCATGAGAATACTCCCCAAAGGTCCATATTTGCTCTTCTACAGTCAGATGGACTTGACAATTCCACCTTTCAAATGTCATTTAGCCCATTCAACAAAATTTTTCTCAAATGTGCTAATGAAGCAGTGACTACTTATTGAGAAATGGAAATGATCCATGCATTCAGTAATGTTGCACATTTCCTCATGGCACTGATCTGACCATTAATACAGATATGTAATTAATATTCTAATAGGAAACTCTAACATATTATACCTAACTGATATTGTAAGTCAAATAAGATGCAGCCGAAGTGCTACATCCAATCAACAGAATTTTCACTAATCAATGGATAGCAGCTTGTACATTATATTTCAAGCTGATCATCATTTACATTATTAGTATAGTAATAAAGTATACAGAATTTTACAGTCTTCCAGAAGAGTTAGTTTGGACAAAGGCAACATCCATTAATACTAAATATTAATAAATACTGTATAATAATTTCACTCTGATGGGATTATCTAAAGTTTCTGTGAGTTTTCTACTTATTTTTGAAGGCATAAAGTAGACCTTTCTTAGTTTTTATAGTCCTCATTGATTGAATATAACTGATGACAGCTAGAGTCGATATACCCAATTGGTTTGGATTTGTTAGTTTAAGCGTAGGTAGAAAAATTTGAAATATAACAAAGAATGATAATGGATTATTTTTGTTAGTTTATGTCTATTGTAAAACTAAAGCATCTCAAGTAATATGGTAAGCCCTTCCATAAGTGAAAAATTTTTCTCGCTGTAAAATTCTGAATTTCTTTGCAGTAAATTTGAGTTGATTTTATTTTCACTTTATTTTTAAGTAAACACTATGTTGTGAGGTTAGATTAACTTCTACACTAATGTTTTGAATGCACAGTTTACTAGCTTTTCTATAGCTAACAAAATATCAGGCATACACACACACAGCAACACTCTTCTCTTTTGTGATGATAGTTTTTTTCAAGCTTTACCTTCCATAGCAGTTTTCCATTGCACACTAGTTAGTTGCTTCAGAAAGAAAATCCAATTTAAAATTTTACTTCAAATTCACAACCATTAAAAAATAAGGTGTGTCGAATGTCCTAATTACCTAAAGCACTATCATCTACAGCAATATATATATATATATGCATGTTTTTATTATTATATAGATTTTATAAAGGAGTCTTAGTGTGCTATTTTCCTATATTCACATAACACTTTTGTTATATCCACCCATTTGTTACTTTCTGCTATATCCAGGCCGCTTTTATGATTTTAATAGGTTTCACATTTCACTTTTTCAAACATTTTTCACGTAGCTTGATCACATTCATTCCCATCCTCTTTTGTCTTTCCCATTCTGCTTCCTTAGATTCCTAATCAAGATGTTTGTAATTTACTTTCCTTGAGTACTTTTTGTACTACTCTTTGTGCACGGGAATAATTTCAGTCAATTAAACTTGGAAGTAACTGAGTGTAGAAGTTTCATGTGGCTGGTCATAAATGTGAAATGCTTTTAGAAATGAATAGTTCATAAGGTTTGAGGCTTTTGATGGGAGTTGTCTATTACCTGTCTGGCATTTGAGGAAACATGATTAACAACACCAGTTCATCTGGGATAACTGCAAAAAGACTGGAGAGTTTTTATTTTTATTTTTTGACTTATTAAATGAATTTTAGTTGTCCCTTAGTTATTTCATTATTATATGTGGCATTTGTGAGTTTGCTGAAAATAACCAACCATGACTCAAATATGTCTTAAAAGTGACAATATCCTTGACAAGAGTTAAAAGTAGTCTTTGCAAGACTTATGTGTTAGATTTTTTAATGTCCTTGGAATTAGCTGAAGTTTTATTTTCACATTGTCTTTAAAATAGTTTAGTTGAATGGATCCTTAAGTTTCTATGTACTGTCTTCTTTTTGAAATGTCTAAAAAATATCTTCAGGATGACAAAAATTTTTGATAATTTTAATATTCAGGTTTTTATATACACAGTGTTGAAAATAATTTTGATGGCAACTCTGGTAAGTTTATGAAATTTATCCTAGGAAATAATATCATGTAAAATTGCTAATAAAAATACTTATAAACAAACTGGGCATGGTGGCTCAAGCCTGTAATCCTAGCTACTTAGGAGCTAAGATCTGAGGATCAAGGTTCAAAGTCAGCCCGGACACAAAAAGACCAGAGACTCTTATCTCCAATTAACCTCTAGACAATGGAAAGTGGTGCTTGGCTCAAGGGTAGCATGGTAGCCTTGAGCTGAAGAGCTCAGGGACAGCACTCAGGCTCAGGGGTAGGGTGGTAGCTTTGAGCTGAAGAGCTCAGGGGCAACACCCACCCAGGCTGAGTTCAAGCCCTATAACCACAAAACAAAAAATACTTATAAGCAAATGTGTCAGAAAAATAACAGTAGCATCAAATTATCAAAATCAAAGTAATTATATAGCAACATAGATTAAATAAATATTTAGTTGATTATTAATGGTATAAATGTCAATGTACTTATTCTATGAATTATAAGTTGACACATATTAAAATGTGGGACATTTGTAAAGATATATAATGCAGAAATTTAATATATGCAAAGAAAATAATATATATATTTCTTTTATTTTACTATCAGGGTGACATATAGAGAGGTTACAGTTATATTTGTAAGGTAATGAGTGCATAACTTCTTGAATATTGTTACTCTTTCCCAGGTTTTTCTCATACGTAACCTATTTTTTTCTAATAGTAATGATTTAGTAAAGATACACAAAGGTACAAGGGCCTTATCACTGCTTTCCTCTTTGAGGAATTGAATGGGCTTCTCTCTAAGGATCTTTCACAATGTGCTGAATTTTCTTAATTATGTTCTTAATTCAGATTTAAATGGAGATTTTTACCGGATATTAAAAGTTGTTATCCAAGCTTTTTCTTGAAAATGCAGCTGAGAACTTTTTATTTTATTCTCTTCTCTGAAACTCACTGGCAAAATAAAAAATAAAACAGAGAGGAAAATACTTAAAACTGTTATAGTCAACAAATATTATATGCAAATGTAACTGAAACTTTGTAAAAATTAATAAGCTAATACAGAACTGATACCTATTGTCTTCAGCTAGGCTGCAAGTTTGTTTGTTCATTTTTATTTGCCACTCCTGGGCCTTGAATTCAGGGTCTGAGCACTGTCCTTGGGCTTTCTCAAGGCTAACGCTCTACAACTGGAGCCACAGCACTATTCCCAGCCTTTTTCTATATATGTGGTATCGAGGAATCAAACCCGGGTCTTCGGCAAGGACTCTTACCACTAGGTCAAAATCCAGGCCGTGGAAGTTTGTTTTTAAACAGAGTATTAAAAGACTCATCTAATTGTTTTTGGCATAAAGAGCTTTGTGAAAGAAATAAAAAGTATCTGTATTTAGCTTTAATGTAACTATAAAGTGTAAGAGAAAGCTGAGTAGCTATAGATATAACAAAGCATTGCATGAGGTTTTAGGAGTTTTCCCCACAGCCACAATAGCCTCTGCTTTTCCTAGTGAGAATGATTCAGGAAAAGAATGAGATAAAAGTTCCAGAGCTAAGACTACCAAAAATGTCTTGAGATGCTTTTTTTAAGGTATAGAATATAAACTAAAGCTTCCAATCTATTCCCCTTCCTTAATACCCTTCTTGATTTTCCTGCAAAGTGTTAGCTTAAATGGTTCTGGCCCATCTAAACAGAAATAATATCCTTCATAGCAACAGCCATAAATGAATCAGCACCATGTTTTTAGCTGGTTAATATTAGAATAAGATTTAGTGCTCCCAAAACATCAGACACGTAGTTCTCTATATTGCCAAAGAAATTAATCATGACAAGACAGCTTTGTGGAGAAAAAAAAATCTCAATGACAAGGCAGGATATTAAAGAGGATAAACAAAATAAAGTGATTAGATATGATCTGACAGTTAGAGAAAACAAGCAAGAATAAAAATAATATCATCAATAAACTTGAAATGAAAGTGATATCACAAAGAACAAAGAGTCCTTATAAAGTTCTACAGAACAAAATAAAATTAAGTAACAAGAAAAATGAAAGGTATTTCTACAAAATATGAAATTAAAATATATTCACATACACAAAATTTGCATTCCTTAGCATTTAAAATCTATAAATAGAGACAAATAGAAGGATAAAAGGTAAATTATACACAAATAAGCATGTGAAAAAAGTCGTATGAGATGAGACTACATGAAACGAACTCTAGGATATGGAAATAAGAGCTTTAGAGCTTTATCTTGTGTGATTGTTGTTATTAATATACTATGTTATTTCTCTTTTCTTTTTTTCCCTTATAGTTAATCTGGTATTGTTAATGTATCTGACTTTGTTACCTGGAATATTTTGTATATATGTTTATTTGTTTATTTGAGATAGAAAGGGAAGGGGGGAAAACAGGGCGCTTAAATCAACTCAACTTTGCAATTATATACATATACTTTCAGACAGTTGAGAAAAAAAACAACTGTATTTGGAAATTTTTCTCATTTTTTCTCTTTTTCATGTTTTAATTTAGTTAACCAAGGTTTTATTTGCTTTATTTATTTGTTAATTTATTTATTTGTCAGTCCTGGGGCTTGAACTCAGGGTTTGGATACCATCCTTGAGCTTTCTCAAAGCTAGCATTCTCATTCAAGCCACAGTACCATTTTCTGTGTATTTGGTACTGAGAAATAAAACCCAGAACTTCATGCATGATATAGGTAAGGCACTCTACCACTAGGCTACCCCTGGGCCCTTTACCAAGTTTTAATATATGAAGAATCATTGTTTTTCAGAGAAACAAAATCAATAGGAGATAATATTTTATGTATATATTAAGAAGTATCTCACAAAATTATGGAAAATGACAGGTTCAAAATTTGCAGGTCCCATATCCTGATTCGAATATAAAGGATGAACACTGCTCAGTAGTTTAATTCAATCTCAGAAGCCAGTAGTTGTTAACTAGCCAAGATGACTAATGCCTATTTTAAAGCTATTAGGCTGAAGAACTCTGACTTGTTGGAAGGATAAAGCCTTTTGATCTTTAATCAGATGGGGGACAACTACGTTATGGACTAACCTGTTTTATAAAAATCTACTCATTAAATATTATTCACATCCAAACACATAAACATATCCAGCCTACCACATAACCTACTATCGAGACACTTGGTGACCCAATCATGAAGACATCAAAAACTTTTGTTATTTATACTCAGTAAGTGTGTAAATTATTTGTGCTCCTCTTGAAAACAAATCATGTCATTTAGAGTTAATAATGCTTATCTCTCAGAATTTATCCCTACCAGTAAGTCATGAAATTCATCATCATGCTGTAGATAGTTCTTGAGGAACTTTTATGTCAAAAGAAAATTCTTTAAACAGATTTTGATGTAGAATCCCTTCCAATATTTTAATCAAGTTAAAGGAGTTTATTATGTATTGATGTCATATTCTTTTGATCTGTATCTAAAGTCATTATATGGGATCTAGCACAAAAAGAATGAAGAGTATGGATTTCCCTAGGTGGAATTTGATGGCCTTTAGCAAGATTAAAAATAATGAATTATGATTTTTAATTTAGACCTTCTGTTATCCCAAGATAATACTTGTATATTTTATATACTTTAATTACAACTACAATAATAGAGATAACATGAAACACAGTCCTAGGGAAAAGTATATTAGAAGAAATCACACTTTCTTATTATCATACTTTTCACACTACACAAGTAGAAATTCAGAGAAACAGATCCCAAGGTCTATGTGCTCCAAATTTTCCATTTGATCACCAAATAACAAACAGTGGAATATGAAGTTCTATAATACCTTCCACACTGAAGGAGCATCTATCGGAACTTCCCAGGAGCTATTTAATCTCCTTTGGAGGCATGGTCCATAATTTTATTTACTGACAGGGAAACTAGGACTCCAATGACTATATAGCCATCACCAGAAAAGAGAGAATTAGAATGTGATGTGATCTTCTGCCTCTGAAACCTTTTCACTTTTCATTAATTTCATCCCTCATAAAAATGATCTACTTAGTTAAAAATAAATAGATAATATTGATCCTATTATTAGATTATGGAATGTCATCACACAGTAGTTTGCAAATAGGAGTGACAAAAATCTCATCCTAATGAAAGTCTGCAATGTTAAAATTAGTCTTTGAGATAATGACTTCCAAAATTCAATGAATAGATATTTATAGAAAAGTTTTTTCTTTCAACTAAATACTCTTAAGTTTCTTACTGTTATGGCATATATCAAATTTCACTGGTCTTTCTTTGAAAATTTTCAGTTTATAAAAAGTCTAGGAACAAAACCACTGTTCTCTAACATTAGTAGCATCAGTGTTGATATATATCTATATTTTAAAATGAAAATGTGATTGTAAATCCGTTCTTGTTCAATATTAGAATGCTGTGTATTTTATTTTAGTGGGATTTCACATCAGCAAGTACACTCAAAAGAATCATCTCACAGTCATATCTGTTAAGGACTACCACTGAGATTCTGGTACCAAATATCTGCTGGGTTTTCTCTGCATGTCTAAGAGTAAAACGGGATCTTATTTTACACACTATTCTAACATGTTTATTTTCTTGTTGTTTCCTGTGGAGAATTGGAAAGCAATATTATTTCCTGTAGTTCACCATCTGTGATGAACTTAGAATTCTTTTTTTCATGGAGGCAATGCAATGTAATGCTTATAGTGTTCAATTCCATCCTATATCAAGTGTTCTGTTTCATCTCTACTTTGCAGTTTTCTTAGTGTACATGTATACATGAATGCAAATTTAATTTGCAAAATACACAGAAAAATAAAGGCTATAATACATATGGTAAAGTTGTTCACCTACTGAATTAAAGTGATCATATAACTCATGCTTGTGGTTCACTGTCTGAAAATACCATGCACGGTGAATACCAACTTGGCCATGTAAGAATGTGAGAAATTTTGTTAGCCTGGACCCACTGTGGGAGCAAACAGGTTCTCAAGAAACAATTTTTTAAAGTTGACCAAACACAAAACTTTCAAGGCCAAAACAAATGGTTGTTTTGGTATATGAAGCTAAGTTAACTTTTTATCAGGTATAGTACATCAGGTGACCACCCACATCATGCAAAAAGGACTTCACATTCAAAGCTGTTTATCAACAGTAGGAGCCTGTGTCAATTGCTAGGGTTTCCTCTCCCTTCCTTAGTGCCAGCACATCGACTTCCCTGGAAACCCTAATCTATGTATATCATTAAAAAAACCCACTGATGGGGCCGAGTTTGGCCTAATGGTTGAGTGCTTGCCATTAGCATGCACGAAGACCCGGGTTCAATTCCTCGGTACTACAAACATAGAAAAAAGCCGGAAGTGGTTCTGAGGCTCAAGTGGTAGAGCTCTAGCCTTGTGAAAGTCCAAGGACACTGCTCAGGCCTTGAGCTCAAGCCCAGGACTGGCAAAAAAAAAAACCCATTGATGAAAGACCCCCAAATAACAGGAAGAATCATCTTGGAGCAATATCAATACCAACGGTTGAACTCTATTACAAAACCATACTAACAAAAACGGCTTCGTATTGACATGTGGTCAATGGAATAGAATAGGAGACCCAGAAATGAACCAACAGACCTATAGCCACCTATTCGATAAGGGAGCCAAAAGCACAGAATAGAAGAAAGACAGCCTCTTCCATAAACGGTGTTTGCAAAACTGTCTATCCAGATGCAGAAAACTGAAACTAAACCCTATGTATCACCAGAATCAATTCTAAATGGAACGAAGACCTTAATGTAAGGCCAGATACCATGAAAATATTACAGGAAAGAATAGCTGAAACTTCCTAAGAGCCACAAATACAACAAATCAAAGAAAGACTGGGTATGCAGAATCCCATTAAAGGGGAGAATTTCTGCATGGAAAATGATATAGCTATCAAGATAAACAGCCCACAGAATGGGAGAAGATTTTTATTTCCTATGCATCAGACAAGGTCTTTAGAGCTCAAAACAAACACCCCCAAAATAAACACTCATAGAAACAACACCCCAATTAATAAACAGGCTAATGACTTCAAGAAAGACTTCTCAGAAGAAGAAATAAGAATGACCAATAGATACATAAATAAATCACTCAACATCTCTGGCCATAAAAGTAATGCAAATCAAAACAACATTGTGATTCCATCTCAGCCCAGTTAAAATTTACATTATCATGGTAACTAAAATATGCCTATATATCTACAAGTACACATACTGGATGGCAAGAGACAAAAAAAATACACAGGACATGATATTCAGGACTCACACAGTGGATCCAAGGTAAGATATTCTTAGAAGAGAATCACAGAGGATCAATAGGTATGTGCATGTGATCATATAAAATAATATTTATTGAAATGTATCTGAAAAAATAGAAACAAGTGGTTTGTTCTTTGTTGTTGTTTTCATTTTCTGTACCCCTTGTCTTGTTTGTAAGTTTGTTCTTTTGTTTCTTTTTTTTTTCTCAGTTGTGGGGCTTGAACACTGGGCCTAGGCCCTGTCCCTGAGCTCTTCAGCTCAAGGCTATTGCTCTACCACTTGAGCCACAGCACCACTTCCGGTTTTCTTGTGAGTAATAGGAGACAAGAGTCTCATGGACTTTTGTGCCAGGGCTGGCTTTGGATTGTGATACTTAAGTCTCAGCCTCCTGAGTAGCTAGGATTATAAGTGTGAGCCACTGGTGCCCAGCTTAAGTTTGCTACTTTTTAAAGAGGATAAAGGGTAGTTACAGAGAGGGTGGGACAGGGGGTGGACAAACACAGCAGTGATACCAGACACTAAGTTGAATAGAAACTATACAACTTGTGGTTAGGCATTGAAAGGGAAAAACTGGGAGATAGTGAGGCAAAGGATAACACTGTTCAAAAGAAATGTACTCATTTTCTGACTTATGTAACTGTAGCAACTCTGTACATTGTCCCTATAATAATAAACACATGTATTCTGAGAGTAAACTCAATGAAGCAACAAAACTTCTTGCCTAATTCTATAACTGAAAAGAAGTGTATGTTAAAAAATTAAAGTTGTTCTTAAAATAGCTTCCTGACTGATTTACCATCTGATGAATCATTTTATTGTATCACATGTACAACTGTACTAAAATCTAACAATATTTTTATTGAGTAAAAGTTACAAAGCACATTTTATAGTCAATTTCCATAAATTCCATATAGTATGTAATTAGAGTCCAGATAATATCATGTTATACTGATTTTTAATGTTGATGAGTTCTCACTTAAATTATGACAAATTGTAATGAAAATGCAAATAAATTGAAATGTATTTTAGACCTGCTGGATTTCACTTAATGAGTGTGAACTCATTTGACACTTTTAAAATCTGTTGACATTTTCTTTAAATTAAGCAGTTCAGTATCTATCAATAATGTATAAACATCCTTATTGAATGTCTCATTAGCTTTATTGGGATTCCCAATGTACTTTAAATACATAGAACATAGACTGATCTTAATAAGCAAATGACAAATTAATAATTGAATGGACAAATAAGCATGTAAGTATATTAATTAAGATACAAACGATCAATGCCATGGAATTTAGGAGTATACCTGCAATTTCCGAGAAAATAAGAGAAGCCTACATTACTTAGAGCATGTCAATATGGATATCTAATTAAAGTTTAGAGAAACATGAGTAATGTCAATAAATGAAAAAGCTGAAGCTAATTTTCATCTGGAATGTTGAAAGAAAATGTTATTTTCACGTCAAACTAGCTATATTTAAAATTGCCAATACCTTCAAATGGTGACTATTATAGAACAAACATCATTTTGTGCAAGTAAGGAAACTCACATAGAAGAGTAAAATTTGGAAGTTCAGTGCTGCTGGCTCACACTTATAATCCTTGCTATTCAAGAAGCTGAAATCTAATGGTCACAGTTCGAGACTAGTTAGGGCAGGAAAGTCTGTAAGATTCTTATGTCTAAGTAACTACCAAAAAAACCACAAGTGGAGTGATGGATCTAACTACTGAGTGCTCTTCTGAACCAAAAAGCACAGGGATAGCATTTTGGACCCGATTTCTAGCTCCAGGAACAGTACAAAAATAAATAAATAAAGAGAAACACTGGGAGGCCTAAAATGTGAAGAAAGTAATTAAACTTCTGCTGATACAGGGAAGCTTAAGTTGCTGACAATTTTGAGTCTGTGCAGATATTAATCAATAAATTATATATACTAATAGTCATTTGGATAAACAATACATCTTTGAGTCTAATGTAAGCTAGTACTAACAATTTGGTACATGAAAGCTCCGAGTTGATAAATGGACTTAGTTTGATGCCTTTCCCATGAGTCAATGAATTAACATAGAATAGAATCAACTCAAAGATTCTGAAGCAACTCAATGACAAATATATTATACAGCATAGAAAAACCAAAGTAAGATACTTCTTTAAAAACCAAGGGTTGAGGACTTATCTCTTGTGTGCATGAGATTAATCCTAGAAATATCAATATATTTTGTGTTAATTTACCATAAACTTAGATACACAAAATTTTCCAAGCAATATATTGATAGAATAAAAAATTAATTAGATCTGAAAAATAGATAATTGTGTAATAAAAACAAAAGATAAAACACTTTTGAAAGGAAACCAAGGAGCAAAGCCCCAAGTATAAGTTCTGCAATTACTATCTGAGTGCCAAAAGATGCACATATGTGTAAATAATAATAATAATAACAAAATAATGAATAATCATTGAAAATAACACACAGTACATCTAATACATATAACCATAAAGATGTTCAGTGAATGAAGTTGAAATGGAAATAAATATCTGAACATGTTTCATTCAATATATTGAAATCCCAGAAAAGAAAAAAATAAAGATAGAATACTCAAGAAAATCATGGCTGAGAAAATTTAAGAGCACATATCAGGAAGAATATTTTGAAAAGAGAAAAAGAAAAAGAAATTCAAGCATTTCCTACATAGTAAGAAAATTATATGTAATACCACAAGTGTTAGTGGCATAGCTGAGCCTGTTTTTTTTCCATGTATTTTTATTGTAATTAAGAGAAGGGTTACATTACGTTCGCCAGATGGAAGGTAGATTACTTCACATACATTGATACCCTTTTTCATGTCTTGGTCCCCATTTCCCGCCCCTCCCACCCCCAACCTCATCTTGTTTTCCCCCCTTTCATATCCAATTTCAAATAACCAAATACACATATATCTAATATATCAGATAACAAAGTGAATACTGTAAAAATATGAGATAATCAAGGGACAGCAAAAGAGATGAGAGATAACGTAGTACATTAAAGACAACAATCATTCATTATATGGCTTTTGTTTCTATATCCTAGAGGTCCTTTCATTTAGCATCATACTGTATGGCCTTATGTGTCTAGGTTTTGCTCTATCACAAATCTCTGCTAGAAGAGTCCAAGGTTTCTACTGATTATGGCAAATGCGGGAAACCATTGAGCCTATGTTCCTTTGAGACTGGCTTATTTCACTTAATATGATTTTTTCTAAGTCTTTCCATTTCTTTACAAATGGGGAGATGTCATTCTTTCTGACAAGCAGCATAGAATTCAATTGTGTATAAATACCACATCTTGTTGATCCACTCATCATGACTTGGTTCCATATCTTTCTATGGTAAATAGTGCTGCTATAAACATCGTTGTGCTAGTGACTTTAGTATGCCCTTGTTTCTGGACGGTTGGGTAAATGCCTAGTAGTGGAATTGCTGGGTCATAGGGGAGCTCTATGTTTAGTCTTTTGAGGAACTGCCATACTGCTTTCCATAGTGGTTGAATGAGTTTGCACTCCCACCAACAGTGTAGTAGTGATCCCTCCTGGCCGCATCCCCTCCAGAATCTGTTGTTACTAGTTTTCCTGATCCTGGCCATTCTAACTGGAGTGAGGTGGAATCTTAGCGTTGTTTTGATTTGCATTTCTTTTATGACCAGAGATGTTGAGCATTTCTTCATGTGTCTAGAGGCCATTCCTATTTCTTCTACAGAGAAGACTCTCTTTAAGACTTTGGCCTATCTTTTAATGGGATGGTTGTTTCTTTGGAGATTAGTTTTGGAGTGATTCAATTTTTTGAGCTGTTGATATATTTTGGATATGAGGCCTTCGTCCATTGCATGGTTAGTGAAGATCTTCTCCCATTCTGTAGGCTTCCTAATTAGTTTACTAACTATGTCCTTTGCCATACAGAAGCTCTGCAGTTTAATACAGTCCCACTTATCCAGCCTTTCTCTGATTTGTTGTGATTCTTGGTCCTTATTAAGAAAGTTTTGACCTGTGCCAAGGAGGCCTAGTATGTCTCCTATGCCTACTTGTAATGTTTTCAGTGTGTCGGCTTTTACTTCAAGGTCTTTGATCCATTTGGAGTTAATTCTAGTGCAGGGTGACAAAGAAGGATCCAACTTTAATTTTCTGCATGTGCTTAACAAGTGACAGCACCACTTGTTGAAGAGGCTGTCTTTCTTCCATTCTATTTTTTTTGGCTCCCTTGTCAAAGATTACGTGGCCATAGGTCTGTGGTTTGATATCTGGGTCCTCACTTCTATTCCACTGGTCTTCAGGCCTGTTCTTGTGCAAGTACCAAGCTGTTTTGATAATTACAGCTCTGTAATGGAGTCTAAAGTTTGGCATTGAAATTCCTCCTGTGCTGTTCTTTCTGCTAAGAACTGTTTTTGCTATACAGGGTCTTTTATTATTCCATATGAAATTTTGGATTGCCTCTTCTATTTCTTTAAAGAATGACATTGGGATATTGATGGGTATTGCGTTGAATTTGTAGATAACCCTTGGCAAGACTGTCATTTTCACAAAGTTGTTTCTTCCAATCCAGGAGCATGGGAGGTTTTTCCATTTCCTCAGTTCTGCTTTAATTTCCTTTTTCAGGGTTTTAAAGTTTTCATCAAAAAGGTCCTTTACATTCTTAGTTAATTCCTAGGTACTTTATTTTCTTTGAGGCTATTGCAAAAGGAGTTGCTTTCCTGATTGTTGCCTTGTTCCTCTCACTGTTGGCATAGAGAAAGTTTGAATCTGCTCAAGCTGCTTGGGAGTGGTGTCTATAGGATTCTTTAAATACAGAATCATGTCATCTGCAAAGAGGGAGACTTTCACTTCCTCGTTCCTATTTGGATCCCTTTATGCTTGTTTCTTACCTTTTTGCTCTGGCTAGGATTTCTAATACTATGGTAAAGAGAGTGCAGAGAGTGGGCATCCTTGTCTCGTTCCTGATTTTAAAGGGAATGGCTTTAGATTTTTGCCATTAAGTATAATACTAGCTGTGGGTTTGTCATAGACTTCTTTTAATATGCTGAGGAATGTTCCATGGATTCCTAGTTTCTCCAGAGCTTTTAGCATAAAGAGCTCTTGGATCTTGTCAAATGCCTTTTCAGCATCTATTGAGACAATCATGTGATTTTTGTCCTTGCTCCTGTTCATGTGTTGAATTATATTAATTGATTTGAGTATGTTGAACTAACTTTGCCTCCCTGTGATGAATCCTGTTTGATCATAGTCTATAATTTTTTTATGAGTTGTTGTAGACGGTTGGCCAGTATTCTGTTGAGAAGTTTTGCATCAATATTCATCAAGGAAATGTGTCTATAGTTCTCTTTCTTTGATGGATCTCTGTCTGGTTTGGGGATGGATTATACAGGCTTTGTAGACTGAGTTTGGCAAACAGCCTTCGTTTTCAATTTCTTTGAAGATATTGAGGAGTATTGGTGTGAGCTCTGTTTTGAAGACTTTATAGAATTCAGCTGTGAATCCATCTGTCCCTGGGCTTTCCTTAGGTGGAAGTTCTCTTATTGCCATTTCTTTTTTTCAGTGCTTGAAATAGGCCTGTCTAGTTGGTTTAGGTCTTCTTGGTTCAGTGTGGGTATGTTAATATTGGCTAAAAATTCATCCATTTCTTCTAGATTTTCAAATTTGTTGGCGTAAAGGTTTGAAAAGTATTCTCTCATGATCGTCTGGATTTTGGTAATTTCTGTCGTTATATTATCATTCTCACCTGTGATTTTCTTTATTTTGGTATGCTCCATTCTGTTTTTGGTAAGATTTGCTAAGGGTCTGTCAATTTTGTTAATTTTTTCAAAAAAACAACTCCGTGTTTTGTTGAATCATTCTGTAGTTTTTTTGGACTCCAATTCATTTAATTCTGGTTTGATTTTAATAATTTGCTTCCTTTTACTAGTATTCGGGTTGGTTTGTTGCTCTTCTTCCAGGCGCTTAAGGTGACACATTAAATTGTTTGTTTGCGATTTTTCCAATGTGTTATTGTTGGCACTCAGAGCTATAAATTTTCCTCTGATTACTGCCTTTGCTGTGTCCCAAAGGAACTGGTATTTTGTGTGCTCCTTTTTGTTGAATTTCATAAACTGTTGGATTTCTGTTCTGATCTCCTCGATGACCCATTGTTGATTCAACAGTGTTTTGTTCAATCTTCATGAGTTACAGGGTTTTTGTTGGCGGAGACTGGTGTTCAGTTCCAGTTTGATGCCCTTGTGGACCGAGAGAGTGCAGGAAATGATTTCAGTGTTTCTGAATCTGCCCAGGTTCATTTTATGCCCAAAAATGTGGTCTATTTTGGAAAATGTTCCATGTGCTGCTTAAAAAAATGTATATTGTGTTTTGCTGGGTGAAATAATCTGCAGATATCTCTTAGATCTAGATTGGTCTATACAGTTGTTCAATTCTAGGGTTTCTCTGTTGAGTTTTTGCCTTATTGATCTGTCCATAGGTGAGAGTGCTGTGTTAAAGTCACCAACAATCACTGTGTTTTGATCTATGTATGGTTTGAAAGAATGTAAAGTTTCCTTGATGAAGTTCGGTGCTCCAGGATTAGGTGTGGAGATATTTAGGATGGTTATGTCCTCCTGGAGGAAAGATCCCTTTAGTGGTGTGTAGTAACCTTTGTCTTTTCTCACTAATTTTAGTTTGAAGTCTATTTTATCTGATATGAGGATGGCAACTCCAGCCTGTTTATGGGGGCTGTTAGTTTGATAAACTTTGTTCCAACTTCTCACTTTCAAAAGATGATTGTGTTTTTGGGTTAGATGTGTCTCTTGAAGACAGCAGAACGATGGATCTTGCCTTTTGATCCAACTCGACAGTCTATGCCATTTAATTGGAGAGTTAATTCAATTGATATTGAGAGTTAGGATTGAGAAATATTTATTAGTTCCTACTATTTTTAAAGACTTTCATTAGGGCCTGTGTCTTGACAGTTCTTGTGGTACTTAGATGGTATGATGTTTAGGTGCCATTTTTTCTCTATTACATTTGTGTTGGTTTTCTATGTGTAGAATATCTTTGAGAATTTTCTGTAATGTTGGTTTTACCGCTACATAATGTTGAAGCTTTTCCCTGGAGTGGAATGTTTTTATTGTTCTTTTATTGTTCCCTCAGTTAAGAATGAGAGTTTAGCTGGGTACAGTATTCTTGGTTGGTGGTTATTTGACTTAAGGGCATGACATATATGCTTCCAGTTACTTCTTGCTTGCATGGTCTCTGCTGAGAAATCTGGGGATATTCTGATTGGTTTGCCTTTATAGGTGATTGATCCCTTCTCCCTGGCTGCCTTTAGGATCCCTTTTTTGGTCTCTATTGATTCTTTTGGGATTATAATGTGGCAGTGGGATGTTCTTTTCTGGTCAGGTCTGTTTGGGGTTCTAAAAGCTTCTTGTATCTGGATGGGCTTGCCCTTCTGGATATTTGGGAAGTTCTCTGAGATGATTCCCTGAAGTATATTTCCAATACCATTGACCTCTTTCTTCAGACCCTCCTCAATACCAATTAGCCTTAAATTAGGCTTCCTAATTGTATCTTGGACTTCCTGAAGCACTCTCTCATATTTCCTAGATTTAGATTGACTCATTTTTTTGTTCTTTCTCTTTAACAACTAAATTATCTTCAGCCCCTGAAATTCTCTCTTCTGCATTGTCTAACCTACTATCAAACTATCTACTTTATTATTCATCTTCCTTGCTTCTAATTGCTAATTTTTGATGCCTTGCATCTCTTGTTTTAGATCATGTATGGATTTAACCTTTTGATTTCCATTTGAGTGGTTAGCTCAGTAGCTTTATTCTCTTTGGACATTTGCTGGAGTTTGGTCACATTTTTTTTGTGGATTCTATGAATTCATCCATCTTTCTTTGAAAAAACCTTTATTCTGGCCTCCTTTATGGCTTCTCTTTTTTCACATATCACCTTGTTTATGGTTTCCTCTTGTTTAGCTATGGCTTCCTCCCTTATCTCTTTCTTTATATTTTCATACTTTTCATTAATGATGTTTATCTCTTGCATTTGTATAGCACTTGGAAGACTCTCCTCTAGGTTCGCCAATGGCTGTTCCATTGTCTGTCTCTATTGGGTGGGGATGTTATTCCTTGATTTGACATTTTTCTTGAGTTTCTTGTTCTGCCCATTTGGAAATAGGAGCAAGATTAATATTGCACAAGATTACAATTTTTAAGATATAACCAACTTAGAGCTCTTTAGCTGGCCAGACAATAGATGTTCACAAGTTTTGATTGGTATTATCACTCTCTCTTCCTTTTTGTGCACTTACATACAAATCTAATACAACTACTGATAACCCATTTATGACCAAAACAATAAGCCTCTCAATCCAATCTCTATTGCATTTAAGTCCCTCTGGACCTAGAGTATAATTGAACACCTAGATATACAGTATTGCTCAACAACCATCAAATGTAGATCCATGCTTTATAAGAGTTGAAGGATGAACAGAGGACCAGAAATAGAAAAATAGTATGAGAGACAGTAGGGAGGTACAAAAAGAATAACGTAGGAGTGTACAATTATTATAGTTAGGAAGAAAAGGTATAGCATAAGGATAACTGACCTAAGCTGATAAGCAGGTAGCATATTTGAGTACAAAGTTTGGAAAGGATTAGATAAAACTTATGAAGGTAAGATGGGTAATAAGAATATATCAAGAAAAGAGGGAGGTAGATATAGGAGATTTCAATGGTGAAGAATTTTAAAAAGAAAGAAAGATAAAAAAGCAAAGTAAGATGAAAACAACAACAAAAACAAAAAAATATAGAACGAAAAACAGAAAACAAAAACAAAAACAAAAACAAAAACAAAACAAAAACAAAACAAAAAAAGAAAAGAAAAAGAAAAAAGTGGTGGCAGATTCCTCACTATTGTGAGCTCTTACCTAAGAAATACTAGGGTTGAGAACAGGAGATTGAAAAGCAATTGACTGTACTAATATACATATCGTTTGTATTCAGACTGTAACCAGAGCTGTCACTATGTTTCCAGGAACAACCCACAGTGACAGAGGGATGCGGAAAAGGAAAGAAGAAAAAAGAAAATAGAAAAAAGAATCATAACATTTAAAAAAAGGTATAGGTAAAATGGTAACGAGAAAATGAGAATACCTAAAAATGCAAATCTAAAGGAGTAGAAGAAAAAAAAGAAAAAAATACAAAGAAAAAGAAGAAGAACAACAAAAAAGTATATTCTTCAGGATTTTTTTTGCGGGGGGACAGGGCAGGATAGGAAACTTGTGTCTCCACTAAATTCAGGATCTGAACACTTCAGAAAGTCTTTTTCTCTTGTGATTTGGCTTTGACGTTTTTCGGATCCGATTGCTTGTTTGGGAAAACAAAGCTGAAAGATTTGTGGGCTGTATTGTTTACCAGGCTGTGTCCTGGCGCTGGGGCCCGATTTCTGGCTAAGTGATCTCTGGGAAATCCTTTGCCAGTTAGAAAGATGGCGCTGCCAGCACCACCTCTCAGGTTCCAATTGCTTTGGTGGGTATTGGCCAGCAGTCAAGATGGCGCTGCTCTCAGCTTGTGAGGGAGGGGCTCCCTCCCAATGCCGATCAGCGAGCAGAAGTGGAAACTTCTCCTCGAATTACTCACAAACTGCTGGATTCTCCGGTTCTTTGAAGCTGGCAGGTGCAGGGCTGGGTGTCAGCTCTGGGCTCGCGCAGGCTCTGTGTGGCTCTGTCTGCAGCAGGCGGGTCTGTGGTGCCCAGAAGTGCTGCTGCTCAGATTCAGAAGAGCAGCTTTGTCTCTGCGGCCACTCCCACCGGCTGGCACTGGTCCCCTCCCTCTTCTTTGTGCCAGATTTCTGCCTTTTTCCTCTGTGACTGAGATCTGTGTGTCACTAAAGCTTACTTAGGATTGATTTGAGGTATGAACTGTCCCCTGCGCTGCCAAAACTGGTATCTTGGTGAGATGTCAGAAAGACTCAAACTGAACCGCCACCATCTTCCTCCGCTCTTCCCTCAGTTGTTCTTTTTATTATCCCTCAAGATGATGTCCTAATTCATATGTTGAAGACGAATCCAGTTGTCTATAAACTAGTCAACTGCAAAGAAAAGAAATATGGAGAATATACCATGCTCTAAATGGCCTGATCTGGCATTTAGATAATTTCTATTTTTCCTCATCCTTTCATAGATAACTATAATGAATCTGGAGATAGAAATCTTTTACTAGGTAATCACATGCCCACTAGACAAAAAAATTCATTGAAATACAATTGGCTATCCAATTAAATAGTCATGTATTAACTATAGATAGATAGATAGATAGATAGATAGATAGATAGATAGATAGATAGATATTTGAATTAGGGAGGGGAAAAACAAAATAGAGCAACAAAGGACCAACCAATGCAGTCCTGATACTCAGAGGACAATATGTTGGAATGAACTTTACAAGATGGAGGGGGATTGGGAGGGATAGAAAGTGAAGGGAAAAGGTAGGAAAAAAATATCAGTTCCTTATTCCTACTAAAATCATCCAAGTTCTAAATGGCTACCTAATGCTACAGTATAAAACTAAGCTTAATAACATTTTTTAGCTAAATACAAACTATTTATGATCTAGAGCCCTTCTACAAGAGAAAAAAGCAACAGTGATTAGACATAGGTGGTTGAGTTTTCTGTTACCCATTTCTCTTTTTTCCCGATTATACACTCAGTGAGTTCTTATTTCCCCATTTAATAAAAAGCAATCACTTAGGTAATATAATCACATAACCCAATCTAGGAATGTTTATCCTACTCTTGTCTAAGATTCCTCCAGTAATTTCATGGGGGAAATTCATTCATAACAGCACTCTACTGAATAAATGATATTTATCGTAAGATACTAACCATGATGTGCACACTGATAGAGAATTAACAGAAGAATTTTAAAATACCTACTGAACTAACAACAGAGAAAGAATATCACTATGATCCAAAATAACAATACCCCTGGGCAGGGATGTGCAGATTTCACACTGAACTGTTGGTTTACCCATTCAGCAGTCATAGTCTTGCTTTCTGGGAATAACTTGAACACTGATGCTTTTGATAATCATGGATCTCTGGGAATGTCCTCTTTGGGGCTCCATTTAAAGGGAATCTATATATCTATATCTGTATCTATCTACCTATTATAGATATTTCCTAACAACTTTTCAGTTACTTTAGAGCCAACAATTGCACAGTATTTCAGTATTTCTTGAGGTCATCTGAAATAAAAAATGGGCATGGAAAGACAGGGCTATTGAGTTGGTTTTTAGTTTTCTAGCCGTATGTTATAAGAAAATAATTGAAAATGACTTAGCTGAATTTCCGATGAAGGTAGCCTTTTCAGAAGTACACGTAAAAATTTAGTTTGTTGGGTCACAGAAATAAGTGGATCTCTCTATCAACCAACACTGAAGCCAGAGTGTGCTAGGAATTTCTAATGATCATTTTATCACTAATATACTCTAAATTCTATTTTCTTCCTCTAAATTAATTGATAATTGTGTAAAGGAAATGGGAGATATTAAGATAACAGAATGCATGGGAAAAAGAAAGAAAACTGATGAAGAATTTTTTTGCAGCATGATACACAAGAGAATTTGTGTGTACTGCAATAAAAATTGAACAAACAATCCACTTTAGTGTCCTGTGGCATTTCTGTCAGATTTGATTGAACTTACTCAAGCAACTTTAGCAAGTGATACGCACAGTTATAGGTAAATTTGGTGATTTATAGCAGACAGAGTTTCACTGTCTAATCCATTCATCATCCACTTGTTTGTGAAAAAAAGTTGAAGCTCAATTTCTTAAAGCAAGATGACTGACAGAAATTTGTGAGTATAAAGGAGACTGGCTTCTAGGTTGACTCTTACCCATATTGTGTTAGGACACATCTTCCATTTCTTAGTTCTAAGATGGCATGTGTATCTAGGGCTTGCTCTAAGAAATGAAGTTAGTGAGGCAGCTTGTTTAATGTGCTTAAAACTAGGACCTGACCTCTTAAGGTCCTAGTTTGAGCTGATTTTTCTGTGTAAAGTCTAGAGAAAGATTTCCTTTAAGCCAATGGAGAAAATCTTATATAAACAGGTGAACAGTATAAGCCTGTGCAACTGAGCAGAGCTGTGCTATGTCATTTCATTTCCTTAACTATAAAAAAAAGCAGTCAATGCAGTAGCCGGGGATTTATAAACCAGAACCAGTTATTGAAAATAATCTGAAGACAATTTTATAGAATTTTCTACCTCAAAAACCTTCTCTACTTATGTGTCCAGATGGCATAGTAACAAAAGAATTTTCCTGTATCATTTCAATTTTCAGCACAAATTACAAAAACGCAAATTTTTAATGCCATAAATTATATACTTAAAATGAAAATGTATTTGTATGCATTTTATCAGAATTTTTAAAAATAGGAATTCAACCTAATTTGGTTCACAAGAAATCCCTCAAAGAGTGAGCAGGATAGAAAATATATGGTTTAAGTTGGATGTTTTCTACTTGTAACCACAGTTACACTTTGTGTGTATCACATTTAGTTTTACTGGTATGATTCACATTTATTCTAGTTAAATTGATGCTCAGGAAGAGAATGTAATCTGTATGAAGATTTTGCACATAGTAAATGAAAACAACTAGGATCAAAATGCTCTTATTTATTTGTGTGTGCTGGTCCTAGGTTTTGAACTCAGGGTGTGGACACTGTCTCAAAGCTCGTGCTATAGTAATTGAGCCACATCTCTTTTGCTGGTTATTCAATAGTTATATGGAGGTAAAAGTCTCACAGACTTTCTTATCCAGGCTGGATAAGAAATCATGATCTTCAGATCTCAGACTCTTAAGTAGTTAGGATTACAGGGACCACAGGTACTCAGTGCAAATCCATTTTACTGGCTTTCAATGTTACTGTCAATGACAATGACAGCGGAAGCAGACACCTGACATTACTTTCATAAACAAATTACTGCATCTTGAGGACTTCAAACAATACAAACTTATTTTCTCACAGTGATGAGAGCAAGCATATAAAAGATAGGTGCCAGTAGAATTGTTTGCTCCCTTTATGCAGCAGATGCCCCTCCCTTATACTTTTCCGAATATTCTTTTGTGTATAAATCCCACTAGTCAGATACTCCTATAAAATCTAATCTCTTATTATTCTAGGGACACTACTCAACTTGGATTATACCTTTCCCTAGAAGCTTTTAGTTTGGTTCTTTTTCATGATTTTGTCTCCAATCTGATTGCATTTTGAGATACTGTGCATCTAACTGTCAGCATATAAATCTTGAAAAGAGAAAAATCTGCATCAAGCTGGGTGCCCTGGTTCACGCCTGTAATCCTAGCTACTCAGGAGGCTGAGATCTGAGGATCAAGATTCAAAGCCAGCCCAGGCACAAAACGACCTGAGACTTTTATCTCCATCTAACCTCCAGAAAACGGGAAGTGGGGCTTGGCTCAAGGGTAGGGCTGTATCCTTGAGCTGAAGAACTCAGGGGCAGCGCCCAGGCCCAAATTTCAACTCCCATACCTCCCCCCCAACAAAAAATTCCAATGTGAAATTATAAATTCGATATTGGAATTTCAGAATCTTGTTTCCCTTGATCCATCAGAGTAAATATTATTATTATTATTATTATTATTATTATTATTATCCCTTTTTGTTGCCAATTCTGGGGATAGAACTCAGGGCCTGGTACTTTCCCTGGGATTTCTCAAGGCTAACATTCTACAACTTGAAACATAGCACCACTTCTGGCTTTTTTCTGTGTATGTGATACCAAGGAATCGAACCCAGGGCTTTGTGTGTGCTAGGTGAGTATTGTACCACAAGGCCATGCTTGTGGCCCAAGTAAATATTATTTTTTTAAATTTTATTATGGCGTAATGTATAGATGGGTAACAGTTACATCTGTCAGGTAGTAGGTGTATTACTTCTCACACATTGATAGACCTTCTCAAGATTTTGTACCCCTATCCCCTCCCAATCATCTTGCTTCCCCCTTCCATTCCCTATTTCAAATAAATAAATAAACATACATGCAATATACCAGGTAACAAAGTCAGATAGAGTAACCACACAACATTAACCATGAAGGTGGGGGATAAAAAATAAAAGTACATTAAGAGCAGCAACAAACAAGATAAAGCTCTTGTTTCCATATCCTAGAGTTCATTTCGTTTAGTCTCATCCTTTAAGACCATATGTATATAGCTTTTGAGCTATTGTGATTTAGGAGAGTCCTAGATGATTATTTTTAAAAGAAAATATTTAAGAACTATATACTGTTTTACTTGGAATTTTAGAGTAAACAAATCAATACAATCTGCATTATTGGAGCACATTTTAAGTTCCAAGCCAAAATATTGCATATTTTCCTAGTAAGTCCAGTGGTTGAACTTCGCCAGGGACTGATTATTCCAATATCTTTTGTCTCTGAAAATTAAGAATGTATTCAAATTTGCATTTCCTTATTCATTTTCAGGACTCATAATGTACTTTATTAGAGATTTTATTGGACATTTCAATTATTTTAATTGATAAGAACAATATCATAAAATTATTATTACACTAATATATTACAAAATGTTACTGTTAATACATTACAATTAGTACTGTTTTATATATAATACAACATTACATATTATCTTATTAATATATTGCATTTTAATTATTTTGTTTTTGGCCAGTCCTGGTCTTGAGCTCATGGCCTGAGCACGGTCCTTGGACTTTCTCAAGGCTAGAGCTCCACCACTTAAGCCTCAGCACCACTTCCTGTTTTTTTTTTCTATGTATCTGGTACCGAGGAATTGAACCTCGGTCTTTGTGCATGCTAGGCAAGCACTCTACAACTAGGCCAAACTCCTGGCCCTGCTTTTAAATTCTACATGCATTTATTAAGTAACCAGCTAGAGATTCCAAAGAGATTTCCTTAAATGCAAAAAATTATTGTTTACCTTGAGCTCTCCTTGGGTTGATATTTTTGAAGATTATGAAGTTGTAAAATGTTTATTTTAATTCTGATATTCTTATCCAGCTTAGTGGAGGAACTGTTCTTCCCATTGTCACTGTTCTCTGTCACTCTTTATGTCCTAGTCTCCAGTGAAGTTTATCTTCCACTCCTTGGGGGATTATTCCAGCCAACTGCCCATCCCTTGAAAAGCTCTACAACCAGTTCGGCCAGCACCACTTGTTGAAGAAGCTATCTTTCTTCCATTCTATTTTTTTTTGCTCCCTTGTCAAAGATTAGGTGGCCATAGGTCTGTGGTTTAATATCTGGGTCTTCAGTTCTATTCCATTGGTCTTCAGGCCTGTTGTTGTGCCAGTACCAAGCTGTTTTGATAATTATAGCTCTGTAATAGAGTCTAAAGTTTGGCATTGAAATTCCTCCTGTGCTGTTCTTTCTGCTAAGAAGTGTTTGTGCTATACGGGGTCTTTTATTATTCCATATGAAATTTTGGATTGCCTCTTCTATTTCTTTAAAGAATGACATTGGGATATTGATGGGTATTGCGTTGAATTTGTAGATAGCCCTTGGCAAGATTGTCATTTTCATGATATTGATTCTTCCAATCCAGGAGCATGGGAGGTTTATCCATTTCCTCAGTTCTGCTTTAATTTCCTTTTTCAGGGTTTTAAAGTTTTCATCAAAAAGGTCCTTTACATTCTTAGTTAAGCACATGCAGAAAACTAAAGTTGGATCCTTCTTTGTCACCCTGTACTAGAATGAACTCCAAATGGATCAAAGACCTGGAGGTAAAAGCCGACACTCTGAAAACTTTACAAGAAGGAACAGGAGATACATTAGACCTCCTTGGCACAGGTCGAAACTTTCTTAATAAGGACCAAGAATCACAACAAATCAGAGAAAGGCTGGATAAGTGAGACTGCATTAAACTGCAGAGCTTTTGTATGGCAAAGGACATAGGTAGTAAACTAATTAGGAAGCCTACAGAGTGGGAGAAGATCTTCACCAACCATACAACAGACAAAGGCCTCAATCTAAAATATATCAGCAGTTCAAAAAATTGAATCAACCCAAAACTAATCTCAAAAGTACCATCCCATTAAAAGATGGGCCAAAGACTTAAAGAGAGTCTTCTCTGAACAAGAAACAAAAATGGCCTATAGACACATGAAGAAATGCTCAACATCTCTGGTCATAAAAGAACTGCAAATCAAAACAACTCTAAGATTCCACCTCACTCCAGTTAGAATGGCCAGGATCAAGAAAACTAATAACAACAGATGCTGGAGGGGATGTGGCCAGGAGGGATCACTACTATACTTTTGGTGGGAGTGCAAACTCCTTCAACTACTATGGAAAGCTGTATGACAGTTCCTCAAAAGACTAAACATAGAGCTCCCCTATGACCCAGCAATTCCACTACTTGGCATTTACCCAATCATCCAGAAACGAAGACATACTGAATCCACCAGCACAGCAATGTTCATTGCAGCACTATTTACCATAGCAAAGATATGGAACCAACCTAGATGTCCTTCAGTTGATGAGTGGATCAACAAAATGTGGTATTTGTAAACAATGGAATTCTAAGCTGCTGTCAGAAAGAATGACATTGCCCCATGTGTTAGGAAATGGAAAGACTTAGAAAAGATCATATTAAGTGAAGTAAGCCAGACTCAAAGGAACATAGGCTCAATGGTTTCTCTCGCTTGTCATAATCAGTAGAAACCTTGGGCTCTCCTAGCAGAGATTTGCAATAGCGCAAAACCTTGATACAAAAGGCCATATAGTAGGACGCTAAATGAAATGATCACTAGGATATAGAAACATAAGTCATATAATGAATGATTGCTGTTGTTAATGTACTATGTTATCTCTCATCTCTTTTGCTGTCCCTTGGTTATGTCATATTGTTACAGTATCTCACTTTGTTACCTGATATATTGGATATATTTGTATTTGGTTATTTGAATTTGGATAGGGAAGGGGGAAAACAAGATGAGGGGTGGGGATGGGGGGGGAGGGAAATGGGGACCAAGACATGTGAAAGGGTATCAATGTATGGGAATTAATGCACCATCTATCTGGCTAATATCATGTAACCCTTCTATTAATTACAATAAAAAATATATGAAAAAAGGAAAAGCTCTACAAAAATATTGAAACAATGTATATTATATTTTATTGTAATTAATAGAAGGGTTAAACAATGTATATATTTTTATACTCTGGAAAAATCTATTCCTGTAATACAAGAGGGGATAGCAATTAATTAGCTTCCAAATTGAAGCTCTATAATACACCTAATTATGCAATTCTATTAATGATTAGATTATGAAATAATTAATGCTCTGATTGTGTATGAGCTATGCACAAAGAAGCTGGAGAGATACAATAAGAAGTAAAGCACAATAGATTGTCTGAAAGATACCAAAATTTTATTAACATGACACATAACATGTATTTAAAAGTCATGTCTAAGAAATCTTGAACATTGATGTCAGTGGTCACCATTTGGCTACAAGAAGGCAGAAGACTTTGTGGAATCATTTCCTCAAGCTTCTGTTGGCCATGTGAGTTTCTTCTTTGTGGCTGAAGTTTTTCTGAGCACTGTTGGTTGAGTCATGTACTCTATCATCCTATACGTCAACATTTTGTATTATCTTCTGTTCACACTTCTGATTCCTTCACAGACTTTGAAGGTGGTTTAACTCATGATCTTGGTCTCTACATTTTATCTTTTCTGTGTACAGAGAAGCAAAACAGAAAATGTCTCACACAATTAAAAGAGCAAACATTACAATTATTTTTAAACTAGAATCCTCATCATTAATTTTCCATTATCTGCTATTTTCCTTTTGATATAATGGCATTCAGAGTTTAACAATTCAAGTCAAGACATCCTTTCTGCCTTCTCTGTATTTGGAAAGGAACTGAAAAAAATGCAACAGAAATTCATTATGGTGGAATCTCTGTACACAGACAATAATTCTAACAGTTTGTATTTAAAAATTCCATGCTATTTATATCTGGATTTATAAATATGAAGACACTGAAGCAAGACCATCAATTGACAATTTGCAATATATATATATATATATATGTGTATATCCCAGAGATAAAAATGGACAAGGACATTTAGAAATTGATCAATCACTATGAATCAAGTATATCCTCTGAGCTTTTCTTTCTTTCTTTTTTTTTTTAATGATGCATGTAGCCTACAGCAATCAGTAGCTTTACTGACTCATTTGGATCACTGAACAATCAATATGACTTGAGCAAAATTTCTCAGTCATAAAATCTGTGTGGATCATACAAGTAGATGCATGGTTTTCTACTGCAGATCGAAACACATATTTTGATTCTATAAAGAGTGTGCTTTCAATCTGAATCATTAAATTATTTAATGAATTAGGAATTTTCTTAATAACTGTTTAGATAAATGTTCTCAAAGAGCTATTCCTGTCATAGAAAGTATAAGTATATTAAATATTTTTGGGATATCTATGTATATTTCTGCTAAAATTAATTTAATTTTAAATCTTTCTCCCTTTGATTAATTGTGTCTTTTTTTGAACTTCTAAAAACTTGGATAAAGCATCTGTAAATTACTGAAACTACGTAGCAGCAGAGTAGAGAATAAAAGGAAACCTGAGAATCATTTTAGAAAAGCAGAATAAATCATTGTACAATTCAATGCTTAGGTCATAGCACCCAAATAAGACTTCTAGCAGATTTTCCAAGGACTCTAACGGAATTCAGAGTTTCCACCAACCACAGCTTGGTCTTACCCTTACTGGGTAAAACAGTGGAGAGAAAATGAGAGACCAGAGGGTTCACAGAAAATGATTCTGCTCTAGCAGCACAAAACCAATGTTTACAAAGTGCACTCCAGGCAGGTTTCACCAGAGATAATACTTCATACATTTGATCTTTTTTTTCTCCTTTTGTACAGAACAAACAAGTTAGAGGGAAGATCTACACAAAGCTAACCGGCTGTTCACATTATTCTATTCATTCTCTGTGCTCTTCAGAGGATAGCAAGAGATGTGAAAGGCCGATAGACTAAGTTTTCTCTTCAAATACATTGTTGAATAGATTATTTTCTTATAACACATGTGGATGAAAACACCAAATATCTCATGATTTCAAACTAAACATTTTAAATATGCAAATAGAAGACAAAGTATTCAAATATTTCAGAGAAATGCTTTCTATGATTTTTTCCTTTGGTAGCATTTTTTCATATATCTTTTATTGTAATTAATAGAAGGGTTACATTATATTCACCAGATAGAAGGTGCATTACTTCACATACATTGATACCCTGTCTCATGTCTTGGTCCCCATTTCCCTCCCCCCAATCTCCACCCCTCATCTTGTTTTCCCCCCTTCCTTATCCAATTTCAAATAACCAAATACAAATATATCCAATATATCAGATAACAAAGTGATATACTGTAACAATATGAGATAACCAAGGGACAGCAAAAGAGGTGAGAGATAACAGTACATTAAGGACAACAATCACTCATTATATGGCTTTTGTTTCTATATCTTAGAGGTCTTTTCATTTAATGTCATATTGTATGGCCTTTTGTATCAAGGTTTTGCTCTATTGCAAATCTCTGCTAGGAGAGCCCAAGGTTTCTACTGATTATGACAAATGAGGGAAATTCCTTTTGGTAGTATTTTTAAAACTAGGCTTTTGCCCATTTCCAGAATTGTAATATAAATAATTTGGGGGATGTATTAACAAATGTTTATATTAGTATTTGAGAACTCTGTTTATACATACCTGCTATAGGAAATCTCTGAAGTTAGTTCTATTACTTAATTTCAGAAGCCCTAATTTTTCTTTAAGAACCAGACTATTTCTTTAATGTGCGTTCACACTGGGTATAAACTGACACCTAATGTCAGGTCACAACAAAAACAAACTGCATAGAGAGTAGAATTTTAACACAAACAACAGGGATTTTTAGGGCATCAAGATAATTTGCTAAACACATTCATGAACTGTCATAAGGTAATTAAGATAAAGGGAATTGAACTAGTGGACAAAGAACGATAACAGTAACATGGTTTATGTTCAGATTGACTTCATGAAAAGAAATATTCTCATGTTTTAAAAACCATTCCCTTTAAGGTAGCCCCATAAGTTTTCTTTTAATAGGCTCTTTACACCTATGAGAACAGCAGTAGAATACTAACTCGTAGCATATTCCTTAGCAGATATAACTGTAGAATTTGGAAGGAAACAATGCCCAGTGCAATAAAAATGATGTATAACCCTGATTTAGTAGAGGCTCAGAAATATCTTTAGAAATTCATGAGGAAGCTAAATCATACTTAAGAAAGGATGGAGAACCTCCATTTAATTCAGACTAAATGGAGTTCTTAGAACATTGGAGAATCTTCTATTTACAAGTATAATGTTTGGGATAGCAGTGTGCTCTTCTATATACTGTGAGCCATTCCTAAATCATGCATTAAATCTAAAAATTTCCAGACAGCAATATCTTAGTCTTTCCAACACATCTCAGTCTTTCATATTTCCCCTAATTTCTTCTTTACCATACAATGCTCAGCATTCTAATTTCTCGTAATTATACCTTTATCTGAAGATATAAAAAAGATGCTCAATTATTTTGTTCATTTTCATTTAGGTGATTTAGGTTTTACTTTGGTTGCTAGTGTTGAGTTGTATACATTCTTTGTGCGTCTTAGACACTCATCCCTGATCAAATACGTAAGTATAAATATTTTCTCTCATTTCATGGATTACGCTTTCATCCCATTGATAGTATTTTTTGAGAGACAAAAGATTTTAATTTTGGTGAAGTTACATTTAACTATTTTCTTCTTTTATTATCTCTATTTGGGGTATCCAAAATATATAATTGCCCTCTCTGTCTCTGTCCATTCTGTCTCTGTCTCTCTTTATCCATATATATTTATATATCTGACATGATGAAAGTTTTCTTTTTCCAATAATTCATTTTAAAAGTTTTATAATTTTAGCTCATCTATTTGCATTTCAATTGATATTGAATTAATTTTGTATGTAATGATAATTGTAAAACTCATTAGTTCCCATGAGAATACCCTACTTTCTAAATACCATTTGTTGAAAAAGATGTGAAATGGATTTCTTTGTTTTTCTGTTCTTTTGTAAAAATAAGTACAAGGATGCCTATAACATTATATAAGTACAAAATATCTCTTATAGTCATTTATTTGTAAATCATACAATCTAAATATTATGTACTATCATAATTACTGACACTGAAGTTTAAATCAAGCCAAGAATATCCTTTGTGGTTTAATATTTCATATTAATAAAAATTTAGACTTGTTTCAGCAGAGTAATGTAATTGAGAGGCCTACAAATGTGACAATTGAAATCAGAAAATTAAGGCATAATGCAAATCTTTAATAATGTTTCCATGGAGAGGTAGAGGAAAATATTAAACAAAAAGGAACTTTTTCATGCTAATTTTTCCTCTTTTTCCTACCAAATTCAATTCTTTACAATATCTGACCTTGTCACAGGTCTCATCATACTTCTTACCAGTTGTCTGCACAACTTCTGTTTCAAAGCAACCCAAGCAATTTTCCACGTATTTTAGCCTCTTCTCTGGGATTCTTGCATTTGCTTTCTTCTTCTACATTTTCTTTAGCAAAACAAAATGGATCTTACACATAATTTCCTAATTTATTAAGTGATAATTAAGAGAAATGAGGTTCACATGGTAAGAACTCTTTCAGACAGTACTGGATAAGGAAATCTTTTTTCATTTTTAACACCAATTAGGATACAGACATTTAACTTTAGTGTAAACTTGAAATATTTAATTCCAGAAGTTATCCAAAAAGCATATGTTACACCAAAAAGTAAATCAGATAACTATTATACTGCATTGTTTAGGAACGAATGACAAAGAAAATTTAACTTTGTACATATTTGCTACAGACAAAATCATTTTCAGATATTTTCATACACATTGAATCAGTAGATCCCAGTGAGGTGAATGGGCAAAATGTGCATGCATGCAAGCAGTTATGTTATTTACAATAGCAATCAGTCATGTATGTTCTCTGTGATCAGATTATATAAAGTACATGAAGGTTTCTTTATAATCACAAATTTTTCCTGAAATCCACTGCAGAAAACCTAAATAAATAGGTTATGAAGTCCTAGGATTAAATTTCCAGTAACCACCCCCCACACACACACACAAACCAAAACACACCAGACACACACAAGGAGAATTAGTAAGGCTTTATTCTCTCAGTTCTAAGACCCATTATTAAAGCTTCCATAAATGAAGGTAGCTGATAGTAACACAGAAGTGAATGAAAAAGAACCATGAAGCTGAATTCATTTATCAAATTTACAGAAATCGGCTAGATGACTGCTTTTGCACGGTGAATTTTTTCAGCATTGAAAATTAATGGGAAAACAATTAACTATTTAAAAATGGTGCCAGTAGAACTGATTATTCCTCTGGGAGAAATTATTATGGATCATTACCTTATACCCTAATATTAAATTCAATCCCAAACACATCAATATCTCTTGTAGAAAACCAAAACTGAGTTTTAGAAAAATATGTAAGTAATAGTATGAGCAGTATAATATATAAACTAGACTCATGCAAAATTAACAATCCCTGCATCCATGTTACCAGATCAAAACTTCTTTTTGTTAAGCTGCATAGATTTTTAGGACAGAGTAAGGTCAGCCCAGGAGAAATGGTTCTTTTCCTGGGTTCTTTCCCCATGAACTTAGAAGGGTCCACCCAGCACCTGTAACCGAGGAACTGGCATGGCTGAGACAGTGGGAAGTCCTTTAGGCTCTGATTTCTCCCTCTTCTGAGATCATGTCCCTATCTCCCTACCATCCATATAATCTTTCTTCCCCTGCCATAGCACTCTTGTTCCACATACCTCTATCTTGGTCTCCTCAGTCTCTCCCTCTCCCTCTCCCTCTCCCTCTCCCTCTCCTTCTCCCTCTCCCTCCCCCTCTCCCTTCCCCTCCCCTCCCCTCCCCTACCCCTCTTATCCCCTCCCCTCCCCTCTCCTCTCTCTCTTCCCTCCTCTCTCTCTTCCCTCCTCTCTCTTCTTTCCCTTTCCTCACTCATTCTGCCTGAACTGAAGTATAAATTCTAATTCCATAAAGTCATTCTAATTGCTAAAGAGAGGAGGATTACTCCATTTAAAGATGCAATTTCTGCAGTTTGGCATCTCTTAAATTCCAGTGCATGGGGAAGAGAAAGTAATGAAGTACATGTATCAACACTTTGAAGTTTCAATTTAAAATCATATGTGGCACAAGTTACATACACAAAATAACATAATGTTAAAAACAAAATAATCCTTAGGGGTAGCTCTGGTGGAAGAATAGAAGATATAAGCAGAAGTGATGACCTTGTACATTATCAAATGTTGTTTTAAGTGGTGGGTAAATGATTCATCATCATTTAATTATGTGGCAGGTTTTTTCTTATGTGTATGATATACACATGAAAATGCATTAGAAATAACTTCAGGATTCTTCTGGAAGTAAATGCATCAAGTTTACACTAAATGTTAAATGTCTGTATCCTAATTGGTGTTAAAAATGCAAAAAGATTTCCATATCCAGTATTGTCTGAAAGAGTTCTTACCATGTGAACTTTATTTCTCTTAATTATCACTTAACTGTGTGGGGGCAGGGGTTATATAATTTTCAAATATCTTCCAGAGTTTCCCTAGCATATTTCAAAAAGACTTAAATAAACATGATGTTAAAACTTTATAATTTTACCACAGAATTTCATTAGTACACACAAATAACCATCAAAAAATAAGTATAAGCAACACAGAAGGATGATTTGCAAGATTTTCAAGCTTTATCCTTAACCTTTGTATCTGTAGAGTCTAAGTGAACAATTCCTTAGTCTAATTGGAAGTTCCAGGTGGAGACATTTTAGCATAAATAGATTGTTTTTACATTCACTAATTAGTGTATATCTTTTCTTATTGGCTTGTTAAGGAAAATTCTTTGTACATGTACTTTAGTGAGGAAATGGCTTTTATTGTTCTGAATCTATTACCTGTCCCCATTTCTTTTTTCCTCTCCTAGAGCTCCATTTATTAAATTTAGATTGCTCTTGTTCAGATTATGGACATATGTCAAATTTTATTTAGTAATGATTTTATCATACCCTCCAATACATGCATGCAATATGATCCCCTGTTTGATATTAATTATGTTGTTACTAATATTTAAAATATTTAACATTAATATTTAATATTATTAATTCTTTAATATTACCTTAATATTTAATATTTAATTTTCTTTAATATTATTTCATTTGCTAGAAAACAGATGGAAGTGGAGACTCTTAGACTAAATGAAATATACCATTTGCACAAAGCCAAATATTACACCATCATAAAGAAAAATGAAATTATGTCATTAAGAGGAAAATGGATAGAACTAGAGGAAGTCATGTTGATCGTGGTAAGTTAAGCTCTAAAGGCCAAATATGTTTTCACTCATTTGTGGGAGCTAAATCTAGAGAATATATGTAATAAAATATCTACATATATAATGATATCTGTATACGTGAAATACACATACATATATGCATTCATACATCTATGTATGAATGTGGGGCTGCTTATGGGAATGAAGGAGAAGAAACAGAAGAAAAAAGGATAATTACAAAATATTATACAACTATGTATGCAGATGGCAAAAGGAATCTCAATGAAAACTGTGGAACAATAGAGAACGGAAAATAGGGAGTAACAATGTAGAGAATTGTTTTGATTCAGTAAATCTTGAGTGGGAAGACTCCATTAGCAGTAATTCCTGAAGATTCTACTTCAGTGCTGCTTCTGCTACTCACATTTTATTTCCATGTTCATCTATTAACAAATATTGTCTTAATGAAACACTAAAATAAATGACTGAGTAAAGTGGGCATCAAGCATGTATTCACATATTTAGTTCTATCTTACTTTTGTCTCTATTTCTATTCTTCTAGTCACTGTTAATTCTACACAATTTTGTTAAGTTTTGCTTCCTTGTTTTTAAAGACATAATAGTGTTTGGATCTATCTTCTACCTCTGGTATTGCTAAAGCTAAATTAATTTATATTTTTGTATTACATAGTATACATCTGTATTTTCTCATTATTTGGTAAAATTCTCTTAGGCAGAAATTATGTCTTATTTATTTTAGCATCATATCATCTCATGAGGTGTCTGGCATATAGAAGATGGTTCCAAAAAGTTTGGACAATAAAGGACCACAACAAAGCTGGGTCCTATGCTTTATGTTTACACTAAAATACTATGATTGCAAAATATAAGTTGCCAGTTTGTGTCTTTTATTTCCTGCTCTCTGCAAATACCATTTTCTACACTTGCCTTCCTCAGATTATTTCACACACACACACACACACACACACACACACATAGAGATA
This sequence comes from Megascapheus bottae, assembly GCF_031878675.1. Lineage (NCBI taxonomy): Eukaryota > Metazoa > Chordata > Mammalia > Rodentia > Geomyidae > Megascapheus > Megascapheus bottae. Next base: position 32,020,455 of record NC_143517.1, on the reverse strand, counting down.
CAGAGAGAGAGAGAGAGAGAGAGAGAGAGAGAGAGAGAGAGAGAGAGAGAGAGAGAGAGAGAGAGAGAGAGAGAGAGGGGGGGGGGAATGTAGCAGTAGTTCTAGGACATTGGCTGCTCTGAATTACAGAAGGTAATTCATCATGTACATTTCCACTGGCTGAATCTAGGAAATGACCTTCCTCTTAATTTGGTTGCTTCCTGTAATATAGCTACATCCAGTAACTGAAACTAGTAGGCTAAAGAAGCGGCATAGCTCATGTCATCCAATGAAGGATTAACTACAAGAATCACAACAAAAGGATATTTTGCTGCAGCTCTGATTGCCATTGAACTCTCAGGTTTTTTAATGTGATTTTCGCATAGCTCTTTTAAATGAGCTCTTTGGAGAACTGTCTGTGTAAGAGAAAAAGTACCGTACAGTGAATTTGCCTTTGATTCATTTTTATTGTCCCAGTAACACTAGAATGACCTCATTAGTCCACTCTAAATTTTTCACCTTTTCTAACATGCTTCTTATTCTAAAGAGCTATATAATATGCAAATTCTATAAGTTTATCACAAATATTACAAATTATAATGGAGTTAAGTAATATTTTTCTATTCTTCAAATCCTGTCCACTCAGTACAAACTGATCTCAATTGATCCCAATGGTTCTTTTTCACCAGAAGTGGTGCTGTTTATGCCATTCTCTAGCATTACTTACACTTCGTTAGAAGTCTCATTCTGAAGATAAAACAAAATGTGTTTTTTCCAACTGCGTCAATTTGAGCAAAATTAAAAAAAAATTACAAGTGTGTCAACTTTTATATCTACTTGACTATACCCACTGACAAGTTGACCCATTTACTTAAAAAATAATGACATATTAAATTGAAAAAGTAAAATCCCTAAAAATAGGAAATATGAGATATGAAGTGAATTCAGCAGGATTTCTTGTAAGATTTTGACTTTCAACTATTGACTGAAACACAGAAATGAAAGGCTAAGCATAATTTGTCTAACTTTTATGCTTGTTATCACTTGTTATGCTAGCTTCTCAGGCTACTGAAACACAGTTTACCCCGATTATCTTCATAAAGTAAATGGATTTGGTTACTGAATGCATACTTAAAAACGAGCTTTTTAGAAATATCTCTGTCCTTTGATTAGAATATTTCTCTGCTTTCTACATACTCCCTGTAGTTTAAATCTCAAATCTGAGAATGTTTTTCATGTGGATGTGTGCTGCCCTTAACTTCTAGTGGATAACAGGCTACTTGAGAGCAGCTTTTGCAATTATTTACATTTTCATCTCCTGAGATATTCAACAAATGGCTTTCAAAAAGCTACTGCTCAAAGTTAGCTTGAGGGAACTAACTTGTTTTTTTTTTCCAAAAAGATAGTTTAGCACTGTGCCTTGTAGAACAGAAACAGAATCATTACCTCCATTGAAATAACAACTCTTATTTCTTTTTTATATATATCTATTGTAATTAATAGAAGGGTTACATTATATTCACCAGATTGATATACTTTCTCTTGTCATGGTACCCATTTCCCTCCCCCTTCCCCCCAATCATGTTGCTTTCCTCCTCTCCCTATCAAATTTCAAATAACCAATCAAGCATTTATAAAATATATCAGATAATAAGGTGATATACTGTACCAATATGAGATAACCAAGGGACAGCAAAAAAGATGAGAGATAACATAGTATATTAAGGACAACAATCACTCATTATATGGCTTTTGTTTCTAGATCCTGGAGGTCCTTTCATTTAGCATTATACTATGTGGTCTTAAGTATCTAAGTTTTGTAATATTGTAAATCTCTGCTAGGAGAGACCAAGGTTTCTACTGATTATGACAAATGAGGGAAACCACTGAGCCCATGTTCCTTTGAGTCTGGCTTACTTCACTTAATATGATTTTTTTCTAAGTATTTCCATTTCCTTACAAATGGGGCGATGTCGTTCTTTCTGACAAGCAGCATAGAATTCCATTGTGTATAAATACCACATCTTGTTGATCCACTCATCAACTTAGGGGCATCTGCACAACTCTATTATTTCTTAATTAATTTTTACATCTATATGAGCCAAATGATGAAAGTAAATGTAGAATTATTTTTAAGTATGGAAGTAATTTTATGATGAAATAATAACCCGGAAATAATTTTTAAAGTACTCCCATATTATAATTTCATCTGGTAGGTTAAAGCGACTGTAAACAAAGAGGGGAATATGAATTTCCCTTTCAACAAACTGAAAGAAAATCAGAAAGTTTATGTTTGTACATTGCTCCTAATAATATAGGTTGTATGAGAACTAATAACATAAATATGTGAGATTTTTTATATTACAAAATCTGTTATTCTGATATTTATGCACTCATTCATAAAAGGTCTTTAAAACATTTTCTGCTAAATATTGTTTTCTAATCTAATGACACAAAGCTAAGTAGAATTTAAAGCTTCCTCAAAAATAGTTTGCCCCTTAGTAATTGCATTTAAGAATGAATTTATTTTAAAATTGAAATAAAAAGCTTGTAACGTGAAATATACTTCTAAGTGTCATGTTTTTCAGTTTCAAGTATCCCCCAGGCCAATGAAGCTAGTAGAAAAGGCTAGTAGCACAATAATTTGAAAGACCAGTAGCAGAATAATTTGCTCTGAGTTTCTCTTTTTCTTAGGTGAAGAAGTTCTCTTGGAAAGAAAAGAGTTATGTCAAAATGTTTTTGCTGTATTTCACATTAAACCGTTCTTCACAGCCATCCCGCAGTGTCCACATGTCTGGCGGCAATAGACCTCTATATTGATGAAATGGCTCCGGGCACATGGGGAGTCTCCTGCTGAGAATTTCCCTGAAACCAGTGAATGTGTGGATACATTTTCTTATTCCTATCAGGACACTCAGAGAGACATTTTATAGTTGACAGTGACAGAAAGAAGCACTTCCTGTGGCTTCTTGTACAAAGTGCTGCAACTGCTTAGAATATGTGTGCTTAAGTCAGATAGAGTGCAGACTAACAATTGATCTCTGGGGTGCCTCCAAACAAGAGGTAGGTGATTGAATTGATACCATTTTTCTTTGAAATAGGAATCATTCTACCTAAGGAGTGCATTTTTGACATGACTGCCTTTGATTATGAGTATACCACTTTGACCACTCAAGGAGCTAGAAGAATTAAATATTCTTAAGTATGTTAAGAGGATTTTGTTTTTAACTGTTGTGTTAATGATGAAACTAAATGAAATGAATAAGAGCTTTATCTTGTGTGATTGTTGTTCTTAATATACTATGCTATTTCTCTTCTCTTTTTTTGCCCATATGATTAATCTCATGATGTTACTGCTCTAACTTTGTTACCTGGTATGTTATATATACATTTATTTCTTTGTTTGAAATAGGGAAGGGAAGTGAGGGAAGTAAGATGATTGGGAGAGGGTGGGGGAAGGAAACAGGGACAGAAGCATACGAAGGGGTATCAATGTGTGAGAAACAATGCTCCTACTACCTGACAAATGTAACTGCAACCCCTCTATACATTATCCTAACAATAAAAAAATTATTCATGCTACAGCTCCACCATGAGTTTTTGTCTGTATATGTACATTATATAATGTGTCCATCAGAGTAAAAATTAGATAATATTATTTAATAATTCTTTGCCATAAAAACAACAAAATATATTCTTCCAGAATTAAAAAAAATATGGTACACTATTATGACATATAGTCATCCTACTGTGTATTAAAACACTGGAACTTCTTTTTCTTCTTTAACTTTATTTCTACTCCATCTCTGCATACTGGATTCTGGAAATCACCCTTCTACTTTCATGTATATGTTTAATAATTTCAGATTTCACCTAAAACTGAGATCACACACTGTCTTTCTGTGTCTTACTTCACTTAACGCATAGATCTCCAGTTACATCTATACTCTATCTAATGAAAAGATTTCATTTGTTTAATAGCTGAATAGTATTTCATCTTGTATCTGGACAAAATTTTCAATGCCAATTGATGGATGTTTCCATCAGTTCAGATGCTTCCATTTCTTCAGTACACTAGGTGTTGACTGAACATTTAAGATATCACTTTGACATATTGATTTCATTTTCCTTTGATATGTATGTATGTGATCTGTAGTATGTATGTATGTATGTAGGTATGTATGTATGTAGGTATGTATATGTGTGTGTGTTTTAGCTAAGCTTGAGTCTATTAATATTTGTGCCAAATGAAAAAAACCAATTCATATATAAGATTAATTCAACTGCTAGGATCTGGGAGCTAAAATCTGTAATCTTATCTACTTAGGGAGCTGGCATCTAAGGATGATGGTTCAAAGCTAGCCCAAGACAAAAATCTGTGAGATTCTTATATTCAGTTAACCATCAAAATGCCAGAAGTGGAGCTGTGGGTCAAATGGTAGATGCCATCCTTGAGTGAAATAGTTAAGCTAGAGCACATAGGCTCTGAATGCTGACACCAGAATATTTAAAAATGTATTAATTAACCATTCAAACTCTAACTAACTGAGCATTTGAAAATAACCACCAAAATTTATGTTGAAATTAATTTGTTCCTATGAAAACATTAGAAAGTACAGCCATTAAGAGGTCTTTAAGTGATGAGAACCTCAAACTTCATGAATCAGCCAACCCTACTCTTGTAAGGAATGAATCTATCACCATTTGTGCTGGCTCTCTCTCTCTCTTTCTCTCTCTCTCTCTTCAATACACTACATGTGTATTGAAGACATACTGTACTCTCTGCCTCTCTTCCATTATAATGTGATATCAATAAGGCCAAAGGTGAACTACTTGAAACTGGACTCCCAAGCTTCTCCAACCTTGAACTTGTGTTCACTATAAATTGTCCTGTGTGTTTCATGTCATAGAAGCAGGAAACAGACAAAAGCATAGTATAAGTGTTAAGTTGTTTATTCACTCAGTCTCTTCAAATTCAATGGGCTAATATTTCTCCCTTTGCATTCTTTTAAACTCTTCTCATGTTGGTTGGAGTGGGCATGGGAAGAAATGAAAAAGAAACTAACAGAGTATTTGGTTTTCCTTGTTTCTATCAGAGATATCTTACAACTTAAATTTGAAGTATTTTCCACAAGCTTATGAATTTGGGCTCTGGTTGATAGTTGATGGATTTTTGTAAAATGAAGGCATTCAGAGGATACCAACATAATGTGAGTAGATCCATGACTGACTATGATAAAACACGAGAAGGTGATGAAAAGTACAAAGGAACTAAGTTGTGGGAAGAATTCACTGAGGTATGTCCTATTAGGCTATAATGGATCCCTAGACTCTAATTGTCACCTCTGTCTACTAACTGTCTCTCATGAGGTGAGCATCACCTGCTCTTGCCCTATATTCTATGTTCCAAAGAAACAACCATCCCATTATAAGATGGGCCAAAGACTTAAAGAATCTTCTCTGAAAAAGAAATAAGAATGGCCTACAGACACATGAAAAAATATTTTACATCCCCGCAGGCTTAAAATAAGGAGTCAAATGATCTCTATACCATTGAAACTTCTGAAAAAATGTGTGTACACAAAAACTCTTCTTCCTGTAGGATGTTCCTGTCAGGTGTTTATAGAGCAAGGAAAATGTAAATAACACAAACCATAACAAATAAGAGATAGATTGGCAAACCACAACACCAATTTCCATTGGCTACCTATTTGTCTGCTTTGGAGTCTTTGATTTTCCTTGGTCTCTGGTAACACTATAAAAACTCGGAATGATTGGGATGGGGTGGAGGAGTGAAAGGGGGAAAAACATGAGGATTATCAATGGTTGAGAAGTAATTCACCCACAACCTGGTGACTAACTCTAATCCCTCTGTACATTACCCTGACAATAAAAAAAAATACAGTATGTCACCTGGTTAAAAAAAAACAACTCTAAAATTAAACAGTTCTACTTCTTTTGAAACAATAATAGGAATTAAAGTATAAGACTATTGGGTATTAGAAAGAATTGGCATGGTTTGACTTGGATAACGATCAATTTAGAACATTTAAGTAAAACAGATTTTTTTAAAATAAAGCTTGAAGAGGTGTCTCTATTAGAAGGAAATAGAAAATACAACAACAAAAATCAAATGAAATTTCCACAAATGCAATACTACAGATTTACAAGCAACATTGGTAAATAATCTCTATATATTTTTTCATATATTTTAATTGCACTTAATAGAACAGTTACATTGTATTCACCAGATAGAAGGTACATTACTTCACATACCCTTTCTCATGTTTTGGTCCCCATTTCCCTTTCCGCACCCCCACCCCTCATCTTGTTTTCCTCCCTTCCCTATCCGACTTCAAATAACCAAATACTCATTTATACAATATATCAGATAACCAGGTGAAATACTGTAACACTAACCAAGGGACAGCAAAAGAGATGAGAGATAACATAGTACATTGAGGACAACAATCACTCATTATATGGCTTTTGTTTCTAGATCCTGGAGGTCCTTTCATTTAGCATCATACTATGTGGTCTTAAGTATCTAAGTTTTGTAATATTGTAAATCTCTGCTAGGAGAGACCAAGGTTTCTACTGATTATGACAAATGAGGGAAACCATTGAGCCCATGTTCCTTTGAGTCTGGCTTACTTCACTTAATATGATTTTTTTCTAAGTCTTTCCATTTCCTTACAAATGGGGCGATGTCATTCTTTCTGACAGCAGCATAGAATTCCATTGTGTATGAATACCACATCTTGTTGATCCACTCATCAACTGAAGGACATCTGGGTTGGTTCCATATCTTTGCTATGGTAAACAGTGCTGCAATGAACATTGTTGTACTAGTGGACTTAGTATGTCCTTGTTTCTGGATGATTGGGTAAATACCAAGTAGTGGAATTGCTGGGTCAAAGGGGAGTTCTATGTTTAGTCTTTTGAATAATCTCTATATCTTTGACTTCACTTTTTTTCCTTAAGAGAAGAAAAATAAAATAAGGTACCAGTTAAGAGATTTCCAGTTTATTTTTGCCAATTTTCATGAAATTATGTTCAAGCAAAAGTATTGAAAAACTAGTTGTGTTTAGAAAGCAAATATTGAGAAATATAGAGAAAGTGAGATAAAATATAAAGGGGGGAAGGAGAGAGAGAGGGAAAGACAGACAGACAGACAGACAGACAGACAGACAGACAGACAGACAGACAGAGACATGCACCTGACAATCATGGCTGGCTTTTTCCTTTCCTCCTTTAATTCAACTGAGCCCTCAAACCATTACTCTACCTTTGGGCAAAGTCTGCCCTCTTAGTGAAGCCTCTGAAAAGATAGCCCTCCATTGTGCTTCCCTAACCTCCTATCTATCTCGTAACCTAACTGGAAATCAAATATTATAGCCATGTTTATGTAAAGTTCTAATACCATAGTGTTTGAAAATAAATATCCAGACGTTCAGTAAAATATAATGTTTATACATTAAGATAACTTTGGAGAAATTAAAAAGAAAGATTAAATCTTCATTTACCACAGAGAAATCATAATCATAAAAAATTCACAATTTGTCTGCAAAATGGGAGATCATGGCAGGGACTAATGTTTCATTCAGGTTAAGAGATACTGGAGCAGTAACTTAATGCATGTTAGTATGTTGGGGTTTTTTCCATTCTAATTTTTTATTTATGGCAAAAATCTATATTGCTCTAGTCAGTTACTTAAAAGTCATTGTAATGAATAGTCACATGTTAGAAATAAAATACAAGGAGTGTTAACAATTAATAGTGAGTGCAAAAGACAAAGAGAGAAAGATAGAGACACAGAGTTCATACATTCAAATGGACTAGAGGAAATTACAATATAAATATAAAGTATTTCAATCGATTTTTGACTGCACTTGGAATTGCATTATTTGTTCACCTTTGGTCAAAAATCCAAATCTGATATATACCTAAGGTACAGTCATTTTTATTCCATATTTTATTAGAAAATGCTTTTGTAGATATAACTATTCCTTTTAGCATAATGATCATTTCAAATATTTCTATGTGTTGATAACAAATTGAAAGATCAGTCACACAGTCTAAATATAAAACTTCCAAATGACTTCATTAAAAACTATGGCATTCTTATACATAATAGAATTCTGTGCTGCCATCAGAGAGAATGGCATTGCCCCATATGTAAGAAAATGGAAAGACTTGAAGAAAATCAGATTAAGTGAAGTAAGCCAGACCCAAAGAAACATAGGCTTCATGATTTACTTCATTTGTAATAGTCTGTATATGTCTAAGATTCTCCTAGCATTGGATCTCAATAGCTCAATATATGGCCATATAGGATGAAACCAAGTACAATGAACTCTAAGATATGGAAACAAGCGGTTTATTTTTGTGATTGTCGTTCTTAATATACTATGTGAAGTTATTTCTTTTCTCTTTTATGGTTTATCTTATGTTGCCACTATTTTTTACTTTAGTATCAGGTATATTATAAACACATTTATTTGTTTATTTGAAATAGGGAAGGAAAGGGGAAAAATAAGATGATTAGCAGGGGTGAAGGGAATGAAAGAGAGAAACATAGGAAAGGATATCAGTGTTCAAGAAATAATGTATCCACTACTTGATGAATGTAACTAACCCCTGTATACATCACCCCGACAATAAAAGGCAATTAAAAAAGTCAGTCAGTTCTATGATTCTGACTTCTCTCCATGGTGACAGCTCCACTTATTTTGTATATTTTATGTTCTTTCAGCAAAAGTTTGCAATTTTTAATTAAAAGATTTATATTCTCAGTTTACAGCTGGCTAATATATATATATATATGTCTTGACATACATACACATGTAGTTCTATATTCTTTGATGCACAAAATGCAAAAGTATCTGTAATCATGATTTTGAATTGTTTCTACATGATTACAGAATTTTTACATAATGAAAAATAAAAACATAACATTCTTTTTGTTAAATCCATAGAGATTACAGTAAATTTGAAGGTGAGGATGTAATTTTGATTTTTGTAATTGTTTTATTAAGGGTTGGCCAGATATTAAGATACTTATCATAAGTAGACACATTGTATTCATGATATCCCATTCCTGGCAAATTATATTCCATAATGTCATAAAAGACACCCCTTATAATCAGTTTTATTTTATTTCATCATCTTAGTGTTTTCTCTTACTTCCTTGTCTCTCCTGTAATCCTATTTCCTCACAAATACCCATGAAACTGTATTTACCTTGTATTCTTATACATAAATAGATCTACAATATACATGTCACTTGTTGAATAAGTGGAAACATTTAAATTGATGTCAATGTCTTAGCAGTTTCTGCTACTTTTCCCTCACTCAACAGTATTTTTTGAGATTTATATTGGTCTGTGAGTAGGTTTGTTTCCTGCAAAGCATTCAACATTATTGCATTGTAGAACTTTCCATAAACATTACTGTAAGATTTGATTTCCAGTTAGGTTAGGAGATAGCTAGGAGGTTAGTTAAGCACAGCATAGGGCTATCTTTTCAGAGGCTTCACTAACAAGGCAGACTTCTTTTCCTGAAGGTGGTGCAATAGTTTGAGGGCTCAGTGGAATTAAAAGAGGAAAGGAAAAAGCCAGCCATGATTGTCAGGTGCATCTCTCTGTCTGTCTGTCTGTTTTCTGTCTGTCTGTCCTTCCCTTTCTCTTTCCTTCCCTTCCTACTTTGTATTATATCTTTCTCTATCCCTTTCAATCTTTGCTTTCTCAATACTACAATATGCATGATGTTCCACTTTATTATATACTTCCTGCCATGACAGACTGAAATCTCTCAAACATGATCCAAGATAAATATTTCCTCTCTTAAATTTTTTGTTCAAGTATTTTGTCATGGTGAGAAAAATTTATCACACCAATTTTGTTCACCACAGTCTCATCTAATATTTCTAACAGTGAGCATCTATCCACATGCCACCATAAGGATTTATGTGTAAACATTCTGAGCTAAATATCAAATTGAAACAGGTCTTAAATGGATACAAATATATGATTTCATCAATTTCCATCAATTAACCAAATGCAGAGTTTATTCTTTCTAGAAACAAAAAATTGCAATCATATCCCTCCAATATTCTAATATGAAGCAATTTTTGAAACTGCCTAATTTTTGTTTCTCTAACATTTCTTTGTATTATTTCAATGAGTTGAAGAAATACTTTGTGTAATTCCAGCTATTTAGGCTTCTCTTTTTATGAACTCTTTTTCTAAACTCTTTTGCTAAATAGTTAGCAAAATCCATTGATTTGGGAGTAATAAAATCCATCATGTTTAGCCTTACAAATCATGAATTTATTAAAACTTACTTGAGAAGTTCCTCCCCACTTTTAAGCCTCAGGATATTTTTTGGGTTATGGGGCTTGCACTCTGGGCCTGGGTGCTGTCCCTGAGCTCTTCATCTCTAGGCTAGCGCTCTAACACAAAGACAGAACCACTTCCGGTTTTCTTTTTCTTTTCTTTTTCTTTTTTTTTTTTTTTTGCCAGGCCTGGGGCTTGAACTCAGGTCCTGAGTACTGTCCTTGGGCTTTCCTCATGACTAGTGCTCTACCACTTGAGCCACATCACCACTTCCAGCTTTTACTATGTATGTGGTACCAAAGAATCAAGTCTAGGTCTTCGTGCATGCTAGGCAAGCACTTTTCCCACTAGGCTAAACTCCCGGTCCCACTTCTGGTTTTCTGGTGGTTAATAAAGGGTAAGTGTTTTAGGAACTTTTGTTCTCTGGCTAGCTTTGAAGTGTGATCAGATCTCAGCATCCCAAGTACCTTGGACTACAGGTATTATTATTTTTGTGCATTTAGAGTAGTAACTAGTCCATTTGGAAAGTCTCTAAGGCAATTATACAGCAGCTTAAGTCGGTTTTAAATTTTCATCTATTTATGTTATACAGATGAGTTCATACTACTATTTGTGAATAGAATATAATCGTTCAAGACATTTAATAAAATAAATTCAGTCAGGTAATATCAGACAACTCGATGGAACTAGATATAATGCACACAGATAAAGGATATGACATCCTTTTAAATACATAATGGTAGTGACCAAAGCAGAATTCTGGAAGAGACATACCTACATTCAACACGATTGCTGTGCCTTCCTTACATGCTTGAAATGATTAAAATCATAGCCTCTCTGTATCAATTACTCACCAGAAATCCAAAATAAATGACTGAAATTTTGTGGGCACTTAAGTGTCCTTCCAGAGGCAAGTGGAAAGTAGCATAACAGTTTATTTGTAAAGAGGTCTCCATAGTCTGTGTATCTTAATTGTCACAAAAAAACCATTTTGATGCTAATATTTTTTCACTTTGTATTTCCTTAAAATTACACAAAGCAACCAAACGTTTTGTGTTTGTCCTCTTTATAGCTATGGAAAGTGGTTTTCTGCATATAGATCTAGATTGAGATCACACAATGTAGAACTTATTATTTGTAGTTTAAGCATAAAACTTACTGCTGCACATTTCCAATTTTCATCCCACATAATCTGCATGGATGTGCATGTAAATTCATAGTATAATGTCATCTGTTTCCCAGTTTTCTAAATTTTTCAATATTATGTGAAGCATAGGTACTATTTCATTTTTGTTCTCACTCTTGTTTTTTCCCATGGTGACATGATAGATCATACACACACACACACACACACACACACACACACACACACACACACACCTATTCTAAGTAATCATAAACTCATCATGTTTATCATAAAATGTCTAATAGCCTATCACTTATCTGAATAAAAATATCTAACAAAATTAATTTTTATGTTTTTCTCCCTGAGCCTAAACAGATATAAACAATAATGCATACCACAAAAAAGTCAGATGACCAGTGTCATTATTTTATTCAGGTGGAAATGGGGGGCAATATGAAAATGTAGGGAAGAATGTAAGAAAACCTTTTCAATATTTTGTTGTGGGCCATGTAGCTTGAACTCAGCCTGGGTGCTATCGCTGAGCTCTTCAGCTCAAGGCTACCATCCTATCCTTGAGCCAAGCCCCACTTCCTGTTTTTCTAGAGGTTAATTGGAGATAAAAGTGTCAGGTCCTTTTATGCCCATGCTGGATTTGAATCTTGATCCTCAGACCTCAGTCTCCTGAGTAGCTAAGATTACAGATGGGAGCTACCTGGCTCTCAATTTTTTTTTTGCCTGAAGAAAACTATGTTTATTAAGAGAATATTATTTTTAAAAGCAACATTGTTTGAGGCTATATCATTCCAAATGAAACTCTTTATCATAAGTTTTCAGTAACTAAATGTTTTAACTGTATTGATCAAAATTTGAAGGAAAAGATAAAGGTAAAATAAAAAGAGAACAGAAGAAAGGGAAGCAAAAGCCCTAAATGACAATGGTGCATTTTTTTAGTTTTTAGTTTTAGATAGTATTTTCCTCTTCTATTGCCTGATAGTAATTAATGATCCTTGAATTCGGCTGTCTCTTATCAAGTTTTTCCAGGTCCTGATTTAGAAAGCACAGTTTAACCTTTCTCCTCTTGATCAAGGTTATAGGAAGCCTTTTGGATAATGACAGACTACAAATGAGCAGTCTTTAACTGGAAAGATAAAGACTGAGAACAATGATAAGGTCTTCTAAATCATGAAGTTTATGGATAGGTTGCAAACTTATTCCCCAAATGTTAGTCTGCTTATATATCTTAAGAAATACTGTGAAGAGACTGAGGAAGATGGCAAAGCAGCAGCTGGGATCTAACTGAGCTCTTTCTAAAAAAATCAGTTTTAGCATCCCAATGAAAAGTCCATGGCTAGAAAGTCACAACAAGAAAGCCCCAGTAGCACAGAGATTTTTGTCACAGAGGAAAATTTCAGGCAGCCTACTTAAGACAGATTTGGCTATCAGTTAGTGGCAGTGGCCACAGTGGCAGCCAGACAAAGCCAGGACAGATAGTGTATGCAGCTTTTCACTCATCTCTAGCATGAATATCCAGCTGAATGTACAGATTACAGATGGTCAAAAAAAAAAAGGATACCCACAAAAGACATCCTCAATACTTCTCAGAAAACAGTTTTGGAAGATAGCCCTCCATCCCCATATGAGAAGAACACGATCATGGATACTGGCATAAACCCTGACAGAGCATCTGGCCAATATCATAGCTAGGAAAGTAGCCACTGTGGTGCCATATTTCAACATGGCAAAGGAATATGACCAGAGAGAGGCAACTCCACCCGGGGGAAGGTTGTCACACTCGAGAGGAGGAAGTTTGTGCTAGGGAGAGACAATTTTTTTATAGGGCAGGCAGTTGGGGAGGTGGCCCCATTCTTCTATAGTGAACAAGGACATTTCATTCATATAGCAGTTAAACAAGTGTGGGGAGCCGGAGCAGCCGAGACGGCGCCTGTCCCCTGCCTCGCTCTTTGTCTCCTTATTTGGTATGCGAGTGCGGAGCCTTTGCTCGGTCCACTGAGTCTGCGCGTATGACGTCAGAGGCCTGACCAATCCTGAGTTTTAAAATGACCCTGGCAACAGAGCAGCCAATGGCAAAAGCCCCGTGTTCCTTGATTGTTTATAAGCAGCTGCATTTCCCTGCCCCGCGCCCCTCTGCTTCAGCTCTCCCTTCAATCAAGTTGCTCTTCATTAAAGCGTGATACAAGAAGGATCCTCGGGTGGTGTCCGTTCTTCCCTGCTGGTCAGGGGTGCCGGGCGCCGCAAACAAGTACATTAGCCTACAATAGGCATGAGTTTAAAAACTCAAAGCATATCACTGGAAAATAAAATAAAATAAATAAAAAAATTGGGTAGGACGTAAAAGCCAAGAATGGCTCTAGGTTAGGCCAAAAGAGAGTCTTAGGAGCTAGAACCTTTGAAAACAGTTTCTAATTCCAAGCATGTTACAGCCCCAGTCACACTAAAGCTCACATGCAGCAACTCCAATCCAGAGAAAGCAGTCACCTCCATCCTGCATTACACAAAAAGCAGATCCCCTCTCCTAAAGAGGTACTTTTAGAGGAGGGACACAAAGTCTCCAAGTTTGTAAAGCAAACATATTTTCTGACCACTCAAATAAATTGATTTGAGAAACCAACTAAGCCACAAGGAAAATTGACCATTGCAAAGAAATCAAATGCTCTTGAAACCAACTAAGCCACAAGGAAAATTGACCATTGCAAGGAAATCCAATGCTCCATAAAATGACTGGGTAACTCATCTTTAATACAGTATTAGAATTCTTAGCCAGAGCAATAGGGCAACAAGCAAGCATAAAAGGGATCCAAATAGGGAAAGAGGAAGTGAAACATTCCCTCTTTGCAAATAACATGATTCAGTATTTAAAGAACCCTACAGATTTCTCTCCCAAGCTGCTTGACCTAATTCAAAACTTTAGACTCAAGGAACATAGGCTCACCGGTTTCCCTCATTTGTCATAATCAGTAGAAACTTTAGGCTCTCATAGCAGACATTTGCAATAGAGCAAAACCTAGTACATAAGGCCATACAGTATGACGCTAAATGAAAGGACCTCCAGGATCTAGAAACAAAAGCCATATAATGAGTGATTGTTGTCCTTAATGTACTATGTTATCTCTCATGTCTTTTGCTGTCCCTTGGTTATCTCATATTGTTACAGTATCTCACTTTGTTATCTGATATATTGGATGTAATTGGTTTTGGTTATTTGAAATTGGATAGGGAAGGGGGGAAAACAAGATGAGGGATGGGTGTGGGAGAGAGGGAAATGGGGACCAAGACATGAGAAAGGGTATCAATGTATGTGAATTAATGAACCTTCTATCTGGCAAATGTAATGTAACCCTTCTATTAATTAAAATAAAAATATATGAAAAAAAGAAAAAAAGAAAAAAAAACTTTGGCAACGTAGCAGGGTATAAAACTAACGCTCAAAAACCAACTGCCTTTCCCCTATGACCCAGCAATTCCACTACTTGGCATTTACCCAATCATCCAGAAACAAAGACATACTAAATCCACCAGCAAAACAATGTTCATCGCAGCACTATTTACCATAGCAAAGATATGGAACCAACCTAGATGTCCCTCAGTTGATGAGTGGATCAACAAGATGTGGTATTTATATACAATGGAATTCTATGCTGCTGTCAGAAAGAATGACATTGCCCCATTTGTTAGGAAATGGAAAGACTTAGAAAAGATCATATTAAGTGAAGTAAGCCAGACTCAAAGGAACTTAGGCTCAATGGTTTCCCTCATTTGTCATAATCAGTAGAAATCTTGGGCTCAACTAGCAGAGATTTGCAATAGAGCAAAACCTTGATACAAAAGGCCATATAGTAGGACGCTAAATGAAAGGATCTCTAGGATATAGAAACATAAGCCATACGATGAAGGATTGTTGTTCTTTTTTTATGATTGTTGTTCTTAAGGTATTATGTTATCTCTCATCTCTTTTGCTGTCCCTGGTTATCTCATATTGTTACAGTATCTCATTTTGTTACCTGATATATCGGATATACTTGTAATTGGTTATTTGAAATTGGATAGGGAACGGGGGAAAACAAGATGAGTGGTGGGGTTGGGGGGGGCGGGAAATGGGGACCAAGACATGTGAAAGGGTATCAATGTATGGGAATTAATGCACCATCTATCTGGCAAATATCATGTAACCCTTCTATTAATTACAATAAAAATATATGAAAAAAGGAGTAAAAGAATGACAATAGAAGAAAAAGCTTGAAAAAAGAAAAGCTCTTCCACTCATAAAATTGCAAGTAAATATTAAAATTAATTTTCTTTAAAAAAAATCAACTGCCTTCCTCTATGCCAACAGTGAGAGGAATGAGGCAACAATCAAGAAAGCAACTCCTTTCACAATAGCCTCAAAGAAAATAAAGTACCTAGGAATTAACTTAACTAAGAATGTAAAGGACCTTTTTGATGAAAACTTTAAAACTCTGAAAAAGGAAATTAAAGCAGAACTGAGGAAATGGAAAAACCTCCCATGATCCTGGATTGGAAGAATCAATATCGTGAAAATGACAATCTTGCCAGGGGCTATCTACAAATTCATGCAATACCCATCAATATCCCAATGTCATTCTTTAAAGAAATAGAAGAGGCAATCCAAAATTTCATATGGAATAATAAAAGATCCCGTATTGCAAAACCACTTCTTAGCAGAAAGAACAGAGCAGGAGGAATTTCAATACCAAACTTTAGACTCTATTACAGAGCTATAATTATCAAAACAGCTTGGTACTAGCACAGGAACAGGCTTGAAGACCAATGGAATAGAACTGGGGACCCGATATTAACCCACAGAATATGGCCTATGTACACATGAAGAAATGCTCTACATCCCTGGCCAAAAAAGAAATGCAAATCAAAACAACTCAAAGATTCCCCCCGACTCCTGATAAAATGGCCAGGATTGTTGTACTTAATGTACTATGTTATCTCGCATCTCTTTTGCTATCCATGGTTATCTCATAATATTAGAGTATTTCACCTGGTTATTTGATATATTGTATGCATGCGTATTTGGTTATTTGAAGTTGGATAGGGAAGGGAGGAAAACTAGATGAGGGGCGGGGGAGAGGGGACCAAGACATGAGAAAGGGTATTAATGAATGTGAAGTAATGCACCTTCTATCTAGTGAATATAATATAACCCTTCAATTAATTACAATAAAAATATATGAAAAAGAATAAAATGACTGGTAGTAGACATAGGGTGAATATGATTCCAGTTTCTGTTTAATTTTTCTACTTTTTTCATTTCTGTTTATTTTATTCTATTTCCTTTATTTTTCTTTTTTAGTCTTTTTATTCCTAAATAAAACTCCTACAATAATTACTAGTCTTCCTCCTTAATTCTGTGCATACTTAATTTGATTACTCAAATTTCTATTACTTCGTCTTACTATTTTTAATTATAGGATTATTATTTTATATTTATGTAATTTTTTATGTTTTAATTTCTTTTTCCTTTTATTTGATAAATGTAGGTCTTAGTTTTCATCATTCTATTCCTTTCCTTCTCTACCTTCCTGTGCTCTTATTTTCTCCTTCTGTTTTTCATTATATCTCTTTTTCTTTCTTCTAATTTTACCTCAGAATTTCCCTTTATTTCTGGTCCTCCATTCCTTCATTTTCTTTAGATTTTTCAGGTGCTAGACTGCACCTGTATCCATTTTGATCTCAAATGTGGTTCATTTTGTTATCTTTCAGTTCACATTGCTTTAAGCTCTTTACAGATTTGTTTGTTGATTGAACTGTATGTAATCCCTTCTCCTGAATAATAGTTACCCTCCTCTAACAAAGAAAAGGAGAGATAGATAAGAGATTACCTATCTATGATTTTGGGACTCTAAAATCAGTCCATTACTGTTTTGTCTTAAAACCAAGTTCTGTGGTGGTATTGGGTTTGATTTTGTATTATAAAAAATGAGATAGTGTGAAAGGTATTTCTATCTATGAATGTAAACCTCTAAAGTCTGTGCATCTACAGGGCTCTGTATTGGTTCTTGTTTTAAAATTGTGTTCCTGTCTTGTATTGGATTTGTTTTCATTTATATATGGGCAGAATAAGCCATAAAAACAAGAAAAATGGCAAAGTCAAGGAACCTCAGCTCATATTCACAATAAACAGGAAACAAAGCAATCACTGAAAAACCTAGAGGATAGTTATCAAAATACTCTACAAACAATACTGGTAAACATACTGAATAAAAAGATTGAAAGCCTGCATATGGTTATGCCTAAGCATGATGAGGCTAACCAAAGCTGAATAGAGGAATTCACGGACTCTACATAGAGAAAGTGGAATGAATTTTAACAGAGGGAAAAGGAATCAAATGAAAATATTGCCACTCACTTAAAGGATTTGAGAGAGAACACTGAAAAATAAAACAGGAACGTAAGAGGTCAATAAAGAAACTGAAGCAATCAAAACTGACCAATTGCCAAGGAGGAAAATAAAAGTAGAAAGTCTTGGCAGTCGATTAGATGATGCACACTGTAGACCATGAAAACAAGAACCTGGAATGAAGTATGTCATGACTTAAAGGCAATCAAACTATCAAACAAGAATAGGGTACATAGCTAAAATCTCCTTAATAACTGAGGAACAAATAAAAACCTTCCACAGAGGAAAATTAAGACAATATAGTGCCACCAAACAAGCATTACAAAAAAATACTTAAAGTCATTCTACACATAGGAATCCAACAAGGACATGATACAGGCAAAGAAATGGCCCATAAAAAAGAGAATCTGATAATCAGTAAGAACTGATGAGGCACAGCCTCTAAGAAGATTAATAATCTAGCAGCAGGAACTACCAAATACCCCTCAATACTAACTCTCAGTATTGACAATTCCCCAATTAACTAACATAGATTGACTAGTTGAATCAAAAAGCAGGATCCATCTATTTATTGTCTTCAAGAGGCACAGGGCAAAAAGGGGATCCAAGTAGGGAAAGAAGTAAAACTCTCCTTCTTTGCAGATGACATGATCCTGTACTTATATAGGCCGGGAGTTTGGCTTAGTGGTAGAGTGCTTGCCTAGCATGCATGAAGACCTGGATTCTATTCCTCGGTACCACATACATAGAAAAAAGTCGGAAGTGGTGCTGAGGCTCAAGTGGCAGAACTCTAGTATTGAGAAAGTCCAAGAACAGTGCTTAGGCCCTGAGTTCAAGACCAGGCCTGGCAAAAAAAAATAATAATCTTATATACTCAACTCCCAAGTTTTGTGAGCAGATCCAACACTATGGCAAAGTAGCAGGGTATATAATTAATGCACAAAAAATCAGTAGCTTTCCTGTATGTCAACAATAACAAGATTTAGGCTGAAATGCTCCCATAATCCTGGGAGGATGAACATAATGAAAATGGCAATGCTGCCGCCCAAAGCAATCTACAAATTCAGTTCAATGCCCATCAATATCCCAACCACATTCTTTAAAGAAATAGAAAAAAGCAATCCAAAAATACAGATAGAATAATAAAAGATCCCAATGAGTAGAGACAATCTTTAGCAAGAAAAAGAGTGTAGAAGGAATGTCAATACAAAACTTCAAACTCTATTATGAAGCTGTAGTTATAAAAATAGTTTGACACTAGCACAGGAACAGGCCTCAGGACCAATTGAATAGAATTGAAGACGCAGAAAAGAACCCATAGACCTGTGCCCAGAAAATCTTTGATAGAGGAGCATAAAGCATCAGATGAAAGAAAGACAGTCTCTTCAACAAATGGTTTAGAAATCTGAAAGATCAAAGACCTCGAGGCAAGAGCAGATAGCCTGAAAATATTACAGGTAGGGATAAGGGATACATTAGGGTTCCTTGGCACGGGATGAAACTTCTTAATTAAAGATCCAGAAACACAACAAATCAAAGAAAGCCTGGATAAATGGGATTACATAAAACTGCAAAGGACATAGCTGGCAAGATTAAAATGCCCACAGATTAGGAGTAGATATTCACTATAACAGACAAGGGCCTCATATAGAAAATATAGTTGGAGCTCAAAAATTGAAGTCCTCAGTAATGAACTCATTAGTAAACAGGCTAAAGAATTAAAAAGTGTATTCTTTGGAGAGCAAGTAAGAATAGACAATAGTCGCCTGGCCATAAAAGAAATGCAAATTAAAACCATGTTAAGATTCCACCTCACCCATGCATCAAACTATCAAACTATCAAACTATCAAACTATCAAAACTAACTTGCTGAACTCTTTCATTTACTCCTTCCAAACCAGTGCTTACTGTGCAATCTTCTCTGCTGTTCCTAGATTGCTAACCCCGCTTACTTTCTTTTTTTTTTTTTAAGTTGGAGGCTGAGGAAGAGTTGGCTCTTCAGTAGGATGCTGCCTAACCCAGTTAATCTCCAAGTCTTGTTGACTTTGTTATTCTTTCAGGTGATTAAAAGAAAATAAGAAGTGGACAGTGTTAAAACCAGCTTAAGAATATATGTCTGTCTGTAAAGATTTGTCAAGATGTCTTGGATTGCACTTTTGTTGAGGGATAGTTGAAGAATGTTGATAAAATCAAAACACTTGGTTATGGAATTGTGTGTGGTATTAGAAGGTTTATGTTTGTGATATGTATGTGTTAAAATAATAAATATTCAGAAATGTAAAAGAAGATTCCACCTCATCCAAATTAGAATGGCCATTATCAAAAAAATAAATAATACAGATGCTGGTGTGGACATAGACATAAGGGAACCCTACTACATTGATGCTGGAAACGGGAACTTGCTTAATCACTCTGGAAAGCAGTATGGAGTTTCCTCAAATGATTAAGCATAGAGCTCCTTTGTGATCCAGCAATCCCATTCCTTGTCATTTATCCAAAAAAAATCACAAACAAGACCACACTAAATCTACTAGCACAACCGTGTTTAATGCTGCATTATTTACTATAGCTAAGATATGGAACCAACCCACATGCCCCTCACTAGATGAATGGATCAAGAAAATGTTGTATATGTGCACAATGGAATTCTACACTTCCATCAAAAAGAATGGCATGGACCCATTTGTAAGGAAATGGAAAGACAGGAGAAGTTAGTTTAAGTAAGTAAGCCAAACCCAAAAGAAACATAAGTTTCCCTCATTTGTCACAATTAGTATTTGTGTAGGATAGTCCTAGCAAAGGATCGCAATAGCTTAATAACTATGTACATATGACCATATAAAATGATGTTAACTTTAATGAACTCCAAGATATGGAAACAAGAAATCTTTTTGTTGTTTTAATATACTGTGTGAAGTTGCTTCTTTTTCCTTTCATCTTTTTCCCTTGTTTTATCTTGTGTAGTCACTGTGTTTGATTATTTGATGTTGGTACCCTGTGTCTTGCATATATGTTTATCTGATTTGGGAAAGGGATGGGGAAAATCAAAATGGTTAGACAAAGGACCAAGAGTGAACCAACACAACATTGATACTCACTGTCACTATATGTGGGAAATGAACTCTACATCTTGGGGTGGGGAGGACTCAGAGGAGAAAGAACATGGGAGAAAATGAGGGAGGGGCTAGCCTTGTCAACAAGAAATGCACTCATTATCTTAATTATATAACTGTAACCATTCTGTGCATCCCTTTTACAATAAAAAATATTCTGAAAGTGTTACTTTAAACATACATGCATTTTAATCCATCTTCATACATGATAACTCTAATTATCATGTATATATATATTTATAAATTCTAAAGCTATATTCCTTCATCAAAGTTGTAATAATATTTAGAAAACTGTACATAAATATAGAGATACATTGGAAAAATTTGGACTATACTTTCAGCCAATAACATAAATCTGGATATATGGAGCATTTTGTTGAGTAAAAGACACCTGTTATTCTTTAAGAATTTTCTCGTGGTGCTCTGACCATTGGTTTTTATGCCTTATACATAAGACTATGGGTGGCCTTTCTTAGTATCTTTAGAAGAACTTCATTCCCATCACAGCTGTCATCCCCTCTCTATCCCCACCTACAACAAATACCAGGACACAGTGATCCTGTATTTGTAACCACCTGGACTACACTTATTAGGCTCTTATCAAAAATAAACATCGGAGGATCCTAGCTACCTTAGGCTGAAATGTGATCAGGCTGTATTCAAAACCAAACTAGGAAGAAAAGTCCTTGAGACTCTTAATTTCAATTAATCACCAAAAAACTGAAGGTAGAGCTATGGTTCGAGTGACAGAGCACTAACTTTGGGGAAAAAAAGAAAATAAAACAGGACAGAGCTCAGGTGCTGAGTACAAGCTTAGCAGGATTATGACACAAAACGGAACTAAGAATTCTGAAATTATTAAAAACCAAAACAGACAAAATTCCCCATAAAGCGATGAAGCTATTCTTAGCTCTCAACTTGCCTAGACTGAGAGACTTTGAGAAAACGAGTAAAGCATAATATCTTTGAGAATATTTGAGAAGATTGGCATGTTAGTCAGTGAAATGAAGGAGAGGACCACATATGATTGTAGCCTCTACTATCCAATAGGCTGTTAGCACAGATGGAATGAGAACACAGAACAAAGAAACTGTCTGTCTTTCAGTATCTCTGTGCAGCTGACTTTCTCTCTCTCCCTCCAATTGATCCTTTTTGAATTAAAGTGCTTTTTACTGCTACTGCTATATGTGGACCTCAGGCACCAAATTTGTCAGCATTTGAATGCATGGACTTCACATTCCAAGTAAATATGAGGCTAGAGAAGGACTTCTAGTTTTCAGCTACATACTGGTGCTATGCCATTGAGTTTTAGTTATTGTGCTTGTTCTAAGGATTCCGATTTCCTGGACACAGCTACTACTGGTTACTCAGATCTTCAGCCCAGAGATGGCCATTATGGGAATATACAGTCCCAATCACATAGTCAGCAAAACATGTCCTCTTTTAAAATGACACAGACATATCATTGGTCCTGTCTATCTAGATAACTCTGACTAATACAAAAGCTGAGCTTACTTACTGGTCATGTGAACAAACAACAAAATAAATACATTCAATACTTTAATTGGGGCAAAAGTGTGGACACTTTTTTTTCTGATGGACAGGCAAACTCTTCAACATCTGCTTATGAAGCCATTAAAAACTGGCGTAGAGTCTGGAGCCCGTGGCTCCCACTTGCCATCCTAGTTATTAAGGAGGATACCATCTGAGAATCATGATTCAAAGGCAGCTCTGACAGGAAAGTTTGTGAGGCTCTTATCTTCAATTAATCACCAAAAGAAGAAAGCCAAAATGGAGCTGTGGTTCAAGTGGTAACTAGTCTTGAGGACAAAAGCTCAGGGGCAATGCCCAGGTCCTGAGTTCAAGCCCCAGGACCAGCATTAAAACAGACAAACAAAAAAATAAACTGGCACAGTCTATGTATATTTGAGCTTCACAATATTCCTTTTCTTTGGTCATTAAAGACCTTCAATTGTATCTACATATTCTGACAAACTTGCAATTACTTATTTTGATGCTCAAACAGCTTTATTTGGCTAGAAATAAGTATTATAAAAGAGAATCTCCCATTTTTTTCTATCTCCACAGCAAGTCTACTGAGAGTGAAAATGTCATTTTATATCTTTCTCCTATTCAGAATTCTGTCCACAATGAAGTGGACTCCCTTGTTATTCCTTATTATCTGTCCTCTGATCTCCTAATCTGATCACATTTAGCACTACCTCTCCATTGCCCAAGTCCATGGCAATTCAGTATCAGTACTTATTAAAATAATATTCCCCGAAAATGTTGCCTCACATAACAGAAAGCCCCTTGTCCTTTTAACTCATGCTAACAACTGACTCTTGCTTTAGGACTCAGAATCATTGCAGCTTTACTAAGATGTGAATGGCTTGTTCTCTTCCACTTCAGAGCACTGAATTTCAAACTGTCCTCTATCCTCATATCAATCCTTTTTTGTCTATTTCCTTGTCTCTTGTACAGCACTGTTTCTCATGTCAATCTCTTATGCAGTAGACAGGAACATTGCTCTACATTGTTTCTGGGTTGCCAAGATCATTTGCTTTGGCTATTCCAGTACACGGTGGCAAATTAATTGATATGGGTACCGCTTTGCCTTACTATTTTTAAGTTCCCTCTCACTACTGTCATGTGTATAATTTCAGGCAATTACATTGCATTGCAAATAACCTGAGTCAACACATTGTTATTAACCATACAATACTCAATTTTATTCCCCCAAATTTGGGCAAGATCTATTGTCTCTACCCAAGACAATAGTGTCCCAAAGAACTCCTTAGCAAGTCTGCAGAATCAGTTTGTCTTTTTTCATAATTGATGGAGTGACTTTTATTAACATCTCAAAACCTGATGCAGATTCTAATGCATAACATAATTCTCTTTCCATATTATTAATTCCTCATGTTTTCTTTCCAGTGCTATGGCCTTCAGGTCTGAAAATATTTAGATGTTCAACAATATCTCTTAACTTGTTAAAAAGCTCAAATATATTTACAGTTAGACAATATCTAAGTCTAATTATAATTAAATACACAGAGTATGTAAATTAGAATATATTACATTAATCATTCTTTTTGGAAAGTCATTAAAATGATAAAATAACAATTATATCATTTTAATGGTTGATATTGTTAACAATCATAATAGAATGTAATTATAATTCATTGGAAAGCCCTTGGATTCTAGGATTATGCTGATCTTCAAGAAAATTTTATAAGATGGCAGTATTACTAGTGTTATCCTATTCAGAAGAAAGAATTGAGTTAGTGAGGTTAATCATTGATCCCAAATCTCATAGTGGCTAGGAAATAAGTTTCTTATTTGAACCCAGAACTCTCTTATTATAGGACATGAGATCTGTTTCTTCTCTGGGTGAATCTTCTCTATATCACTGTCCTTAAGATGGTTTGAAATATAGGGAAACTTTAATTTATCTGATTCCATTTTCCACTAAAACAACTAGTTAATGTGTCCCTGAGAACACAGAGATTAATTTATTCAACAAATATTCTAGCAACTTGGAGATTAATCTCCATTACACTCATAAACTCAAAGAGAAATGTACTTCTATGTATTGACATGCTATATAAGCAGGTATTGGCTAGATACCAATGGACGTAACCTGTTTCAATCTTCACAGAATGGCAGCAAGTTAAGTAAATTCATTCTACCTAAGAGAAACTTGGACCTAAGAACCTAATGACATCTCTGAAATTCAACCATACTTCTGCCTGAATTAAAATCCTAAGTTTTGTCAATATAAACACAGTGATTTGAAGGTCATTATTTTCTTTTGGTACATTTTTACTGTGTCTTAGTAAAAAGGCTTTTTTTCTGATGAAATACAGTTTCTACTAAAAAAATAAATTTCTAAATTATACTTTCTTATTTTCTAACTTAAACTGGTAGACAAGAAGTACATCAATCATGATAAATACTTGAGTAAAACAGTTTATTAAAATTGCTTTAAACTATCATACTTACTGATGTAGAGCATCAATGTCCTTCACTGCATGTGTAGTGTATAATTCTTTATGTTTTTGCTTTGACAATAAAAATCATCATACAGTAACAATCCTAACTCAATCTAGATTTTATTTGTGCAATATCAATGAAAAGTTGGTAAATATCCTTTAGAATGGGAAGAAATGTTTTCAAGAGCATATAATCAGGAGCCTGAGATCTCAGAATTGAGGTAAAATGCCAGTCAGGGAAGAAAAGTTTGTCAGACTCTTACCTCCAATTAACCACCAAAATTCTTGAATTGATAACTGTGGCTCAAGTGGTACAGCACTAAACCTTAGGAAGAATGCTCAGGGACAATGGTCAGACCCTGATTTTAAGTCCTAGGACTTAAACACACAAAGAAAAGTAAATGGAAAGTTTGTGAGTCTCCATTAAATCTAGAAACAGAGGCCAGACACACCAGTACATGGAAGTGGTAGTCAGATCATGAGAAAGAAGCCAGAGGTTGAACAGGGTCTTCACAAAAAATTCAGTACTTAAAGTACTTAGTTTCCTAATTTCTTGAGCTAATTTTTATTAAGTGACAGAGGAAAGAAATGATGGATGGATGAAGAAAGACCTGATGGGTGAATGAGGCAAAGAATGGAATTAAATTACTATGTTGAAAACTGAGCCTATGGGAGTGTAAGACATATCTTAGGAGAGTTAGGATGACACAGTATAGAAGAAAACTCACCGAAATGTATAATAAGTAACATTTCAAAGTACATTTTATGCTCAGTGCCACTCCTGTCATTTTAAAATTTGTATCAAGAAATTAATAAGATATTATCAAATTAGAGTTCAGAATGTCTCCTATTTATACAGGTCTAGAAGGGTAAATTATTAAAAGAGATTTTGACATACTGATTAAAATATACTCAAAGTAAATGAGAGTTACCATTTTACATTAACATAATGCCAGCATAATTTAAATTTAAATATATTTCCATGCCTTTGATCATTCCTGTGTTACTATTCAAGTTCATTGCCTCTTTCTAAACATTCTGTTTAGAGGTCCTAGGAATACATATGTTATTAAGTATATTTGCAACAGTTTGAAATATTTAATTAAAATTACCAACTGAAATACAAAATGTGAAGAAAACCCCATGACTTCGGAGTCTGTCTCATATCATCCCATATCACAGGAGCTCCTAAGAAGATGAAAGTAGCGTCTTTCTTAGTTCAGCTTCATTTATTCTTACAATTATAAGTGACATCCAGAAATGTTATTTTTCTGGAATCAATCCTAAAATATCTTTTCTCCATACCCAGAAAGTGCATCTCTCATGCTTTTTTGTGAGAAACAGAAAGTGCTTTTATGCAGCACTCCTCCTAACCAATTCCTGGAAGTAATTTCCTACGCAGCTGGATTGCTATGAATCGGTCTTCCTGTCTTGAAAATTATTTAGCCTGTTTCAGAAAAAAAATGTATCTATCACTCTGGAAATCTTTGAATTGGGTTCTATGCAATTAAAGTCATGCATCAAGCACATGTGAGTTGAAAGTATCTTTTGGAACATTCTGACAGGCATTCAGGAAAGAATGGATTTTCAGTTGGAATGTGACCACCAAATTCTGTCTTATTGACAGACAGTTCCATTAGAAGTTTAAGTCTAGGATGTAAAGAAGTCAATAGAACTACACATTTATCATTTCCTCCAGGGTGGGTGAGAAGGGAAAATAATTGTTAACATGGTGGGTGGAGGTTACTGTTTCTTGGGAGTATTGATTTAGTTTTTTCTGCAACTCAGTTACAATTGAGGTGTGTGGGAAGCAATGAGATTGGGAAGTGACACACAAAATAAAAATGAAAGTAATTCTTACAATATTGCAAGTTGAGAACTCAATGTATGGCATCTGAAACTGGATTTACTACAAAGTGAATCTTGGAAGATGTGAAGCAGGGATTTCTACTGCTCTACACTTAATCAGTGGAAAACTATTTACTTTTCCTAAGCTGAACATGTTTAATCTAAAAATAAAAGTGATGAAAGAGATTTAAGGGCTTTGGTAATGGCAGAAATCAATATTCTTAGTGCAAATTGAAAGTATCTAATATAAATAGACAATCCTAGTACACTGGCTACTTGGGAGGCAGAGATTAGGGGATTATGGTTTAATTCCAGCCAAGATATAAAAATTCTCAAGATTTCATCTCAACTAATGGCTGGGCATAGTGGTGTGGTGTGCACCTGCCATTTAGCACCACAGAACAATATATGTAGGAAAATCACAGCTTATGTCAGTCTGGACATTTATGAAATTAGTCAAGGAAAGAAAGGACTGGAGATGTATCCTAAGTACTAGAGGATCCATCTTGCAAAAGCTAAATCCTGAGTTTAATCCCTAATACGTTCACCAAAACAGGAAAACAAGCCATTGACACAATAAGCAAAAACCCAGGCAAGTCTAGGATTCATTGGAAACTAACAACAGAATAGAAATGTTCTCAAGGAATGTGTTTCCTAAATAGCAAAAGAATTGTTAGAAAGTTTGATACTATGAGAAGTCATATTTCATGCTGTTCAGTGCAAAAGATTTCACTATAGAATATCAATGAAGTGAACAACAAAAGCAAATTTTTAATAAACAGGTCATTAACAGGAGTTCTTCTTCAAAACTCATGGTTTTATGCTATCTCACCTATTTGGGTGTCTTTTAGGTAAGATGACAATTTGTTCACCCTTATCAGACAACAGAAAATATATTGCAAACTCTAGCTTAAAAATTGTTCAAAACCTTTAAAAAATGTTAAACTGTGATAGTTTCATAGACATGATTCATTGTTTTTCCATTTGTCAAATGCCTTCACCACTCAAGTTTCTTTTAACAATTTCTAAAACAGCCTCTACTCCATAAAACTATGTCAGTCTCTACCCCATAACCACTGAATTATTAGAGGAGGCTTGAACAATAGGCAAGAATGTGCAAAATGTACGTCCTCTGTAAAAATTTGAACCCCTACTTGGATTTGCAGTATTTGAGCCCTTACATTTGATTACTCAAAGTACCTACCACCGAAAAAACTCTCAAATGAAACTGACACAAAGTTGATGTTATTAGAATTACTTTATGATTATACAACATATAGAATACAGATTATGACTACAAAGAAACAAAATTAAAAAGTTTTCTCTGTTTTGCTTTTCTTGTTGCTTACTTAAGCACATTGTGCATGAGGATATTTATGATCCATGAAAAAAAACAAGATTAAAGTACAGGAAAACTGAACACAAATAAAAAAATCA
The DNA here is from genome assembly GCF_031878675.1 of Megascapheus bottae. Taxonomy (NCBI): domain Eukaryota; kingdom Metazoa; phylum Chordata; class Mammalia; order Rodentia; family Geomyidae; genus Megascapheus; species Megascapheus bottae. The sequence continues at coordinate 31,992,232 of NC_143517.1, read as the reverse complement.
TCTCAACATGAACTGGACAATTGGTGATAATAAAGTAAAATTATTTCCAGATGCTCACATGTTTATCTGAAGTTTTTCATCCTATTAATGTGAAGTACACATAATAAGTACACATAATATACCATTGTTAGGGAATATGTAAATTTTGTTCGGGGAAGATAAATTAGACAAAATAGGGAACAACAAAATTCTTTCTGTTTGGGGAAAACTCATCAAAACAGCATCTTGGAACATTATTATCAGTTTCACTACTCATTTTCTTAATTGATTTTTTTCATATGTATATGTCAGTTTCACAGCTTGAATTTATGTCCTGATTGTTTTCTCTGAGCTTGTTTGCTGACATCTCCACTTGTTTTTTTGTTCATGCAATCTGGAAATAAGTCTTACGAACTTTCCTGCCCAGGCTGGCTTTGAACCATGTTCCTTCCCTCTGAACTTAGCCTCCTGAGTACCTAGGATTATGAGCATGAGCTACTCATGCCAGCTCCTAATTATTTTTAATGTAGTCCTCTCACTTCTAACACATGTATCTCTTTTTATATAGCTGGTCCAAATTGTGATGCTGATAGAAAATAACAGGATTTTTCCAAGTTTTATATAACTTATAATCTTCCTAAATACAAATCCTAGATGAATAGCATACTGTAAATTTGTATTTTGAAAATACTTTGCACCGTTTTGATAATTATAGCTCTGTAATAGAGTCTAAAGTTTGGTATTGAAATTCCTCCTGCGCTGTTCTTTCTGCTAAGAAGTGTTTTTGCTATACGGGTGTTGGGGCCTAGCCTCCATCTCTGAGGCCTGATTCTGGCTCAGCTGCAATTAAAGGGCTTTGTCTAGGCATTCGGTCTTTTGCATACCTCTCTTAAGGCATCTTGTGTACGTGACTCGATTGAACCCCCCGCAGTTTCGCGGGTCTCGCAGCAGCTCAAGTCTCGCGCGCTTTCCTACACCTGTCCTGCCCACTACCTGAAAGCCCCACCCAGACCCTTAGTGGTAGCACAGGGGCCCTCTTCCTATTGGCTAGCTTCCCAGTGCCCACCTTCTCCTACCCTAACAGTATGTAACTAATTGTCTGACGCAATAAAGAAGGAGAGCATCAGAGAGAACGAGAGATCAGCAGAGATCAGCAGAGAGATCTGATGCGCTTTCATGGTTAACACTGCTTCTGACTCAGCGTGGTTTTTTCTTCCCCGGTGATTGGGGGAGGGCTGGGTCTTCGACACTTACCATCTCGCTCGGCTCCCGGGGGACTACAGGCTGGCCCTGTGTGTCCCTCCCCGTTCCCGTGTTGCTGCCCCAGAGAGGAGCAACATACGGGGTCTTTTATTACTCCATATGAAATTTTGGATTGCCTCTTCTATTCTTTAAAGAATGACATTGGGATATTGATGGGTATTGCGTTGAATTTGTAGATAGCCCTTGGCAAGATTGTCATTTTCACGATATTGATTCTTCCAATTCAGGAGCATGGGAGGTTTTTCCATTTCCTCAGTTCTGCTTTAATTTCCTTTTTCAAGGTTTTAAAGTTTTCATCAAAAAGGTCCTTTACATTCTTAGTTAAGTTAATTCCTAGGTACTTTATTTTTTTGAGGCTATTGCAAAAAAAGTTGCTTTCCTGATTGTTGCCTCATTCCTCTCACTGTTGGCGTAGAGGAAGGCAGTTGATTTTTGTGGGTTAATTTTATACCCTGCTACCCTTCCAAAGTTTTGAATCAGCTCAAGGAGCTTGGGAGTAGAGTCTACAGGATTCTTTAAATACAAGATCATGTCATCTGCAAAAAGGGAAAGTTTTACTTCCTCTTTTCCTATTTGGATCCCCTTTATGCTTGCTTCTTGACTTATTGCATTGGCTAAGAATGCTAATACTGTGTTAAAGAGGAGTGGAGAGAGTGTGCATCCTTGTCTCATTCCTGATTTTAGAGGGAATGGCTTTAGCTTTTCGCCATTAAGTATAATACTAGCTGTGGGTTTGTCATACACAGCCTTTAGTATATTGAGGAATGTTCCATGGATTCCTAGTTTCTCCAGAGCTTTTAATATAAAGGGGTGTTGGATCTTGTCAAATGCCTTTTCTGCATCTATTGAGACAATCATGTGATTTTTGTCCCTGCTCCTGTTGATGTGTTGAATCATATTAATTGATTTGCATATGTTGAACCAGCTTTGCCTCCCTGTGATGAATCCTGTTTGATCATAGTTTATATTTTTTTGATGAGTTGTTGTAGACGGTTGGCCAGTATTTTGTTGAGAAGTTTTGCATCTATGTTCATCAAAGATATAGGTCTATAGTTCTCTTTCTTTGATGAATCTCTGTCTGGTTTGGGGATGAGGATTATACTGGCTTCATAGAATGAATTTGGTAAAGAACCTTCATTTTCAATTTCATTGAAGAGTTTGAGGAGTATTGGTGTGAGCTCTGCTTTGAAGACCTTATAAAATTCAGCTGTGAATCCATCTGGCCCTGGGCTTTTCTTAGGTGGAAGGTCTCTTATTGCCATTTCTATTTCAGTGCTTGAAATAGGCCTGTTGAGTTGGGTTAGTTCTTCTTGGTTCAGTGTGGGTATGTTAATATTGGCTAGGAATTCGTCCATTTCTTCTAGATTCTCAAATTTCTTGGCATAAAGGTTTGAGAAGTATTCCCTCATGATACTCTGGATCTTGGTAATTTCTGTTGTGATATTACCATTTTCATCTACGATTTTGTTTATTTCGGTATGCTCCCTTCTTTTTTTTTAGTAACATTTGCTAAGGGTTTGTCAATTTTGTTAATTCTTTCAAAGAACCAACTCTTGTTTTGTTGATTCTTTCTATAGTTTTTTTGGATTCCAATTCATTTAATTCTGCTTTGATTTTAATAATTTGCTTCTTCTAGTGGGATTAGAGTTGGTTTGTTGCTCTTTTTCCAGGAGCTTAAGGTGACACATTAAATAGTTGGTTTATCAAAACAGCTTGGTACTGGCACAAGAACAGTCCTGAAGAGCAATGGAATAGAACTGAAGACCCAGATATTAAACCACAGACCTATGGCCACCTAATCTTTGACAAGGGAGCCAAAAAGTAGAATGGAAGAAACAGCCTCTTCAACAAGTGGTGCTGGCAGAACTGGTTAATCACCTGCAGAAAACTAAAGTTGGATCCTTTTTTGTCACCATGTATTAGAATTAACTCCAAATGGATCAAAGACCTGGAGGTAAAAGCCGACACTCTGAAAACTTTACAAGAAGGAATAGGAGATAGACTAGACCTCCTTGGCACAGGTCGAAACTTTCTTAATAAGGACTAAAAATCACAACAAATCAGAGAAAGGCTGGATAAGTGGGACTGCATTAAACTGCAGAGATTTTGTATGGCAAAGGACATAGGTAGTAAACTAATTAGGAAGCCTACAGAGTGGGAGAAGATCTTCACCAACCATACAACAGACAAAGGCATCATATCTAAAATATATTAACAGCTCAAAAAATTGAATCAATCCAAAACTAATCTCCAAAGTAACAACCATCCCATTAAAAAATGGGCCAAAGACTTCAAGAGAGTCTTCTCTGAAGAAGAAACAAAAATGGCCTATAGACACATGAAGAAATGCTCAACATCTCTGGTCATAAAAGAAATGCAAATCAAAACAACTCTTAGATTCCACCTCACTGCAGTTAGAATGGCCAAGATCAAGAAAACTAATGACAACAGATGCAGGAGGGGATGTGGCCAGGAGGGATCACTACTACACTGTTGGTGGGAGTGCAAACTCATTCAACCACTATGGAAAGCAGTATGGCATTTCCTCAAAAGGCTAAACATAGAGCTCCCCTATGACCCAGCAATTCCACTACTTGGCGCTTACCCAATCATCCAGAAACTAAATCCACCAGCAAAACAATGTTCATCGCAGCACTATTTACCATAGCAAAGATATGGAAAGAACCTAGATGTCCCTCAGTTGATGAATGGATCAACAAGATGTGGTATTTGTACACAATGGAATTGTATGCTGCTGTCAGAAAGAATGATATTGCCCCATTTGTTAGGAAATGAAAAGACTTAGAAAAGATTATATTTAGTGAAGTAAACCAGACTCAAAGGAACTTAGGCTCAATGGTTTCTCTCATTTGTCATAATCAGTAGAAACCTTGGGCTCTCCTAGCAGAGGTTTGCAATAGAGCAAAACCTTGATACAAAAGCCCATATAGTAGGATGCTATATGAAAGGATCTCCAGGATATAGAAACATAAGCCATATGATGAATGATTATTGTTCTTTTTTTATGATTGTTGTTCTTAAGGTACTATGTTATCTTTCATCTCTTTTGCTGTCCCTTGGTTATCTCATATTGTTACAGTATCTCACTTTGTTACCTGATATATCATATATACTTGTATTTGGTTATTTGAAATTGGATAGGGAATGGGGGAAAACAAGATGAGGGGTGGGGTTAGGGGGGAGGGTAATGGGGACCAAGACATGTGAAAGGGTATCAATGTATTGTAATCAATGCACCATCCATCTGGCAAATATCATGTAACCCTTCTATTAATTACAATAAAAATATATGAAAAAACAACAAAACAAAACAAAAAAAGAAAATAATTTGCACTATAGAAGGCTCATTTTATAAGAAAATTATTAGCTGTGGGTGATGGTATAAAAGCACAACATATTTTAATGAATTTCCTTACTTAGAAATGTTATTTGAAATTCTTTCACACATTAGGTTGCTTATTTATTACATCCAAAATGCTTGTCATCAATTTGTACAATTATTTAACATATTTTATACTTATATATTTTGTAGAAAGCAAAATTAGTTTCTTAACAAAATGCATTAATTCCTTCCATCTCAATAAGTCCCTTAAAATGATCCTACATTTCTTATAAGTATGTTAATCTTATTCTGAATATAAAAATACTTTCCCCTTGGTAGATTTTATGTAACTCTTGCTTTTAGTAAAGGTGACCTTTAAAAATATATAAGTTTCCATAATAGGAAATATAATCTTAATAGAGAACTGCATCTATATGACCTTAGACTTCCTCAGGACATGTGGGTCACTAAACTTCATTTGTGTAAGGCAGTTAGAGATGTAGGAAATAGAACTGAATTAATAAATACCATTTCTTACATTATGCTCAAATAAATAATTAAATTAACTGTGCAATTGTTCTCAAGCTCTAGTAACCTGATTAACTCTATCTCTAACTGGTGTACATCTTTTATATAACACTGAAAGTTTGCAACCTACATTGGTTATGGATGTAACATAAAATAATGATAATCACATTGTCCTTCAAATATACATTTTTAATGTAGGTCTCAGAACATAATGTATTATTCCATCTACCTATGTATTTATCAATCTATCTAATCATCTATCTATCTGTCTATCAACTATGTGGATTTAGAGTTTGACTATATAACCCAAACTGACCTCAAACTTTCAATCCTGCTATATCAACCACCTTACTGCCACCACACCTGTCTCTAATCCTTTTATCTTTAAAGTACTTCAGCATCCCAAGTCACAATTACTGTAGATTATGGTTTGTATTTCAAAGGTCAAGTTAATACTTCATTCTTCATAGTACCTCTAAAGGGAATGATGCAATATGATATAATTCCATCAATATTATCAGTTTTTTTATAACTTACAAAGTATAAACTTGTACATAATAGTTAATATTCAAGTAATACATAAACTTCTGAATCAAATAACAGAAATTTTCTCTATATATAGGAGTTCAACTACCTCTATCCTATAACACAACTACATAAAGAGCTTTTCTGAGGTCATTAGAAGGTAAAATGAATGAGTTACAGTATTCTTTAATTGTTGTGGCCAATGTTGACCCACTTTTCATCAAAATATGGGTTCATTTATCTATTTCAAACACTTTGCTGGCCTAACAGCAATAGTCAGAGAAACGTTCGATTATGAGCATTGACCATATCACTAGGAAGTACTTTCTAAAAGTCAAAAAGCAACATGGTGAATTTTCAAAGAACAGTAAACTATACACTTTAGTATGCAAATATTTCTACCAAAGCCCTTAAAAATCTGTCTGTAAATAAGTCCCTAAGAGTCCATCTTCAAAATAACCAAGAAGAAGCAAGGCTTGTATGCATGGCTCATATGGTAGAGCTATACCTGAGTAAGTGAGAAACCTTAAATTCAAGCACTGATACTGAAGAAAAAAACAACAATAACAGCAATAATTATATATATGTATATATATGAAAAAAGAAACAGCCACTATAAATGATGAAGTGGGCCCTGACTTTACTCAAAGTAAATTCTCACAATAGCCTTGATTGGAGTGCTTAGACTTGAACAATCAGCTGCAAATACTACAATGAATGCAAGGAATGTAGAGATGAAAAAGAGCTTAAAAGCATTTTAATTGCCTTTATTAATATTTATTAATGCATTCTGAATAGTAGAAGATACTTAATACAGCATCTGCACAGTACACATTCCTCTCAGTAAACCATGAGTATTTCTCCAAAATAAATCATCTCCTGGGCATAAGACAAGTCTTGGCAAATAGAAGGATATCTTAATCATCCCTATATTATATCAGACCACAATAGAGAAACTAGAGCTCAAAAAACATAGGAATAATGAAAAAGAAAATGAATCAAAGATAAAGAGATTAAAGAACATAATGAACCTTGGGCTCTCCTAGCAGAGATTACAATAAAGCAAAACCTAGATACATAAGGCCATACAGTATGACACTAAATGAAAGGACCTCCAGAATTGGGAACCAAGAGCCATATAATGTATGATTGTTGTTCTTAATGTACTATGTTATTTCTCATCTCTTTTCTTGTCCCTTGGTTATTCTCATATTGTTACAGTATCTTACCTTGTTATCTGATGTATTATGTGTGTGTGTGTGTGTGTGTGTTTGTGTGTGTGTGTATGTGTGTTTACTTGTTTATTTGAAACAGGATAGGGAAGGGGGGAAACAAGATGAGAGGAGAGGGTAGGGGAAGGAAATAGGGACAAAAACATGTGAAGGGATATCAATGTTTGTGAAGAAATGTACCTTCTATCTGGCAAATATAATGTAACCCTTCTATTAATTACAATAAAAAGAACAAAATGAGAGGTGAGGGTGGGGGGGAGGGAAATGGGGACCAAGACATGTGAAAGGGTATCAATGTATGGGAATTAATGCACCATCTATCTGGCAAATATCATGTAACCCTTCTATTAATTACAATAATAAATATATGAAAAAATAAAAAGAACATATTGTTAAATGATGAGCCTTTAAAGAACTAAGGTGAGAAATGTGAAGTATCTTTAAATCCAATTAGAATTCAAATAAACTTACCAGGACCTTTGGGATACAGCAACCATTATGTTAGGAGGAATGTTTCCAGGTCTGAGGGTCCACATCAGAAATCTCTAGCTATTACAAACAAATATCCACTTCAGGATCCTAGAAAATCAAGAACTTCTGAAGCTCTAAATAAACAGATAGCAATAATAAAGATCAGAAAATATATCAGTGAAATAAAGACTAAAAAATCCGAAACTGGGACCAGGAGTTTGGCATAGTGATAAGAGTGCTTGCCTAGCATGCATGAAGACCCGGGTTCAATTCCTTGGTACCACATACATAGAAAAAAGCTGGAAGTGGTGCTGTGGCTCAAGTGACAAAATGCTAGCCTTGAGAAAAAACCAAGGAAAAGTGCTCAGGCCTTGAGTTTAAGCCCCATGACTAGAAAATAAAAATCCAAAACCTTGATGAAACCAAAAGTTGGTTCATTGAAAGGAAGTTTATACAGTTTTCACAACTAATAATTCTATGCAAATAAAAAAGTACATATTCCACTCTTAGGCTCTGTACTGTAACGTGATTCATGTCTCCCTCTAGAAAGTCAGCGCCCTCTCCCCCCAAAAAAAGATCCCTGGCTTACTCCAAGACTCGGAGGCTATCACAAATTCACAAAATGTTGGCATAGCAGGAAAGTGTATTCTTTCCTTGCTGCTTGAAATATTTTTGCCTATATAACTGATGGAACATCATTTTCTTCCTTACACATTTTAAGAGAAAGAAATGTGTAAACAGAATAACCTTTTAAAGTTTAGGAGGGAAAGTTCTCAGATAAAGAATAATAATTCTTGGAGCTACTCTGTGACACAGGAGACTCTGTCCATAACACTATTTCTGACATAATGGAAAAGAATCATGTATCTCATTCCCTGACATGGCTTATCTTTTATCATCTGTTAAACTTCTATCCAGAACAATTGTACTCTAGTCTCAGACTCAGAGTTACCCAGTTATATAATTTTAACCTTGACTCTGTCAAAAGAGTTGCATGAGTCAAAAGAGTCACTCTTTGTCATAAAGAGTGATAACTACTTTTGAGGCCTGGGGACAAGTTTGAGACCAATATATTTTTCAAATTTCTCTAATACAACATGTTGTACACATAATGACAGCTCTTAAAGTGGAAGGAATTCAAACTGAAGCCCTGCTATAATACAATTAGGAAGTTATCCCGAGGAGTATTTGAACATTGACCAGAATAAATTAAAACAGATTAGTCACACATAGAAACATTCTTTGAAATGATAATTCATAAGAACTTGCAAAAACTATATATCTTTCATCAAGTTCCAAATCTTAGGGAGTCTAATCATGCATATAGATATTTTGTAAGAATGAAGAAACTTGAAAAACTGTAGGCCAGATGTGGCAAGTCTTATAAGAACGAAATACTTCATATGTATTTGCTTTGATTTTCTGTTTCAGATCACAACTATATCATCATAGGACTATCCACCTGCCTTGACTAATAATTATCTTTTTACTTGATAATTTTATTTGACAGCTAGTACTTTAACCTCCAAGACCTAGAATTTTGTGGCCCATTATTTTTCTTACGCCTTAACTCACTTTCTATTTAAAATACCATTAATTTTTACAAGCCAGAATATGCAATGCTATGTAATATCTTTCATTCATCTGCTGCATTTGAATATATACTTTAATCCTTATATCATCCTAAATTGTGTCAGGCTTTACCATCTAGCAGGCAATTAATTTAAACACATCTAAAAGGATTTCTGTCCTTATATTTTTAATGTACAAATAATGTGTATTTACTTGACAAAAGCACTAATTCTTTGTGTACATAACAGATAGTTTACTTGGTTTATGTAGAATTAGCAATGCATATTTTCTAGAACTAAATAATTGTGCTCATAATAACATCTATGTACTTAACTACACTATTTTTCTGTGTGTGTGTGTGTGTGTGTGTGTGTGTGTGTGTGTGTGTGTGTGTGCAGGTATGTACATGTGCGCATAGTGGGCATGATACATGTTAATAATGCTCCTGTGTCTTGAACTCAAAGCCTGGGTGCTGGGTGCTTTTTTCTTAAGGCTAGAACTCTACTACTAGCGAGACATCTGCACTTTAGCTTTTTTGTAGATTATGTGAGATAAGAGTCATAGACTTTCCTGGCTGGGCTAGCTTTGCTCTGCTCCTAATTCCTTTAAACTTTTCCTTATCTTTCACAGAAGGTTATGTAACACTCCATTTTGTCTTTGTTGATTTGACTTATATCTCAAGCATTTCATCTAGTTTCAATATAAAGCTCTCAGTTTGTGCATTATCCTGGAAGATGCTTTTATATTCAGAAAATGAGTTTGATTTTTCTCCTTGTGTGGCTTCTGTGTAGCACCATGTCATGATGGCAGAAAGGCACTGGGAAATTGCTTGCTTGTTTTTCTGTTGATACTCTGCAGTAGTTTACATTCACTCCACATTTACCCAGGTATTTTAATGTCCATCCAATGTCCACTTAACTGCCTATGCCCTAAGGTCTTCAATCCCATTTATATACTGATTAGCCTTGGTTAGCATATTTAGGCAGTTCCAATAGAACTGAAATGGGTAACTCAGGGGTTCTTTGAAATAAAACTGGCATGACTATTTTCTGGTGTCACATTTAAAAGGTATTTGGTATCATCCCTGAAAATAGCAAATGAAAGCCATCAATGTTCTAACACTCTGTATTGTTCCATGATCAATATATGTAATTTTTGTACAGGTAAATATTTAGCACAATGATGTGTGTTTTAAAAAGTAATGTATTATGTTATTATACATAATTTGGGACAAATCATTGTGACTGTGAAGTGAAAGTAGATGAGTTTGTAAGTTTGAGAAGCTAGTAAAATACAATTCAAAAAGCTCTTTGCCCCAAGCTTTCTAGAGAGTAGAGACTCAAGAACAAAATATGAAGCATTTAAAATATTCAGTAATACACATTTAATCTAGTGTTAATTTGGTGGATGTGAAGAAGTGATATTTGGTGAAAAGATATTATTTTATTACATCTTCTAACAATCACTGATATCTGTATAGGCAAATGGTCTATCTAAAACCATATCAAACTTGTATTTAATGCTATTTTAATTTTAGTTTCTGAATAAAACAGGAATATATTAAAAGAAATCTTTTATCATGTTTTTATTAGGTCATCTTGGGTTTACACAGTGTTTTTCAAACTAGGGTATTATAGTATGCGGGGTATTACCAGAAATAATTTGAAAATATTTTGAAGTCTGTGACAAAGTTCAACATAGCTATCTGTAATGATATTTTAGTCAGATGAATATATTCCTGCAATTTATAGCTTATCTTCTCTTCAGGATAGTGAGTAATCTATTGTTTAGGAAAAATATGATGACAATGCAAATGCATCTCTGAAAACAAAGTAACAAAATCTAAATAAACGCCAGATGAAATGCCAAAAATTACATGGAGACAAAACTATGACCTAAATGACCAAACATAAAATTTGAACTTATTCTGACAAGTAAATAGTTTGCTATTCTTACAAGTGGGAAAAACCTACTGAGGGATGCATTTTATTTATTTTTACTTTCTTAAATTTACCTAGAAAATAATTCAAACTGTATTTTAAAACCATCTTTTTATTGTTGTTGTTCCTGTGGCTTGAATTCAGAGCTTGCTGTTCCTGAGTTCTTTTGCTCAAGGCTAGTGCTCTACTACTTTGAGCTACAACTCCACTTCTGGTTTTCTGGTGGTTGATTGGAGAAAAGAATCTCATGGACTTTCCTGCTTAGGCTAGCTTTGATCTGTGACCCTCATATTTCAGCCTCCTGAGTAGCTAGGACTAAAATTGTGAGCCACTGGACCCTGGCTAAACCCATTTTTATATTTTATTATCTATATACTGTAGCAAAAATTTCACCAAATCTGAAAACAATACTTGGTCCTAGTAGCTGTCAGTATATATTTGTGGAATGAAACAGAATCAAGTACAGAATGTTTGCATTGGTGTGACATTTTCAGAATATCTAAAAGAGTGCTATATAATTCATTCTCGGTATATTGAAGCATTTCTTGATATTTAAAATCAAGTAACAGGAAAATTAGTACATGGAATACCTGTACTGATGGTGACCAAAGAACATCAAATTTAGGAAAGTTATTCCATCTTGGAAAATGAACAGAGATGTTGAATCTTTCAGTTGCGGATGGTAAGAGTATAAAATGACAGGTACACTGGCAAACAAAAGCAAGTCAGATTTTAAAAGACAAATATCAAGAACTGACAATTTCCCCTATGGTCATTTATCACAGAAAATTGGAACTTAAATCACACAGAAATGTGTACATCATCATACAAACCAGTTTTGTGTGTAATAGTCAAAGCTGGGACACAATTCAGATGCTCTTTCACAAGTGAATAGCTCTACATCTATTACACATGCAAACCATTGGCTACTACTAAATAAAATGGAAGACTACACATGCCAGGAGTTACAGGGATGAATCTCAAGAAAATGATGTTGAATGGACAAAGAGCCGATATCCAGTAACCAAGTGTCATATAAATTAATTTTGATACCATTTTAAAATGATAAATTTATAGAAGTAGAAAAATATGAAATGATATCCAGGAATTTATTGCATCTTCACAGCAGTGATAATTATAAAAAGGTTTCGTATGGAATAAAATTTCAAAGTCATATTCATATTTTCAATGGTCATGTTATAAATTAGGAAATCTGAGTGATTCTGAAGATTTTATCAATGTCAACATCATGATTTTTTTTTTGCCAGTCCTGGGGACTGAACTCAGGGCCTGAGCACTGTCCTTGAGCTTTTTTTCCTCAGGGCTAGTGCTCTACAACTAGACCCACACCACCACTTCTAGCATTCTATGTATGTGGTACCCAGGTGTCCATGCATGCTAGGCAAGCACTCTACCACCAGGCCAAACTCCCAGCCCCAGCATCTTGATTTTTATATTGTACTGTAATTATGGAAGCTGTTAACCTCAGTGATGGTTAATAAGCATGCATAAGATCTTTTAGTGCAACTCTTTGCTACTTTCTATGATTCTATAGTTACTTTAAAATAAAAATTAGAGAACAAAAAGTCACCCAAAAGAAAACAGGCTCTACATTCTATATTTGTATTCTATAGTTGATTTATTAGAACAATGCCTACTACATTCACAAAAGTTGAAATAGTTTTTAAAACAGGTATATATTAAAGTAGAACAACTGGGTTTTTTTTTCTCTTGAAATGCAGAATTTTACTTAGAAACTGCTTAAAGTAGAAAAAAAAAACCCTGTCAGGAAAGACCAGGTGGAAAATGGGTTCCCAATAAAATGGAATTTGGGGGCAACATAAGTTAAAAGGCCACAAAAGAGAAAGAGCACTACTGTCCTTTCAACAATGGCTGGTTACTTGCATTTTTGGCATTGTTGATCAATGAATCTGGGTTTCCCTCTGAATTCCACACAAAGCATGAATTACACAACAATTTTATCATAAAATACCTTGCTTTCTACACACATTTAAGGACAAGCTACCACCAGAAACAAATCAATACAAACACATCAGGGACCGAACAATCTCAGTGGTGGGTGAAATGCATTTTGCAGAATTCTGCCAAACAAAGGGACTGACTAGGCAGGCCATGGGCAAAGCAAATGAGGGAGAGGAATGAAATCTTTTAAATATGAATAATTAATTCAGACACAGTACTGTATTTTCTGCAAAATAAAATTGACATTTAGTAACACACTAGTGAATTTTATCTCCAAAGAGATTAGTGCACTGGCAAAGTATCCAGATAACAATGGAAAGCCGTGAACATCAGATATGGAAAACACCCCAGCCTTGTAGATACCAAGGTAACCATGGCGGTCAACGATCATTCCCTTTGCCAGAGGTCCGGCAAGAACTTGCAGCATGATCACCTGCCTGCTGTACTTCCAACACTAAGCAGCAAAAGGAAGGAGCCAAAGAGGAGCCCCCAGTGGACAAAGGGAGCAGAGAAGAGAAACATGTTCAATGTAAACTTAAAAACCAGTAAAATGGGATACAACTCCCCATTTGAATACCAAAGATGTGGGCAAGATCCCAAAACTAGTTGTTAGATTAAAATTAAAAAAAAAATCTGAGCCTATCTCATTTCCAAAAAAGGAAGAAAGAAAGAAAAGAAAACATAATACAAAGCAATTTCAAGGATTGCTGGAAAAATCAGAGGACTGCTCAATGAAAATCTGGGTCTTTATCTCAAACCATCTCAGGGCTGAAACACACTATTCACCCCGGCAACCGCGCCACTTGCTTATTGCAGGGATGCATCTGGCCGATGACACCAAATGACCTTACAGAGCAACTTTTTAAACTTCACTTTGGGGCCAAAGATGTGGCCTTGTGAGGATGCAAGCAGCCCTGTAAAGGCCCGAGACAGAAGGCTCCAAAGGTCCCAAAGTCTGGCCCCTCCTTCCCAGACACAAGTCTGACACATAGTATCACCTGTCACATTACATTTTCTATTTTGAAATATGGAAGCATATTTTAAATACTCTTAAGGCATTTATTTATTAAAACGTTCTTTGCCAAGATTTCACATTAGCTTAAAATTCAATTCAGTCTTTACATGTCTCTACTGAGGGTGTCACCTCAGTGTTACACCAAACATCTTCTTCAGCAATCAGTGTGACCAGTATCTACACACTGAGTCCCATGGTCAGCCTCTCTGTTCCCAGGTGAACCAACTAGATGTTAATACTGCTTCTGCTACAAGGTATAAGCTTCTAACTCAACTTACTGGAAGAGGAGTGAAACTTTTGTAAAGTGCACTTTTAAAAAGAGGTACTTTTTTTTTTGCCAGTCCTGGGCTTGAGCTCAGGGCCTGAGAACTGTCCTTGGACTTTCTCATGGCTAGAGCTCTACCACTTGAGCCTCAGCACCACTTCTGGCTTTTTTGTATGTATGTGGTACTGAGGAATTGAACCCAGGTCTTCGTGCATGCTAGGCAAGCACTCTACCACTAGGCCAAACTCCCAGCCCAGAAGAGGTATTTTTGCTTATGAAAAGAAACCGGTGAATCCTCTAGGAATAATAAAAGTTAAGCACATGATTTGAGTGAAGAATTCAATGCTGATCTGCTAGTCCAGGCTGTTAATACTCTTCTCGCTCTTCCTGTGGGCCCCTTCATCAGGTATCACAAAGCCTTCATCTGTGGCATAGAAAATGTCTACAATCCTCTGCAATACAAAGTCATTTTCCTCCTCAGCCTCCTGGCAAATCTTTAGCTTTCCGAAGCAGAAGTCTCTCTCTTTCTCCAAATCTTCAACTGTAAGTTTCAATGCTTTGACCTGCTGCATCAATTCGGCTGCTTCATCATTCCCGTTGTGCACATCAGGATTCTTTCACACCACCCCTGGGCCAGCCTTAGGAGTCGCAGTAGGTCTGTGTGTTGAAATGGGCCTTGGTGGAGCTACACCGCTAGAGCCAAGAGGTTTCTTGGGTTTATTCAGAGCGGGAGCAACAAGAGCGGGAGCCACAGCAGTTTCTTGACCTTGTCTGGCAGCTACAGGATTGTAGGGAGCCGGGACAAATGCCAATATAAGATGGCACCCGTTTCCTGACTCCTTAGAGGTAAACAACTCCATATAAGGTAATGCTGTTCTCGACTACGTGTCCTAAGTTATGCGCATGCGCGAATCACGTGATGATCCCTGGCCAATCCCGCGGCACCTCGTTGTGGCAGTAGGGCGGCAGCCAATGGTGGAGCGACCTGTGTTCCTGTTCCCTATATAAGCAGCTGCTTTTTGATGCCTCCCCCTTTCGCTTCCTGCTCCCCCTTCAATCAAAAGGCTCTCCAATAAAGTATGATTTGAGAAGAATCCTCGAGTGGTGGTCGTTCTTCCTCGCTGGTTGAGGAGCTCGCCGCAACTGGTGCCGAAACCCGGGACCCTGGGAAGACAGGACGACAAGCGAGGGGCCGAGGAGGATTCAGAACTCGACATACGGAGAGGAGACGTCGGAGCAGGAAACACTGCTTTGGGTCCCATTGCGATTGACGCGAAAGGTGGAAGGAGAACCCGAGAAAGGCACTGACGATGAAGATCATTCTCATGTTGGTGGTAATACTAGCAGATCCAGTGATGGCCCAGGAGAGGATTTTGTGGGCGCTGATGAAGACCTTTCCAATACCGATGCCTGTGAAGCATGACGCTCGTGTTTTGCCGTATCTTTTCATGACCAATTCATCATTGCAGTTACCTTTTCTTCCCATGGACAGACAGTTGGGCCGATGTCTTTATACCGCTAATCTGTCAAGGCAGTTGGGTCAGATGTTAACTGGACAATGGTCACATGATTTTGAAAACCTTACAAGCCAATTGAGATATGAAATTATGATTGTTAATTCAACCAGGGTAAATGTGGCCCCTTTTCGGGAAAATTACTGATTGGATATTACAGGCGTCCTCCTGGGTAAAAGAATGGGCTGGAAGTTTAGCCTTATTGGGATTAATGATGTGTGGGTTGGGGATTTTGTGTTGGATGCTATGTAAAATGAGTTATAAATGAAAAAGAGATAATGCTATTATAAAACAAGCTTTTGCAGCATTAGAAATGCATGACTCCCCCCAAGTTTGGTTAAGTATGCTTGAAAAGAAAAGGATGTGTGGTCTGCCTATGGTTGGTCTGTCACCTGCAAGCCCAAACACAGAGGGATAAGGTAATGATTTTCACAAGCATTAGCCGCCTTGGAAGTTGGATCCTCACCCCAAATATGGCTTTCAGTCTTAAAGGGCAATTGAGCCTTATTTTTCTGCATAGCCTTTGCACCCCGGGGGACAAGATCCCATTGCACAGGGACAGGTATGCAGCTTAAGATCTGGAGCAAACAGGATGCAAGGCGTATGCACTGCACTTGGGAAAAGGGAGATGCCTTTTCTCGAGAAGAGCACGTCTGTTTGCATGTGGGTAGATGCCAAAATTTCCCACCTCTGAAAAAAGGGCATCGGACTGGTGGGTCATCCTCTGGGAAAGAGCCTGGAGAGGAGGCCTTGCATTGTCCTTATTCTCTTCAGAGAACAGACCTCTACTCTTGCCTGATGCTCAAAACAAGAAGGGGGAGCTGTAGGGAGCCGGGACAAACGCCATTATAAGATGGCGCCCGTTTCCTGACTCCTTAGAGGTAAAAACTCCATATAAGGTAATGCTGTTCTCGACTACGTGTCCTAAGTTATGCGCATGCGCGAATCACATGATGATCCCTGGCCAATCCCGCGGCACCTCGTTGTGGCAGTAGGGCGGCAGCCAATGGTGGAGCGACCCGTGTTCCTGTTCCCTATGTAAGCAGCTGCTTTTTGATGCCTCCCCTCTTTCGCTTCCTGCTCCCCCTTCAATCAAAAGGCTCTCCAATAAAGTATGATTTGAGAAGAATCCTCGAGTGGTGGTCGTTCTTCCTCGCTGGTCGAGGAGCTCGCCGCACAGGATCATAGTCTTTTCCCTCATAGTTCGCATCAAAAAACTTCTTAAACCACTGGACAAACTCAAAATTGTCCTGAAACTTTCCTTTTACTAATTTATCCACAAGAATTATCTTGTCAACACCCATTCTCTTAAAACCTGTTTATAGTGTTTTGAAGTTCTTGATATATTCATGTTCTAATTTAGCTTGGAATTTCACTTTCTTTAAGGCAATAGAGCCAGGGAATAGCAAGTCCATAAACTGACAATAGGCAGCACCTGAGCACAACTGTTCAGTCTTTGTCAGATTCAACCATAGAGACTCATGGATCCAGGCCAGCATGTCATATCGACTTAGGTTATCACTGGTTACTGAGGTCGAGTATACGTTCACTGCCATCTTCGGCTCTCCGCAGAACCGGGTCCACTACCCGTGCCTGACTCAGGTTCTGTCCCAGAACAACTGTTTTTACATTTAACTTCACAATTAATATTCCTTATCATACTCAATATTGTTTCTATATGTGTTTCACTTTTCTAACTTTTATTGGACCTAAATCAGTGTACCTTAGAGTTTTGCAAATGTTCACGACATTAGTAAAATTGGCACAATACATTCTTACTTCTCAAATTTTTGGGGTAGCCAAAGTTCACCATATGCTTTGGTTATAAAAGAGGATGTTATTTCTCTATAGTAAGTGCAGGAGCAGAAGTAAACCTTGATTACATTAAGGCTGAGGAAACGACTTGAGTCCTTCAGGTTGGCCAATTTTCAAACTTGGATGTGATATTGATTTTGTACCTTGTTAAACTAAAATTTACTGCCAGAATCATTTTTTATTTTGGGAAACCATTTAAGGTTAGAAAATTGGGCTTCATTTTATCTTAATTCACCTGATGAAAGCTTTCCTCTTCTTTCTCTCATTCTATCTCCTCCCCACACCTCTTTATTCTTAATAGACAAGACATCACTGCAGGCACAGAAGAATCAATACAAAACTAAACACAGTGCGCTGCTACACATCAAGGACTGAATGAAGAATTATATAAAGAGTTTTTGTACTGCTGTAAAACTAAGGAAATCTATCCTTTAGCTATTAAACCTTTTAGCTGATCAGAACCTTACTTTATTACGAGTAGTATCATTAAGAAAGGCATACATATTATTCTCAAATGTTGACACAATTATAAAAGAAACATAGGGAAATCCCAAACAGTGGGGATATATATCTGGATCTCAACTTTGAGCTGAAGAAACATTCAAATATGTTGCTCATTTGCATTTGTTATCCACAGGAAGATAAGTCAGGAGAGTATACTTTTCAATTCCTAAGGAAAATGATGGCTGTCAGAGCTCCATCTACCTTAAGAGGCCTTGAAAATCTTGTACAGCATTTTCATTCATATGATAATGGAAGAAAGTTAGGTATCATTGTGAGGAACACTGGGAATTTTATTTTTTAAATGGATTAAATAAATCTAAATAAAATCCTTGGTGTTCTGAGGTTTAGAAAAGAAAATGCAGATGGTTATTGCAGTCAAATAAAACAACACAGATGCCATATTAGAGTTCTCCAGAAAATATAAGTGTATGAGTGTGTGGGTGTGCACTCGTGCATGTGCATGCATGTGCATGCACACTTGTACTCACACATTCAAGCATGAAAGCAGAGTAAAAAACAAGATATATAGAAATCAATGGACATCAAATAGATGAATGAACTATTCATGTTAAAATTATTATATATAGTGTAATGGAACTTTGAAACTAGAATCCTATTCCCCACCACATTTTAAAGATCACCACAAAATTGATTAAGACAAATGTATGACCTGAACTCTCAAACTACTGTAAGTGAACATAAGAGAAATACTTCAGGGCATTGGACATTTAAAACCTGATGGGATTAATCAAACGAAAGTGATTTAGCATGGAAAAGAAGAAGCAATCAACAAGAGTTTAGATACTAACTACTAAATGGAAGAAATAATTTTAACTATTCCTCTAACCAGGAATTAATATCCAGAATATTTAAGCAAATCAAAGAACTTGATGGCAAAATTAATAGTGATAATAATAAAAACATTATTAATAAATATTATTGAATTAGGTAGAAGAACCAAATAGACATTTATCAAAACATATATAACTAACCAAAAATAATACATGAGTAAATGCTCAACAGTACTAATCATTAGGGAAATTAAAATTCAAACCATAAAATGATGCCATGTCATTCAATTATGAATGGCTACCACCAAAAAGACAGAAAGTAACAAGTGGATGCCAAGATGTGATAAAATATCCTACACCATGATAAAGTTATTAGTTGAGTCATTACTAAAAGACTTTTGTCCTCCAAGGTCCTAGAAATAGAGCCAAGATGTGAGCCAATATTTTTCCTATGGGATATATTTCCAAAGGAAAGTAATAAAAAATTGATAGTTTTATCCTTATGTTTTCTTCAGCACTATTACCAATAGCCAAGACATGTCACCAACCTAGATGCTCACTGAAAATGAAGAAAGAGAAAGAATTGAATATATACAATGGAATATTATCCCATTACAAAAATAAATAAAATACTGTCATTCACAACAATACAGATGAGCCTAGATGTCATCTTGTTAAGCTAAGTAAATCATACATAGAAAGACAACTAAATAATGCCTGTTCTCACTCACGTGTGCAAGTTGAAAAATTCAATTCACAAAAGTAAAGAGTACCCAGTGGCATTCACAGGCTCAGAAGACAAAATGAGATGGAAAAGAGTTGATACCAAGGTGTTATTAGATGGAAAAAAATAGTTCTAATGCCTTGTAGAACAGTAGGATAAATATGGGCTGACATGATTTGATTATGCATTGCTAACTATCTAATAAGAAGAACTTTAAGGTATTCAAATTCTAGAGCTCTTTTTAATACACAGAACAACTTTTTACCCTAAATATTTTAGTTCACTTTTGGTCAAATTGCTCAATTTAACCAATATGTACTGCATTCTGAATTTCAAAGAGTATTTGTTCACAACTAGACTTTGCCTCTATGAAAAAAGGACTATATGTTCTCCCTTATTCTTTATGTGCATACCTTTCTCTAAAACTTAGGATAGACATGAAGAAAATGAAAAGAAGAAATAACAGAACTGATGGTTGAAGATTTCATATTTGTTCAAATGCAATATGTTACATTAATTTAAATTATCAAAGTGTATTGGTGATATTTCATCATTAATGCTTGATGATGATAGGCACTTTGCTAAATTATTTTTGTGAAATTTATCACAATATCCAAATACAATTTACACATAAATTTAAAGGTCATAATTTTATAAGGTTAATATCTAAGAGTCCATCTAAAATTACAAGTAAGATTTTAATCCAAGCAATTCAGAGTCATCATTCATTTTTCACATAATGTTAGACAAATATGTGTGAAGATCATTATCCTTTACCACCCTTTTAAAAAGGTAAAAATCAAAAGAGTATTAACCAAAATTTCTTTAACTCTATTATGAAATATCATACTATGAAACATGTGGTATTTTTAATTTAATACAATTAGGAGAATATCATATTTAATGAAGTTAATATAAATGTTCATCAGTGTTATAAAGCTAAATTCTGTCAGTAATCATGGTATGATTATAGTAATGGAAAAGCTGAAAGAGAAAGGATGTGTAAATCATTATAGAAAGATGTCTCCAGCTCAGATTCCAAGAGTTCAACTGCTAATTTAATAACACAGGAAGCTTGATAACTATCAAGTATATATTAATGGAAATGCAGCATGAGTTCCTTCTTCAACTGTTCTGAAAAAGATGAAGTGCAAGCTGAGTAGTATGCTTTAAATGGTTTCTTTTCACACTTTCTATCTTTTTAAGGAAATCATTCAAATCCAAGGAGGAATCAATTTCCATTTCTGTTCCATTATCAAAAAGGCTTAAGAGAAGATTAAGAAATAGTTCAAGTAGTTTAAAGTCATTTTCTTTATGGGCCTTCTGATCTTCTGCTCCTCTTGTCACTTCTCAAAGCAATAATCAGACATGAGAGATCCATTTGAGAAATCTCATTAGGGCAAAGCCATGAGATGTCTTCATTTAGGACAATAAACCTTGAGTTCTACTATTAAATATCTTTTAGAATTAATAAGCTTATTTATTTATTTATTCCTTTCCTTGTTTAACTTCATTACCCTTGGCTAGAATATTAATCTGGCTCTGTAATTGTTCTATATCAGATACCAGTCATTGATTTAAAAAAGTAATTTACCTAATCATGGGCAAAGAGAAGGCTTTCTGTGCCTTGTTTATTAAACTTTAAGAATTATTTGTCATTATTACAAATGCTTCCATGACTGCTTCTACATTGGTTTAGTTACTTTCGTTTGGATGGGACAAAAATTCATCTCCAAATGGATAAAACAGGAAAGAATTTTACATATATTACTTTACTTTTAGAAAGGGTATTTGCTTCACAAATTGAGCACTGTTCATTGGTTTGAATCAGAGTATAGTACATCTATTCTTTAATCAGTTGCTACCACTGAAAAATGATATACTGTAATTTACTGAATGTTATGATCATCTCTGAAAGCACATCTTGACTTCATAGACTAAATCATTTATAGATTATGGGTCCTGATGGAAAATTAAAGTACATTTACTAGAAGAAGGATGATTGCATGTTGGCAAGACAAGAAATATTTGCAAAGGAAAGCACTAGTTATTCTAAGATTTCCTAATATTAAATATGATTATGTATGTAAATATTAATATGTATTAATATATTTAATCTTTAATAAAATGAGACAAAGATTTCTGCCGCAAATCTAATTGATGTAATTTGAGTTATATATGTCCTATGGTTGTAAACTATATGAGCAACTGAAATCTCTATTACAACAAGGCTTTATAACTTCTTGACACATCGTATTACACAGTGCTCTAACTTCATCAATTAATCAGATTAAAACTTACCTTATTTTGATAAGTCATTTTGTCAGGTTCCACATAGTAAAATGACCTGGTTAATTTACTACATTTTTGCTAGTGTATTTCTTTTCTGGATTGAAAATAGTACACATTGAAAGTGGAAAAGAAATGATTTTATTTAAACATATATTTTAATTCAGTGTTTTAAAATTATTTTATGAGACCAACTTTTTTAATTCAAATGGAATATTATTTCATATACTTTGAGAGGGCTTATTAAAACAAATTACTAGATAACAGAGAAAATCTTAAAAACAGAGCATTTTCAAAAGGAGAAAGGATTAAGAATGTTTTCAAAAACTACTCGAGACTGATGTGCTGCCACTGCGCTAAGGAGGCTGAAAATTTTACAAGAAGGAATAGGAGATACACTAGGCCTCCTTGGCACAGGTAGAAACTTTCTTAATAAGGACCAAGAATCACAACAAATCAGAGAAAGGCTGGATAAGTGGGACTGCATTAAACTGCGGAGCTTTTGTATGGCAAAGGACATAGCTAGTAAACTAATTAGGAAGACTACAGCGTGGGAGAAGATCTTCACCAACCATACAACAGACAAAGGCCTCATATCTAAAATATATCAACAGCTCAAAAAATTGAATCAATCCAAAACTAATCTCCAAAGTAACAACCATCCCATTAAAAAATGGGCCAAAGACTTAAAGAGAGTCTTCTCTGAAGAAGAAACAAAAATGGCCTATAGACACATGAAGAAATGCTCAACATCTCTGGTCATAAAGAAATGCAAATCAAAACAACTCTAAGATTCCACCTCACTCCAGTTAGAATGGCCAGGATCAGGGAAACTAAAAACAACAGATGCTGGAGGGGATGTGGCCAGAAGGGATCACTACTACACTGTTGGTGGGAGTGCAAACTCGTTCAACCACTATGGAAAGCAGTATGGCAGTGCCTCAAAAGGCTAAACATAGAGCTCCCCTATGACCCAGCAATTCCACTACTTGGCATTTACTCAACCATCCAGAAACTAGGGCATACTAAATCTACTAGCTCAACAATGTTCATTGCAGCATTATTCACCACAGCAAAGATATGGAAGGGACCCAGATGTTCCTCAGTTGATGAATGGATCAACAAGATGTGGTATTTGTACACAATGGAATTTTATGCTGCTGTCAGAAAAAATGACATCGCCCCATTTGTTAAGAAATGGAAAGACTTAGAAAAGATCATATTAAGTGAAATAAGTCAGACTCAAAGGAAGATAGGCTCAGTGGTTTCCCTCATTTGTCATAATCAGTAGAAACCTTGGGCTCTACTAGCAGAGATTTGCAATAGAGCAAAACCTTGATACAAAAGGCCATATAGTATGAAGCTAATTGAAAGGACCTCTAGGATATTGAAACAAAAGGCAGATAATGAATGATTGTTGTACTTAATGTACTATGTTATCTCTCATCTCTTTTGCTGTCCCTTGGTTATCTCATATTGTTACAGTATGTCACTTTGTTATCTGATATATTGGATATATTTGTATTTGGTTATCTGAAATTGGATAGAGAAGGGGGAAAACCAAGATGTGGGGGTGGGGGGGGTGGGTAAGGGGGACCAAGACAGGCGGAAGGGTATCAATGTATGTGAATTAATGCACCTTCTGTCTGGCAAATATCATGTAACCCTTTCATTAATTACAATAAAAATATTTTTAAAAAATAAATAAATTGTCACAGTTTAACAAAAAAACTGCTCATGAAACTCTGTTCCAAACCACAAAGACTTACATGTTTAACTTCATTATTTATTACTAGTTGAAAAAAAATATATGCTCCAACCTTGTTCTATTCACTTTCATCAGAAAGATGTTGCCACAAATCCTATGCTCATATGCACTGTGTAATCTTTTTTCAGCCTATAATTTTCCTAATCTGTTCCATTTGCAAATAAATATGCAAGCTGTCCTTTTCAGTGAATAACCACACTGAAATGACTTCAAATAATATAACTTAATTAATCAATCAGTGTGCTTTCTTCTGTGTCCTGTTCTACTTAAAGTGATCATTGTTGTTCTAACATTCCCCAGCATTCTCACTGCTGAAATTTTCATGGTGTTTATTCACATGTTTGTAGGCTTAGATGGGTTTATTTTTACAGAGAGACATTTTAAAAGATATGGGTGTAGAGTGTGGGGGGGAGGGAAATGGGTACCAAGACATGTGAAAGGGTATGAATGTATGTGAGTTAATGCACCTTCTATCTGACAAATATCATGTAACCCTTTTACTAATTACAATAAAAAAGATAATTTATTGCTAAAGGTGTGTATCAAAAATATGGAAGTAGTTTGCAGCCCACTGTCCTATTCTGCTTTCTGTCAGATAGTACATGTGAATTATATTCCAGTTACACTTCACTTCTTTTATTCCTATCTAGTAAATACAGCCAAATCTCCTTGCATAGGCCAGCATTTCCTCAGGGGACTGTTTTTTCAGTTCTGCTGGTATCTCTTTCCTAAGGTTTCCTGTTTCTGGAAACTGCAATGTTTATTTTTTTTCCTCCTGAAATTATCCATATATATCAGGCAGTGTTAAAAGAGAGAGAGAATAGGAAAGTTGAACAGACTTGGTAATTGAGGAAGTTGGAATAAATATATTTGAAGAGTAAAAGAAAGAAAAGAGCTAAACTCAGAAAATATTGAAATATCCATGGCCACAGGTCGTTAAGAGAGCTTAGATACCATGGATTTATACTGCCACTAGTTTATAAGCCATTATGATTTTCTCAAGCACTATTCAGCTGAGATAGTATTCCAAAAGACAGCAGGGGAAGTATATATATTGTCAACTTTTGAGACCAGGAGAGAAAAACTTACATGTCTCACTACATGTAAGTTCCAATTGCACGTCTATGGAGCAAGCTGTTGAAATGGAGTCAATGGGACTTGATAGGTCTTTAGAGTTATGACCCTGAGTGTGTTTCCAAATGAATGTTCTCTGACAATAGTAACAATTGACATCAAGGAATGTTCTTAGCAGGAACATACTTTCTCTCACATTCAGGGGAAATAGTAACTAGTAAAATAGATCTGATAGTAAAGTTGGCTCCAGAATTTCATTAGACTGAATTTTATGAGTGTAAATAAAGGGTGCTAATTAAATGGTGAAGTCAAGCAGTTATGCTGGACTTGTATATTCAAGTAAGAAATCAAGTCATTTGCATAGAAGACAAGAAGGCTTGGACATGAAACGTTAAGGAAATCAGTTCCTTGGATTACAAAGACAGAATAATCTGGAGACAGAGCTGGGAAGACAAAATCAGAAAAATAGTACTGGTAAAACAACTGATATGAGTGAGAAGAATATTGATTAGGTTGGCCTAGATTTTCTCTATAGGGGAAAAGGCTAGAGGTGAAAAAATATTGATAGTCAGATAAGAATAATGATTGGCCCACTCCCAGTTTCAGTCTGTATTCTTCTATGAACTTTCTTCTTATAAGGAATTTAAATTTTCTTGTAAAAGTGATGGGTACAGAGGAGTTACAGTTTCATGTATCAGGTAATGAGTACATTTCTTGCGAATAGTGTTACCCACACTCTCATTTTCTCCAACTTTTTCCTCTCTCAACTCAACTCCCTCCCATGTTGTAAAATTCATTTCCAACATAGTGGTTAGTGAGTATCCCTGTTGAATTGATTCATCTTTGTCTCACTGCTTCTGTGATTCCCTTTCATCTCCCCAAATCAGATAAATGTGTATACAAGAAAAGGGCACTGAAATTAAAAAAAAATAAGGGAATAAATCAAAGGGGGAAAAAAATGAAAGGAAGAAGTAATGGCTGCAAGCAGTACCAGAAAAAAATTCTGGTTTTCATTTCTTTAAAGTTCACTTTGATAAGCACCATTTTAGATGGGTATATCGCTATTGAGCCATAGTGATCTTCTCCTAAGAACATTCACCTGTGTTCGTTGTACAAGAATTGCTATTTAACAAACCGGTTTATGTATACAATATATCTTGATCCATGTCACCCTTTTCTACATTCTCATCCATCTCTTTCCTACCCACCATTTTCCTCACTCTTCTTAGTTTTATAGGATATACGTTGCATAGCCTCCTCTTCTCTCCATTCATCTATCCCTTCCCACTTGACTCCACTTCACCCCTTTCAAGTACCTGCTTCCTGATTACTTATTTGTTTGAACTTCATTGATGGCTGTGAAGGAATTACACTAGTTGAGATATCCCATGAATCTCTTGTATTTCAGTTCATAGATTTCTATACAAATGGTACAACTCATGCTTTCTAATAAATAACTAAAATTCTATCATGTATAGATATCACATGTTTTATGCATTTTTCCATTGAGGATATTATAGATCCTAGGGTAGTTCTATGTTTCATTTGATGAGGTATCTCCATACTACTTTCCAGATTTGGTTGAACAAGCCTACATTCCCATCAATATTGTATTAGCGTTTCCACTTGGCTGCATCTTTGACAGCACCTGTTATTATTTGTTTTCTTCATACTGACCATTCTACTTGGAGTGATGTGGAATCTCAATATTGTGCCTACATCAACAAATTAGAGATTTACCAAATCAACATGCTAATAATGAAATTCAAAGAATGTCTGTGTATCTCTGAAGCTACCTCTTGTGAAAACTTACTTGAAAAAATTGAGTTTACAAGAAACTTAGTTGAGATAGATAGGGTAATGATTTTTTTTTGCCAGTCCTGGGCCTTGAACTCGGGGCCTATACACTGTTCTTGGGCTTTCTCAAGCCTAGAGCTCTACCACTTGAGCCACAGTACCATTTCTGATTTTTTTTCTATGTATGAGGTACTGAGGAATCAAATCCAGGTCTTCATGCATTCTAGAAAGCATTCTACCACTAGTTTAAAATCCCAGCCCAGGATAATCAAATTTTAATCATACTTTCCCATGCTATTTTTATTCTGATATAGTCACTTGCTAGTAGAAATTCAGCATTTCCTTGTGATCATGAAGACTAAGTTTTACATGGAAAATTACTGTCCCTGAACTGGAACTTTTTCTATATCAAATGGAGGCACTCAGTTGTTATGCAATGAGTAGCCTGCCAAAAATTCATAGCCAATAATCCCTAAAGGCTGATTTACTTCACTTTTTTCATGCCATGCTAAATATCACTTATTCTTTTATCTCTTTAATTGTGTTGCTTCTTATTTTTTGTTATACTATCCTCAGTAAGCATTACATTCAAGGCTTTCTAATTGTAAAATTGAATCTCTTTTACTAGAACCACTTTAACTAGTAAGTACATTTGGATAAGATTGTGATGACTTACAAAATACCTATCATAGGACATTATGTTAGGGATTTCTATGCTAGGGATTTGCATGTAAAAAGAATAAAACTCTATTTTAAAATATTGCATAATTTTATATATAACTACAGAAGATAGGCAAGACACAAAAGTGCAATAATCAATGACAGTAACAGGCAGGATAGCAGATTGGGAGATTTAGAAAGCAATGAAAGAGAACTTAGCAACTGTACTAAAATTTCCATCTAATTTCATGAAGAACTAGTTTTGGGGAGAAAATGGGATAACTAAATAATTATGGAAATATAGCAAAAAGAAGTAAAATATAAGGATTGGAACTATAATTTAGAAAAGAAGTATTGTCATAGGAAAGACTCATGAATAATATTAACTGTGATGAATTAGTAAAAGTAGGAACACTTAATTAAACTGAAGCAGATGTTCTGAGCCAAATCAGGAAGAGTTATAATTATTTGCAATTTCTGAATAGCTGAATCTGCTCTTTTTGTTGTTGTTCTTTATTCCTTTGCATAAGACATAAAATTGAAGTCATATTCTGGGTCTTACTGAGCCTGTTGGATTTTAATTTAGTAGATTTTGGGACACAGAAACAGAATTTAATTTATTGAGCTTGAAGAGCTGGTTTTATTTATGTCAAAAATTTTGATTGAGATTACCTGTTATTGTCCACAAATAAGAGCTCAAAATAAACCAATTATGTGATGCTTAATAGTTTACATTACAAAAGCTTTTTAATATCTATGTTTTAACAAAAATGCTATTTTATTTTCTGTTCCCAGAATAGCAACTGCTCAATAATGCTGACTAATTATATTTTACATATACACTGATTATAGACTTATATTCTAGTCTTGGGATAAAATAGAGTACTTCAAATTCCAAATGTCAAAACTATTATTTCAAGCAAGTTTTGTTTTGCTTTGTTTTGTTTTTCTCTTTCGGTTGTGGGGTTTGAATGCTGGGACTGTATGCTGTCCCTGAGCTTTTCTGCTCAAGGCTACTGCCCTACCCCTTGAGTCACAGTGCCACTTCCGGTTTTCTCGAGGTTAATTGGAGATAAGAGTCTGAGGGGACTTTTGTGCCCTGACTGGCTTTGAATCATGATCCTCAGACTGAACCTCCTGAATAAGTAGGATTACAAATATGAACCACTGGCACCTGGCTCCATCAAGTGCCGGGGCCAACCGGCAGCAAACCAGGGTTCGCAGATTGGGGTTCCTGAAACAGGGGGCAAGGACTAGGAAGAAATAGAAGAGAGACAGACACACCAGGTCCGGGATGTCCGCAGTCCAGGTAAAGACTGCGGCGTTTATTTTTCACTCCCGCTTCTTCCCTCCTCCAGACCCAGGGAACCTCCAGGTGTTACATTCATATGGTAAATATCAGGTCATTTACATAGAATAGGGCCAGAAAACAATAAGACAATAAAGCCATTGTCTGATGCAAGTCAAGGTACAGTTTGATTCCACTCTGGCTCCCAACAATCAAGCAGTTTTTAGAAATCATACAACTCAATCTTTCTGAGCTTAATTCTCTAAGAAGTCATAACAAACCAACCATGAAAGTAATATCCACCTTATATCATGTAATCACTACAATAAAAGAAAAAGAAGAAAGCAAGACATAAAAATACTTCTCTTTGTCTCTTCTATATATCCAAAACCAGTAACAAACAGGCAAGTTTTTACCAAGACTGCGGTATCTCAGATTCTCAATGCTCCTTAAGTTAATTTGGTTTATAATAACCCTTTAAAGCGGGCATGGTTGCTCAGGACTGTAATCCTAGCTACTCAGGAGGCTGAAATCTGAAGGTCAAGGTTCAAAGCCAGCCCAGGCACAAAAGGACCTGATACTCTTATCTTCAGTTAACCTGGAGAAAACCGGCAGTGGGACTTGGCTCAAGGGTAGAATGGTAGCCTTGATCTGAAGAGTTCAGGGACAGGGCCCAGGCCAAGTTCAAGCCCCATGCCCCCCCCACCAAAAAAAGCCTTAACTCACCAAATAATTTAATTTGCTTTAATTCATACCATTTCACATGGATGTTACTTGCTAATTGACTCCTACTAGATATTAACTATGTAAAGAATACCAAATATTTTGTAAGCATTTTATTACCAAAAATAATTACTGAACACACAAATTGAGCACCTCTCAGAAGAAAAACACAGTAAATAGATGAAGAAATATTCAACATTTTCAGTGATAAAGATAAAAAGTCTATATATCTATAACTAGACTCTCATCCAGTTCAGAATGGCAGTTGTCAAGAAAATAAATGGCATGAAGTGCAGATGAGAATGTTGTGAAAAGCAACCCTAACACACTGGGAAAGTAAACTAACATAATTATTGCATCCACTCTGGAACGTAGTACAGCAATTCCTCAAAAGACTAAACATAAGCCCTGTGCAGTGGCTCATACCAGAAAGAATGATGTCGCTCCATTTGGAAGGAAATGGAAAGACTTGGAAAAAATCATATTAAGTGAAGTAAGCCAGACCCAAAGGAGCATAGGCTCCATGGTTTCTTCATTTATAATAATTAGTACACATCTAGTATTTTCCTAGCAGAGGATTGCGATACCTCAAAATCTATGTACATATGGTCTTACAGGATGAGACTAAACAAAATGAACTCTAGGTTATGGAAATAAGAAATTTATCTTTGTGGTTGTTGTTCTTAATGTACTATGTGAAGTTATTTATTTTCTCTTTTTTTTCCACTTATGGTTAATCTCATGTAGTTACTGTATCTGACTTTGTTACCTGGTATATTGTGTATAGGTTTATTTGTTTATTTGAATTAGGGAAGAGAAAGGGTGAAACAAAATGATTGGGGGGGGAGAGGAAGGGGAACTGAAACATGAGAAGGGTTATTAAGGTTTGAGAAGTAATGTACCCATTACCTGAAGCATGTAACTGTTACCCCACTATACCTTATCCTGACAATTAAAAAAAAACACTAAAAATTACAGCACCGTATGGCCCCACTTCACCATACTTAGGCATATATCTGAAGGACTATATATTAAGATACAAGACAACTATTTATATATACCCATCATCATTGATTGTAATGGTCAAATTGAAATGAACTCTGATGCCCAGGCACTGTGGAATGGATAAATAAATATCATACATAATGGAATAACTCCTCTACATATTATTCCACCAATAAAAATAAATAAATAAGGAAAACATAATTGTGTTGTTTTCAGGAAAATGGATAGATCTGAAGATCATCCTTGAGCAAGGTAAGCGTAAGCCTAGCTCAAAATGCTAAATATTACATATCTTCTCTCATTTGTAAAATATAGACCTAAAGTGACTATGGTGATGATGATGAGGTAGATTATGATAGTAATGTGTGGATAATGATAATGGAACATGAATGTAAAAGGAAGATAATAAAAATGTGTGATTTAAAAATCAGGGAGGGGTCTGGGAGTTTGGTCTAGTGGTAGAGTACTTGCCTAGCATGCACGAAGACCCAGGTTTGATTCTTTGGTACCACATACTTAGGAAAAAAGCTGGATTGGTGCTATGCCTCAAGTGGTAGAGATCTATCTAGCCTTGAGAAAGACTAAGGAGAGAGCTTAGGCCCTGAGTTCAAGTCCCAGGACTGGCAAAAAAAAAATCAGGGAGGGCCGGGAGCATAGTCTAGTATTAGAGTGCTCACCTAGCATGCATGAAGCCCTGGGTTCGATTTCTTGGTACCACATACACATAAAAATCCAGAAGTGGCTCCATGGCTCAAGTAGCAGAGTGCTAGCCTTGAGCAAAAAGTGTTCAAGGACAGTGCCCAGGCCCTGAGTTCAAGCCTCAGGACTGGCAGAAAAAAAATAGGAAGATCAGTGGTAAAAGGTTGTGAAAGGGAAATACGGAGGGATAAAAGTAATCTATAGACACACATACACACATACATATATGCATACGTATTCACATATAGTATATATTCATCTAATATACCAACTTATGTATAAATGTCCATATGTGCACACACAGGCGCACACACACACACACACACACACACACACACACACACACTTATGGCTACAGCATAATAAATCGAGTTTGAGAAAGAAGAAAAGACAGGAGGAATGTAGATATGTTGGAGGAGTTGAATTTGTTCAGCATATGCTATGTTCAAGCATAGAAATATCAAAATGAAGCATTGTTCTTTCATAAGTATAGGCTAATTTAAAAGTAAAATAATAAAAAAGAATGATCATGGTAGTAAATAAAATTAACTAGCAATCTTTACTATCTATAAAAATCAATGGTAGAATCCTACAATAGACTTATTCTTTACAAATAGATGCCTGAAGCAGTCAAAACCATTTTGTTAACTGAAATTTAAAAGAGAAGAAACAAATAAGAAAGCTTGGTACTGAAAAAATGCTAAACTGCATGTGTCAGGATTGGAATCAGAGTTGATCTGCCTAAATCATCTTAGTCACTCTGCAGGAGATTAAGTGGAATGGGGTGACAGCCTCTGTCTTCCAAATTGTCTCCTTATTTTCTCTTCCAAATATTTGTCAGGAAAGGAAAAAGCTCCCACTTTGAATACTGCCTGAAAGATAATACTCATCCTTATTTCTTAGAAAATCATTATTATTTTGCTTTCTTCTTAGATTGCAATTTACACCAACTACTTATTGCTCATTCTAGCCTTAGCACCTTGAATTTTCTGACTGGACTCTTATATTTATACGTATGTAGCTCTGGAAACCTAATTGGCTGGATCCAGTTACACAAAAGCTTTTCTGGAAAATCATTGTGAATACCAGATATTCATTTCATTAGAATTTATGGAGACTCTACTTGCTTTCATGTGCTTCACTAATAAGCAGAACCACAAAATAGACATCACTTATCAGATTTCACTAAAAAACCTGATTTGATATACAATAATGACTCTATTCAAATCGTGCTAAAAGATAGCAACAGGTAATTATCAATATTGACTGAAAGGGTCAAGAATGCCTTCATGGAACAACTGACATTTGTGCTGAAACCTAACTATTTAAACACACTGAAAAACGAAGGGGTATAAAGAGTGTCTCAAACAAAGATGTGAAGGTATAATGTGAATGGACTGCAAGTATTCTGAGAACTGAGGATGTAGTTTTCATTTATACAGTACTTAATATCAGTAGTCACAAGTGTTTAGATGGCAGAATTCCCCATTATAAATCATACTAGAGGATTGCTCCACAGTTTCATATGCTCCAAATTCTTGACACTTGTTCAGTACAGTTTTTGTCAACCCTGGAGCAATGTCCAACATAGCTTTCAAGCTATGACTAAAATCTAGAGGTATGAACCAAGTCTAATATCTAATTTAGGCCACAACTACTTAGAATGTTCATTTGCAAAAATAATCCAAGGCCCAAAAATACCACACCAAAAAACCCCCTGGAGTATTATAGGAATTTTAGAAGAATGTCTATTACAATTTGTGGAAACAAAGGAGGACCTATTTTTTTTGTACCTTTTTGACATCTTGAACTATTCAGATTTCAGCCTCCTGTTAATGCTACACAGAGGATTTACAAAGATGCCAGCTTCTCACCCCACCAGAGCTATCCCAGCCTCTTAAGAAACACATTTTCTTACCCTAACTCAAGTCTTCTCCAAGCAGCATGAGATCTGCTTAGAATCTAGGTCTGTTTAGGCTCAGAATCTCTGCTGCTTTGCTATTCTGAAAGTCAAAGGAAAGATTTCCCAATTAAACAAGGACATGTGCAGCTATACTTCCAAATGTGTCACATTAGCTTGGATTCAAGTGTAAGTCAGAAAACCTGTAGTC
This sequence comes from Megascapheus bottae, assembly GCF_031878675.1. NCBI lineage: Eukaryota > Metazoa > Chordata > Mammalia > Rodentia > Geomyidae > Megascapheus > Megascapheus bottae. The sequence continues at coordinate 31,959,354 of NC_143517.1, read as the reverse complement.
AACCTCCTACTTACATCTGTGAATAAGCACATAAGCTAGTGCAGGGTTGTGCAGGCTAAACAGATGGTTGGTCCTGTCAGGAACAGATTGCAGCAGAGCAAGGATGTAGGATGTAATGTCACCATCTCCCCTCCCCCCAATCAGCTGAGAAACATTTTCAACAGCAGGAAAGACATCCTTTTCCTTGTAGCTACTCTTGTAATTCTCTACATCTAACTGTTTCTAAGGAAAGGGTAAATTTGTGGATTTTCCTCCATAAATCATTTCCTTGATTAATTACATTGTATTCTTTTTATGTCATTCTGTTGAATTTAGATACAATGCATATTTTCATTAGCAATCATTATCTGTGCCTTGATGCTGTTATATTTATAATTAGTAAGCATCAACTTTATTAACAGAAAGATATACTATGACATTTTATGTTAAATAAATCAATGAATGACTATATTTTAATCAATAGATGATTTTATATGAAACATTAGCATTGTACATACCTGATAAATCTTAGCAGCTTATTCTTATTTTCAAATATGTATATATAAGCGCAATAGTAAATTTAAATTTTTAAACATGAAGTGTACATGGAAGAATCTGCTTGAAACAGTGTGAAGCAAAAAATAGAATTTATAAGATAGCTCATTTCAAAATACTCTCAAGTTACAAGTCTATTGTAAAGTGAAGAAAATTCATTTTAAAAGATTATTATATTTTATAATTCTATTTTTCCTAGTTGCTTAATAATTTTGTTAAGAAAAATTTGATTTTGAACAAAAATATTACTGTGTTATTTGTATGTGTTAAACTATCTTATCCTCAGTGTAAGTTATTATTTTTTTGAGTAACAAAAGTCTTCTGCTAGGATAGTCATCGTTTCAAAAGCTTAAAATACTTTGGGAGCTGTATAAGATTTTAAACTTTGTTCCTTAGCACTCAAGTAAGTAAATATCTGTGGTGGAAGGTTGAAGTAGAATGAATGGACATTGACTAAAACATTGCTTCACATCTGAAGAGATCAGCAATGATAAAACTTGGTCCTGAAATTAAGGTTGGAATAGTCAATTGGAAAATCCAAGGAGTTAAGATGTGTATACTTGATACAAATTTTTTGGAATCGCAATCCTGTGTATCTAAACTATTTTGGTATAGCTGTGTAAAATATTGGTTAAGGAGTATTTTTCCTTTTACTTCATGTTGTAATTTAAAAGGTTTACTAAAAACTTATCAACTGTCAAAAAAAGGAAAAGGAATGTACTCATTACCTTACTGTAATACCACTGTATATCTCCATTACAATAAAATAAAATGATTTTTAAAAGATATCTTCTAAAGAATGACATTGGGATATTGATGGGTCAATGTCATTCTTTAAAGATATAGAAGAGGCAATCCAAAATGTTATATGGAAAAATAAAAGACCCCATATAGCAAAAACACTTCTTAGCAGAAAGAACAGCACAGGAGGAATTTCAATACCAAACTTTAGACTCTATTACAGAGCTATAATTATCGAAACAGCCTGGTACTGGCACAGGAACAGGCCTGAAGACCAATGGAATAGAACTGAGGACCCAGATATTAAACCACAGACCTATGGCCACCTAAACCTTGACAAGGGAGCCAAAAAAATAGAATGGAAGAAAGATAGCCTCTTCAACAAGTGGTGCTGGCAGAACCGGTTAAGCACATGGAGAAAACTAAAGTTGGATCCTTCTTTGTCACCCTGCACTAGAATTAACTCCAAATGGATCAAAGACCTGGAGTTAAAAGCTGACACACTGAAAACTTTACAAGAAGGAATAGGAGATACACTAAGCCTCCTTGGCATAGGTAGAAACTTTCTTCATAAGGACCAAGAATCACAACAAATCAGAGAAAGGGTCGATAAGTGGGACTGCATTAAACTGCGGAGCTTTTGTATGGCAAAGGACATATCTGGTAAACTAATTAGGAAGCCTACAGAGAGGGAGAAGATCTTCACCAACCATACTGCAGACAAAGGCCTCATATCTAAAATACATCAACAGCTCAAAAAATTGAATCAATCCAAAACTAATCTCCAAAGTAACAACCATCCCATTAAAAAATGGGCCAAAGACTTAAAGAGAGTCTTCTCTGAAGAAGAAACAAAAATGGCCTATAGACACATGAAGAAATGCTCAACATCTCTGGTCATAAAGAAATGCAAATCAAAACAACTGTAAAATTCCACCTCACTCCAGTTAGAATGGCCAGGATCAGGAAAACTAATAACAACAGATGCTGGAGGGGATATGGCCAGGAGGGATCACTCCTATACTTTTGGTGGGAGTGCAAACTCATTCAACCACTATGGAAAGCAGCATGGCAGTGCCTCAAAAGGCTAAACATAGAGCTCCCCTATGACCCAGCAATTCCACTACTTGGCATTTACCCAACCATCCAGAAACTAGGGCATACTTAATCCACTAGCACAACGATGTTCATTGCAGCATTATTCACCATAGCAAAGATATGGAACCAACCTAGATGTCTCTCAGTTGATGAGTGGATCAACAAAATGTCATATTTGTACACAATGGAATTTTATGCTGCTGTCAGAAAAAACGACATCGCCCCATTTGTTAGGAAATGGAAAGACTTAGAAAAAATCATATTAAGTGAAGTAAGCCAGACTCAAAGGAAGATAGGCTCAGTGGTTTCCCTCATTTGTCATAATCAGTAGAAACCTTGGGCTCTCCTAGCAGAGATTTGCAATAGAGCAAAACCTTGATACAAAAGGCCATATAGTATGACTATATGGCTAAATGAAAGGACCTCTAGGATATAGAAACATAAGCCATATAATGAATGATTGTTGTCCTTAAGGTACTATGTTATCTCTCATCTCTTTTGCTGTCCCTTGGTTATCTCATATTGTTACAGTATTGTTACCTGATATATTGGATATATTTGTATTTAGTTATTTGAAATTGGATAGGGAAGGGGGGAAAACAAGATGAGGGGCGGGGGTGGGAGGGAGGGAAATGGGGACTGAGACAAGCAGAAGGGTATCAATGTATGTGAATTAATGCACCTTCTATCTGGCAAATATCATGTAACCCTTCTATTAATTACAATAAAAATATATGAAAAAAGATATACTCTATAAAAATTGCTGATGTTTAATTTCTTTGATCAACATAGATATGATATTTTAAAATGTCTCCCTTTTAATCTACTCCTAGTACAGTATTTCATTGGTTCCATCATTGATGCTCTCTTCATTTAAATTCTCCTTTCCATAGTGATTGAATGAGTTTGCACTACCACCAACAGTGTAGTGATCCCCCCGAGCCACATCCCCTCTAGCATGTTGTTATTAGATTTCTTGATCATGGTCATTCTTAACTGGGGTGAGGTGGAATCTTAGAGTATAAAAAACTAAAATGGGTGTAATGATTGTTGAATTCAAGCCTATTCTTAAGAAGAATGAATGAAAATCCTCCAGGAATGTTCAAGTGGCTTTGTTTTCTACGTGGTGCTATATGAAGATGGAAATGTAGGACCTGAAGCTTAAGTAAAAAAGTCTTTAGAGAATATGCTCTAGAGAATTCCACTCACTGTACTGAGAAAATTATGGTTTTTCTTTTATATTTTTAATTTCAGAAAATGGGATTATAATATTTAAGAACATATTACACATAAATATCACAGCAATTCAAAAATTTTAGTATAGCTAATTCAGATACCTGAAGTAAACTGAATGAACTTTTTTCTCAGAAAAAGAAGAAAATTCTGGAAATAAACATCATGTGGACATGGTCCACACCTGCTGTGGCACGGTGGCTGCCATCTTCCTCCATTGGCTATCCTAATACATTTATTTTTAAGCAGTTTTATCTACTCCCTTGTTTCCTCCCACTTTCCCATTCACTGATTTCCCTCTTCCCCAAGTTGTAAAGTTCATTTCCAACATGGGGTCTAAGGCGTATTACTATTGCATTGGTTCATCCTTTGACCTACCCTTTCTGTGATTCCCCCTCTGTCTCCAAATGAGATAAACGTACATACAAGACAAAGGGTACCTACATCAGAAACAGTGACCAAGGGGAATAAACAAGAGGAGATCAACACAAAAGAAATAACTTCACATCATATATGAAAGAAGGAGTAGGAGGAGGATGAGGAGGAGAAGGAAGAGGAAGAGGGGGAGGGGGGAAGAAGGAAGGAAAGAAGGAAAGAATCCCTATTGTTTCTACATCATGAAAACCCTTTTAATTAGCATGATTTTGCATGGTCATATGCACATAGATATTGGGCTATTATGAACCTGTGTTAGGACTATCCTAGGCATATTCTAAATATTACAGACAAGGAAAATCATGGAATCTATGTTTCTTTGTGTCTATATTTCTCAATATTTAAATATAGTAGACAATAAGGATGCTCTAGATTTAGCAATTAGAAGATAGAAATCTTAGTAACAGCAGTTCCTACAAAGTAGTGGAATCAGAAGCCAAATTCTTAATGTATTAAAAGGTTTATGGCCAATAAAGAGCTGGAAGGAGTAAAAGAGACTACAGTTCCAGGATCCCTATTTGTATGAGAAAAAACAAGAGGATTTTATTTCTATAAGTTAATGTGACACTTGGTGGAGATTTGAGCAGGATTAAAGAGAAAGCCAAATTGACAAAATTAAGAACATGAAGATGGGAATAGGTTCAAGTGACAATCTGAGATCTTAGTGTCGGTTGAAGAAGAAGGCTGCTTCTTGTAAGACCAAAGTTAAAAATGACTTATCACGAATAGGACAATTACAGATAATAAAGTTATAGAATGTATAAAATAGAAAACAAATGATTAAGGATTTGCAGTCAAGTACAGGAGGAGGTGAACTGCTTGCCAGCTCAGTTTCTACTACTCTATTAGCACTGGTCATTCAAGAACTCCTGCCAAAATCATCACAAGTTCTGCATCATATAGGCTTCCCTTTGCACTCCCAAGAGGTGCTGATAGCTGAAAGGAAAGTATATCTTCTCACAGAAATGGAAGAGTATTGTCTTTAAATTATTCTTGACACAATGGAAAAATTACCAAACTCAACTGGCTTGAAAGATGGCGGCTTAGAAGCTGGAGGATTTTCATTCCATTCCCGATCTGGTTGTGCTTTGCTTCTTGAAACTTAGTTGGTTACTGTTATGAAGTTTAAAGGCTTGTTTTAATGTGACTAGCAAATGGTGGTATATTGTGACTAAGACTTGAGAATGCCTGTTTCTCAGATGAAAATGTTAAATGAATGAACAGTGTCATGTACACTGTGCATACCTATAATTTAATCTTGGAATTTATGTTACTTAAGTAGCTCCCACCTCTTGTGTGAAGGTTTGATGCTCAGGGTCAGTTACCCTCTTGGGATGTTTTGTATGGCTGTAGACCGTGGCAACATGTAAATAATATGTACGGCAAGTTTTTATGATTAAGGAATCAACTTTATTGAATTTATTGAATTTTATTATTGAAAGTTAAAACTTAGCATGTATGAATAAAAACCAATAAAATATACACTTTTCATGGATAAAAAAAGAAATTATCTAATAGAAAGAAAAGAAGCCTAGGCCAGCTTGTCCATTTATATACTGAGAGGAGTAAGAACATCAGTTGGACCACTGACAAAGCTAAGAATAGTATACAATACCATCTCGTTAGTCACCCAGAATGGCCCTAACAAAATACTATAGACACAATGATTTAAAGAATATTTATTTCTGACAGTTGTAGAGATAGTGAATTTCAAACTGAGAATACCCACAAATGTGATGTCTGCTGAGAACATGCTCCTGGCTTGTAGGCACAAACTTTCTGTGTTCATAGATATAGTGGAAACTCATAAAAGTTTAGCCCATAGCAATATCTATGAGGCACTGAATCAAGAATCAAGTGAGGAATTGGTGATGCTAATGTCAGTTAACTAGAAGTTAAATCCACAAACATCTGGAACATACAGTAAAAATATGGCAACCAATAAAAAGTGAATAGAAATAGAAAAACATGAAAGATCAGGTATATTTGAAAAATTGTCATGATCATTGTAAAACAGAACTTCCAAAACATATATGAATATCCATATAAATTATCTTGCATGCTGATTATTCTTAATTGATTGTGCTGGGGTTTGAATTAAGGGTCTCCTAGTTGCTAGACAGGCACTTTGCCTGAATCGCATTTGCAGCAATTCCACTACTCTGATAATTATTGAAATAGGATATTGTTTTCTACCCAGGCATGTCCTTGCGTTTTCTTATTTTATTATTCCCGTGTTATCTAGGATGGTAGTCATGCAACATTGTGCCCAACTATCAATGGAAAAAAAGTATCATGAGCCAGGAGCAGTGGCTGACGCCTGTAATTCCAACTACTCAGGAGGCTGAGGTCTGAGGATCACGGTTCAAAGCCAGCCAGGTACTAAAGTCCCTGAGTCTCTTATCTCCAATTAACCTCCAATTAACTGGACGTGGAGCTGTGGCTCAATGGGTAGGGAGATAGCCTTGAGCTGAAGAATTCAGGGACAGCACTCAGGCCCAGAGGTTAAGCCCCATGATTTAAAAAAAAAAAAGTGTCATGCTCTTTTCTCTCTGTCATGGCCTCACATTTTGATCCTTTCATGAACCACAAGTGTTTAGTTGATTCTTGCTTCTAAGTTTTTGAGCCTCAATATTTCTGTTATGTTGAACAGGGGTATTGCATAGGATTTAGACTAAGCATTTATTTTTTTCCCCAATACCCTTACTGTGTATCCAAGGCTGAGTTGCTCCCACTTGATAGTCTTGAATCAGTTTCCAGCATGGTAGAATTATAGGTGTGCACCATACCTAGCTGGAGTGTAGATTTTGAGAATGTACATTCCAGAGTCAAGTTCTAATTGCATGACCATTAAACAATAAATATGTCATTCTCATTAGAGTGAGATTATATAATGAGTAAATGTGACAAGTAACATGATCTATTTTAGTTTCTTCATCTATATAATATCAATAGGGCTGATATACAATATTTCATTCAAACTTCACAATGGGATATTTGTGAAGATTAAATGATGCGCTACATGTATCACAATTCAGAGGAATACTCAACACATTTTGATTATGATTATTGCTAATCATAGCTTCTATTGCGCAATGTAAAGGATTTACTGGAATTAAGTCAAATATCTTCTTATCAAGTGAAAGATGGCAACAATAAAAATGTAGGTCTTTGACACTTGAGAGTAAGATCTAAGAAAAGATGTTTTAAGACTAAGAACAATTTGCAGTTAGCTTTCTTATTTTCATTTGAATCCTCTTCTAGATAAATGTGAAAAAGACTATAATTTGGTAAAAGCTAAGTTGACTTGTTACTTGAACAAAATTATCAATACTTTCTTGAATATACCAGTTCTTTGAATTATACTTAGTCAAAAATAATTGCTTCAATTTAGCAGAAATAACAACTTTCACCTTGACAATTTTGACAGTATCTTAGTGAAAAGGAGGCTGTAAGATAGTTTAGTAAGCTAGTTTTTTTAAAGTAATTTATGTACAAGGAGAAACAATGCTTCCTTTCTTTAAAATAAGTACTAGAGTTTTATACACCACATAGCAGAAATTTTAATTTAGATTTTCCTGTTTGAATCATGTTTTCCCTTAGAATTTTCTAAATCTCATCTTGGAAGGCAAATAAATGAAAATGATACTAACAATATTATTAAATCATACTTATTTCAGAGGCAAAAAATTTATCAGGCACTGAAGAGTTGGTGTTTGAGCCCAACCAACTTCTGAATAGCCATTATGCATATGCTGAATAAGAACGTGGTGATATTAGTAAGTTGTGAATAATGGGAAAGTGATTGTGATTTTAAGTTGAAAAGAATGTCACATGTGTCTCCTATCTTGGAAAGCAATTCTGAAAATTGAAAATAATAAGAAAACATAAAATGTACCCAGTTCCAAGGACCTTCCTGTCATATAATATGACTACATTATTAAACTTGCTGACAAACATGTCCTTCTTACTCTTGATCTTTTTAAAGTTCCCCTGGGAAAGCCGGTGAGGTCTGTATATGGCATAACCGATTCTCATTAAGAAAATGACATTCATCTTGTGATATTATTTGCATTTTTGCAAAGCCATAATATTTTTCTGTTATTCTAATGAGTTCTAGTAAGTTGACAAACTAATCATAGTAAAATGTCAGCTTTTGGATGAAAACTTGTAACTATCTCCCAATGCTATGCATGTTGCATAAAACCTCCGTGTCTTGCACTAATAGTGTGCCAGATGGTACCATCTTGCTGTGGGAGAAGCCATGGATCTAGTATTGTATTTCAAATTAGGATAGGTTCATCTTATTATAGACTGTGAAATAGCACAGAAGTGCAAATCTGTTATTACAAACCATCCGTTCACTCGTGGCATTAAAAATGAAAATTTCTGAGAAATCTCAGGAAACCTTTGAGGTTGAAGTGACAGATTTCCAGATCAATATGAAATGTGAACAAAGTTAAATTTTGGGTGCGGACAAGAAAGGGTGAGGCCAGAAGTCCAACATCACAGATATTGGCAGATAAGGTAAAAACAAATTCTCTAGAGGTAAGCTATAAAAAATGGAGCAAGAATAAGTGGATGGCAAGTCCTTACAACAATATTGTAGATTCAGGCTTGCTGGACATGTCTACAAAGGAAGCAGGCTATTGGAATCATAATGATGCAGGAGAGCACTGATAGGCAAATGGAATTCTGAACTCATGTCAGTAAAAGTCAGTCTATGATACAGCTACTTTGATCTCTACCTGTCTGTTCTCCTCTGTGTCTTCCTGAACACAATTCTTGTTGTCTTCCTCCCAGTCTTACACTGCATCTATGATTTCATCAGCATCCCATAGGTGTTTCACTCCTAAGGTTCTCCTATTACTACAAATTTGGTTCCTTTAATGGTTTCCCTCATTCGTCATAATCAGTAGAAACCTTGGGCTCTACTAGCAGAGATCTGCAATAGAGCAAAATCTTGATACATAAGGACATATAATGTGAAGCTAATTGAAAGGACCTCCAGGATATTGAAACAAAAGCCATATAACGAATGATTGTTGTCCTTAATGTACTATGTTGTCTCTCATCTCCTTTGCTGTCCCTTGGTTATCTCATATGGTTATAGTATCTCACTTTGTTATCTGATATATTGAATTTATTTGTATTTGGTTATTTGAAATTTGATAGGGAAGGGGGGAAAACCAAGACGGGTGGGGGGTGTGGGGGAGGGTGGGAAATGGGTACCAAGACATGTGAAAGGATATCAATGTATGTGAATTAATGCCCCTTCTATCTGGCAAATATCATGTAACCCTTTTACTAATTACAATAAAAATGCAAAAAAAACAAACAGAAAAAAACAACGTATCCTTTCATAGCTCTGGGAACTAGAAGAGTGAAATCATGGCATTAGAAAGGTGAGAGGCTCCTTTCCCCGACTCCTCTGACAAAGAACGCTTGTTTTTCTACTTGAACGTCTTCTAGTGTCTCCAGTTAATCTGTACCTTGTTGCTGCATTATGTGGGAAACATGAGAAGAAATAGGGACAGAAGCATTATTTGAGTGGTAGAGTGCCTACCTAGGCAAGTTTAATACTCAGTATAAGAAAGAAAGAAGGAAGGAGGAAAGGAAGGTTGGAGTGGAGGAAGGAAAGGAGGTAAAGAAGGAAAAGAAAAATGGGAGAAAGGAAAGAAAGGAAAAGAGAAAGACAGGAAAAGAAAGAACTAATGAAAGGACTGAAAGCTGGAAAGACGAAAGGAGGGAAAAAAGAACAGAGAAAAGAGAATTTTCTTCTTTGACACGGGTCTAATAAGCTGAATATACAAGCATCTCAACAAAAACTACACTAAACTCCCAAATAATCAATAATAGAAAATACAATGAAAAGAAAAGGAAGTAAACAGACATGGTGAAACAAAGGATAAAGAATGAACTAATGAAGCGGTGATACTCACAAGACACTTTACATCTTGGGTGGAGAGACGGGAGTCAGGGAAAGTGGAAGATAATGAGGAAGGTGGTAATATTTGACAAGAATTTTGCTCCTTTCCTTAGTTATGCAACTATAATAAAAAAATTAAAAATAGCATTCCTGGTTATAAAGGAAATGAAAATCAAAACACTGAGATTCCATTTCACTTAAGTCAGAATGCCCTTCATGAAGAAATCTAATAATATCAAATTCTAGAATGGATAAAGAAGGGGGCAATCCTAGTGCATGGATGGCGGAAGTGTATATTAGTGGAATTACTAAATAGAGTTACAGGGATATTTAATCAAATTGTAATAATATCACTAACTTACAATTCAACAATACCATACATGAGTATTTATCTGAAAGATTACAAGTTAGACTACGATAAGGCACCTGTATATCCATGTTCATTGCACCATTATCCAAGTGTGGAAACAACCTAGATGTTCAACAACCAACAAAGGGATCCAGAAAATTTGGTATATGTGTACAACGAACTTTTATTCATCCATCAGAATGTAAAATATCATTGTTTATTGGGAAACAAATGATCTTGGGGGTGAATGTCACTTTGAATGAAGTAAACCAGGCTCAGCAAAACAAAGGGTACAGGTATTCTCTAATATATATAAGTTATATCTAAGTGTAAACATATTTGAAAACACATGCTGGATCATATGCATATACAATGAATATAACTATAGGATGATATACCTAAGAGTGACATGCTCTGGTTTAACCCATTTGAACAGTTAAAACACACTATCAATGTATATATGCAAACACTAAACTAGGAAATGTGAGATGGGAAAGGATGGGAGAGATGTGGGGAGAAGACTATGAAAGAACTGACGCCGATCTTGATGTGTCATGCACATAAATTGGCAGGTTTAATTGAAGCTCCTTTCCACTAGTAGTAGAAAAAAATAAATATGATTGTATGTTTTAAGGGACATAACAAAATCCATCTCAAGACTTTTATCTAATCCTACCACATGTCCAGTGGTTTGATAGCTAACATATGCCCTCTAAAATGTTACCATGAAAATTTTTCATAAATCCAGAGAAATCATGAATCAACATGGATATCACTTTGTTTTCACCTCATGTTTAGAATGTCCTAACTGGCCATCAGTATTTTTCAGGATCCTTAACAAATGGAATACAGAAACGATATAATATTTTGAGAAATAAACATTTTGGAACCCTTCAGTCCAACTGCAACAGAATGGTAAAAACCAAACTCCCTCTCTCTCTCTCTCTCTCTCTCTCTCTCTCTCTCTCTCTCTCTCTCTCTCTCTCTCTCTCTCTCTCTCTCTCTCTCTCTCTCCCCCTCTCTCTCTTTCTCTCTCACTCTCTCTCTATATATATTCTCTCTCTAAATATATATATATCCTCTCTCTAAATATATATATATCCTATTGGACACCTTTGGGAAAATAAATAAAATACGAATTAAAAATTAAAATGTTGCAATGAACATGGTTGTGCTCGTAGGTTTAGAATGGCCTTAGCTAAGATATGAAACCAACTAAGATGCCCTTCAGTAGACGAATGGATCAAGAAGATATGGTGTATATACACAATGGAATTTTATTCTGCCATCAGAAAGAATGACATTGCCCCATTCATAAGGAAATGGAAAGACTTAGAAAGAATCGTATTAAGTGAAGTAAGCCAGATCCAAAGGAACTTAGGCTCAATGGTTTCCCTCATTTTTAATAATTAATATACATGTAGAATTTTCCTAGCAAAGGATCACAATAACTCAAAAACTATGTACATATGGTAATATAGGATGAGACTAAGCGAAATGAACTCCAGGATATGGAGACAAAAAGTTTATCTTTGTGGTTGTTGTTTCTAATGTACTATGTGAAGTTATTTCTTTTCTCCTTTTCCTCTTATAGCTTATTCCCTGTTATTACTATATCTGACTTTGTTACCTCATGTAATATATATATATATATATATATTTGAATTAGGGAAGGGAAGGGGAAAAACAAGATGATGAGAAAAAGGACAAAGGGTGAACTAATATGTTCACAATATGTTGGAAATGAACTTTACAACTTGCAAGAGGTTGAGGTGGGGGAAGTGGGGAAAAAACTTGGGAAGGAGTAACAATGTTTGAGAAGCAATAAACTCACTACCTTATGAATGAAACTGTAACCTCTCTCTATATATATCACTCTGACATTAAAATACATGAATGAATAAATACACACCAAAAATTTCACAAGTTTGGAATACTGCAAATTCAAGTAATGATATTTTACTTTAATTAGTTGCTCATTTCATATTGTCCCTGCATTGCAAACGTTCTTTTTCATTTTCAAGATCTGTGTCTATCTACCTACCTTTCCTCAGATCTTGCTCTTAATTTATGATCTCATTATTTTCCTCAGCAGAAGATACCTCATTCACCCTGGGAAAGCAACTCTGTTAAGGCTTGATTCTTATTACGATTTTCTCATCCAAAGTAAGAGTTAGGGTTGTTGAGTGAGCCTTTCTCTGGTGTATATGAATTAGAAATTGTTTCTTTTTTTGGTTTATCATATTATAAAGCTGATTTTAATGAAGTTGAAAGTAACAGTGCTGAATACCATTACTGGTAACTATAACCATATTTGGTTGTAGTTTAATGTGTTTGATATATTAAGAGGTGAGGCAATCTCAAAATGTCAAAACATGTTTCTGAACAATTTTTGTTCATCTCAGATATTGTTGATTAAATTTACCAGAACAAAGAGTGATGTCTCAGAATAAATAAACAAGCCTGCAGGTGATATTGTTAAGTTCTTAATAGTATTATTGCTTTGGTGTTAGAAAGAATCAGTGTAAGAATCTTGTGATGTAGGTATTAGCTATCCTTTACTTAGGAAAAATAATTTTTCTTTGAGTAGTTGCACAAATGAGTTGACTCAACAAAGCACTTTGTTAATACAAGACTTCTTGTTCAATGTTACTTCTTTCAGCATTCTCACATTCTTTTCTTGATAATAAAAGTGAGACACATTATTTGATATAGGAAAGGGAAAGGGGAAATCAAAATGATTGGGAGGGATTTAGGGAAGGGAAATGTGGACAAAAAATTAATGCAGCTGCTACCTGATGAATTTAACTGTAAACCCTCTATACATTATCCCAACAATAAAAAACTAAATAAAAATATTGATCAAGAAATAAGAAGCAATACACAGCAGTTTATGCAACTTTCCTCAAGTTCACACAACTAGTATAGATGGGAAAATATTTTACCAACTACCAAAGCAAATCTTATACCCTATCCACTAAAAGAAATGATGTTATCTTGATAGTCAAAACTTTTATAATGAAATTAAATTTTGCCAGGTGCCGGTGGCTTATGCCTATAATCCTAGCTACTCAGGAGGCTGAGATCTGAGGGTCACTTTTCAAAGTCAGCCGGGGCATGAAAGTTCCTGGAGCTCTTATCTCCAATTAACCACCAGAAGACCAGATGAGGTGCTGTGGCTCAAGTAATTGAGTGCTGGCTTTGAGCTGAAGAACTCAGAAACAGCACATCAGGCCCAGGGTTCAAACCCCATGGCTGACAAAATAACTAAAAATAAGTTTTATTTTTGAAATAGAAGATATGTTTCAAGGAACTAGTAGGGGGTATAACTATGTAAGAATTTTATAAAAATTCTATGAAGTATATCAAAATAATATTAAAAGATTTATTTCTCAATCATAGTGATATAAAACCTATTTAAATTAGCTACGTAAAGCATCAACATAATACGTGGGGGTATTAAGGAAGGGATCTAAACATAAGTATGAAAGTGATTGATGTCTATAAAAAATACCTGATATGGGCCGGGAATTTGGCCTAGTGGTTAAAGTGCTTGCCTAGCATGCATGAAGACCCAGGTTCGATTCCTCGGTACCACATACATAGACAAAAGCTGGAAGTGGTGCTGAGGCTCAAGTGGTAGAGCTCTAGCCTTGAGAAAGTCCAAGAACAGGGCTTAGGCCCTAAGCTCAAGCCCAGGACTGGCAAAAAAAAATACCTGATAGGGATTAATATAATCCTAACCAAACTTCTCTTTAAATTTGAAAAATTATTGTTGTCTAAGCCATGTCCAGACAAGTATTTAAATATTACTAGGGTGATGATTCAGAAACTAGTGAAAGAGCACTGCAGAAGAAAGATAACTCAGTGTTGACTGCAGACCACAATAGCTTCAAGGCTGTGTGTGTTCCAGCATTCTATAAAGCATTAGTCACAGTGCTAGGTCAGATGAGAGCAGTAGACTGGAGTTCTACATCTCAGAAACAAATATTCTGGGTATCCAGATAGTAAAGGAATCTGTTTTTGAAGGATCAGGTATTAGTAACCATTTGAATAAATGAGAACAAGGTCTATATGCATCATGTGATGCGAGCAAACAGGAAGGATTTTTACCAACCTCACAATACCATCAAAATCTTTGAAAGTTTCTCTTGGAATGATCTTATTATATTCCCTTCACTAATTCTAACATGAAAGCAAACCAGAACTAAACTACAATGAAAAACAAGATCATTACCTTTCATATGATTAATCAGTGACTTGACACTAAAAAAATTCTACCTTCTTACCCTCCTCCTCCTCTTCCATATCCTTCTTTGGGTAAGGAGATTGAATGTGGTTGAGTGAGGTGCTCTGTTTTAGATGGAGTGTGCTAACATTCACCAGGCACACTTCCTTCCTTTCAGTTTTCAGTAGTTGCATGTGATTTTAGAACCACCTATCAAGTGGGAAATGGCTGTTCAAAGCACTCTGTACCTATTGGCAACTAGAAGCCTATAAATTCTTCCCCTGAGGATGTAGGTTTTCAAGTTTCTTTAGTGAAGTGATTATATGTACAGAATTAAATAGGAACATTTATCCTTGTAAGTTTTTCACAGTTTTTTCAAATTGAATGAATCTTATTTAGACCACACAGATTGCTGCCTACTTGTTTCTCGATAGGCTCAAGTTACTCACTGAAAAGTAGTGGGAAATGATGTTTTCGGCTACATTGTACCTGCATAGAAAGTTTCTATAGAATACTGCATTTTTATATAGTCATTTCAGCCTTTTTATATAGTTATTTCTTCAACTATGATGGTGTATAGACTTAGAATATGAAACTATTAGAGCAGAAATGACTAATTTCATTTAAGAAAATTTTAGTCAGCACCTACTGTTCATTAGGCATTCTGCCCAAACCCACTAATCTTAATACCTCATGGGCTAGAAAGTGAGCCAGCAAATAAAATTTAATGTGACTAATTCTACATTAGAACAATAGGACTATGAAATATAGAAAATAATCCTATTGCAATCTGTGTGCTGAAAATGTATCACAATGGAAACAGCATTACGACTTGCTGTGGAACAGGACTTAGAATTCACAGAAGTGAGTGTGTTCTGGCCATAAGGAACTTGTGTAATAGTAGAGAAATAAAATATGACAGCATGGCCAAGGAATGAGAAAATGTGTAATATGATAAAAGTTACATTTTACATATGACTCACTGAAAGTATAAATTAGATAAAATGTGATTCCATTCATATATACTAGGAAAAGTAATTATAGTTACAAGTAGATAAATAGGATGTTTTGAAATTTTCTCACAAAAAAATAAGTGGTAAAAGGAAAAGGAGAGAGGAAGAGAGAGAGAGAGAGAGAAAGAGAGAGACGAAGCAAAAGTTAGCAAAGGCCTAAAGTTTTACCTACTTGAAAGTTGAGATATAGAGGATTTATTCAAAGCCTGTAAGGGTAGAAGGGTACATCTGCAAAACTCCACATATAAAATATCCAGCAAAAAGCCTAACAGAAGGTATGATTAAGTAATATAGCACTGTAATATAGTAAGCAAAGCTCTGAATTCAAACTCCAGTATTAACAAAATAAAACTTTCAGTTTAGATGAAGCAAATAGTACAGGGAACTAAAATGAGAGCATGAAATTGTCATTGTCTTAAATATTGATTATCATAATCAAAGTAGGTGATGAAATTTACATTGATTCTAACTTTTTGGGCTTGATAAACAGTGAACCAAGACATAGTACAATAACGTGAATGGAGAAACAAGTGTGTTTGAGCAAACTCCTTTAATGTTGTAAATTGTCATTTTTTTCATTGTGAAACATACAAGCAGATCTATCCAGTAGCATACATAAAATAATGTGACTCTTGTCCCTACCAAGTTTGTATTGTGAAGCTTGCCTGATAAGACTGGATACACTTCAATTAGCCATTACAGCAAAAGAACAGGAGTATCTAAAAAGAGAAAGTCTATCATCAGATATTTTTCATCTATTCACAAATCTCCTTTGTATTCAATGTCTTTTCTGTGTACATTTCTTGGACTATGCTAAACACATATTTTAACACATAATCTATGATTGCTCAATTTAGCATGAGCCATAGCCTTGTTCCACATACACTGGATCTTTGCTTGGTAACCAGCAAATAATTATCTATGAACTATCTATGAAAACAAGACTTTCATTGCATATACTTCGCAGAAATATTTGTACCATGAAACAATTTAAAATTGACCGAATTTATAGCAATTCAACATTCATTTAAGGCATGAAGCAGTCATTCAACCAAAACAGAAACCCAGTATGTTAAATACAAAGAAGATTAAGCAGAATCAGTGAGATCTACTTTTTTTTTAGATTGGAACCAGTCATGTCAGTAGAAAATGAGATAAAGAACAGGAATCAAATAAAAATAAGTGAACCAAGTAATAATCCAATCATGATTCAATTACTAATTATTCCTTAAAAGAAATAAAGCAGAATGCTTACTCATTTGTACTCTGTGATATCTGTGTATATAGGTAGTTCTAATTTTTCCCAATATTCTGTTGGCATATGATGTGAGGTGCTGGTACTTTATTTTTACTTCCTCATACTTACAGTAACACTCCTTAGTGCCTACTTCACCCATTCCCACGATGATTTGAGTGGATGATTCAGGAGAATGCACATGTCTTACAATTGTTCTATAAACTTTCTGCTCTGTTCCAATTATCTGTCTACATCCGTGCCAGGATCACAGTGTTTCATTGCTTTTATTTTATATTAATTTTGATATTTGGAAGAACATGTCGATAGATTAGTTAGTTATTTTCATTGGCATTTTATTTCATTTTAAGCCACTTTGCTAATTAAAATGTAGTTTAATTTTATTTGTATTGAATTTGAATAAAAGCTGCTTAAAAGCTAACATCTTAGATTTTTTCCCTTCTTTGTCTGCCATACTTTCTCAATTTGTGGCTATTAGTAGAAGCTTTCAGTACTTTGAATGATTCGCCTACCTAATATTTTAGTCTTTATCATAGTCAATAATTATCAAGTGTTGAAAATACGAAATATAGATAATTGTGTGTGTAGGTGTGGGTAGGCCAAGCCTAGGAGTTCAACTCGGGGTTTTTTTCTGTATATTTTATATTGTAATAAATAGAAGGGTTACATTATATTCACCAGATAGAAGGTGCATTACTTCACATACATTGATACCCTTTCTCATGTCTTGGTCCCCATTTCCCTCTCCCCACCCCTGCCCCTCATCTTTTTTCCCCCTTCCCTATCCTATTTCAAATAACAAAATAAGCATGTATAAAATATATCAGATAACAAGGTGAAATACTGTAACAATATGAGATAACCAAGGGACAGCAAAAGAGATGAGAGATAACATAGTACGTTAAGGACAACAATCACTCATTATATGGCATTTGTTTCTAGATTCTGGAGGTCCTTTTATTTAGCATCATACAATATGGCCTTATGTATTTAGGCTTTGTTCTATTGTAAATCTCTGCTAAGAAAGCAGACAAATGAGGGAAACCATTGAGCCTATGTTCCTTTGAGTCTGGCTTATTTCTCTTAATATGATTTTTTCTAAGTCTTTCCAATTCCTTACAAATGGGGCAATGTCGTTCTTTCTGACAGCAGCCTAGAATTCCATTGTGTATAAACATCACCTCTTATTGATCTACTCATCAACTGCAACTCAGGGTTTTGATACTGTCCCTTGGCACTTTTGCTCTATCACTTGAGCTACAGAACCAGTTGCACTTTTTTAAAATGTTTTTTTTCATTTCTGAGCACTTAAATGGAGATAATAGAATCATGGGATTTTTCTTGCCCAGGCTGGCTTTGAAGGGTGAATAATCAGCTGATCTCAGACTCCTGAGAAGCTAGGACTTTAGATAACAGCCACAGGTGCCAGATTTGCATATGAATAATTTACTTTTCACCATCTTCATTCTCCTTGGCACTGAGGTGAACATGATTTTTGAGGCTATGCATTTGACCTGACAAGCACAGAATGGTTAAATACAGGTTAGGAAGTTGCCAGACAGCCTGGAACCTAGAGCTACAGGATGTGGCCTGGCACTAGAAGTGTGGAACAGGGTTGTCTTAGTGCATGGGACATGGAAATCCTGCATTGGATTCAAACTTTTTGCATTATAAGTCCATGATGGCCAGATAGGCACCAGGATCACAAGGCTAACTCTTGAGTTATAGCAAAGCTGCTGCTCAAGTCAACTTTACCAACATATAGGCTCTCTCTCTTTCTCTCTCCCTCCCTCCTTTTCTCTCTCCCTTCCCTCCCTCTCTGTCCCTCCCTCTCTTTCCCTTTCTCCCTCTCTTCCTTCCTCTCTCCCCCTTTTCTATTCTCCCTCTTACGCCTCTCTCTCCCTTTTCCTGTCCCTCTCTCTCTCTCTCCCCCCTTCTCTATCTCTCTCTCATTCACTATCCCTCCACACTACTGCATAAACTTAGGGGAGGGTGATATGAGTGATGTTAAACTGTTCTTTCTACCCTCATTAATGTGTCTTTCTCAGTCCAGTACTACAGCTATATGCCCTAATCTCATCCCAGGATTCTTGCTTTTCAATATAGGTTATTAACTTTAGAATTATTAAGATTCTCCTATTTTTCCAAAATTAATAAAAATAAAAAGATGTGCAATTTGGAGAACAATATGAAAAGCAAAGGCAGAGTCTCTTTAACAGGATCTTGCTGAATTTCTCAGAGACATGGGTGCTATAAGCAACATTAAATGTACCTATTCTAGTAAGAAACTCTGCTTCAAAATCTTAACTGGTTTAACACTGAATCACGTGTGGAGATTGACTTCTTTAGGCAAGGACACGGATGAAAAGAGATCTGTCAGATTTGTTGACAGATCCTAAATGTCAGATCGCTCATTATTTTCCAAGTAAAGTTATTCATATGGTAACCTTTCCTTAGCAGTTGTTTTTAATCCATCACCTCTTAATTATTATATTCTTCATTATCTTTTTCTCTAGAAACAGTGTGGTCAACTTTCCCAACTCAATCATGGGCATGTACATATTCTGTCATCGGAAAGATATGAACTCACTCCTCAGGCTCCACTACCTCTTTCAGTAACACAAAAATCAAAGACTGAAGAACTTAAATATCTTGTGAGTACACCATGAATGTGAGACAAATATATACACTCACTCTTGTAACATTAAGTTCTTTCTAGACTGTCTTCAAAAATCTAACAGATGTCTGATTTATCATGATTTCCAGATTGTCATTTGCAATGAGTAAAGAAATCTGGGCCTTCTGTCACACCATCACCTCTTACCAATATTACTTCTGTCTTTTGTCTTTTTCTGGATCACTGAGATTTCTTTTATTAGCAGAAATTCATTATTATTCTCTTTCATCCTGCTCTACTTAAGTAGATATATCAGAAAGAGGTGGAAGAAGATTTGTTCCTTCTTTCACAGATTTGAACATCTTTCCCTGTGATGATAACAAGAAATGAATGCAACTGTAGGCACTAGAATACAAAGAGGAGGCAACAAAAATACATGAATGCTGGGCATCAGTGGTTATGCTTGTAATCCTAGCTACTCAGAAGGCTGAGATCTGGGGATCAGGGTTCAAAGCCAGCCAGGGCACAAAAGACCCTGATACTCTTATCTCAACTAACCACTAGAAGACTGAAAGTGGTGCTATGCCTCAAGTGCTAGAGTGGTAACATTGAACTGAAAGCTCAGGGACAGCACCCAGGCACAGAATTTAAACTCCATGACCAGTGACCCCGTCCCCCTTGCACCCTGCCCCTCTCCAAAAAGAATACATGAAATACATGAATACACACATGGATAGCATACAATCACAAACAAACATGTTATTTTTCCCTTCTAAGATAATTTTAATTTTCAATATATGCTCATATAATTAAGAAAACTAAATGGAGCTCCAACACTAAACAGTAGAATCTTTTTCAATTTGGCAATGCCTTGTCTACTAGACTGCAGGCAAAATAAATTACCTATTTCATGGACTATTTAGTTTCTCTGAAAACATGGAAATAATGATATGCATATTTCCACACAGTTCATACCTCTCTATGTTATGTAAAATATATCCATATATGTACATGCATGTGTAATGTGTCACTATATATATTGGTATTAAAAGGTGGTTCATTATATTTTCTCACAATTTCAGATATTTCTTTTGCTATTAAAATTAACAAAGCAGAATGTATCTGATGAAAAATGTAGTTCAACCTTTCTGATTCCTATCTTTGTCACTCTTAAATTAACAAACCAATTGTTTATACATTATACTTGAGAGAATCATACAATGACTATTTAAGGTTTGGATATAAAAGATATCATTTTATTTAAATTTGAGATATTTCATGCTTGCTAAAGTCTAATATAAAATTGCTATTTACATGTAGCTAATAACATTTGCTCTAACATGAGAGATAATTAATGCTTTATATTTGTTTCATTGAATGTTTTGTATGTAGTATTAAAAACTGAAAACAGCTAGAGAAAGATGAAACTAGCTGTAATATTACTAGCAATTCAATGTAACCTGATTAATTAAGAATTCTAACTCATGAAAAGTAAACAAAAAGTGACTGTTTTCAATGATGGGAATTCTGAAGTGGTACTAAGGTAGAAAATGTATTTATAAGTACAATTCTAAGGATATTTTAAATGTGCAAGTCAAAATCTATACAAGCACACTCTCTATGAAAATTTATTTAGTAATCTGTCTAATTAGTATTAAGAAAGCTTAGGGATTTTAATTATAACAATGTAGTTTATTAGCTTGTTGAAGTGGACAATTTCAAGTTTAACATGCTTACACACCTAGATTATTTTTTTAGAGAATAGGAAAAATTAAGTGGTGGAAAAAGTTGTCTTTAAATGGAATTATTTTCCACTACACGTACAATGATGGTTTTCCTATTTATATTTCTTAATTAACCAAAGAGTGACATCTAATTCAAAATAACTCTTTGTTATATATTGGAGAAAAGAAGGCATAATCAATGATTACAATTTCATTTAAGTGTTGCGAAGGTTGCTAGTATTTCTTTTGAAAAGTTTGCTCTACATCAAGATAGTTTTCATTCAGGTAACTTTTTAAGTGAATATCAAATTTTGCTTACCTTTACAAAGATTTTGCAACAAATTTAGTATTACTTAAGGTTAAGTCATTAATACAAAGATATTCTTCTTAAGTTCTACAAAATCAATGCAAGAATATTTCAGGCCATATTTGTAGGGTAAATCCTTGTCTTCAATAGAGAGTCTAAACCATTCTTCAGTACTTAATATTTCCTGGTGAAAATATATGTTCAAACCTTATGGGATGTGATCAACAAGGTACACCAAAAACCGTATGCTAAATGTGTATATTTTAACTCCATAATTCTACTCTGAACTGTATAGCCTAACAAAATATTTTTAATTTTCAATAAAATGCAAATACGTTTAAGCAATGCTTGTAATAGTGAAGCAGTTAAGACAATATGATATAACTCATATCAAATATCAAGATATGAGTATTTAATAAGCCAGACTCATTAATATAATAATTCAGTCTTTAAAAATAATGTATGAAGTAAATCTTATTTAGCATAAGGAGATATTTATGCTACATCAAAATATTTTTAATTAGTCAGGTTTGTGTGTTTATTTAGATGTATAAATTAAATATTTTTATAATACAGACTTAAAATTAATTTGTTGTATTTACTAAATACAAATAGATACAAATGGAAAATATCTATAATTTTATAATACAGACTTAAAATTAATTTCTTGTAGTTACTAAATACAAATAGACACGAATAGAAAATATTTATAATATATTATCTAAAGTGCATACACTACCTAAAAAATATCTTTATGCGGAAAGAATTGCTTACCCTATTTTTTTCTTTTAGTAAAATCTTCTTATTCTTGAAAAAATAACATAGTTTTAAGAAATTCTACAGAGAGAAAATTATTGTATAATCTTTTAGAACTTGGGGAAAAAAAGCCTCAGTGAAGTTCTAAACATACTTAATAGTCACACTCAGGTCTGGATCAGCATGACTGCCACACTTGCATCCTATGTTCTCATTTGAAAGGGTAAAGACTAGTCATTGAAATTAATATGCATATCCATATTAGTAATGCTGTCTTTCTTCAACTCAGGTACAATTTGCTATAACCAACTCAAAGCAATGATATTATTGTCTGCCTTCCAAATGACTACTGGTTACAGGTTTTAAAATGAAAATTAAACTACCCCTATTCAAGATGACATGATCCTCTACGTGAGTGACCCAATATGCTCCACTCCCAAACTCCTAGAATTAATAAACCACATTAGCAAAGTGGCAGGATACAAAATTAACCTGAAAAAGTCAGTAGCCTTCTTGTACGCCAACAATACACAAACAGAAGGCCAAATCAAGAAAATGATCCTAGTTGCAATAGCCTCCAAAAGAATAAAATACTTAGAAATTAATTTAACCAAAGATTTAAAGAAATTATTTAATGAAAACTATAAAAGCCTAAAGAAAGAAATTAAAGAGGACAATCCAAAAGCAAAAGTATATGTATTTTCTCAGCAGCCTGAAGACTTTCTTCAAAAAAAAAATAGTTGAATGCCCAGTAAAAGTTTCATCCAATTGAAATAATTTTCAGTGTTCTATTATATTGCAATAATATCAATTTTACAATGACAAAATTATCAATTGCCAAATGTCAATCACAATTTATATTATTGCAATCAGTTGCAATAATATAAGTATTATAATTATATCAATTGCAATATCTGACAAATAAATTACAAAATAAACTGCAGAAAATAATCAAGCCCACGGACATAAAGGCACATAGTGCTGAATGATGAGGGGCAATTGAAGAAATAAGGCCAGTAGGAATCCCAAAACTCCCTAAGTCTAAGAAAATGATATCACAACCTAATGAAATATTTGAAATAGTGCAAAATAGTATTTAAGTATGGAATGCTCTACCTGAGTAAAGGTGTAGGTGTCATGACTGAGTGTAAGGATAAGAGGATAACACCCACAGTCTTGTTCTAACTAGGCAGGTGCTCAGACACTAAGCCCAATTGTACGTCTTTCTTTATATTAACTCAGGTATCATTCCATATTGTGTCATTCTACTCAACTGTATGGATTCCGACTCTATATCCGAACTATTTCTGAGAATCAAGAATGTTATTACACTTTCTGAACTTTGGATATATTGTTGCAATAATAAAATATTCTTCCCTTAACTACCCATGTGGTCTTTTTGTGTAGCACAAGACAACTGGGGACCTTCACCAAATATATATATATATATATATATATATACACATATATTTCAGTATCTTCTTTGTTCATTTTTTTCTTGTTTTTTTGTGGATCATGGGGCTTAAACTCTGGGCCTGGGTGCTGTCCCTGAGCGCTTCAGCTTAAGGATACTGCCCTACTTTTGAGCCACAGCCCCACTTTCCCATTTTCTAGTGATTGATTGGAGACAAAAATATCTTGGTCTTTTGCTATTGGATATGTTGTATATATGTTTACTTGCTTATTTGAAATAGAATAGGGAAGATGAGGGGTGGGGATGAGGGAGGGAAATAGGGATCAAAACATGAGAAGGGGTAGCAATGTTTGTTAAGTAATGCACCTTTTATCTGGCGAATATAATGTAACCCTTCTATTAATTACAATAAAAAATATATTAAGAAAAAAGAGTCTCTTGGTCTTTAGTGTCCCAGCTGGTTTTGAACCACAATCGTCAGATCTCAGCCTCCTGAGTAGCTATGATTACAGGCATGAGCCTGAGCACACAGCTAGACTCAATATCTTCTAAGCTAGTTTACATATAGTCTTTAAATTCTTCAGAACTATGGTAACTATATGTATAGGCTTATAGATTTGGTACTGATTTATTCTTCATAATTTAATGCACCCAAAGCATTGTCACTAGAGAAAAGTTCTAAGAAAGGCTCCTCATCATGCCTTTTTGTTTTTCTTTTTTAACAAAGGACAAAGTAGGATTGAACTGATTTGGGAAAATAGACTAATTAATGATTAGTTTAGAAATGTTCACAAAGTACTAAATGCCTGATAATTAAGATGAAAAGGACCTAATAAGCTCAAATTATCTACCATGATTTGTCCTCATAAAACTCTGATAATCATGGGCTTTCACAAAGACTTTTTGTTGCTGCCAAAAAACTGGAACACAGAATTACAGAGCAATTCTAACCAAATAAAGAATGTTTGCTACCACTCAAAGTAGTTTCTATTAAGGTTTAAAAAATGTGTTCTGCTAATTACAATTTACAATAAAATATTAGCTATCATTAGATACATAACAAGATGAAAATAAGATGGAATTTCCTAGAATTAAGATAGAAATAAGATAGAATTTCCTAATCCAAAAATATTTAGAGAGTTCAGATAAATTAATTGAATTTAAGTATATAGTGAATATTTTGAAAAACTGCAAATTTGTGTGTCAGAATTATTTCTGTCATGGTATTTAGCCTTTGTTGCTTTCATTAGGGTGATGATTTTATTTATTTTTTTCATATATTTTTATTGTAATTAATAGAAGGGTTACATTATATTTGCCAGATAGATGGTGCATTAATTCCCATACATTGATATCCTTTCACATGTCTTGGTCCCCATTTCCCTCTTCCCCCACCCCCACCCCTCATCTTATTTTCCCCCTTCCCTATCCAATTTCAAATAACTAAATACAAGTATATCCGATATATCAGGTAACAAAGTGAGATACTGTAACAATATGAGATAACCAAGGGACAGCAAAAGAGATGAGAGATAACGTAGTACCTTAAGAACAACAGTCATTCATTATATGGCTTATGTTTCTATATCCTTGAGATCCTTTCATTTAGTGTCCTACTATATGGCCTTTTGTATCAAGGATTTGCTCTATTGCAAATCTCTGCTAGGAGAGCCCAAGGTTTCTACTGATTATGACAAATGAGGGAAACCATTGAGCATAAGTTCCTTTGAGTCTGGCTTACTTCACTTAATATGATCTTTTCTAATTCTTTCCATTTCCTAACAAATGGGGTAATGTCATTCTTTCCGACAGCAGCATAGAATTCCATTGTGTATAAATACCACATCTTGTTCACCCACTTATCAACTGAGGGACATCTAAGTTGGTTCCATATCTTTGCAACGAACATTGTTGTGCTGGTGGATTTAGTATGTCTTTGTTTCTGGATGATTGGGTAAATGCCAAGTAGTGGAATTGCTGGGTCATAGGGGAGCTCTATGTTTAGGCGATGTTAGGGGGATGATTTTAAATACAAGTTACCTGGGGTTCATTAAAGTTTAGTTAAAACTATTGGGTAATAGAAACAATGATGGTTTCATCCATCACATCTCCTATTGCTTGAAAGCCCTGTTCCCTATTTCACATATGGTTTACCTGTTTTTGCACATTCTCATCCTACACTCACTAATAAGTTTATGTTCATCTCAATCTGTGAGCTTCTTTAAAAAAAAAAAAACCTTGATATTGGCGTGTACCTAGTTGGTCAATTCAATCAATACATGCTCCACATTAGCTGGCTTCCCTACATTTGATACTTTTGCTACTTCAAAGTGTTTTCTCTTTATATTCAGATTCCAAAACCCAACAGTTTTGTAATAATTAGGATAAAAATAAAAGATAGCTTTTCATTATTAACTTAGCCTTCAAAATATATACCTAATTATAATGTGTAAAAAGTTAGAGGTAACATGAATTTCTTTAAAATTTTTCAAGTTCGAAATAAAACAAGGAACATATGTGAGATAGCTTGAAGTTACTTCTGTTTACTGAGTAACATACAACATTATGAACAAAAAAGTGACAGAGCATGAGATTGAGTTATATGATTAGGCTTGTGAACCCTTTTTTGGATCACTAATCTTAGAAAATAGCTTAATTCAGTTACTTTGGCAGCCAAACAGGAGATGAAACTTTAGGTGATTTTTTTCAACTCTAAGAGTCTGTTCTGTGTACATTTTTTTCTATCAGCATATGCCATCATTTTAAAGCAACTAGTTTATTTTTAGAATATTTGCATAGTCTTTCTATCTAACCATTTTTTGAAATTTGGTAGAGTTTATTTTATTTATATTTTATTATCAGAGTGATGTATAGAGGGGTCTCATATGCATTTGTATGGTAGTGAGTAGATTACTTCTTGAACATTGTAATCCTTCCTCATGTTTGTCTCTTACCCCCACCCCAAGTTGTACAGGATATTTTCAACATGTCCTGTGAATATCTTGTTTACACTGGTTCATCTTTTGTTCTATGTCTCATCATCTTAGTTTTCCCCTTACTTTCCTCATTCAAATAAACAAATCAATGTGTATAAAATACACCAGGCACCAAAGTCAGATACAGCAACAACAATGGATAAAAAGAGAACAAGAAAATAAAAATAAAAAGAGTAAAAAAATAACTTTACATTGTACATTAAAGACAACAACCACAAAATAATCTCTTGTTTCCCTATCTTGGAGTTCATTTTGTTTAGCCTTTTCCTATGTGGCCAAATGCACATGGCTTTCAAGCTACTATTCTTCTCTGTTAGAAAAATCCTAGACGCATGTTAATTATTCTATATGAGGGAAACTATGGAGCATATCTTCCTTTGTTTCTGACTTAATTAACCCTATAATATTTTGTCCAATTCTTTCCATTCCCCAAATGGGGCAATGTCATTCTTTCTGATAGCTGCATAAAATTCCATTGTGTATGGAATCCACCTATCCACTGAGTTATATCTAGGCTGATTCCATATCTTAGCTCTGACAAATAACGCTACAATGAACATGGTTGTGCTGGTATGTTTAGTGTGGCCTTGTTTCTAGCCATTTGAGTAAATGTCCAGGAGTAGAATTTCTGGGTCATAAGGGAGCTCTATGTTTAGTCTTTTGAGAAACTGCCTTACTGCTTTTCCAAGTATCAAACAATTTTTATTCATGTAATTTCAAAAGCATCACTCATCATCTTTCATCCACAGATACCTCTTGGAAAATTGAAGGAATAAAATCATCTCAGATGATTGTGGTGACCAGTAAATGAATTGATCTGACATGTGTAATTTCTACCATTATTATTCTTATTGCTTTTAAGAAGGTACATCAACTGTATTTTAAAATATCTTTAAATATATTTTTCTATACTAAGCCAAGTGGTTATATTTCAAGTCTTTCCATGGTATAATCCTCTTCAACAAAACTAATACTGAGATTTCACTATTTTATCATTTAGTGAACATATACAACACTTAAAAGTCAGTACGAAAGGAAGCATATTAAGTAAACATACCTGTTCATTGCATTTTACACAAAAATGACCATGATTTTAAACTTATATTAATTTTCCTCTTCAAATTATGAACTTTTTTAGGTTGATGGCAAAGAATCACAAATTCAAATAGTTAATTTTGTGAATGTGAATACCTTTGCAATTCCCTTGTGATTCCTTTTTAAATAGGAATGACTGTATGTGCTTTAAAAACATCTGATTTAAAGTCTATGCAATTTTAGGATCCAGTGTTTGTTTGTAACTTTATATTGTGTCCTGTTGTGATTTTGGTATGGGTGCTTTTGGTTTGGTGTTATTTTGTTTTGGATTATATTGACTCTTACTATTTAATTACTCATCAGTTACAAACATATGTAATACCCCTTTCTTCACTACAATAACCTTCTCCATCCAAAAATAAAGTCATATTGCAAGGAAGGAATACCTACAAAAGACAAACTGTTTAGAATAGGCAGTATTACTGCTTACGGAGTCTAACATACAAACTCTCAGACCAGACTGATTTTTCTTCAGTGATTTAGACAAGTTCTCTCTACCTCATTTGTTTCTTTCTTTGCAGCCACCACCTATAATCTTTTGCATCTTTCTTTAGCTAAAACTTCTATGACATAAAAGCTCTCATCCATAGTTCATCTGAAAAACTACTCCTCTAGAAACCTCCTCTGCCTAATAACCTCAATATTTTATTCAGTTGATAGATAAGTGTCAACATCACATAAAAATCCTTTATGTGACACCATGGATTAAATAGGAACTAATGGGTATGAGATATATTTTCCTTATGAAAAGTAAAAGAACTAAGGGGAAAGGAGAGAGAGAAAAAAATGATATTGCAAAAAAGTAAACATTACAGCTCTCATAACATAAGTTAAAAATGCTATAAATCATTCTCTATTTCAAAATCATCTTAAAAAATCTGAACTACTTCAGAGCTTGGATTTTTAAATGTACATATAAATCATTAAAAAGTCATCAATATCCTAGATTCATTAACATTTTCCTAATTTTTGAGAGTTGTTATATTTGCGTCCATTCAATTATGAGACTATGCAAGAATAATCATTGTTAATTTTAGGTATCAATTGGAAATCATCTCATGTATTAGAAAGCAACATTAATGTAGCCTTGATGGTAAAGGAAGTGTTCTTTTTTCTCACTAACAACTTACAGTTTCTTTCTATATTTCATGAAATGCTTCAAATTAGAGTATATAAATTAGCCACACTATTACATGTTTTTGTCCATGATGAAAACAAGCAATTCATGTAACATTTTAAGTGTGGATCAATAGCATCCCCACATTAAACTATATAATTAAGCAAATTTAACTGAAGACTAAAGCTTTATTTTTTCATTCGTTTTATTATAATTAATAGAAGGGTTACATTATATTCACCAGATAGAAGGTGCATTACTTCACAAACATTGATACACTTCCTCATGTCTTGGTCCCCATTTCCCTCCCCCCACCCATGCCCCTCATCTTGTTTCCCCCCTTCTCTAATCTATTTCAAATAACCAAGTAAACATATATATGACATATCAGACAACAAGGTGAAATACTGTAACAAGATGAGATAACCAAGGGACAGCAAAAGAGATGAAAAATAACATAGTACATTAAAGAAAACAATCACTCTTATGGCTTTTGTTTCTATATCCTGGAGGTTCTTTCATTTAGCCTCATCCTATATGGCCTTATGTATCTAGGTTTTGTTCTATTGTAAATCTCTGCTAGGAGAGACCAAGGTTTCTACTGATTATGACAAATGAGGGAAAAGATTGAGTCTATTTTCCTTTGAGTCTGGCTTACTTTACTTAATATAATTTTTCTAAGTCTTTCCATTTCCTTACAAATGGGGCGATGTTGTTCTTTCTGACAGCAGCATAGAATTCCATTATGTATAAATACTGCATCTTGTTGATCCACTCATCAACTGAGGGGTGTCTAGGTTGGCTCCATTATCTTTATTTATTTATTTTTTGCCAGTCCTGGGCTTAAGCTCAGGGCCTGAGGACTGTCCTTGGATTTTTCTCAAGGCTAGAACTCTACCACTTGAGCCTCAGCACCACTTCTGGCTTTTCCAAGTATGTAGTACCAAGGAATCGAACCTGGGTCTTCATGCATGCTAGGCATGCACTCTACCACTAGGCCAAACTCCCAGCCCCTCCATTATCTTTCAAAGCTTTATTTTTTTATTCAAATTCATGTCAATACAGAAAGTGGCTTGCTAAAATTAGAATTAATTCTGCCCAAGAAATAAATGACAGGTGCATGTAGCAGTACATGCTTTTGGGAGGCTAAGATAGGAAAATCAGGAAATCAAAACCAACCTGAGCTGTCATAAAACTTTAAAACAAACACAAAAAATAGTAAAAAAAAAATCAAGTGAAGCCATTCACAAAATAATCACACTATGTTGTAATATATCTCAAGTGGTTTGATTTTATCTCTTCTAATTTACTTCTGTTCTCATACTTTCTCTGCTTAGTGTGAAAATCTTTCAAATAATTGTTCAAAAGTTTCATCTTTAAACATTAGTCTTTCTACACTAAAATAATTTGCCTCTGGACTATAGAAGGCATATAAGGTGGAGCTGGCAGTTTGGCCTAGTGGCAGAGTGCTTGCCTAACATGCACAAAGCCCTGAGTTGGATTTCTTGTTGACACACATACAGAAAAGGCTGAAAATGGTGCTGCAGATCCAGTGGTAGAGTGCAAGCTTTTGAATAGATGGAGAACAGTGCCCAGGCTGTCCAATCAAGCCACAGCACTGGAAAAAAATAACACAAAAGGACAGATAGATTGAAGTTGTTTGTTCATGGTCATCTAAATTCCATTTTGTCTGAATAAAGAGTAGTCAAGTATGTCATTTCTAGTACATATTTTGATATATATCACATCATGATGTAATCTAAAATGTGATTGTCTCTTGAGATAGCTCTTAAGAAAAATGCACAGTATCTTCATCCAACTCAATAAAGAAAATCTTTATTTTCTAGACAAGTGTTTGAGAATCTACCATAGATATTCAAGCTTTCAGTTATGAATTCAATTAACATAAGAAAACTGTCATTTTTTTATTTTGACATAACTATAAAATTAAAGTTGGCCAGGCATGTAGCCTAGTGGTAGAGTGCTTGCCTAGCCTGCACAAAGCCCTCAGTTTGATTCCGTGGTGTCACACTGAAAAAGCCCGAAGTGGTCTTATGGCTAAAGTACTAGGGCACTAGCTTTGAGAAAACCCAAGTTTTCAGTGCTCAGGCCTGAGTTCAAGCCCCAGGACTGGACAAATACTTGAAGAAGTCTATTAAAAAAGATTTCAAATTCTGTTTTTATATTAATTTCTTAAGGAAATATAATAAATGTGCATTTTTCTGCCTCATATCTCCATAACTAAACAACCTTCAATCAAACAGAAATTGAACTAAATTGGGAGATGAAGATAAAAATCTAAGTCTCACAGAATAATTAAGTCAATGTTTTTATCTTTTTAAAATTTTGATAAGTATTGAGCTTCCAAAAACTCCATATTAAGCTTTAAATTGGGACACATTTTATGGCTTTAGTAGGCAGAACCCTTTTGCTAAAGAAACTGAGTTTAATTAGTTGCTAGTTAAGTAATGATTAAATGCTAATATTGCATTCATTTTGCTATCCTCAAATATCTACAATATTCATATGGTAAGGTAAAGTGGCTTCTTGAAATGTATTTTCTATTTTACTTAATTACATGACACAAAATTTGATGGAACAAAATTTTATTTTATATGGAAATTAAATATAATTTAATAAATGGAAAAGAAATATTCACAATATAAAGCTAACACAGTTCCTATTCCATCGTTCTTAACACCATAGACATGTTGCTTATACACACCAGAAATTCACATACATAAAAAAAAACTTGTAGATATGTAAGGTAAAAAAATCTAAGAGAAAGTTGGAAACAAATTTCTTCAGACATAGTACTATAATGATTTATGATGGCATTGCAAAAGAAACAAATAGTGATTTCATAAGCACAATTAATCTCATTCACAGTTACTACGCAAAATCCCCTGTGTTGAATAGTCATCTCTTTGGGTATTAGGATGCCAATGATTGAATTTAGGTAAAACACAAACCTTTGCACTACAGTATGCAATAAGAAAATAACTGTAGCATCCTGAAATCTAAACAATATACCTGAAATATCATTAAAATACTACTTGAAAACGCTTAATGTTGGTAGAAGTCTTCATATAAATAAACTATAATAAAATAGTCTCTGTTCATAACAAGCAATATGTCATATTAAAAAAAAACGTGAATAGTCCATGACTTTTTATTCTGTGATGAAATAAGCTTTTTGCTGGGCATAAAATAGACTTTAAAATCTAAAACCAAGCTTGACTAGTATTTTAAATTATAAAAATATAGCTTTAGGACTTCCTGATACATGGCAGCACCTCCAAAGCTAAACTTGCTAGATCTCTCTGACCAAACAAAGATCTAGAGTCCCAGGAAACACTTTACCTCAACAGAATTACACCAATCAAACTTTAAACAGAAGTTTATCCTAATACAGAAATCTCTCCTCAGAAATGTAAATAGGAAAACAGGAAAACCATGTGTGGACCCCTTCTGCACTGCTGTATCATGCTGCCCAAAGGCATTCTGGTCAGCCCTGAAAGGCCATCAATCGAACTTTAAACAGAAGTCCACTCTAACACTGAGGAAATCACCCAACACCTCTGGACCCATGGGAACCAAGGAAGGTAACCAGGAAATATTTCAGAATCAGCTAGTGGCCCTACACTGAGTTTGCTGCTGCCTTGGTGCAGCCAGGAAGAGGAGTTTGAGAACACCAGTCCCGGCACAGAACCACCTCAACAAGTCTCAACTGGCCAGCTCAACACCAGCTCTAGAAATGTGAGTAACCCATCCAGAATCCTTCCCTTGGAGATCCAACTCTCTGTGATGACCCAAAGTCACACAATCCCTTACCTGAAAGGGAGGGAACATATCTAAGACAGAAAAGAATAAAACATTTCTTGCACCTTCCTGGGCTATACTTGGGAAAGCCTCCTGGCACATATCTCTGCCCCTGAAACAACAAACTACAAATCCCAATTTCCCCGTAAATCTCCTACAAACCTCCTTTCCCACTAAGTTAGGCAAGGAGGACATGCACAAAGGCAGAACACTTTTTGCCCCCTCAAGCAAACTGATTTAATAATTCATCTGTCTATTGTAAATCTCCGAATTCGTCCATTTTTCTTTGTAAATCCTTTATTATGGACTCCTTTATGGCTTCCTTTCATTCACATATCACTTTCTTTATGGTTTCATCTCGTTTGGATATGACTTCCTCACATATTTCTTTCTGTATGTTTTCAGACTTTTCATGTTTATCAGTTGCATTTGTATAGCATTTAGAGGACTCTCTTCTATTTTTGCCATTGAGTGCGCCATTGCCTGTTTATATTGGGTGGGAGACGCTATTCCTTGATTTGCCATTTTTCTTGAGTTTCTTGTTCTGTCCATTTGGAAATAGGAGCAAGATTAATATTGCACAAGATTACAATTTTTAAGATATAACCAACTTAGAGCTCTTTAGCTGGCCAGACAATAGATGTTCACAATTTAGATTGGTATTATCTCTTTCTCTCTTTTTGTGCAATTACAGACAAATCTAATACCACCACCGGTCAGTGTTTTATGACCAAAAAAAAAAACCCATGTCAATCCAATCTCTATTGTATTTAAGTCCCTCTGGACCTACAGTATAATTGAACACCTAGATATACAGTATTGCTCAACAACCATCAACTGTAGATCCATGCATTATAAAAGTTGAAGGAAGAACAGAGGACCAGAGATAGAAAAATAGTATGAGAGACAAGAGGGGAGGTAAGAAAAGAGTAATGTAGGAGTGTAAGATTAATATAGTAATGAAGAAAAGGGATAGCATAAGGATAAGTGACCTAAGGTGATAGAAAGGTAAAATAGTTGAGTATGACTAAATGAAAGGACCTCCAGGATATAGAAACAAAAGCCATATAATGAGTGATTGTTGTCCTTAATGTACTATGTTATGTCTCATCTCTTTTGCTGTCCCTTGGTTATCTCATATTGGTACAGTATTTCACCTTGTTATCTGATATATTGTATATATGCATATTTGTTTATTTGAAGTCCGATAGGGAAGAGGGGAAAACAAGATGAGGGGTGGGGATAAGGGAAGGGAATTGGAGACCAAGACATGAGAAAGGGTATCAATGTTTGTGAAGTAATACACCTTCTATCTGGTGAATATAATGTAACCCTTCTATTAATTACAATAAAAATATATGAAAAAAATAATCCATCTGTCAACTTTGAGTTATAAGTTGGGAACAATCG
Organism: Megascapheus bottae; assembly: GCF_031878675.1. Classification (NCBI taxonomy): domain Eukaryota; kingdom Metazoa; phylum Chordata; class Mammalia; order Rodentia; family Geomyidae; genus Megascapheus; species Megascapheus bottae. The sequence goes on along the minus strand of NC_143517.1, from coordinate 31,925,281 downwards.
GACCTAAGATTGGAAATCTAGGTAACAATCATACTCCCATATCAAGAATGTATCTGAATCCAAATAAGCCTCAAGGAAAGCTGAGCACAGCAAGGCAATCAAGGCTTCATAAAGATACTGAATAGTAGATATGGAGGAGACACAAACTCCCCAAAACAAATTGGTAATCCCAATAGTAAAACAATCCTTAGCAGGAAAAACAGTGCTGGAGGAATACCCATATCAAATTTAAACCTTTATTGCAAAGCCTTGGTAATAGGAACTCCTTGGTACTAGCACATGAACAGGTATGAGCACCAGTGGAATAGAATCACAGACCCATGGAATAGAATCAAAGACTCAGAAATGATGCTACAGACACATAGAGCAAAAATTATCAAGTGGAAGAAAAATAATCTCTTCAACAAATGGAGCAGTTAGAATTGGCTATATGCTTTCGGCACCCCGTTTTCATTTATTTCAACTATAGAACACAAAGGGAATCAGGGAAACAGCAGGAAAAATGATGAATTAATGCCATAATGATACTTACTAGACACTATGTTGAAAATAAATTGTACGACTTGATGTTAAGAGACTGGGGAGGGGTTAATAGGAGAAAATGTACTTTTTACCTAACTTATATAACTTTAATCCTCCTGCTCATCACCTTTACAATAAATAAATAATTTAAAAAATGTAGCTTTAGAATTATCTTAAATCTATCCCCTCAGAACTAATTCATGAAATAATTATGATTTGAAAATCTTGCCTTTTCATGTTTGGAAAATATTCCTAACATACAATAATGTCTGTTTTAAAATTGTAGTCTCTCTGAGTGCCTGTTTAATCATATCAAGGGGCTGATTATTTTCTCATGATATGTGTGCCTTGTACATAAGTGAAAAGTTCACATCAGAAGAAATCATGTAATGTCAAAAATCAATAAAACTCACTTCATAGTTATTTTGATGTTTGCAACAGTTATAATGAAATTGTCAAAAAATCTAGCTGTAATCTAGTGGCATAATTATCCCAGTCACTGAACCTTTCTCCCTTTCTACATTTCATTTAATTTTCATCCTGAGAAAAATAAATTTAGTTTGCAGATTAATAAGTGCCGCTCTCTGCCTGTATCCAACTTTGTTTAATTTCTCTATCACCAGCATATTTCTGTCTTGAATTAAATTTTATATGCCACTTTTATTTCGGAATTTCCTTTCTCATTCTCTTTTGGCCTGTGATAGAATTAATTGCCTGTCGTTGGTAATACCTACAATTATTAAGAAGTAGTTAATTCAAAGCTAGAAACTCAACATTTTTCTATTGGATAAGTTTCCAATTAATAAAACTAATGTGGCCAAACAACAGTGATAAAATCTTACTTATACTTTTAAGTGATACAGTAAATTTAATTTTTTTACCAGTCCTGGGGCTTGAACTCAGGGTCTGAGCATTGTTCTTGAACTTTCTCAGGATAGAACTCTACCATTTGAGCTATAGCTTCATGCATGCTAGGCAAGCAGTGGGTGAAATTCCCAGCCCCATGATACAGTAAATTTAAAGGCACTGATTCTTGTAAGCTAACATTGCAATAATGGAAAATATTCAAAAGAGAGACATCAGTCTAGTTATGAATTTATACAACTTCCTATGTCTAAATCATATATATTGTATTCAAGTATATGATAGAAGCATATTTGGACCTGGTCTATTATTTTTGAAATTGCTTACATAGTACATAGGTGAATACTGAAAGAAGCATTTCTTCTAAAATTTGTATGACAAAGAAAATAGATCTTTGGGGAACAGATTGCTTGAGTCACCCAATAATTAAACTGTGAAATAATTAAATAAGTAATTAAACAGTTTTGGAGAATCTGTGGAAGGTAAAACATAACAGCCATGAGCCCAAACCATGAATTTTAATTGTGATAAAATATATTTTGATGTATGGAAACAAATACATTCCAAGTATTCATTGCAAGTAAAGTAATAATCTAGCTAGTCTAATATTTATATTTTAGACAACTATAAACAATTTATAGAATATCCAATCAGATATAATCAATTTGGTCATCAAGAAATTTAACATGTGTTTATTAGGCCTGATTATGAAATAATTAATATTAAGGTAGGATTAGAAATTTGTATATATTCTTCCAAGTTTTATTCCAAGTATTATTTTTCATTCGTATGTGTTTCTGTACATATAGCAAGCTAAATTTAAAATCCCAGAATTATCTCAGTGCTTATGACTCTCACCTACTCAGGAGGCTATGATCTAATTAACCTGAATCAAAACCAACCCAGACAGGAAAGGTAATGAGACTTATCCCCAATTAACAACTAAAAAGCCAGAGAGGTGGCACTTCTGTTTCAAGTGGTACACTGCTATACTTGAACACAAAAGCTCATAGACAGCACTCAGGTCCCTTGTCCGAGCCTCATGATCTTGCACACACACACACAAACACACACACACACACACACACACACACACACACACACACACCACAATCCACACACAGAATCCTACATACTAGTAGATCCCATTACTATGATTCCATACTAAATAAATTCATAATGCTCATTTATTTTGGGGTTTGTCTGGGCATCATGTCCTACAGTGTAATTCTTTGTGAAAATTTAGACCCAACTTTCTTAATATTGAAAATGAAATAGAGAAAAAATATTAATATTATCCTTTCAAGCTGAGACACCAGGCATTTTTGCAATAATTTCATTGAACTGCACTGTGTTTGAATGTGGAAAACCTCGAGTGTGACATGGGAGAAATAATAGCAAATGTAAAAGCCCTTTCTTTTTCCTAACAATCCTGAGCAACAAATTACCTGCCACGTGAAAATCTGGAGAAGGCTGTTGAAAAGAAAACTATTGGAAAATGACAAAGTATGTTGTTCACAGCATGTGCAATTTTATGTACCAGTGCACTTGGAAATTACAATGACACCTTCTAAACCTGTGTCTGAATGGACTCCTTATTCATATAATCTATGATTAGAAATCCATATATTTCCCAAAATATGTCTTGTAAGGAAGAAGTGCTTCTGGATGACATTACATTCTCGTGTAAGCTTTATAATTCTTATGATTAAATGTGTATTAAAGACAATATCATGTAAGAAACAAAAGATGGAATTGTTTCGCTACTTACAATTCTTATACCAACTGTGTGGATCTTTTACACCAATCAGTTCTTCAGCTCTCTACAGATAACAACTAGAGATCTTACAATGCATTTCGATTTTGACCCTCCCTGGAGTTAGGGTGCATTCCACAGGATGATCTGAGTCTCATTCCTTCAGACACCAAGTATCAAGCTTAAAAACACCCAGGCTTTTGCTCCCTTGATACAAATACAAGGGTTTCTTTATTTCTCTACAGTTTGCTTATAATGACACACAAAATCCAGAAAACTTTTTACTTACGTTTGCCCATTTATTATAAAAGACTTCATAAAAATAACATTAATGAGCAGCTAGATAAAGGGTTAGAAAAGGCAAAATTCAGAAAGGTTCAGAGCACTAGATTTTGTTTTTGTTCAGATGGAGTGTCACTGTCAGCACATGGTATGTTCACCATCCTGGAAGAGCAACTGATCTGGTTGTGGATGGAATCTTGTGGAGGCATCTTTATGTAAGACATGGTTGACTATGCAGTCTCTCGTTCTTCCCTAAGTAGTAGAAAGGCTGGTAATTGAAATTTCCAAATTTTCCAGCATGGCTTTGTCTTTCCGTTGGACAGCTATCTGAGATCCAAATAATAAATCTTATTAGCATAAAAGACATCTGCACGGCCACTAAATATCAAAGGGATTTAGATGTGCCGTGAAAAAAGCTTCTATACTATTTCATTTGAAGGAGCTATATGTATTCTGTGATTAGGATCAGAGAATAAATGCATATTTCTTATCACGTTGCAAGTACTATCAAAATAAAATAACTCAATCAACACCATTCTTATAAGGATTCTATAATTAATGTAAACTCCATGAAAGCAGGAAATATGTCTCTTCACATATCAACTGTCTGTCAATGATTAGCACACTGGAACAATTTGTATCACATGTGTTAAGTAAACACTTGCTTGAAGGCTCAAAATGAAAAATTTGTGCTAAAAATGTGAAAAGTCAATCCCAATAATTCACATTTTGGGGGGACTTAATCTTATGAGTATTTTCCATTTTCTTGTAACTGTCTGAATACTTTCCATTTATATTTTTTGGCATTTTTTTCCATATCCCAAAGTGGAAAAGTTGGATTGTAATTTATTCCATATTAAAGAAGAATGCATCTACAGTCTCTCACCTTGCTTTCATGTTTTAAAAATTGTTTTGGTATATCTGTTAATTTCAAACTAATAGACTGGATTTACAACAAATCCTCAGAACTTTGTTCTAGCTTAAAGAGTAGTCTTTGAATCAACCCATCTATAAATTCTGATTCTCATTAATATTGAATCTCTGTTTATCAATCTATTTGCTGGTGTTTTATATAGTAAATTTATAAACTGAATTTACAAAGAGAAACCACTAATTTTTAATTTATTTAACTTAGATTGCCCTTTCTGATTATTTAGAATTCTTGGGAAAGAGAAAATAAAGTTTAAATATATCACTGACCAAAACCTTTCTTCTTCAGAAGCATCTAGTTGTAACTTAGATATTGTTATGAAAGAGAGTACATTTTATTCAGCTTTCACTTTTATTTTTTCCAAAGAGGAGTGATAAAGCAAAATGCTGTACAACTTCCTTAATTCTTTAGTCAGCAGTACTAGAGGACAGACAGTACCTTATGATGCTGGTTATTTTGTGGCATGCCAAGGTATCCACTGTTCAAAAAAAGAGGATTTGGCAAAAATCTCATAAATAATCATTTGAAATTTTTGCAGATGGTCCTTTCCAGATGGCATACCTGAATATTGCAAATGATTTTCATAAAATGCAATATGCAAACATAATCCTTGAAATTTGGCAGTGTTATATTAATAGAGTGTTAACTTGGATAGAAAATTAAAACTGTTTTATTTTCAGTAGAAGACCAGAAAATTATTTTTAATTGAAATACATAATAAAATATTCTTTTATTTTCGGACACTATGTAAAATTTTTGTTTTTCAATATTTTGGAATTTTGAATATATTTTAGGTCTTTTTTACCCTAAATATAATATATATAATATACCCTAAATATAATATATATATAATATATCCTAATTGAGTCAGAATGCTGTAAGAAAATACTTCAGACTAGTTGGCTTAACTAGCAGAAATTTCATTCTTCACAGTTCTAGAGGCTTAAAGTCTTATATCAATTGTCATTCCATCTGGAATCGCTTTCTGCCTGATAGTCCTTTTCTTGTTGGCTCTTCTTGTAGAATATATGTTTGCAGAGAGAGCTTTCTCTTTATTTTCCATCTAGTCACTAATTCTGTATGATGATGACAGGCCCATTATGATGTTATGTAAACTTGTAATATCATTTTTAAATAATAGAATACTTTATTAGAAAAAATATATGGCAGAGAAGGGACCATATGGCTTAGACATGAAAACAAACGCCTGTACTTCAACCTGTCTCTGCTGTTTTCTTCTATCTTCCTAAACATGTACAGTTGGAAATTCATGTCCGCCCAAGTGATGTCAGGGTTCATAGAACTCATTGGACTAAGACAAACAGAAAAGTTAAATTAGAAGGTTCATGAACTAAAAAATGCATATGTAAGCCCCAAGCAAAACGTAAACCTGGGTATAAACACATATACCAAATACAGATAGATGACATGGATATTTCTTAAGTATTTATAAATATATACTTTTTACTCTTCTGAAGCTTCTGAGAATAATAAAGTTATATTCTGGTTAACAATGCTTCAAGGAATCTACTTCTTTATCATGATGTTGAATGAGTAATAACAATCTCATAAGAACAAAAGACAAAATTTTTAGACATGTGTCTACAAAATTATACATGACATGAAAAAGAATTCCTAATTTGAGAAAGCTTATTATCTCTAATACATTAGATAACTTCTAAACTTACTGAAATAGGAATGTGAATTTATAAAGCATAACACTTTGTAAGTAGTACTGGAGAGGCCAGAGAAGAGAGAAATAAACTATGGATAAACCAACAATAGATTTTCAAGTGTCTTGAAGAATAATGAAGAATTCCTTAATTGAAATTTAGAATAAAGATATTAGCTGAAGGAGAATTACCAAAGTGAGGAAAAAGTGTCATGTGACCACGACCAAATCAAAACAAATTGGTGTAAAACATAGCCTTAGGGACACATTTAAGTATTATAATTTAGTGTCATGCTGGCACATCTTACCAACATATGCTGTTGGCAGTCTTTTTGTCCTTGTTTTAATGTACCATTAAGGCTGATATTTAGTTACGATTATTTTTTATTTCCATGCCCCTTTCTTCTCTGATATGCTTCTTAGCTATGAGTTGAGTGATCTTACTTCACAATATACTCTTGCCAGAATGTACTGGCTCAAACAATGCCATCAACTGATCATGAGCTAGAATCTCCAATTTTGTGAGTCAAAATAAAGCATTCCTCTTTCTCTCTTGTGTTTTGTAGTAGTAATGAAAAGCTGACTAACAGTCTGCTTCCAAACTGTTAGGACTATATTGTATGTTGTGTCATTCTACTGTGACTGCCTCAAAGACAATTTATTTCATCTCAATGTATCTGATTTTGATTTATGGAATTTCTTATGATTTTTATATGAGCTTTCAAAAATATGTGTGGTTTTCAATGATTAGTTCTTCAGTCATTTCTCAACCTCCATCCCCTCCACGGTCTCTTTAAAAAATGTATTTTTTTTTTCAGCAGGCCATAGTAGCTCATGCCTCTAATCCTGGCTACTCAGGAGGCTGATATCTGAGCATCATGCTTTAAAGCCAGCATGGGCAGTAAAGTCTGTGAGACTCTTATCTCCAGTTAACCACCAAAAACTGGAAGTGGTGTTGTGCCTCAAGGGGTAAGGCAGTAGCCTTGAGCTGATGAGCTCAGGGACAACACTCAGGCTCAGAGTTCAAGTCCCACAACTGACAAAAAAACTGTACTATTTTTTCCTATGACTGTTGTGGGAATATACTCCAAAATTATGCAAATATATATTTTTCATATTTTTATCTATTAATTTTAATTTCTGTAAATAATTCTTGATTGCAACAAAAGTTACTAAGGTGAAAAATTCCAATAATTTCCATTATTTTACATTTAAAAGTAATACTTTTATTCAAAAGAATTTTACTTATTATCCCATTTAATTATTTATTACTCATATATCAACATATGCTCTCACAGATGCTCACCAAAATTATTTTTCCTAGGGATTTTAACTGATAACTATCCAAATTTATCCACTAGGAACTCATAATTTGTACCCATGTCCTTTGGACCTTTTTTTCAGACCTTCCTTATTTTGCCATTAAACAATATTTTTCCAAGTCTCGTGTTTTTTGTTTTTGTTTTTAAGCAGAAGAATAGCATTCAGAGGCCATGGATGAGTCTGTGTCCTCATTGGTATTGAGGTATCAATGACTGTAGGCAATCGCTGCAGTGCGTGTATCACGTATAATTCCCAATCTAGATGACTTTTGTTCTTGCTTGGTTACACTAAGTTATTATAGTAGTTAGAAAATATGGTGCAATATAAAAAATAAAAAAGAAAAAAATGTAATCATATTGGTCTTTTTCCTTCCTTAAAAAGATTGTTCACAACAAGGCTAATTCTGTACTCCCACCAGCCCAATGCATTTGTAGTGGTTGATACAAATGTAGAGAGTGACTTGAAGCTGGTACACAGAGGACAAGGATACTAATGAGAATCCACTGGAAAAGGTGAAGAATGTATTCCTTACATGAACTGGGCTATAACTCTTTACCCACAACAGGGAGAAAGGGATAAACTAAACCTTTCTAATGCAACCCAGACTTCTTCTAAACCAGATTCCAATTAATTGAAATGCTCAGACCCTTGTCATATATGTAAAGCAATGTTATATGTCCTAATGCAGAATGAAGTGACAGAAACTTTTGTTCACTATTTGTTCCTGAAGTACCAATAAAACGTCTATTAGACAAAAGTTTTACAGGCATTTAAGACAATAGGCTTAGCATGCAGATATTTTAATTAGACACATTTGTGTTCCTAGAATTAGAGAAGAGAATAGTGGTTGTCTGTACTGGAATGAGGGCTGTCAAACAGTGTCAAAAAGGGTCTGTTGACCTGCAGGAATACATTCTGGAGACCTATTCTACAAGAAAGCATGTTCATAGTTATACTGGAATCTAAATACAAACATACAGTTAGACTAAAAGAGGATAGTTTTAGGAGAGAGTCACAAAGGTGCAATACCTAAGCACCTGTTCATGTTTATATAAAATAATACACATACTGAAAAAATATCTCCAACATAGGAAAACAGAAGACTTTTTTCTTTTTTTTCTTTTCTTTATTTTAGTTTTTAATTTTTGAAGATTCTATCTTCTTTACCTTACATATGATATACTCATAATTATATCTTTGAGAATGTTGAGAGGAGGCACAGAACTCCAGAGAAAAAGGGTGAAAAAGTACAACAGAGAAACTCACTGGATATTGATGAATGTGAACAATAAGACTCATGGGTGCATGCCAGGCATGGTGGCTTATGACTGTAATCCTAGCTACTCAGGAGGCTAAGATCTGAGAATTGCAGCTCAAAGCCAGCACAAGGCTCTAAAGAATGTGAGACTCTTATCTCCACTTACCCACTAGAAGAAATTGAGAAGAGAGGCTGTGACTCAAGGCAGTAGCTTTGAACTGAAGAGCTCAGGGACAGCACCCATGTCCAGATTTCAAGCCTCATGACTGAGAGAGAGAAAGAGAGAGAGAGAGAGAAACAGAGAGAGAGAGAGAGGGAGAGAGAGAGGGAGGAAGGGAGGGAGGGAGGGAGGGAGGGAGAGAGGGAGAGAGGGAGAGAGGGAAAGAGGGAGAGAGGGAGAGAGGCAGAGAATGAAAATGAACACCTGAACACCCATGGGTGCAGAAGGGAGGGAAGACCTGGGAGAGAATGAGAGAACATAAAACACTGTACAATTAATTAAACAGCAATCTAAACATTCACACAGTGAGAACAATGGAGGATATTTTTAGGAGAGGATCATAAAGGCTCAATAGCTAGGTGCTTAAGATTATATAAAACAATGCTCATCAAAATAAGCTCCAAGAAATGGAAGACTGTAGACTATCCTTTTTTTTTGCTTTTCTTCCCTTTTCTTCACCTCTGATTTATCCCCTTTTGTGGCTGTTTTTGATTTCTCTATCCTTTCCTTTCAAAAGGAAATGTACTCATCATCTGACTCATATAACTGTAATCCCTTTGTATATCACCTTTACATTAATATTTTTATAAAAGAAAACACTTCATGAACAGGAATATAATTGTTTCCTAATTCAAGTAATCACAAGCCCTCTGTATATCACCTCTATAATAACAAGAAACTAAAATTCAAAAAGGCATGTTTAATGTAATCAAGTGATTAATGAGTTCCAAAACCATGGAGAAAATATATAACTAATAAAAAATTACAACATTAAAACCAAATAGAAAAAAGGAGATATAACACTATAGAAAATTTAAAATTAAGTTTTATTATATATTTATTTGAAGAAGCAAAATAGAAAAGTATTAAGCTAGAATTCAAACCAACAGTCCATGATATTTCTATCCCACTGGACTTGTGGTTTATGTCTTCTGAAAATGATATTCCTAAATGTGTGCACAAAGTTTCCTCATGAATTAGTTTCAGAATGTACAATAACGAAAGCTAATTAAAGCCTGCATATGTCTGTGTTGGTGTGTTCTTATATACATATATAATGTTTCCTTGTAATCTGAATATACCATTTTCTAGAACTAGATAGGTAATAATCTGAGGCCAAAGAAAGGTAGAGATGTATTGACACTGGTTCATTCAGTAGGAAAATACTTAGTGAAATAAGCATTTTTATTATGGAAAGGTTTATGGGCAGACCAATGAAATAAATAGGTCTTTACTGTACAAATAATTGAAAGAGCAAAAATAGAAAGATTCCCATAGTACCTGTCATAATTCAGTGATTGGAGTTTATGCAGAAGTGATTCACACACACTTTTTTCCCAGGTATAGCTATTACAAATAATGCTCCTAAAATATATGCATTAAAGTTCCATCACTGTGGATAATAACCTGAAGTAATTAACATAAAAAGAATTCCTTCATTTTACCTGTTAAAAGTTTATTTCCATGGTCACTTGTCCATAGCAACATAGTTTACCATAGCAGAAACATTTGGAGACGTAAACCATGTAATTCATAGCAACAAGAAAGCAGACCGAAAGGGCCAAAAATGTCCCACTATCTCACTTGAGGGCACGCCCCCATCACCCTGCCTCCTTAAATTTTCATTACCAACTTGTAATGTGAACATTTAGGCTGCACAACAGTCTATTATAGTCCTTTGCTAAAATCACATTGTGCAAAGAGGTGCAAAGATGGCAAAAGTAGAAGATTATGGAATTTAACTAAATTTTGGTCAAGCAGAATCCTTGTGAGGAGTAAAGAATATTGTAATAGAACAAAACCAAGATACATAGGCCATAGAGTATGACACTAAATGAAAGGACCTCCAGGATATAGAAACAAAAGCCATATAATGAGTGATTGTTGTCCTTAACGTACTATGCTATCTGTCATCTCTTTTGCTGTCCCTTGGTTATCTCATATTGTTGCAGTATTTCACCTGGTTATCTGATATATTGTATATATGCACATTTGGTTATTTGAAATAGGATAAAGATGGGGGAAAAACAAGATGAGGGGCAGGGATGAGGGGAGGGAAAAGGAGACCAAGCCATGAGAAAGGGTATCAATGTTTGTGAAATAATGCACCTTCTATCTGGTGAATGCAATCCTTCTATTAATTACAATAAAAATATACAGAAGAAAAGAATATTGTTGTAAGACAATATACCAAAAATAGTAGAATCAATCTGACAGGAACTCCCCATAGCTAATCTCTGAGGTTCAGGAACAGGAACAGACTGATGGTCCTAACAATGGTCCCTGAGTCCATCTATAACTTACTGAGCTTAATTTAGAACATGAGTCATCACCGCTACTTTTGACAAGGAAGTTGTTCTTCAAGACTGGATTGCAGTAAGTGGCTAAAGAGTAATCAACAACAGCTTGTGTGGTGGTGTGTTTGAAAGAATTAAATGAGGAGACGATTCTACTGACACTAAAAATCAACGTGGAAGGGGGTCCAAGAAGAAAAGCCCAGAAATTCTGGTGCATGGATAGAAATTTATAAGCTAAAGCAAATGATGGAAGGTTGCCTTTTCAGAGAATCTCTCTCAGAAATTCTCAGTAAACTTAAAAGAACATCATCTGCTTTGAAAAGGAATACTTTCAAAGACTTTCAGGACTGTGAGGGCTGTGAACTAGCATCACAAGAAACCAGTTTCCTTCTGTGGATATTTGCATAACTCTTATATATGCAGTAAGAAAATAAACATGGTAAATCACTAGGAAGAAAAATGAAAGATAAGAAAGAGAATTCTGGGGATGAGAGCAAAATAGAATGATTCGGGCTTGTTAAAAACCAATGCTTGGGAAAAATCTTTTTGAAATATGCTTTATTCCATAACAAATATTTTTACAAGATTTAGCCCTCAGTTATCCCATACGTAATTATGTATTTTGTGGAAAAATCAATTCTTAATGGTTTTGTATAAATGATCTAAAATGATAAGAAAAGTAATTTGACAAAACATTTTATATAAACAATGTTGGATTATATAAATAATGCTATCCTATTTATATAAAATGAAACAATCTTTTCCAATAATTGGTTCAATCAATTGTATACAAGCCTTTACATAAATTGTTACAAGTCTTTTGTCAATAATGTTCACCATTTTAGAGATTCTCCGAATATTTATCAGAAGTTGGACTGAGACCAGAGAAATGGAATTCAAACACTCAAACTCTGTAGGAGAATTCTTTTTTTTAATAGCTCTGGGGGAAGTAATGGAAAAAATTGTGAACTAAAATGGTACTTTCTTACATTTCCTCGGAGCTCTAGTATCATTATTGGTTTTTTTTCAAACTAGAGAAAAATTATAATTGGGTCTCTTGACAGTATTCAATGTCTATGCATTTCAGTTACATTCTAAATAGTAAATTATTGTTGTCTTAAATAAGAAAATTGCAAAAATTAAGGCATCAGTGCAGCATGTTACACAGACTACTACAATATCTAAAATGAACATTTCCAGAATCATGCTTTGTGACATCTGTGATGTCAAATCTTAATGGGCAATTACAATGATTTGAGAAGCACCTGGATTAGCAAAACTGTCCTCTGGGTGTATCTGTGAAGGTGTCAGTTCTAAAGGAATAAGTAGCACTAAGGTTTCTTTTAAATTTGGGGACCCAGATAAAACAATGAGGAAGCCTGCTAGTACGTCATTCTCTTTTCCCCTGACCCTCTTTCACTTTTCATGTTCTCATTTTCCATTTGGAAAGCTATATACCAATGCACAGTACCATAGATTGTTTTACCAAGGTATCCTACCCAATCATAGCCTAGAATCAACAGAGCTAGTGAACCATTCATTGAAACCGTGTGCCAAAACCAAAACAAATAAAAAACAAAAACAAAATAAACAATTCTCTTAAAAATTTTAGGTCAGATATTTTGCCACAGCACTAAAAACTTAATGAACTACCATTTGTCTGAAATGAGTACCAGAAACACTCACAGTATTTAAACATGTCACTAAAAATATCCACCTCCATTCATTTTTAGGTACCCTAGCTCCCCAAACTTGAAAGACTCTCCTAAATTTCATGACAGTCCCCATTGAAGTGCCTCAGCAATTTTTCCTCTTAAGAAGTGTACCAGCTTATCTGTCACAGCTATTAACCACATTCAGTGAGCACCACCCACTGTGTAGAATGAATTGCCCTAATACTTCAGAAGAGAACTAGAATTAGGTCAAAGAAAGCAGTGCAGGGGTGGAAAAAATAAGCTGTTTAGCCAATGATTCTGTTTTCTCTCTTGTTTTTCTAGAGCAATGGAGCAACTTTTGGGAAAAGTAAAATTTCCCTTCATTGAGCCTGGCATAGATATAAATTAACTGTGTAAGTTTACTTCATATTCAGTTTTTCAAATTTTTCTATGAAAAACTTTTCTTGTCTTTGATGGAGATTTAAAAATGATTGATGCTGCTTCAAAAATTATACTTTTTTATTGTCTTGAGCTTTTGCTTTACCTCAGAGAGGTAAAACTGACAAGCCCTCTAAGAATGTAACTCCATCCAAAAAGAAATGCTGACATGAGTTCAATGTCTATCCTACAAAATCAAGAAAAGTGTGGGAAGGGCTGGAGTTGAGAGAGATGAATAAAACAGTGACAGGAGTGATAGTGATCATAGTATTGTTAAATGGCAACTTCTTTATACAACTATGTAATGATAATAAATAAAGTGTAGAATAGAAATAAAAAGAAAACATTAAAAACAGATTATGATAGTAAACTGACCTAAACAGAAGCCCAAATTAAAATGTACCCTTCAAAAAGGCACATATGACATTCCATGACTATTCTTCTGACATGGAAACATTATTAAACTAAGCACCATTTAAAAGCTTACTAATGATAATACTGAGGATAGTAGCATAGTGCAAGTAGTAGGCTCTGCCTCCTGAGAAGGAGGTCCTGAGTTCAAATCTCAGCACAACTACAACAAAACAAAACAAAAACCCAGACACATGGTTTTGCTAAATTTGCCTCAAATCAGAGTGGACTTGAAGACCTTTTAAAGATAAAATACAATGTGAAAGTTTTGTTTTTATTCTTTATACAAATTCTTAAGTTATTCTTCAGGAACAACAAAAGCAATATAACAAAGGATAAAATAAACATGAAGCATGACAGAATGGTTTAGATGAAAATGACTTCTTATAAATCATTGTGTGGTGACTGAAGTGCCTCTCCTATTTCATTTTGTGACTGAGTGCATCCCACCGGGTATGTGGACCCTCTGTCCATTCAGCAGTTGATGGAGGCTTTTGTTGTTTCTATTTCTTGGCTGTTATGAATAGCACTGCAATAAACCTAGCCATGCAAATGTCTTTTGACATATTGATCTCATTTCCTCTGGATATGTATTCAGTATTTGGATAGCTTAGTTTTATGGCCGTTCTGCTTTTAATTTTTCAAGGAACATATTATTCCATAAAGGCTGCACTCATTTAGACCTCATGAAGTTGAATGAGATTTTTACCACTGACCCACCCCTTAGAGTTGAGCACTGAATATAATAATGGTAACCAGTCATTAGTCTTTCCAATCTAGATGACAGCCATGGTTTGTCTGTATAAAAACAATGTAACACAAACTAAAAAGCCATGGAATAAACTTTATATTTATGCATCACAAGTACATTAGTTTGTTAGTGTTTCAACAGCCATGTACCCCAAACTGGGTGGCTTAAAGCAAGCATGAACTTTTGTTTCAGTGTTCTGGAGGTTGAACTACGAGACTGAGGTGGTGGCAGGTTCATCCTCCCTTTGAATGGTGCTAAAAAAAAAAGTACCTGTTTTGAACTTTACTCCTAACTGTTCATAATTCTTTGACTTATGACAGCAAATTCCAGTTAACATAGAGTTTTTGTATGTAAGCCTTAAGTTCAGGGTCCTATTTACACTATTCTGGAATTCATGGCATGCTGGAATTTCTTTTACTTATCTACCTCTAACTTAATAACCATTGATTAACATTTTCACATCCTTCTGTCTTCCCTGTTTCTGCCACATTGTGGTACTGCGGTTCTACTACTCACTTTTTTTTTTTTTTGTCAGTCGTGGGGCTTGAAATCCGGCCTGGGCACTGTCCCTGAGCTCTTCAGCTCAAGGCTACCGCCTGACCCTTCCCCCACTTCCCATTTTCTAGTAATTAATTGGAGATAAGAGTTTCATGGTCTTATAGCAAAGATATGGAACCAACCCAGATGTCCCTCAGTTGATGAGTGGGTCAACAAGATGTGGTATTTGTACACAATGGAATTCTATGCTGCTGTCAGAAAGAACGACATTGCCCCATTTGTAAGGAAATGGAAAGACTTAGAAAAAATCATATTAAGTGAAGTAAGCCAGACTCAAAGGAACATAGGCTCAATGGTTTCCCTCATTTGTCACAATCAGTAGAAACCTTGGATACTCCTAGCAGATATTTACAATAGAGCAAAACCTAGATACATAAGGCCATATAGGATGAGGCTAAATGAAAGGACCTCCAAGATATAGAAACAGGTGTCATATAATGTGTGACTGTTGCTCTTAATGTACTGTTATTTCTTATCTCTTTTGTTGTCCCTTGGTTATCTCATATTGTCACAGTATCTTATATATCTGATATATTGTATACATGTTTATTTTAAATAGGATAGGGAAAGGGGGAAAACAAGATAAGGGGAGATGGTGAGGAAGGGAAATGGGAACAAAGATAAGAGAAGGGGTAGCAATGATTGTTAACTAATGCACCTTCTATCTAGTGAATATAATGTAACCCTTCTATTAAGAATAATAAAAATATATTTTAAAAAAGAATCTTAAGGTCTTTTAGTGCCCAGCCAGGCTTTGAACTTCATCCTCAGATCTCAGCCTCCTGAGTGGCTAGGATTACAGGAATGAGTCACCACTCCTGGTTACTGCTCACTTTTTATGATAGGCTTTTTTAGAGACCACAAATAAATGAGAATAACCACATATAAATGTTGCCAACAACAAGATTTACTGTGACTGCACAGTAAGGCATCATGTATGTGAGTCCTTTGTCCATTCATCAATTAATGGATGCTTTGGTTGTTTCCATTTCTTGGCTATTGTGAATAGCGCTGTGATGAACATGTTATTGCAGATGTCTTTTGACATATTGATTTCGTTTCCTCTGGATGCATATTTAGTAGTAAAATCACTAGATTATATAGGACTTCTGCTTTTAATTTTTTGAAAAACACGTTTTCCTTAATGGGCTGCACTCATTTAGATTCGCACCAATATTAATTCAAGGATTCTCTTTTTTTGTTAGCTATAATATAAACAACTGAGGAAAACAAACATTTGTTAAAAGTTTGTTTGTGAGGTTTTTTTTATGATTTTTGCTGTAAGTTTGCCTGTTCCAATATGTTATTTTCCTCTAGTAAGTTTTACAGTTTAAGGTCTTATAGTTAAGGTTAGTCAATTTTGAATTGTTTTTTTTGTAACTGGTGAGAGTCATTAAAAAATTATGGGCATACGAAATCTGATTTAAGTGTTGCTTATGCTTTTCAATTTTCAATCAGATGCCTTGTCTACCAAGATATTTATTGAATATTTGTTAACTTGGAAAGATACTCATATTTTTTAAGACTCAGAGGAAACTAATCTAAAATTGGCTGAAAGCTGCTGCTTTCAGAACAAACTGATATAATTAATTCATTTTCACATGATCTGATGACTTTCTAGCTGTCAAATCTCCATGAAATCCCTTTTATCAGATGAAAACAAAACAACCTCCCCATTGCATAAACATTTTTAGTGAACAATACTAGATATACTTTAAAGTTTATGTCTATGATGTATATTTTATATTCAGTCCACATTAAAGTGAAAATAAAGGCTATTGATTTTCTATTTTATTTTACTGGTTTTTTTGAATTCTTCTGTTGAGTTTCAAGAAGCTCAATGAGCAAGGCTACCAGTTGTGCAGATAAAGAAGAACCTTTTAAAATATGTATGATAAGATTCTCAATAAGGAAAAATGGTCAGAAACACTTATTTAGCAAATACTTGCAATTGCCAACAACATGAAACAAATTATAGCAAGCAGTATGGCAAATCAAGAAGAAAATAAGATGTCCCTGTCTCTGCAAAGGCCAGATAGAGAAACTGAAACACCTGAAATAGAAATTAAAGTCAGTAGGTATCATTCTAAAATTTTAAAATATATTTTAATAATAATAATAACAAAATGCCTTAAAATGATGCCTCTGTTATATCAGATGTTATTCTAAGTGACACGTACACACACACACACACACACACACACACACTTATTTGATCTCATTATTACGAAAATAGTCTATCCTTATTGTACATCTTGAGTTGACTTATGGCTCCAACTATTTCCTTTTACTCATTACCCAGCCCTGCTGCTCTTCTTTTAGAAGATTGACAACAGATATGTATACACATTAGTTTTAGTATATTAAAATCATTAAATAAATAAAGTACAAACAGCCAAACAACAACTACTAAGTCCAAGAACAACAAAAAGTATTTAGAATTGCATCAATTTTAGACAAAGAGGTTAAGGAAAATATTTGATACAGTAAATATATACTAAGCTTTCCCCCAATAAAGTCTTCTTGGGACACAATTTGCATCAAAAAATAGGAAAAGCTGCCCAATGAATGCTTATTAGTTGGAACACTGAGCCAAAGGGGGTAGGGAGTGGCTAGATCATATGAGAAAGGACATTCTTGCACAAATATGCAGAAGCAAAGATAGAGAATAAATGTCCTACTGTCTACATCTCATTTTCTTAGTCTTGAGGAAGGTAGAAGACCCAAGAATGAGGAACAAAGAAGAGACAGTCACTCTAATAAATGCTATCTAGCCCTGAAGAAACAAAGCATTCACTTGACAATTTCTTTCTTTTTTTTACGTGAAGGAGAAAGTTTAGGTAATTATAGAGGATATCTCTAGAAATGAGTTTACCATAAATTTATAAATTAAAATTTATGATTATTGTGACATACTTCAGAAAGGAGGGATAAGCAACATGGTACTTCAGAAAGGAATGATAAGCAACATGGAACCCATGGCAGAATATCAATATCTTCATTCTCAAATGAGGAGAATATAACAAGTAAGAGATGGCCCTGATTGTCAGGAACAACTCTGGGAATGTGAATGAATTCAAATAGTATGGGAAACACTCCTTAATTTGTTCCTCTGTAATAGTCTTAACTCTCTCACATGACTAAGACCAAAAGAAGAGGCAAGATTTTCCAAGTAGCCAATCAAAAAGGCATTTGCAACCAGGTTAAATATTAAGATTATGGCTTCAATGACCCACACTTTCATCTGTCTAACTGATCAGGATTGAGGCTGACATCCCTTTTAATTATGTGGGCCAGAAGCCCCAAGTTGTTTAGATATTTATTTTCAGTAGGACCTTCATTTTTAAAGAATTATGCATGTATTTCAATCTGACCTATGCTTCAAACTTTTCTCTTCTTATCTTGAGCCCTCAGGTTTCACACATCTGAACAAGCCAACTCCTCAATACGCATAATCATTTATTTGGACTCTCTCCCAGCTTTCTCTTCTAAACTGCCATGGCTTTACCTAAGGGGCACTAGTAACTTCCTTATCTCAAAGGGAAGTTATTTTTCTCTTACCTCCCCTGCCTCTTACTACTCTCTACACTTAAGTAACCAATTAGAGATTCAGGAAGATAAAGTAGAAGAGAAAGTAAAAATGTCCTAAAATACAAGGGTAAATTAAACAGAGATTAAAAGTAGTAAACTAAATTTAAATAATTGTAAACTCATTTGAACACCATCATCAGGAATTACTCATTTTGGCTCAAAAAGTAAATCTAAACAGATGAAAATGTGAATATATTCCTTGGTACAATTCCTGTTACCTAATTTGACATGCACTTCCCAAAGTCTCTAATTCCCTACAAAATTTCTGTTTTGTCTTCTACACTAGTTTTCCTTTGTTAAAGTGTTTTCTATTTCCAATACCCCACCTTTGTCAAATATCAAGTATAAGAAATCCCCAAGTAACTCATTATTATTTTGGTGCCCCTTGGGGTTTCTAAGAGATTTTTCTCCCTTCAGTTAGTGGTGTCTTAGATATCTCTGCATTTCGTCTTTAATTTAACATAGTGAGTAATATTTACTGACATTGCAGTGTTAAAACTAACATTGAGTAACTACTAAGCATAAAATATGTAAAAGCACAGATCTCCAACAATGTGATAGTTATCTTAGTTCAGTGAACTACAGTACTCTATAGTAGACAATAAAATTGAAACCAGAAATAATATATTTATTTATTTTAAAAATTATTTCAACATTATGGATCTCCTGAGTCTCAAAAATGAACAAATGACTTAGCAATATCTGCTTTATTGTTTTCTTTCTTCCAATTAACTATGTGATTTTCTTTCCTCTTTACATAGGTTTAATTGGCTATACCATAGCGTCTCATCACTTTCTGTAGGTTACGAACACCTAAAGATTCCTGATTTTGAAAGCCATTGCTTTGATGAAAGGGAGCCAGGTTCCTTGGCAAATTGCTGTCTTTTAGGTTGGAGCTAAAAAAAGTATATAAGATAGTCTTACTTTTGATGCTAAATGAAAGGACCTCTAGGATATAAAAACAAAAGCCATATAATGAGTGATTGTTGTCCTTAATGTACTATGTTATCTCTCATCTCTTTTGCTATCCCTTGATTATCTGATATTGTTACAGTATCTTACTTTGTTATCTGATATATTGGATATATTTGTATTTGGTTATTTGAAATTGGATAGGGAAGAGGGGAAAACAAGATGAGGAATGGGGGTTGGGGGAAGGGAAATGGGGACCAAGACATGAGAAAGGGTATCAATGTACGTGGCAAATATCATGTAACCCTTCTATCAATTACAATAAAAATATATGAAAAAAAAGATAGTCTTACTTTAACTCCAGGAAGGAAGTATACCCAAATACACACAGTTTAGATACAAATGGTTTTTGAACATTGATTTTATTTTTAGCAATGATTATAAGTCATCATATTATTGCTAGAAATTCTATAGATTTCCTTTCATACATTTTTTCATAACATACCCCAACATTTTAAGGGTTTGGTGATCTTGAGCAAATATGTATTCTTCTGAAAAATGACAATTAGTTTAAAAATAAAGAATAAAGTTCCTTTGGGAGAAAAACAAGGGAGAGTGTAACAATGTTAATCAAGAAACGTACTCCGTACTTTTTATGTAACTGTAATCCCCCATACATCACCTTTACAAGAAAACAGAAGTATAAGAAAAGTAAAAAGAAAAGAAGAAAATGTAAAAACTGATAACTCCAAATATGAATCACACTAACCAAAGACTAAGAACGACAACGTCGGACTCTAAAGAATATGCATGGAAGTTACAAGGAACAACTACTTCCTCAAACTGTGATCCTGAACCCAAGGAAGACATTCCTCCTGGGCTAAGGGCTAAAACCTAGCTATTTGTGGAGGAATAACTGAATATTCTAAAAATGTGCTCAACAAGACTTGCTAGAAATCTAATGTCTAGGTTGCTGTAAAAGCAGTTCATTGGAAAGAAATTCACTAGAGGAATTTTGCTCCCATATCCATCCCATTGTAGGAGCAGAAGGAGGCTGAGTGCTGACTGCTGAGTTTTGTTTTTGTTTTTCTTTACCACTGAGTGCTACCTGAAGTGCACATTAGGGAAAATGGACTGCATTAGCCAATTGAGCAAACCCTTTGAACCCAGTGATCAAACTTTTAACTTTTTTCCTTGCAACGTCTTTCTCTGCACTCTACTTAGTAAAATTCAGTGACAAGTTTTACATGCAAATATATTTTAACAGCTAAGATCCATTTCCACAAATGAATCTGAAAGGATCATTTGGAGTCCCCAAAATAATAAATCTATAACCAATATTTGGAACTTTTAATAATTTTACATAAGCTTGTAATGTATGTACTTTATAGCAGTTTCCTTTCTCTTGGACAAATATCTGGAAGTAGAATTCCTAGGCTGTAGTCATGTTATTTATTAAAAAGACAGTGACAAAAGAGAGTCACTATTCTAGAAATAAAACGTTCTCCATTTCTACAAATAAGCCAGAAACTATTTTCATTGGCTTTACATCAAAATTCAATTTTTAATAATTGATATTTTAATACTATTGAATCATTTAACCCAGGAACATCTCTTTCTTTAAAATAGGCAACTCTAATGGTGCTTTAAAGTTCTGAGTATTTTTTAAGTGGTATCATAAAGGGCATATTAAAAATTATTGTTAATTGTTTGTTGCTAATGTGTACGAATGAATTACTTTTTGAATAATGTTCTCTTTTTCTGAAATTTTGCTTTTTTACACAAATTACACAGTTTTACCTTTTTTATTCCAAACTTTGAATATTATGTCTTTTTTTATAATCTGCAGTAAAACAGAATTGTACAAAGATATTGTTTTCCTTTTTTAAACTTTACAAGCAATTAATCAATATTTTATTATTATGAAAGATTAACTGAATTCATAAAATATATTGAGAATTCTTCCTTTTCTGAATCTTTTAATTATTAAAACTTCTCAAATATTTGATTGATTTGCTAATAGTTATTTGAAAATGTTTTTGTAGGAAAAAAATTATAAATTCACTCTTACCAGATTTAAATCTACTTAAGTAGATTTATTATATTTTGTTTTTTCAGAAGTCATGTATATTTTAAACTTAAACTATAACTTATATTTAATACTGTCCTACATATGGTTTTTCACTAAGGTTTTATATGTGAATATCTTTAATAGTCTCTTCTCAAGAATGTTTTAAAATAAATTTTAAATTCTTAGAATGGTTTACATTTTCTGTCACAATTTACAAACCATTTCTATGCATAGTTTTGATGAAAAATGTTCTAGTCAGATGCTCTGTTCATTGTCCTCTGAGGTCTTTTTCATCAGTGAATATAAGCATCAACACACTATGAAGTTTTTCCAAGTTAGTCTCCAAAAGTTGAAAGTCAGACAATGGCTGAGTCTTCTGTTCAAGAAAACTTGCTTCAGACAAATGCCATCATGAATCTTTCACTCTAAGAAACAAGAATTTCAAGCTCTTGTCTTTTTATATATGCCTTTGGTAGACACTCAACTATATCACTGACCCTGGATGATTCTTTAAAGGAAAAACACACAGGTACAGATTGTTTTTATCCCATTTCTTCTGGTCCTCTCAAGCACAGGGTTTCTGATATGTCCTAACATTCCTAAGCAAGAAATCTGGAAGCTCTTACTGTTTCAAGGCAATGACTGGTGGAAAACATGAACAAAACATGATAATTTGTGTATCTTCATTTTTCCATGCTAGATTTTTCTTCTGTCAAAGCCACTGCTTATGAATAAATAAGTCCAATGACAGCGGTCAGGGCCTGAGTTCAAGCCCCAAGGTTTGCAAATTAAAGAAAAAAATAAAAAGGAAATGGAGCTGACAGCAATCATGGTGTATAAATATAGACAATCATGAAAACTTGAATACAGCGGTATATAAACATAGACAATCATTAAAACTTGAATACACGTGTCTTAAATTTTAGGTGACTAGGAGGAGAAAGTGAGAGAAAATGAATTAAGGGTAACACTTCAAAAAAATGTATTCATTACCTTACATAATTGTAACAGCATTTTACATCATCTTTACAATAAAAGATTAAAAAATAGTTATATGACTAAAATGATTTTCATTAGATTATAGAGTATGAGAATCCAAAGATTTAGTATTTTTCTAATTTTTTGTTTTTTTCATATATTTTTATTGTAATTAATAGAAGGGTTACATTGTATTCACTAGATAAAAGGTGCATTACTTCACGTATTTGATACCCTTTCTCATGTCATGGTCCCCATTTTCCTCCCCCCTCCCCGCCCCCACCGCTCATGTTGTTTTCCCCCTTCCCTATCCAATTTCAAATAACCAATCAACCAATATATCAGATATTTCTTGATCCTGGCCATTCTATTTTTCTAATTTTTGTAAGCTTGGTTTTGCATTTTCCATTGCCTCTCCTGTTTCTAGGTGACATAATGGTAAGGTTTTGTTTTTATTTTGTTATTGTGTATGTGTTTTTTTACCAGTCCTCATTGTACTACTTTATGGTTAATATTACTAAAATTGCCTTCTTATTATTTTCTTTATTCACCATTCTAGAAGACAATTCCAATTATTCTTTCTAGTGTTCTTTCCTCAGGTTACTGGTTTCTATGAAGCATATTATACAATTTTTCTTTAGCCATCCATGATTTGGATGTATTTGAATGTAATTTATAACATTGTCCAGTCAAATCTTTCTCATGGAGCCAAATCAAAATATCCCAGATAATATGATAATTTAAGCCATTTTTCTATGCAGAAAATGAATGGATAAACTTTTATTCTATTATTGGAGTATTACTGCTCTTCACAGCTCTTTCTAAGAGCAATGCACTTATAGACCTACTATTAATCCCAGGGGTATTGATACTGGGAAGAAATTGCATTTTAAATAAAAGCAGACCACAGACTTGTGCATCCTTGGCTTTTTTTTTTTTGCTCACGCCTAGAGATACAGAGAATAGTATTTTGTCCCCCCTCATAAAGCTGTCAGATGAATATTACTTTCAGTTGCAAACTTGATCACTTACTTTGATAAAGGAAAATTGGAAGACCCCAGAATATCTCTTCTAAGCAAAGAGTTACATTTCCAATGAAGTAATCATGAATAATTTTATTTCCTTTTCTCACAACTATAAAAGCCATCTCCAAGCATCAAAAACCTACCTAAAAGTAGTGAAAGGTAATTAATGTAGTCTAAATTTTTTGGTGAGAGAAAATAATCAAAAATACTACTTAAAATATAAAACAAATAAAATCAAAAACACTACTTAAAATGTTTTACAAAATTATAAAATGAATAAATGATGTCCTAGTTATGAGTAGGTTTAATTTTTAGTACTGAAAATGTAAGTGATGTTAGAACTACAGCTCTAAGATACCAATTTTAACTTTTCTCTGCAGTATAGTTCTGAGACTTAGCAAAATTAGTATTATTTCATTATCCCTTCAACCCTGTTTAACCCACTCATATTTCAGTGAATTTATTTCTTTATGCCTCTTAGAATAACTATCAATTGACACCCAAGTCAAGACTAGAACCTGCAATGTTAATGACAACATTGATGAACTCACCAAAATATACATGTATTGGCATGGACATCAAATCATTGACGACAAATACAAAATCATATAGAACAAAGACAAGAACTTGAAATACAAAAACTAGATTTCTCACTTGTAAGTGTCATAGGCCTAACATAGGCAAAATGATAGAATAAATTCAGAATAATCAACAAGTACGTTAGAGATTCCAAATGTCATAATCTAATCTAAGATATATGTTAGATGGTGTTGTCTAGATGGTGTCACTAATCTCTGCTAGAGAATTCCAAGAAATGTGTGCTATATGGCATTAGAAACTTCCCAAACACTCTGGAAATGACATCACATGGTTAGTGACATTTTTCTCTAGAGAATATTTCATAAATAAGACCCTTTTATCTAAACAATAGCTTCTTTGAGATTAAACATGATAAAGAAAACCCAGTATGCCTCAGGCTCTTTTTATGTAGGTATGTAATTCTTTATGCATTTTAATATTTAAGTAGTTGTTTTAACTGGAAAATTCCTTTTTCTATATCTGTAAAATGGGTAATATCCATGTACAGTGCAGCAAAAACTTAGAAACAGATTTGTACTTCATATTTCTTAAATCTCTGTGACATTTTATTCATTTTTAAGCACTGAGTTCATCAAAATGAAAGTACTTTGTTACTTTGAAAGTGCCCCTTTATTCTCCAGCTTGTTTTCCAGGAGTGTTTTATTTCTCCAGAATGCTCATTTTTCAATTGAAAGTGCAGCAAATAATTTCATATATCATCTCATCCCAAATATCCTGATTGCAATTTCTGTGTACTTTTGGCACAAGTATACAGCTCTCTCTACTATAAATGTCACCTATAATAGATACTATTGGCTATCAGGCCACTGGCATCTCTGCCCCATGGAGTAGGTCAGCAGGAAATTTTGCAGCATGTCTGAGCAATCTACAGGAAGAACTTACTCAGCAGCAATACCAATTGCTTTTACTTAAAATTTAATTTGTATGATGAGTGCTTAATGCAAGTTTTGACTCTTACCACATCAATAGATTTCAAGAAGAAACTTCAGAGACATAAACAAAAAAAAAATGAGATGAAGAAGCAGAAACTTAATAGGAACCAGACAGTTTGGAATGTGAAAGACCAATTTCTCCTTTAACATCTGTGACTGTCTGAGACAGCCTGTGTGCAAGATTGACTCAGGCAATGAATGTCATAGGTTCTTTTTTTATTTCTTTTCCTTAGAAACTGCATTTTTTTTCTCCAACAGTGGTGGGAAATATTTTCTCTGATACTGCAAGTATCAGGATCACAAACCAAGTTAAAAGCAAATTCCACTATTCTGTCTATAAATCAGAAGGTTCTTTGAGTAAACTTTATAAGGAATTGAATAGACTGTTTATGGAGAGTGTTAGAAGCTGTAATTGAGCAATGTAAAAATCATTAGAAGAACAACTCTGGAGCAGGAGAGGATAAAAGGAGGCAATAACTGATGGGGAATATATGAAACATTATTAATAGTAAGGCAGTCAGTGAACACGTCTATTTTGTGGTCTCAGCCATAATCTAAATGTGGTTTACGAGCTTTATTGTGGGTTTCTACAATAAAGTCTATTCAAAGGATGTAAGTGCAATGCAGTGATTCTCTAACCTTTTAACTGAATTTAATTTGCACCAGTTTAACTTGCATTTAGCTATACTTTGAAAGCTTGATAATACATGTGCTTCTTTATCTTTTACAGAATTACAGGGTGATCCTGAAAATACAAATGCCTAAAAACTTTCCAGTGATGTTAACAGCACAAGATAACTACAGCAGTATTTTTTTCTTTATTAGGAATCTATCATACCTTGTGAACTATATTAATATTTTAAATTAGTGCTGTCCTTATTTAAAGCGTGTTCTGTTTACATGTTGTATAAATTTGAATAATAAGGTACATTCTTTCTTTTGCCACAATTATTTTTAGTGTCTGACTTTTTTCTAAGAGTAAGTCCTTTTTTTGCCCTCAGGATTCATCCATTTCACTATAGTATTGCCAGGACATAATATACTGAAACGTATTTCCTGAAATTCGTTTTTGATGAGAAGGCACTTGTATATAAAAGATAATAATTATATATCTACCTTTGTAAAAATAAAATGGCTCTCCCCATCATTATTCTACGAAATAGCAAATATACCAAAACTCAGACACAGCAATAGTTAAGTCTTTTTTTTCATGTCATAAACTGACAGTTGTGATCACCCTGGAGGTGACTCATGTTGCAGCTCACTTTTTTTAAATTTTATTTTGCAAGTCCTGGGCTTGAGCTCAGAGTCTGAGCACTGTCCTTGAACTTTCCCAAGGCTAGAGCTCTATCATTTGAGCTGCAGCACCACTTCTGGTTTTTTCTATGTATGTGGTGCCAAGGAATTGAACCCGGGTCTTCGTGCATGCTAGGCAAGCAATCTACCACTAAGCCCTGCAGCTCACTTTTAAAGTTTTGTCATACTACTATATAGTGACATTTCCAAGACTATTTCTGTGAAGTACAATAATAATTAATCTCTTTTGTCATGATTAGCATAAAGTAGAAAGGAGGTATGGATAAATAAATCAGTCATAAACTTTAAAAAATGTTATTATCTTTAGGCAGTTGAACAAAGGCCATTTAACAAAGGCCATTTAACAAAGTAGTTTAGGAATACAACATATCTTGATCAATGTCACCCTTATCAACATTGTCACCTATAAGCCCCTACACCCCCCCCTTCTTCCCTCACTCCTCTTAATTTAGTAGGAAATACATTGGATTCTTGTGTGCATTTTTCTTCCCTTCTCAGGCCAGAAGTTTGCAATGTGGGAAGGCAGGGAGGCTTGCACTGTGCAAACCCAATGAAGATAAGGACCTTGTAGCAAATGTAGTAGATTGGTGAAGTTTTTTTTTTTTTTAAGAACACAATGACACTGACTAGATTTTAAAGACTTTCAATTTCTTTGTCTTGGCAGAATGGGACTCTGGAAAATCAAAGCCATCAGCTACACATCGGAGATAAGATGACCTTCTTCTAGCAGGACCGTGAAGGACACTGCAGGGCAAGAATAGGAGCTCCAGCTTAAGTCTGTTTGCCTGGTTGGTGACTCCTTCTCCATACAAAGCTTCTAGGATTCCATCCAGCTACATCCTGGTGATATTTTCTGTTCCTAAACAGCTCCCAAAGAACTCATACCTTCAAACCATAGTCAATTAAATGTCCACTTCTTAATACCTTACAGAGAAGATTTAATCTCAACACATAAGGCCTGGCTTGAGGGGTAAGGAGGCATATTCCAGTCATATTGAAATGATACTATGCTCTTTATACAGTTTTCACCTGTGATGAGAGAAAAGGTGACATTTCTCCTTATATGCCATTAGTATATTGAGAATTATTACAATATGATTTTAGAAAGTGTTGTGAAAAATAACACCTTATTTTTCTAATACTTTTTCTTTGAACAACAGTTAAAAATTAAATTGAAAATTAATCCATATCCAAAATATGATTGTTTAGTCCTATAATATTATTGCTTTACAAGTCCTATAATACTATTATCTACTTCTCTAACTGAACTCAGTATGTTTGTGAAAATATAATATTGAATTTTTTCATTAATCTGTAATATATCCATTCAACTTAAGAGTTTTGAGGCCAGCTGTGGTGGTTTATAACTGTAGTTCTATTGATTTGAAAGTAGAGGTGGAAGAACTATAGTATGAGACCATCCTGGGTAAAAGTATGAGACCCTAACTAAAATTTTGCTAACAGGGTTTTTCAGAATAGCTCAAATGGTAGAACACCTGCCTAGCAAGAATAAGGTTTTGAGTTTAACCCTTTCTAAAAATTGAGTAACATAATAACAAAAAAAGTGAAAATAAACAAAAAGTTGAGATTTAGTTATGAGCTTTCCATGTGGCATGTATATGATTCCTAGGAGCATCGAATATATTCTAAAATATGTGAACATTTCAAAACCATCCCATGTGACATTACCAATATACTTCTCAGCTTTATTTGTTCCAATTTCTTGACATAGATCTGCAAGATAGTCAAAGGGTTATTTCATAAACCAAAGGAGGATAAAACTTACTAAAATATAATTTACCCTTAATTTTAAAAGAAGAGAGAAAGAAAATAGGAAGGGTCCATTTTTTAAAAAATGCTAATTTTAGGGTGGTAACATGTGTCTAAGGAAACAGAATAAAATTTGTGTCATCCATAATGGAGAACCCAGTCATAGGCAGGAAGGCATGCTGTGGCCTCTCCATCTCTCAGGTAACTGTGTGTTGCTCTTTCATGAATGGCTGAGGTGAAACTTTATTGACAGCACTTATGGAAGGTCCTGACAATATCTGAAAAAGGACAGAGTGTACTACTTCTACAGAAATTTTCAGAGCTAAATAGAAGAATAAAATAATTTTCAGGTTATGTTTTCTTCAATTATTAGATTTAATTTTCTGTATGAAGAAGGTTCAGTCATCATGACAGTTTATAGTGCATTTTATTTTATTTTTAAATTTAATTTTATCATCAAGGTGATGTGTAGCAGGTTACACTTACGTATATAAGGTAATGAGTACGTTTCTTACAGAACATTTTTGCCCCTGCCCTCATTTTTCTCTTATTTTCCCTTCTTTCCAACCCTCTATCCCCAAGTTGAAAAGTTTGTTTCTGATATATTGTCTTGAGAGTATTACTGTGGCATTGGTTTGCCCTTTGTCCTTTGTCTCAACATTTTGTTATTCCCCTCCTCTTCCCCACTACAGATAAATGTTTATACAAGAATCAGGGTACCAAAATCAAATACAATGACAACAAGGGATAAACCAAAAGGGGAAAAGTGAAAGAAAAAAGAAATAACTTCACATGGTACATTAATAACAACAAGGAAAACCTCCTGCTTCCATATCTTAAAGAAGTTCGTTTCACTCATCCTATATGGTCATACATACATAGCTTTTGAGCTATGGTGATCCTCTTCTTTGATTATTCTAGACATGTACTAATTATTTCCAATGAGGGAAACCATGTTATAAGGAATTTTAAATAAAGTAATTTTTGTCTGAGCAGATTCAAATTCTCTAAATCTTAAGGTTTTTTTTCATGTCATATAAACAAGGATATTTGGATTATATTTTGTTAAAACATGGGAAGAAGAGTCAAATAGAAATATATGAAATGAATATTCTATTTCATTTTATTTATTTATATAAATATTTTATTCATACTTAAAATATTATAGATAACTTGATTGCTAGACAATTGAGATTCTTTCTCATCCTCACAGTATAGAATGTAAATTTTTGCAGAGAATATATTGAGTATTCTGTTTAAATTATTTTCTAAACCATAGGGCAACCAGGGTCCAGGCATCAGAACTATAACAGAACTTCCTTTGATGAGATGAGATGATGTCCTTTATCTACCTCCCAGCACTGAGGTAATGAACAAATGAATCATAGATGTCACTTCCACAATGAACTGTGAAACATAGACTGGCATAAATGACTTCACAGATGGAGGGATGTCATGGAACTGAAGGAGGAGATTTGAACATTTTGAATGTGATCAAAATAATGGAAATATTTGTATCAAAAAAAACACAATTTTATGATGGGTGCTGGGGGCTCACAGTTGAAGTCCTAGCTACTCAGGAAGCTGAGATCTGAGGAATATGATTTGAAGCCAGTCAGGACCGAAAAGTTCCTGAGATTCTTATCTCCAATAACCAACAAAAGGCCAAGAATGGAGCTATGGCTCAAACTATACGGTCCTCACATTGGTTAAATGGGTGTTTTAATCTAAAGATTCTTCTGGCAACATCCAGCCCCCCTCCATTCTTTCCACCCCTTACTATGTTGATATCTTCACATCATCTCACATTCAAAATATCTACAATGAACTCATTAATGCCTATTACACTTTGTTATTGTTCAGCATCTTATTGATTTTTCCTCTGACACTGAAACCTGAAATAATGCATGATTTTTTAATGTTCTAATTACAGAGGAACTTCTTTTAAAAAGAAATTCTTTAGAATCCATCAAATTTGACAATGTCTTCTTAATTTGGACAGATACGTTGCTTTTTTTGTTCAATGTGACACAAAATTTAGTCACCAAAGGATGACTAAATAATTTCAAAGGTTTCAGACGTTCTTTAATTCCCGTTGAATGAAATGTCTATCAAGTTCTCCATTTTCCACCAACCAATTTGCTCTCTCCTTGGGAGAAGATTCTGTTGTTCAAAGTGCTACAGGCCACACACAGAAAATATCTCCCTTTCAGACTAGAGTAACTCAAAAAGAGGCGGTCTTAGATATTCTTTAATGTGGATAGAGATGTTTATTCTCCTGTGTTGGAGGAGACTGTTAGTAGGGTGTGAAATGTAACTCTCATTATTCATTTGAATACGAAAGTTTGTTCATTATTGTGTTATTTGTAAAGTGGACCAATCATTTTAGTCAAACTGACTTCTTTGGATGACCAACTCTTTTATTAACAAACTGATCACTTTTTAATTTTTTTTTTGCCAGTCTTGGAGCTTGAACTCAGGGCCTGGGTACTGTCCCAGAGCCTCTGTGCTCAAGGCTAGCGCTTTACCACTTGAGCCTCAGTGTCAACACTGGCCTTTTTTTTTTGAGGGATTTATTGAAGATAAAAGTACTCTTCTGCCCAAACTGACTTCAAAACATGATCCTCAAATCATGGCCTCCTGAGCAGCTAAGATTACAGACATGAGCCACCGGCTCCCAGAATAAACTGGTTACTTTTATTGAGGAAATTAGCCTCTCTGTACTTCATAGTACACATAATCTCATCAGAAAATAAAATAGAAACTGTCACAAGTGGCTCACACCTACGATAAAAGCTATTCAAGCAGTAAAGAACTAAGAACTGCCATTCAAAGCCAGGGTAGGCAGGCAGATTCACACAGCTCTTACTTCCAGTTAATCAGCAAGAAACTAGAAATGGAGTCTTGGCTCATGTGGTAAAATACCAGCAGTGACTGAAAATTCTAATCTCTCTCTCTCTCTCTCTCTCTCTCTCTCTCTCTCTCTCTCTCTCTCTCTCTCTCTCTCTCTCTCTCCATACACAGACACATACACACACACACACACACACACACACACACACACACACACACACAGATGAAATTTAAACTGACTTCTTTTATAAAAACAACACTGCATAGTTATGACTACATTTTCTAGCATACGTTGGTAACTTTTAATTCGTGGCGAATATACCAATAACAATTTTTTTTCTTTGGTTGTTGTTTTGTCTTGTTTATATTTTATTTTATTTTATAGTTTTTGGTCAGTTGTGGGGCTTAAACTCTGGGCCTGGGTGCTGTCCATGAGCTCTTCAGCTCAAGGTTAGTTCTCTACCACATGATCCACAGAGCCATTTCTGGTTTCCTGGTGGTTATTTGGACATAAGAGTCTCATAGACTTTTGTGCCTGGGCTATCTTTTAACTGTGATCCTCAGAGCTCAGCCTCATGAGTAGGTAGGATTAAGGAGTGAGCCACTGGGTGCCTGACTTTTTCTGGTTTTTAACATACATTAAAACTTTAAAAGTTTCCAAATACAAACTGTACTGATGTGGATAACAAAGATGATGGGGGTTAAAATGGAGAACAACAGAAAAAAAACAAAAAGAGGGAAAATGAAAAATCCTTATAGTTAAAGATCTTACAATTCAGATAACACTCATAATAATTTTTTATTGCCCACTGTCATTGTCAATAACAGGTTAATATTAAATTTTGGAAATTATTCCTGCCTTTAACATTTAGCCCATGTCATTTTCTGGTCCTACTATTTTGATATTACAGAGCCATAGATGCACATATTCATCATTGCACTTGCCCATCCTTGTAATCACATGCTTGCAAGCTGTTAGGTTAGACTGATACAACCTGTCATATTTTTTGACATCATGTAAATCATAGCAATGGTTTTATAGATTCCTCAAAATTATATGGTCATTAATTCATTTCCTCAATGAGCAAGTTCTATTTTAAGAAATCTACTGTGTTCAGAGGATATGGAATACTTGTTATATATGAATGATAGGGAGTCATATCTCTTTCTGTGAGACTGAGTTGTCTATTTTAATTCAAATAAAGGCACATCAAAGAAAATGTCCTGGGGTATGCTAAGCAACATAATCTTGACATCAAGCAGATCAGAATTTACAACCCAGCTTTCACAAGCATTCTTAATTTAAGAAAGTTTATCACTGTTTTTAATTTGCTCATGTGCAGATCAGGATACTTCCCTCTCTCTCTGTCATTAAGAAAACATGTAATATAGAAAGACAATCCTCAACATATTATATGCTAACTCTTGTACTTTTAAGTGCATATTATTTTCCATAAGGTAGTCTAACATTTTAATATATGATTATTCAAATATTCAACTCACGGGTAGTTTTTAAAAGAAAGAAGAGTAGGAAAAATCAAGGGGCCAGTAGTTTGGCCTAGTGGCAGAGTGCTCACCTAGCATGCATGAAGACCAGAGTTCAATTCCTGGGTACCACATATATAGAAAAAGCCAGAAGTGGTGCTGTGACTCAAGTGGCAGAGCTCTAGCCTTGAGAAAGCCCAAGGACAATGCTTAGGCCCTGAGTTCAGAGCCAAGGCCTGGCAAAAAAGGAAAGAAAGAAAGAAAGACAGAGAGAGAGAGAGAGAGAGAGAGAGAGAGAGAGAGAGAGAGAGAGAGAGAGAGAGAGAGAGAGAGAGAGAGAGAAAGGGAGAGAAAGAGAGAGAGAAGGAAGGAAGGAAAGAAAGAAAGAAGGAAAGAAAGAAAGAAAGAAAGAAAGAAAGAAAGAAAGAAAGAAAGAAAGAAAGAAAAAACCAAGTGACTGAGGAATGCCACCTAGCTGATAAGAGGCATAACACATGTGGAGTTCAAATGCTGGCACCCTAGTGACAAAGTCCTAACTCTGAGCCTTTGTACTTTACTACATCACAGCACTATTGTTCATGAATAAAGATATTGCTTTCCCTTTCTCCGCTTAAATGGAATACTTCCAGTAGCCTTTGATACATTTAGTACAAGTCCTGCTTAAAAAGAAAAAAAGACAGTTGTACTAAGGAGATCTTTGTTATGACTTTGTTCTGAATGGATCTTTCCCATGACTTTGTTCTGACTGGATCTTTCCCATTTTATATGCATCATGTTTCTCCATCCTGGCTATCTCCAAGTTTCCTCAGAAAATAATCAATGGCAGGTGTAAGGACATCAGTTTGACTAGAAATGATCTAAAATGTTGTTAGTTATACCACATGAAAGATTAAGGCTAATTTATCTTGAATGTGAAGGAAAGTGTCCTCAGTACTAAGCATTAAAACAGGACTCTCTATTCTCATTTAAGTGTTTTCTCTGTGGATGAGGTTGTCCAACAGTCTTAGAAACAGTGTTTACAAAAGCACTTTCATCACATCTGTAATCCTAGCTACAGAGGAGGCTGAGATCTGAGAATTGATTGTGATTCCAAGTCAGCCAGGGCAGCAAGGTTATGAGACCCTTTATCTCTGACTAACCACCAGAAAATCTGAAGTGGCTTTGTGACTCAGAATGGTAGAGCAATAAACTACTTGAGCAAAAAAAGCTTACTGACAGTGCCAATCCCGGAGTTCAAGGTCCATCACACACACACACACACACACACACACACACACACACACGATTTCATCAGAATATGTTCCATAAATATACCACCTTACTCTCATGTGACTGCAAGCATTGTGGAGCGCTAAAGCACAGATTTCTATTCTGATTAGCCATCTGAATTAGAGAAGTGCTCTTTCCTCTGCCAGACAAGAATGACTAAGGGAACACTGAAATTATGCTTCATATTTTCCACAACCAGGAAATAAATGCTCATGTAGACATTCTTTTTGCTTTCTCAGAAAACAAACACTGTAGCACTGATCTTTAAATAGTGGTCAGACAAAATAGCCTTGCATATTTCTTAACCAAATTAATGAAAGATTAAGACACAAAGATTTTGACACAAATCTTCCCATTTCTGTTTATGACCTACTATGCCACTTGGCTACAGCTTTGAAACTAAAAATGGAATAATACCTCATCTTGTATTTTCAGGTCAGTTAAGTTTCTCGACCAGGTGAAACAACGATTCACCTGGGCAGATAATCCTGTGTCCGAGGCAGCAATTCCCAGAGGCTGGGATTCTTCACCTGGATTCTGATGGAGACAGGAAATTTCTGGACATATGAGGAATTTCTGGCATGTGAGATTTCATTTACCTATCAGACTGGGAAGGATAGATGAAGGAAATATGAGGTATATTCAGATCACAGCAAATACAAGAGCTATTCCTTTATTTACTTCCCTTATGATGAAGGGAATAAAGTTATTTTAGGGGAAATGAAACAGAATAACTTAATGAAACTGGTAAAGACAATGCAGACATACGATATTTAGAAACACAAAAGTACCATCTTCACTTCAAAGAGAGACAACAGGATACAGCCCTTCCTGAGAAGCATTCCTCACCCTAAGAGGTAACGCTTGTCTAACAGGATGCATACCTTCCTGAGAAAAATGCTTCCCCCAAACTTAAACCACCTTCTGCCCCCAAATGCAGATAGCAGAGCCAGTTCCTCTTTATCTCAAGGATAAGGATCTGTTTCATGGCAGGATGCTTTATTACCTGGAAACTCAGAAAGTAGCACCAGATGTGATTAGAACAAAAGACAATGTACTTATCTTTATATAATGCTAAAGCCACATACCCGTGCCTTTACCCTAGAGATACCCCAGCAGCCCAAGGAGTTGTGTGTAGTCTGTGTGTGTGTGTGTGTGTGTGTGTGTGAGTCTACATGTGTGTGTCTCTTTGAGTGTTACAGTGTGCCCCTGCCCTTGTGATTCACATGAGGTTTGGTTTGACGGTCGTCTCTGAGATGAAGAAATTACACATGAAAATATGAGCATCTTTGTGTTTTGGGTGCCTTTCTATGGTAGTAGGAAAGTTAGTGATACAGTTTCTTTCACTTGCTCTTCTAGGGCAAGAAGTCTGTGTCCTTACACTTACTGCTTTGCTGTCCATCTCTTGCAGGATAATGTAGCAGAGCCTTTTATGCTAGGTTGCATGGGCAACATTCCTTGCCACGCCATTCTTTTTTTTTTTTTTTTGTGGGTCATGGGGCTTGAACTTGGTCTGAGCACTGTCCATGAGCTCTTCAGCTCAAGGCTACTGACCTATCCCTTGGCCTGGGATTTGTCCCTAAACTCTTCAGCTCAAGGATACCACCCCACACTTGAGGCAAGCCCCACTTCCGGTTTTCTAGAAGTTAACTGGAGATAAGAGTCTCAGGTCCTTTGTGCCTGGTCTGGCTTTGAACATTGATCCTCACATGTAAGCCTCCAGAGTAGCTGCAGGCATGAGCCACCACGCCCTGCTCCCTGTTATGCCATTCTTAACCTGATAAGAGTGACATTGATATATCTCTGGCATCATTTGGTGAGAGAGCAAATCCTATCCTCCTTCCACAAGACAGTTGGAGGCTTTGTCTCTTTTTTCTTCCTTTCAGAGATGTAAAGTTTCATGATATACATTTTCTCTAGACACTATCTTGCTAGATAATGATTCTAATTTATCTAACTAGATTTTACTCTCGTCCTCTCTTTACTCGCTTGATTTTATTTCCTTCAAACCTGTGTCTATGGTTTTAGTTCTGGATCATGCAAATCGAAGAAAACAGTGCCTGTCAGAAGTCTGCCATTATTTGTTATTATTTTTCTTTTTTGTTTAATTGTCAGGATAATGCATAGAGGGGTTACAGTTGCATGGGTAAGGTAGTAGTTGCTTTACTTCTCACACATTGATACTCTTCACGTTTTTGTCCCCATTTCCCTCTCCCCTCCCCTCCCAATCATCTTGTTGATAATTCTTTTCACAAAGCCCTGAATAGTTTCGCATTGTATAAACAACTTAAAATGGTTTCTGAAAGTCTTAGAGAAGCATGCAAGATTTTAAGTGATATCTAAAGCATTATAAAATTAATCCTACTAGTTAAATAGCATTATAAGTTTGCATCTTATATGTCCATGTCTAGCTATATTTAAATT
Source organism: Megascapheus bottae (assembly GCF_031878675.1). NCBI lineage: Eukaryota > Metazoa > Chordata > Mammalia > Rodentia > Geomyidae > Megascapheus > Megascapheus bottae. Next base: position 31,889,116 of record NC_143517.1, on the reverse strand, counting down.
ATATTCCAGAGTTTCTTAGAGCTATGTAGATATTTCATCTTCTTTTCAAGAGGATTTTAAGCCATGAATTGGATCAATAATATTGAGTATAATTCATCCTTCTGTATGAATCAAGTAATAAATGAGTAATAAATCTAATCATCCTCCCTTAACGTTAAAATGTTTGAATTTCCAAGTTTTTTTGAGAGGGAATACATTTCTTGGGCTGGGCTGTGTGCTTCAGGATCCAGCATGAGCTAGATAAGTGCTGGACCACTGAACTACCTTCAGACTCCTCAGACTCTCCCAGATTTGTTTCTGAGTATATAGGACTTTTTGGTACATGAAGGGACACAACTTTCTATGTGGTTTTCAAGTTAATACCGTGGTCTCAGAAAAGACAATGTCTTCTCTTGAAATTCCCATCTGAGTTTCCATATTAATTCTGGCAATTGCAGATACTATGTGGATATTAAAAAGGGAAACAGAGTATATTACATTTCTTCAGTTTTTTCCCACATTGTCTTGATTTTACCAGCTAACAAAAATCATGGAAAATAATAAAGGCACTAAAGTAAAACAAGTCAAATAACAATTCTGGAAAGGTTAAATCTAGTCTAAAGGTTTTAAAATATGAACCAATTCCTGATAATCTGGAAGAATCTTGTATACATTTTTCAGTTACTATATTTTTTGAAGACTCCCATTTCAGAATATGTGTATTAATTTGACACTAGGTAAGATAAGGATCATATCTAATGGTCTTTACTTGTAAATAAGAGTTTAATTTTTCATTATTTTAGGGTTTCAGAACAATAACACTTTTAATATGTTTAAGTACTTTTCATTCTTTTTTATTGTAATGTATAGAGGGGTTACAGTTATATTCGCGAGATAGGTGCAATACTTCTCACATTTTGATACCCCTTCTCATTTTTTGTCCCCCACTCCCTCCCAAATTTTATAAGTTCTGTCTTTTTAGTATAGTTTGGTCTTGAAATTGTGATCCGTCTACCTAAGTTCCCACATGCTGAGATTATGGGACAATGTTACCACACTGGATCCAAAGTGACACAACCTGACCGCTGTGATCTACCAGTAACCTCTAGATACAGGGTCAGTGTTGTATTATGCCATTTCTTCTCTTTTCTTGATATTCTATGTAGGGTGCCAAGTACAGCTAGAAATGCAACATTTACCCTGCAACCTGCAAAAGATACAATCTCTTCATTTTCACAAACTGGTGAATCCTTGTTTTCTGCTAAAAATCTGAATCAGACTTCCAATTTGATTTTGGCAAAATAAAAAATAAAAAGCTAAAGTTGGTGTCTCCAGAAATTAATGATGATATGCCAAGTCATGTCCCCCCCCTTATTTTTACTGGTCTAAAGAAGCAAAAGACCATTTAAAATGGCTTTATAGGCATTGAGGAAGACCAAAGCATCTCCCATCATCTGTTTATTTGTTTTAAACAAAACAATTCAATACATTGAAATCCCTTAGCTCAGGGAGAGTAGCCATCCTTGAAATAGCTAGGAAATAGCGAGCAATAAATATTTACTCTCTTAAAAGTGCAAGATAAAGATGCCACATTGTGCTCTGTGAAAATTAAATAGATTAGTGCTCCACACAACTAGTGTCTATAGCCTGGGCAGTAACTATCAGCTGTGAAGCTGGGGCTGCCAGTGGCTGTTCCAGAAACTCAGCAAGAGATTGATTAAAGAAAGCTTTCTACCATCTGCGGCCACGTTATGCTTGAGATGGCTCATATATCTGCAAGAGCAGCAGTAAATTCGCCAAGAGGGGCAACAGGTTTCTTTGAAGCAGGAAAGAAAGTGGAATCAATCTAACTGAAGCTGTGGCTTAAATCTGATAGCACAGGATTCACAGAAAAGAGCTGACTTTGACATTCTATGGTCCAGACTATCCAGAATGGAAATATTATGTTAGGAAGATAATTCTTACTTAGAGAATTTATGATTAAAATTTCAATTTGTTCTAATATTTGTTCAATTAAATCAGTTATAAGCATTTTGGCTGAAAATCAATCTTTACATTAGGAAGCAATATTTTAAGAAAGATTTGGCTAGAAAGAGTTATGATTTATTGAATGAGAAGAGCACAGAAGGAAAGATGGGGGATAAAAATAAATAATGGCTGGCATACAATACAGCTATTTACCTTATAACTGGGATTGTGGTTTATTGAGCAATCTCTTACTCCTATAAATTTTGTAATGACTAGGGTTATTTATTAATTCACACATAGGCATGTTTGACCACTTTGTATATGGTATCAGTAGTGAAATAACAAAGCAGACAAACATTCCTGAATGTTTACTGAAGCATATACTAAAGTATATACTGAAGATTCATGTAGTGTTCAACACAGCAGAACAATCATGACTCTCACTCCAGAAAGACTTGTTTTCATCATAATTGCTGTAGACAACCTAAACCTGGCAGAAAAAGATTTAGCAGACTTTAGATAACTCTGCATTTATTCTCACTTAAGATGGAAAAAGGAGCACTCCAGTTATTCAACAAGAAACTAGTGTTCATGTGGAGCTTGTTATTGGTTCTTTTTTTGATAGAACTAGAAGTTTTGCTTTGATGATGGAAATACGCATATCTCCTGAGTACATAATCATATTCTGTAACTCATTTTTTGAGTCAGCTAATAAACACCTACTTGTGCTGCCTTAGTATTGCACTATTAGACCCAATGAAAAGCATCTCTGACATTGTTTGGGTATGTGTTTGTCTACTTTATTTTATTTTCAGTGTTTTACTTGGTAATGGCTATCATCATAAGGAAAGCAGTTTTATTTGAAAATATAAATAGGAGGAGTAGAAATAGTAGCTTGGAGCAAAGGCAGCAGACATAAAGAAGGATGGTGGAAGGAGGGAGACAAGAAAACACAAAGAAACAAGGCACCAGTAGTTCATGCTTATAATCAGATGCTGAATTATGCCTATCATTAGAGACTGAGATCAGGAGAATTGTGATTTGATGCCTGCTTAAGAAGAGAGCTTTTGAGGCCACTTACCCTTTCGGAGCTGTGTTTAGTGATGCATCTCTGCCATCCCAAGCTATGTGGGAGGCTGAGTTTGGAAAGACTGAAAAGATAAAAAATAAATATCACTGAAAAACTAGGCTAGAATGTGGCAGAATAATAGCCTAGACAATGTATGCCCTGAGTTCAAGAGCTAGAACTTTCAGAAGAATAGAGAGAGATACAGAGATGGTGAGACAGACAAGGATGAAGGGAGGGAGGAAGGATAAAAGAAATGGAGGGAAACAGGGATAAATGGAAGCAGGGTGCTCGCACCAAGAGAAAGAGAGAGAGAGAGAGAGAGAGAGAGAGAGAGAGAGAGAGAGAGAGAGACAGAGACAGAGACAGAGACAGAGAGACAGACAGAGAGAGAGACAGAGAGACAGAGAGAGACAGAGAGACAGAGACAGAGAAACAGAGACAGAGAAAGAGAGAGACAGAGAGAGAGACAGAGAGATAGAGAGACAGAGAGAGAGGCAGAGAGACAGAGAGACAGAGAAGAGAGAGAGAGCATACCAAGAATGCTGAAGATAGAAAGTAATTAAGTATGACAGACTGTAGGTCCTCCTGATTAATAGAAAAATTTTGGAATCTGCCAGACTTTGAGGGCCTAGGATCCCATAACTAAACACTTCAGAGGTTTAACATGATTTGATGTTTATTGTTGCCAGTTCTTGTCACTAACTGCTCCACAGAACTGAAAATTTTACCAGGTCTTGAGGGGTAGGTCAAAGAAATAACTCTCTAGCCTAGCGCATCAAGTCTCTGGCTTCTAAGATCTGGAACTATAAATATGTGGTTTTTAGGTCATAGGTACATAATCTTGTGAGGCTGCTATCCCAGGCAGTATGCTTTTATCATTAACAGGCTACAAACACAAGAAAGCCATTCTTTTCCTGTGCAGGATTTCAAGCTCAGTAAAACTATAGGACACCCAGCCATATCATTAGTTCAATTACCATCTATGTACCAATAAAATAAAATTTTATTTATTTATTTTTTTTGGCCAGTCCTGGGCTTGAGCTCAGGGCCTGAGCACTGTTCTTGGACATTTTCAAGTCTAAAGCTCTACCACTTGAGCCTCAGCACCAGTTCTGGCTTTTTTCTATGTATGCGGTACTGAGGAGTTGATCCCGGGTCTTTGTGCATGCTAGGCAAGCACTCTACCACTAGGCCAAACTCCCGGCCGTAAAACAAAATTTAAATTTCCAATCTTACCATTGCATCTTGGCAATGTATTTGGATGTTTTAAACTTGTTAACAATTAAATTCATTTCCTTCATCAGTACTCTATACTTCAGTAAAAATTATACGAGACAGTTTTACAATGAAACATTTGAATCACCTAATTCTGTTCTTTTCTCTTCTCCCTTACTAGTCTATCAGTGTCAGCAAGTTCTCAGTGACATGGAATACATTCCCTTTCTTTTCTCTTTTGCTGTGATCTTAGCAGAAGCTACCAGTAGCTCTTGCATAAATCGCTAAATAGACTCTTAAATTTCACCTTTACCTGTTATTTTCCTATCCAACCTGTCCTCTTTAGAAAAGCAAAATGACTTCATAAACCATAAGCTTCTTCATAAAACATTCCAAGATACATAAAATAAGATGCCATTGTAGCTTATAATCCCTTGAGAGATTTGTCTGGTGTCTCTAAGCTCTTCTGGATTTCCTTTCCTTGCACTAGCAGATTTTACTTTTTTTACATTCAGTTCTACTGTTAATAGACAATTGTCTGTTGAAACAGATGGCTTTCATCTATAGAATTCTGTCCCCATGGCCTTTTCATACCTAGTTCTTATCAAAGGATTTGACCTGGTCTTGTCTGATTAGCAGTGTGTATTATTGTTTCTATGATCCCATTCATAAGATATTATGTTTTCCCTCTTTTTTATTTCATTGTTTTTGAGCTGTTTACCAATAAATTGTCATTTTTCATTAGAAGGTAACAAACCATTTTTGTTCTATTAATGTTTTCAAGGTTCCTACTACACAGTAGGAACTAAATAAATATTAGTTGAATGGGTTTTTTATTTCAATATGCAGATTGATGCACGTGTCAACCCTTAGCTCTTTCTTTTCTCAATTACCCAACTAAAATAAAAGAAAAACTTAAACAATAGAGAACATAAGGATACTCCATCATGAGATATATTTTTCCACAAAGATCTACAAAATAACAGGAAATAATTATTAAAAAGTGATTAGGGAAAACACAGGAAGTCACAGTCTGGAATATACACTAATGTGGCTACATTCAGGGCAATTTAAGCAGTAAGTTCAGCCAAGGGGCAGGAAAAGAGATACGTGGCTGGAAGCTGAAGCTGTAGTTGAAAGTTTCAATATGGAACAGTTGATTCACCCATTCCTTCCCTCTAAAATTTAAGTAGAGACAGAAAAATTTCAAACAGGCACTTAAGCTGAGCTAAAAAAATATCATTTTTATTATCTGTAGAAATGATAAGAAATGAAAACTCTTTGTAAAGGTGAAGCTGCTATTGCAAGTCTTATCACATCAGATAGAGACTTCATTTCTTTATGACATTTGGAGGATTTTCAGGTTAGTAGACAGGGTTCATCCTATTACCTCAAAGCAAAAGTCAGTTGAATGTACTTAAAAGTGGTGGTTTTCTTTATTCTTTTAGTTTAGATATATAAATAAATAACCAAACATTACTGAGGAGTCAATATAAAAATCAAGGCATATAGAAAGTCTCTGATGAAGCTATAAATTTGTCACAGATATGAACAATTAGGCATAGTTGCAAATGTCTTAGGAATTTTTACGAGAAAATACAAAGAGGTCCAATTTGGGGAAAGGGAATGTTTGCCAAATTTTTTTGGCCAATCCTGGGCCTTGAACTCAGGGATTGGGCACTGTTCTTGAGATTTCTCAAGGCTAGAGCTCTACCACTTGAGCCACAGCACCATTTCTGGCTTTTTTCTATGTATGTGGTACTGAGCAATCCAATCTGGGTCTTTGTGCAGGCTAGACAAGCTATCATTAGGCTAAATCCCCAACCCATTTGACAAATTTTATTTAAGCAAAACTCATAACCTAACTATCTTTATTTGAAGTGAAAATTTTTCCTTACATCAAGAAGAAAGTGGGCAATTTAAATACCCAACAGAACTTCGATTCACCCCAAAGATTCTATAATGAAATAGTAGTTTAGTCTTAAAGTTAAGCACTTAGCCTATACCTAAAAAATTTAGGATGTTTTGATTAAAATTATAATACAGAATTATCGACATATGAATTAATACATCTTGAAGGTTATTTACCAACAGAGCTAACAGGATGCCCCAAGCTGGGCTGGGACTATTCAGAGATTTCATCCCAGTAATAAGATCTTGACTTCCTTTTTGTCAGAGCAGTAAGTTTAGATCACTTGTGTTAGTCCTTTCTCTGCCCATGTAAGATGTAAATCTAAACTCCAGCCAGTTTTACAACCCCAAAATGTCTTTCTCAAGGACTTAGAAGCCATTCCTTTGAAATATAAACTTCCAAAAAGATAGTTCTTCTTCCTCCTAATCTCTTTAGAAAACTAGGAGCCTAACTGCTTCAAGGTCAAACCAGTAGACACAGATGGTTTAATCACACTGATAGTCTTTCTGTCCATTAACTTTCTCCAATGCATTTGTACTGGTTCACTTTAGAGTTTAAAGGTTTCCCAATTTTTATTTCAACAGGTATGTTTGATTTCTCTTTTCTGCAGTAATACTGAGTTAAATCTTTGTTTAGCTTTTGTTAATAGTTTTGGTTTGATATAAATAATATGTTTTTATAGTTACCTTTTTTTCCTAGTGAATGATTGATTTCCACTCTATTATCTCAGGTGCATTCAGATGTCATGCAAAATCCCACATATGTGTGGACATGCTTGAAGTGCAGGCAGGGCACCCATCTAAGCCTGCCTTTAACCTTCCACTAGGGCCTAACCAAAAGTCCCCTCCTTCCCAGCCCTAAGAGCCCATAACTTCTGTCCTTTCCTTAAATCCCATAAAAGCCTAACTCCAACCCCACAACCTTGCACAACCTCCGTTCCTGCAGGAAGGTTCCTGTTCCTTGCTGCAATGCCTCAATGAACACTCCTAAACCAGTTGAGGTTGAGTCCATCCTTTTCTTTTCTCCTCCATTTTCCTAACAAATAGAACCTGTAGACTCTCTTTTTCCTTACGTTTTCAACCTTGTTATTTAAATAAAAATATTATCATTCAATGTATATCATGTAACAAAGCAGTTTATGAACACAGTGCAATTTGAACACAGTGATCTTGTCATCTCTTCAACATCCTCCCCTCCCCTTTATTATCTCCCTTTCTTTACTTTTCTTAATTTTGGACAGCATTCCCCTCCTTCCCACCCCCCCCCCTTCATTGTCTACCTTTCTCTCATTCACATCCCCATTCCTTGGATGTACTCAATTATTGGGCTTTGACCTAGTCTTTCTTTTTTTTTTTTTAAAGAAGTTTATTATTTGAGCTCTCCATTGATTCTTTTGTACTTCAGTTAGTTCATGTATAATCACCATACTACTGACCAACATGTTTATTTAGAGATATGTAGGTATAGTCTATCTATTACAAATAAAGGAAATCATGCAGCCTTTACTTCTCTAGGTCTGGCTTACTTTTCTGATTAGAACAATAGTGCGCCATTCGTAAGGATGTAGACTGTTTTAAGGTCAACAACAGCTTGCTTTTCTGTCTGTAGTTATTACCCTGATCATTTAATATAACATGTGGTTTATTAAATTTCTCTTTGAAAATTAAAAAAATTTGTGAAATGAAAGGCCATCCATAAGGAAAAACTAATGAGATAACATTTTCTAAAGTTAATTGATCTTAGGAATACACATTTTTATATTAGCTATATAACTCCTTAGAATAGTTGAACATTTTACAAAGTAGGGTTTCAATTTGTTACAAATTTTAAATCCAGCTCTCATTTCACACCTACACCAAGTCTAAGGAGTTTATCTGCCTCTTGCTTGAAATATTGTTTCATTAAATTTGATCTGGCATAGTTTTTGTCTTTTTGTGGTTTTCTATGCTTCTTCCACTGAACTGTAAATCCTTATAGCAAGAAGCATGATTGGGTCTATCCCTAACATTATAGTATTAAAAAGAAGTGAGAAAATGGCCAACTGGATATATAGACCAAAAGTCAGATTGGTCACCTATAAAAGGCAAACAATAACTATGATCTCATATCCTCTTCTAAAAATTGGAAACAAAGAATAAACTGTTCTATATTTTTTCTCCCTTCTTCCTTTCCTTTTTTCCTGTCCTCTATTCCTTTTTCCTTTCTTCCGTCCTTCCTTCCACTATTCTCCTCTGGTTTTTCTACTCTGCTGTATTTTTTTCTCTCTCAGGTAATCACTGTAGCATAAAGGATGCAATCTGTTTTCCAATATGTTTCAATGCATCACTTACAAAAGTAGAAAAACAACAGTGAGCTCTGGAAAATTTCAAATTTATGGAATTTATACTACATACAATATGTTGTTAAATTTGTTAAGATTAAATTAAATTTTAAAATGCTAAAATGTCTTGATTATATTTCAGAAAAACATGGGTGCTTAGCTGGTTTACTTGCTTTATACTGCAGTCAGAGTCAAAGTTAAATCCAATGTCTTCCAGACACTTGACTTTACCAGAGTCTGTAGGTAATGCACTCTAGTCCTCCTAACAATGCTATATTTTAAGACAAAAAGTCTTTCATTCAATAGATATTTATTAAGTTTCTATAAATAACTAAGCTCTAAGTGTACTCATGCCTCATGCAAGCTGATTGAATGTATCTCTTCACAAGTATTCACTTGAATAGTTTGCATATGTCCACATCATTAATACAGTAGTGGCTGTCTAGATATTTTCCATGACACGTAATTTCCTAGAACAATAATTGATTGTGTATTATCCTTTTCCTCAAAGAATTTATTGACAAGTAGCTGAAAGAAGCAAATAAGCCTTTTGATTTCCTTCCTGAAAATATAATTCTTGTGTTGGTGAATAATATAGGATCAGAGCGGAAATATCAATAGAATGATTTAAAGTTCCACTCTGGAATTGAAGTGAGTAGGAAAATGGTATTGGAGCAGTTAGGAAAATAGAGACACAAAGTTGAGCAGAAGAAGATGAAGTACATTGGCTTAACATTAATATATTGAACAGCAACAGAAATTGCTTTATTATACCAATTCCCAGGACAAAAGATGTGAAAAAATTACTTTAAGACTTTACACTGGACAACAGAGAGTTCCACATAATTATCTCTAAGAGAGAGTAACTCACATCGTATATGGTATTTGTTGCAAGGGAGGGAACATCTACAGAAAAATCCATAGCTTTTGTTGTTGTTGTTTGATGTTTTGTTTCTTTGGTTGTGGGGCTTAAACTCTGGGTCTGTGCACTGCCCCTGGGCTCTTTAGTTCTACCACTAGAGCCACAATGCCTCTTCCGATTTTCTGGATTTACGTGCCTGCCTGGGCTGGCTTTGAACTGCGATCGTCAGATCTCAGCCCCATGAGTAGCTAGGATTACTGGAGTGATCCACCAGCACTTGTCTTGAAGACTTTCCAAGAGTTTTCAAGTTAATTGGTCTTTTAAAATTCAATTTATATTAAACAAAGAGGAATATATCTCTAACCCCAACACGAATACCAAGGCCTATGCTTGAAATCAGGACATGGAAGCTGTCCTGAACTTTTTCACATTGAAGCTAACACTCTACCACTTTAACCACAGGTCCACTTCCAGCTTTCTGGTGATTATTCAGAGCTATGAGTCTCAAAAATCTCCTGCCCACATAGTTTCAAGCCATGATTGTCAAATCTCAGACTCCTGAGTAGCTAAGATTACACCTGTGAGCCACCAGGGCCATTCTTAAGAGGGCTATTTCAAATAGAACAGATAATGACTACTGGCAAAATGTGCAATTGAGACCCTACCTTGTTGGTCAAAATATAAGCTGTTTGAACTATATTCCAAATTACTGTGACAGAGTCTCAAATAGTTAAATGGAGATACCAGTGATTCAATAACTACTTCTAGAATATATCCAAAATAAATGAAATTATATGTGCACACCAAAACTTATGGCCAATCTGCATAAAGGCTTCAAAGAGGAAAGAATTCAAAAGGACTAAAGTGAAAAGAATGAAAGAATAAGTAAAAAAAAGGATAACTAATGGAATATTATTAGTCAGTAAGTAGAACTAATGTTCAGTGACATTCTACGGTTAAAGTGAACCTTGAAAATATTATAAGCAGAAGAAATGAGTCCATTTAGATGGAATGTCTAGAATAAGTAAATAGAAAAGTAAACTCATGTTAGTATAGGGATAGTATGGAAGATTTTGGGAGAGTAATGGAATTATGCTAAAAATAATTGTGGCAATGTATGTAAATATGTCCAAACCATGCAGTGAATTACTCTACATACATGGGCAGATTATAGGCTTTCTAACTTCTATCTCAATAAGCTATTTTCTAAAAAAAAATATACAATAAATATAAAGAGCCCATTGAGATATTGTTTCAGATTTGTAAAGAAGTAAAGCACAGCTGTAGTTAGAATATAGGAAATGTACTTGATTTTAAAGACAAATCATTTAAGATGAAATCATGGGAAAAGGTTTGCCATAAGAATACTAATCAAATGAAAGATGTGTCAGTTACAGTACTTAAGCAAAATAGAATTTAGAAAAAATTATATTTTCAGATTGTAAAACACTGTCTTTCATCATAACAAAAGGACTAAATCTTCAACATTACGCATTTTTTTTTGCCAGTCCTGGGCTTGAGCTCAGGGCCTGAGCACTGTCCTTGGACTTTCTCAAGGCTAGAGCTCTACCACTTGAGCCTCAGCACCACTTCTGGCTTTTTTCTATGTATGTGGGGTACCGAGGAATCGAACCCGGGTCTTCATGCATGCTAGGCAAGCACTTTAACCACTAGGCCAAACTCCCAGCCCCCATACATTACACATTTTTAATGCATCTGTATCTAGTGTGACACACAAATTAATACTTAGAAGAAAGGAGAAATGGACAAATCCACAATTATAGTTGGTGATTCAATGATTCTTTCAGTCTTTGATGCAAGAAGGCAAAAGTTCCAGTATCAATATAGAAAGTTTGAACATTTTTGTCTAATAATAAATAAGATATATTTGTGGAACATTTTGTTCAAAAATAAAGAAACACATTCTCTTTTCAATTGAGTATCAGAACACTCATCTAGAGAAACTGATAAAACACTGTTTAATATAATCACCAAAAGGTAAAATCACATACCAATACTAAAACTCATAAAACAGGAAATACCAGTGATCTACAGACAGATATTAATAGTCAAACAAGCAAACTTCCTGGACCTTTATACTTTAAAAAAATCATTTGTGTGCCATAAGAAATTACCAGTATAGGCAGATAGGTATCTCATCAGCTGCCTACAACTATCTGTCCTTTGTCCCAAATGATTTCAGACTAGATTTTTGAAGATTTACTGTGACTGAAAACTTTTCTTGAAAGATTTTAACACTGATTTTTACATCATACTTAAAAAAAATTTTTTGCCAGTCCTGGGGCTTGAACTCAGGGTCTAACCACTGTCCTTGGGCTTTCTCAAGGCTAGCGCTCCACAACTTGAGCCACACCATTACTTCTAGCTTTTTCTGTGTATGTGGTAACAGGGAATCGAACCGAGGGCTTCGTGCATTCTAGGCAAGCACTCTACCATAGGCCACACTCCCGGCCCTGGGCCTCTATATTTTAACACACAGAAGTGGACAAATTCAAAATCACAAAGTATCAAAGCCCACACAAGAAATAATATACTGCTGGTTTCTATGATACAATAATGTAGCTATACTTATAAATTACTGTGTATTTAGAACAAATTGAAACCTAAATATATTGTTTTATTTCAAAGAAGTGATCTATATTCAGAAGATATTTTCCCTAAAGTTCCACACAGTATATACATGTGTCAAAATATTAAAGGGCTTCCCCAAAATATGTTCAATTTTAATGTTGTTTCACTAGAACAACTCAAAAAAGAAGAGATATTTATAGGCATAATCCAGACGAAAAAGAGCCATGGGATCAGTCAATAGATGAACAAATTTTTTTTTGTTGGTCATAGGACCTGAATTGTGGGTCTGGATATTGTGCCTGAGCTCTTCAGCTCAAGGCTACTGCCTTACCTCTTGAGCCAAAGTGCCACTTCCAGTTTTTTGGTAATTAATTGGAGATAAAAGTCTCACAGACTTTGTAGTTCCTGGGCCACCTGAGTACCTAGGATTACAGGTGTGAGCCAGTTCACCTGGCTTGAAGGAAATTTTTAACTCAAAAATGTGTGAATATTTAAATCACAAATTTGTAGTAAAAAAAATCTGTCACTATAATAGGAGTGAAAGTAGAAAAAGGCCATCTTAGAACACTTCATGTGACATTATAATTAACAGTGAAAGACTAAAGGTCTTCCTTATACGGTTGGGAACAAGGCCACTTGTTGATTAATATTATCAGAAGGTACTATCCAATGAAGAAGTCAAACAAAAGGAGTACCGCAGATAAAATACCACATACTGTTATGATAATGGCATAATAAATCTAGCCAATCTGAAAGAATCTACAGAAAAAAATTTAAAATAATATGTGTTAGCACAGTAACAAAACACATGGTTTATATGGTGACCTTCTGATAAAAATCTAAATACTTCAGCAAGTTACGAAATACATGATTGACATGGATTAGAAGACTGAGTATAATTAAGATAAAAATCATTCTCCAGTTACTTTAGAAACCATGTTATATCACATTGCAATGGTCATCCTCTTGGATGGTCACAATACTTATATAGATGTACAAAATTCCTATATTTGACCCGGAAACATTGCCATACAGTCACAAGGAGGTGAACTACAACAGCAACCTCAATAAACTTGAGAATGTATTCTTCATAAGACAGACCTTCTGATGAAAATGCAGCTTGGGGGACTAGGAGTGTGGCCTAGTAGTAAAGTTCTTGCCTAGCATGCACGAAGCCCTGGGTTCAATTTTTCACTACTACACTCACAGAAAATGTCAGAAGTGGTGCTGTGGCTCAAGTGGTAGAGTGCTACCCTTGAGCACAGAGGGGCATAGGGAAAGTGCCCAGTCCCTGAGCTCAAGCCCCAGGACTGGCAAAAGAAAGAAAGGAGGAGATAAAAAATGAAGGTGGGGCTGGGTGTGGTAGCTCACACCTGTAATCCTAGCTACTTAAAAGGCTGAGATCTGAGGATCGTGGATCCAACCAGCCCAGCACTAAAGACAGTGAGACTCTTATCTCCAATTAATCACTAAAAAAGGGAGGTGGGGCTGTGGTTCAAGGGGTAGGGTGGTAGCCAGGCTCAGAGTTCAAGCCCATGACCAACAAAAAAAAAAAAAAAGAAAGGAAGGAAGGAAGGAAGGAAGGAAGGAAAGAAAGAAAGAAAGAAGGAAGAAAGGGCAAAAAGTTTCAGCTGGATGGAGAAGCAACACTGAGAGATGTTAGATAAATAACCTTGAGCAAGGAAAACAATCACAAATGTTGTTTCTTGCTTTTTCTCAGACACTTATTTCTTCCCAGATTCTTCTCAGACTTACCAAGTATTAGAAAAGACAGTGAGATTTGAATAGCCTTATCTTTATGTTAAAATTCCATCTTGATATATTTTGATCTCTGTTACAAATATTAGAGAGAGATTCAGCCACTAACTCCAACATCCCAAACTGAAGAGATAAGTGAAGGCTAGAGAAAGCTTTATGAATGTGCCATGGGCAGGCTGTGAGAGGAAGCAAAGAAAGGAGATGAGCCCCTCTTTGAAGTAATGGTGAGTTGTATTGTATTTTGGAGAAAACCCATTTTGTTGCTTGAGAGGAAGCTCTGTTGCTCCTTTCCTGCACCCTCCCTGTAAGATATTGTCAGTCCCAAGGTGAATGTCTCACACAGTAACAAAATAGAAGCAGAGTTACCAAAGTTTTCTTTAAATTTATACTTATCAGACCCAAGAAAGGAGTGAATGCTTCTTGGCAACGCAGTTTAACCACAGAAAGCATGGACATTCAAGTATATTAAGTCTGACAGATATTTCTCTATGAAATATGAAGATTTCAGTATAGGAATGAATCCTTTTGCACTTGTAAGAGTCTAAATTATTTCAAATCCCATGATTCAAAGCACATGGTTTTTGAAGCACATGTTCAAGTTTTGCTTTAAATGAAAAATTAATGTTTATTTTATAATAAACAACAACTTTTAATATAATACCTTTTTATACCACTGACAATGTGTTGTGTTCTTATTTCATTGCTGTCTAATGATCATACATATTCCATTTAACTTGAAATTATGTTTTGGGATTGACTGATGATTAAATGATCTTCACAGTGGATATTTGACAGCACTCAGGAATTATCAGTCTTTATGCAAACTATTAGGAAAGACTGATATGTTATTTATTATGTTCTATTAGTGAAAGTAGCTTAATAAAATGTGTATTAAAAGTACTAAATGACTGTGTTCATGTTGTAACATACATACACACTCATACATACAAAGAGAAAATGTTTTCACACGTTAGGCTTAAAATTGATGTATTATAAACTGTCTTTCTCTTGTCCATTTATCAGAAGTCACTGGTTCATTGCAAGGAGGATGAAAACATAAACACAAACTCATGTTACACAAGAGAGACTGTCAAAGTGATGCCCATACAACTAATTTCCTGGAGAAATACTTTTAAACTTACGGATGTAAGTAACATAATATGCCAGATGAATTAACAGAATAGTGACTGAATTTACCATGTCACCTAAAACAACAGAAAATAAAAGAAGAGTAAAACAATGCATCATCAGACCTGGGAGAAACAGGAAACATAGTCATATGACATATGAACCCTATGACAGATACAGTGGTAAAGGAGTCCCCTCAAAATTAAGATGTTTGAAACTGTAGTTTTCAGTCTCAGTTCTACATAGGCTATATGTTGACAGCGGAGGCAGCCATGACACCAGAAGCTCTCAGTCCTATTCCCATTAGGGTACAGAAAGATCCCCAAAAAGCCAGCATTGTGATTTTTTAAAAACATAAATTAACTTGCTAGAATTTACAGCTGGCTCTACCTACGTGTATATCCTGCTTGTCATTTGTTCTTTCTTCCTTTTTCTTTCTTTCTTTCATTTATTTATTTACTTTTGTGGGTCATGGAGCTTGAACTTGGTCTGGGCTCTGTCCCTGAGGTCTTCAGCTCAAGGCTACTGCCCTACTCTTGAGCTAAGGCCTACTTCCCATTCTCTAGAGGTTAATTAGAGATAGGAATCTCAGGTTCTTTTGCGCCAAGGCTGGCTTTCAACCTAGATCCACAGATTTCAGCCTCGTGAGTAGCTAGAATTACAGGTGTGAGCCACCCATCAGCTCTTTTGTTCATTTTTTAACTTGCTCCAAGTGGAGCCAGACTAAAGGCCAGAAACACCAGGCTGTATCCATTTTGCCTAGAGGGACAAAGTCAAAGACTGATTGATCCTCAGAGAAGTTTATTCAAAGGCAGGGAGGTAAAACTATTTAATATTTCCATCCAAAAAATGAGAGCTGGGGGGGGGGAGTTTGGCCCTGGGAGCTAGAGGAACTTCCTCCCCCTGGGCAGGGCCACAGTCCTGGAAAACAAAGCCACCTGCCCAATCAAGCAAACTGATCAGAAAAACCATAAAGACAAATCTCAAGAGTAAAGGACTTTTTGAAGTGATTGGATCCTGAATTTAGTGGAGACACAAGTTTCCTATCCTGTCCCCCACCCAAAAAACAAACCGAAGCGTAACCCCTTTTTTTCTACCTTTTTTCATTTGCATTTTTATGTGTTCTTATTTTTTTTAATTTTACGTCCACCTTTTTTTTTAATGTTATGATTCTTTCCTATTTTTCCCCTGCTTTCCATCTGACATCGAGGTGCTCCCCAGACACATACGATACAGACTGGATAAAAATGATATTTTTATTCATACAGTGACTTGCTTTCTAATCTGTTTGTTCTTAACCCTAGTATTTCTTGTCTAAGAACTCACAATTGTGTGGGATCTCCCCCCACCATTTTTCTTGTTTTTATATTTTTTAATTTTTACTTTTTAAAATTTTATCATTGAACTCTCTGATATATACATTCCTCTTTCCTGTATATATTCTTCTTATTACTCTACTTATTTTCAAAAGTTTTATCTTATTTCTTCTAAATTTTGTACTCAACTATTCTACCTTTCTATCACCTTAGGTCATTTATCCTTACAATATCCCTTTTCTTCATTACTATATTAATCTTACACTCCTACATTACTCTTACCTCCCCTCTTTCATACTATTTTTCTATCTCTGGTCCTCTGTTCATCCTTCAACTTTTATAATGCATGGATCTACAATTGATGGTTGTTGAGCAATACTGTATATCTAGGTTTTCAATTATACTGTAGGTCCAGAGGGACTTAAATACAATAGAGATTGGATTGACAGATTTTTTTTTCTTTTTGTGATAAAACTCTGACAGTGGTGGTATTAGATTTGTCTGTAAGTGTAAAAAAAGAGAGAGACAGAGTGAAAATACCAATCTAAAATTGTGAACATCTATTGTCTGGCCAGCTAAAGAGCTCTAAGTTGGTTATATCTTAAAAATTGTAATCTTGTTTGTGCAGTATTAATTTTTCTCCCAGTTTCAAATGGGCAGAACAAGAAACTCAAGAAAAATGGCAAATCAAGGTATAGCATCTCCCACCCAATATAAACAGGCAATGGAGCAGTCAATGGCAAAACTAGGGGAGAGTCCTCTAAATGCTATACCAATGCAATTGATATATTTGATTAAATTAAAAGTTTGAAAACATACAGAAAGAGATATGTGAGGAAGCCATATCTAAGCGAGATGAAATCATAAAGAAGGTGATATGTGAATGTAAGGAAGCCATAAAGGAGGCCATACTAAAGGATGTACAAAGAAAAATGGACAAAATCATAGAATCCACAAATAAAAAGCTGACTGAACTCCAACAAATGTCCAATGAGAGTAAAGCTGCTGAGATAACCACTCTAATGGAAATGGAGGAATTAAAGAAGTCCATACATGATCTAAAACAAGAGATGCAAGGCATCAAAAATGAGCAAGTGTAAGGGAGATGACGAATAAAGTAGAAAGTATTGAGGACAGATTAGACAATGCAGAAGAGAGAATTTCCAGGTTTGAGATAGTCTAGTTGTTATAGAAAAAGAACAGAAAATGAGTCAAACCAAATCTGGGAAATATGAGAGAATGCTTTAGGAGGTCCAAGATACAATTAGGAAGTCCAATTTAAGGCTAATTGATATTGAGGAGGGCCTGGAGAAAGAGGATAATGGTATTGGAAATATACTTCAGGGAATAACCTCAGAGAACTTCCCAAATATCCAGAAGGGCAGGCTCATCCAGATACAAGAAACTTTTAGAACCCCGAAAAGACCTGACCAGAAAAGGACATCCCACTGCCACAGGTGCTTAACCAGTTCTGCCAGAACCACTTGTTGAAGAGGCTATCTTTCTTCCATTTATTTTTTTGGCTCCCTTGTCAAAGATTAGGTGGCCATGGGTCTGTGGTTTAATATTTCTGTCTTCAGTTCTATTCCAGTAGTCTTCAGGCCTGTTCTTGTGCCAGTACCAAGCTGTTTTGATAATTATAGCTCTGTAATAGAATCTAAACTTTGGTTTTGAAATTCCTCCTGCGCTGTTCTTTCTGCTAAGAAGTGTTTTTGCTATACGGGGTCTTTTATTATTCCATATGAAATTTTGGATTGCCTTTTCTATATCTTTAAAGAATGACATTGGGATATTGATGGGTATTGCGTTGAATTTGTAGATAGCCCATGGCAGGATTGTCATTTTCACGAGGTTGATTCTTCCAATCCAGGAGCATGGGAGGTTTTTCCATTTCCTCAGTTCTGCTTTAATTTCCTTTTTCAGGGTTTTAAAGTTTTCATCGAAAAGGTCCTTGACATTCTTAGTTATGCTAATTCCTAGGTACTTTATTTTCTTTGAGGCTATTGCAAAAGGAGTTGCTTTCCTGATTGTTGCCTCATTCCTCTCACTGTTGGCATAGAGGAAGGCAGTTGATTTTTGAGGGTTAATTTTATATCCTGCTACCCTTCCAAAGTTTTGAATCAGCTCAAGGAGCTTGGGAGTAGTCTATAGGATTCTTTAAATACAGGATCATGTTATTTACAAAGAGGGAAAGTTTTACTTCCTCTTTCCCTATTTGGATCCCCTTTATGCTTGCTTCTTGCCTTATTGCACTGGCTAGGAATTCTAATACTATGTTAAAGAGGAGTGGAGAGAGTGGGCATCCTTGTCTCATTCCTGATTTTAGAGGGAATGGCTTTAGCTTTTCGCCATTAAGTATAATACTAGCTGTGGGTTTGTCATGCACAGCCTTTATTATCCTGAGGAATGTTCCATGGATTCCTAGTTTCTCCAGAGCTTTTAACATAAAGGGGTGTTGGATCTTGTCAAATGACTTTTCTGCATTTATTGAGACAATAATGTGATTTTTGTCCCTGCTCCTGTTGATGTGTTGAATTATATTAATTGATTTGCATATGTTGAACCAGCTTTGCCTCCCTGTGATGAATCCTGTTTGATCATAGTGTATAATTTTTTTGATGAGTTGTTGTAGACGGTTGGCCAGTATTTTGTTGAGAAGTTTTGCATCGATGTTCATCAAAGAAATAGGTCTATAGTTCTCTTTCTTTGATGAATGTCTGTCTGGTTTGGGGATGAGGGTTATAGTGGCTTCATAGAATGAGTATGGTAAAGAACCTTCATTTTCAATTTCGTTGAAGAGCTTGAGGAGTATTGGTGTGAGCTCTGCTTTGAAGGCCTTATAGAATTCATCTGAGAATCCATCTGGCCCTGGGCTTTTCTTAGGTGGAAGTTCTCTTATTGCCAATTTATTTCAGTGCTTGAAATAGGCCTGTTTAGTTGAGTAGTTCTTCTTGGTTCAATGTGGATATGTTAATATTGGCTAGGAATTCTTCCATTTCTTCTAGATTCTCAAATTTGTTGGCATAAAGGTTTGAGAAGTATTCCCTCAGGATACTCTGGATTTTGGTAATTTCTGTCATGATATTACCATTTTCATCTGTGATTTTGTTTATTTCTGTGTGCTCCCCTTTTTTTGTAAGATTTGCTAAGGGTTTGTCAATTTTGTTAATTCTTTCAAAGAACCAACTCCTTGTTTTGTTGATTCTTTCTATAGTTATTTTGGATTCCAATTCATTTAATTCTGCTTTGATTTTAATAATTTGCTTCCGTCTACTGGGATTAGGGTTGGTTTGTTGCTCTTTTTCCATGATTTCAAGGTGACACATTTAATTGTTGGTTTGCGATTTTTCTAATTTGTTATTGTAGGCACTCAGAGCTATAAATTTCCCTCTAAGAAATGCCTTTGCCGTGTCCCAAAGGAGCTGGTATTTTGTGTGCTCCTTTTTGTTAAATTTCATAAACTGTTGGATTTCTGTTCTGATCCCTTCGATGACCCATTGGTGATTCAACAATGTGTTGTTCAATCTCCATGAGTTACAGGGTTTTCGTTGATGGAGATTGGTGTTCAGTTCCAATTTGTTGTCCTTGTGGTCTGAGAGTATGCAGGGAATAATTTCAGTGTTTCTGAATCTGTTCAGGTTTGTTTTATGGCCTAAAATGTGGTCTATTTTGGAAAATGTTCCATGTGCTGCTGAAAAAAACGTATATTGTGTTGTTGCTGGGTGAAATAATCTGCAGATGTCTGTTCAATCTAGTTTATTGTTCAATTCTAAGGTTTCTCTGTTGAGTTTTTGCCTTGTTGATATGTCCAAAGGTGAGAGTGGTGTGTTAAAGTCACCAACAATTACTGTGTTTCGATCTATGTATGGTTTCAGTGAAAGCAAAGTTTGCTTGATGAAGTTCAGAGCTCCGGGATTGGGTGTGTAGATATTTAGGATCGTTATGTCTTCCTGGAGGAAAGATCCCTTTAGTAGTATGTAGTAACCTTCTTTGTCTTTTCTCACTAATTTTAGTTTGAAGTCTATTTTATCTGATATGAGGATGGCAACTCCAGCCTGTTTATGGGGTTCGTTAGCTTGATAGAGTTTATTCCAACCTCTCATTTTCAAAAGGTGTTTGTTTTTTTGGGTAAGATGTGTCTCTTGAAGACAGCAGAACAATGGATCTTTTTTTTTTTGATCCAACTATATAATCTATGCCGTTTAATTGGAGAGTTAAGTCCATTGATATTGAGAGTCAGGATTGAGAAATATTTATTAGTTCCTGCCATTTTTACAAGCTTTCATTAGGGCCTGTGTCTTGATAGTTTTTGTGGTACTTAGATGTTATGAGTTTTAGGTGCCATGTCTTTCTCTGTATTACATTTGTGATGGTTTTCCATGTGTAGAACATCTTTGAGAATTTTCTGTAGTGTTGGTTTTATTGCTACATAATGTTAAAGCTTTTCCTTGGAATGGAATGTTTTTATTGTTCCCTCAGTTATGAATGAGAGCTTAGCTGGTACAGTATTCTTGGCTGGTTGTTATTTGACTTCAAGGCATGGTATATATCATTCCAATCTCTTCTTGCTTGCATGGTCTCTGCTGAGAAATCTGGGGTCATTCTGATTGGATTGCCTTTATAGGTGATTGTTCTCTTCTTCCCGGCTGCTTTTAGGATCTTATCTTTGGCCTCTATTGATCCAGTTTGGATTATAATATGGTGGTGGGATGTCCTTTTCTGGTCAGGTCTGTTTGGGGTTCTAAAAGCTTCTTGTATCTAGATGGGCCTGCCCTTCTGGATATTTGGGAAGTTCTCTGAGATGATTCCCTGAAGTATATTTCCAATACCATTGACCTCTTTCTCTAGACCCTCCTCAATACCAATTAGCCTTAAATTAGGCTTCCCAATTGTATCTTGGACCTCCTGTAGCGTTTTCTCATATTTCCTACATTTGAATTGACTCATTTTCTGTTCTTTTTATATAACAACTAAATTATCTCCAACCCCGGAAATTCTCTCTTCTGCATTGTCTAACCTGCTATCAAAGCTATCTACTTTATTCTTCATCTCCCTTGCTTCTAATTGCTCATTTTTGATGCCTTGCATCTCTTCTTTTAGATCATGTATGGATTTCTTTAGCTCCTTGATTTCCATTTGAGTGGTTATCTCAGCAGCTTTATTCCCTTTGTACATTTGTTGGAGTTCAGTCATCTTTTTGTTTGTGGATTCTATGAATTCGTCCATTTTTCTTTGAAAAAAACCTTTATTATAGCCTTCTTTATGGCTTCCCCTTTTTCACATATCACCGTGTTTATGGTTTCCTCTTGTTCAGCTGTGGCTTCCTCCCTTATCACTTTCTTTATGTTTTCACATTTTTCATTAATGATGTTTATCAGTTGCATTTGTATAGCACTTGGAAGGCTCTCCTCTAGATTTGCCACAGACTGCTCCATTGCCTGTTTATGTTGGGTGGGAGATGCTATTCCTTTATTTGACATTTTTCTTAAGTTTCTTGTTCTGCCCATTTGAGGATAGGAGCAAGATTAATACTAAACAAGATTATAATTTTTCAGATATAACCAACCTAGACCTTTTTAGGTCATCTGTGATTGTATTAGATTTGTATGTAAGTGTACAAAAAGAAAGAGAGAGTGTTATTATCAATCTAAAAGAGCTAATATCTAATAGATGACCAATTTATGACCAAAACAATAAGCCCCTCAATCCAATCTCTATTGTATTTAAGTTCCTCTGGACGTAGAGTATAATTGAACACCTAGATACACAGCATTGCTCAACAACCATCAAATGTAGATCCTTGCATTATAAGAGTTGAAGGATGAACAGAGGACCAGAGATAGAAAAATAATATGAAAGACGACAAGGGATGTAGGAAAAGAATAATACAGGAGTATAAGAATATTATAGTAATGAAGAAAGGGTATCGTGTAAGGTGATAGACAGGTAGAATATTTGTGTAGAAAGTTTAGATGAACTTAGATAAAACTTATCAAAATAAGAAGAGTAATAAGAAGAATTTATAGAGAAAAGAGAGAGGTTGATATAGGAGATTTCAATGATACCAATTTGAGAAAGAAAAAAAAAGAAAAAAGAAACAAAACAGCCACAAAATAAAACAGAACACACACACACATAGACACACAAAACAAAAACAAAAACAAAAAAAAAAAAAGAAAAAAGGTGGGGGGAGATTCCTCACTGTTCTGAGTTCTTACCCAAGAGATACTAGATTGAGAACCCGGAGTTTAAAAAGCAGGTGACTGTATCAATATGGATATCATTTTTATTCAAACTGTACCCAGAGCTGTCACTGTGGTTCTAGGAATGACCACAGTGACAGCAGGATTGCGGGAAAAGAGAGGAGAAAAAAAGAAAAAAAGAAAAAAAACAAAAAAGGAATGAATCATAACATTAGAGAAAAAAGGTGTAGGTTAAATCGCAAAGAGAAAAAGAAGAACATTTAAAAATGCAAATGAAATGGGGTAAAAAAAATTAAAAAAGGGTATTCTTCAATTTTTTTTTTTGGTGGGGGGAGAGGTTATGAAACTTGTGTCTCCACTAAATTCGGGATCCAAACACTTCACAAAGTCTTTTTCTCTTGTAATTTGGCTTTGCCCTTTTTCTGTGTGGCTCTGTCTGCAGCCAGCAGGTCTGCGCTGCTATGGAGCGCTCTCTGTGCTCTGATTCAGAAAAGCCTTTGTCTCCCGGTTGCTTCGCGGCGGAGCTCCACGCTCTCTTTTTGCGCTGGTATTCTTCCTTTTTTTCCTCTCTGCCTGAGTTCTCTGTGGTCCTAAAGCTTACTTAGGATCAATTTCTGTTAGAGGACTGTCTCCTGCACCGCCAGTACATGAATCTTGGCAGGAGCTCAGTACATCTCACCCTGAACCGCCACCATCTTCCGCCGATCCATCTCCACTGGTATTCTTTTATTACCTTCACCAATTCCCTTTTGTTGTTTTGGCTTTTTCAGTCTCTCCCACACAGGATCCGTAGTTTTGTGCAATTGCTTGCTGATGGGATGTTGCTTTTCACCCAGTGGGAAGTATACCAATTTCAGAGCATCAGGCTTAATCCTTCTCGTGTCTGTCTATTTTCTCAGACCATAACTGTTGGTCAGTGACTTTAATAGAAGCAAAATCATCCGCAGTTTTTTTTCTCTTCCCTTTTCTCTGTCTGTCTATCTGTAATTGTGACTGTTCTTCATTCTTCAGCCTTTTGGAAACCTGAACTTTAACATTCTGATAATGGAAACAAGATCATTGCATGCATATCTATCTGTCTATGCATCTAGCTATGTATTTTTGTATGTATGTATGTACGTATCTATCTATATCTGTCTATCTATCTATCTATCTATCTATCTATCTATCTATCTATCTATTTATCTATCTACCTATCTATCTATGCATCTTTCCATCCATCTATTTACTTATCTATCACCTATATATCCCTTTTATATATTATTTTAAACTCTGGCACATATTTAATCCTTGTGAAGATCTGTTATGTAATATACAACATGTCTTCTTAATTTTGATCTTCAGATAAGGATATAAATTTCTAGTGTAGAACCTAAACACTCCATGAAGCATATAATACTATATTTTTAGTTGCTTATCTGAAACTTTAATATGATGATCATTAATAATAACCCCATGCTGTATTTGCTATGGTATATTTATTTATACAGACCTGATGAGGAGGTTCTTCAAATAGATTATCATTTTATGGTTTTAAATAAAATGACAGTGGTCCACCAAGGCAGTATGAACAATTATTATAATAAGAAATGGCCATATTTAATGTACTCAAATGCTTGATTGATGTAAGTTATATATATTTTTAGCACACACTTATCTGTTGGTATGTTCATTAAAGGTAGCATACATTAGTACTATTTCTTGTGAATGAACTCCAATTCATATTGCGAGAATAAAAATAAGCAGATTTGTTAACAAAATAATACATAACTGTCACATACTAGCCAATATATTGACACTTTTTCATTCCTGGAACAATTGACAATTCTAGAATAAAACAAGGAAGATCACAATGAGAACCCGTTGATTTTACTAGAACAATTTCAAATTTACACCTATGCCAAAAGCTATTCTCACATAGAAGTCATTTTAAATTATATAATTCATGAAGGAAATCTTACTATCATGTTTTGCTGAACCTATTTAAAAATACAAATAAAAACATGAAACATTGACTAGTTATGATTTCCTTAGTCATATACGTTATAGTGCCCCCTAGTGGGCAGAACCGTAATTGCACCACATATCACCATTCCTTTGATTTTAATGCCAGCTAACCTAGGAAAATTCTTTTTTTTTTACAACCATGTATTTTATTTAATCATCGCTCTTCAAATGTGTGTATAAGCATGTAATCCATGTGAAATAAATTAATGAACTCGTTTTCCTCCTCCCCCCTTTTTGTACATTGTTTCCCAGGTCTGTATCATGTTTTATACGTTTGGACCTCAAAGTTGGGACCTGTACCTTCTAAACGTTCAATACATATGCCCCATACAGCATGGGACTGGGCAAAGAATTTACCCACCCCTGGCTATGTAAAACCTTTGCAAAGGAACATCATGCTCTTGGCAGAATTGATTCCTCTGCCTCCACTGGGTGCTTTTGTTTGCAACTTCTTGTTTCTCTTGAGGTCTCTTAGGAGGACCACAAAAGTGGCAAGGCATGGAGATGACTCTAGGGACTGTCTTTCTCAGTCATGAACAGGTGTCATTTGTGCTCATCTTGTGGGGACAGAGAGCTTGTTCTATGTCTGTCATTCTCCTTCTGTTCCTGGAAACCCCTTGCCCTGCTCACCTGTCAGTTTAGATTGTGTCCCTTGACTAATCTGAGTAGTGCAGAAAGCTTTTTCTCCCCTTGAGAGTTATGAGCCTGGAGCTTTCCACTACCATCTACCCCTTATGCTAAAACATTTATGCACCATCACCCTGAACGAATATGATAAACACATCACCAAATAAATGAGGTAAGTGTATCATCAGGGAAAGTTTATGCAGCCACCTCCTACCTGACATTTGTACCTTAATATGCATTGATTTAGTCATACAGAAAATTCTTTTATTTGCTTAGTACACTCAAGACATTGAAACTTACTAAACTGATTGGAACACTTTTAAATTATATTTATGCCTAGCCCACAAATTTTAACTCTTTCAACAGTTTATTTAACTCTTTTGCTAATTCACTATGATTTTTGAATTAATATCAATTTATATAGTCAGAGTTCATGAGGGGTCAGTGTCCTCCAAATTTATCTGAATTAAACTCTAAAATTTACAGAGTTTACAGAACATAGGATAATTGACAGACTTGTTTGTAATCAATGACAGTAAGGAAAGTCTCCACACAGTAGCCTCAGGGAAATCTCCAGTATTCTTGTGTCCTCTTTTGAAAGGTCATGCTATTTACTCAAGGTGGGGGAAAAGAGCCAGAACTTGTGGTTGTACAGAGAGCTAATACTCATGAAGGAACAATTGTACTGTCTTTATTGAGGAGATGGATTGACTAAAATCTCTACTGAGTAATTCACAATCTAGAAAAGCAAGTAGTAAAATAGTAAATTTCTATGTTTTATTTACTGTTAAGAAACAACTAATTAGTTAATGACAATAGGTCTAAACATTTTTAAAGAAGAAAACATATTAAGCTATTTTGTTTTAATAGCAGAGGACCAAGTCATATCACTTTGTGATATGTATAGGAAAGTGTACAGGATACCCTACAATATATAAGTACATCAAAATAGCATGGTACAGATATGCACAATGGAATTTTACTTATCCATTAGGAAGAAAAGTATTATGCCATTTGCAGGGACATGGAAGAACCTAGAACAAAGCATGCTAAGTGAGATAAATCAAGCTGAAAGAAAGAAATGGCACATATTTTTCTCTCATATTTGGAAATTAGATGTAAAATATAATTGAACATTCTAACAGTACTACAGGCATTCACACACAGTTAGACTAAAGGGGATTATTCTTAGAAGAGGAACTCCACAGAATAACTTCTCTGAATATCTAAAATGCTCATCATCGAAATGAATTCCAGGAAAAGTAAACATTTTTGTTTTATTTATTTATTCATATGATGTTGTTGGAGTTTAGGAGTCTTTTTTTGGAGAGGGAGTGAAAGAGGGACACAGAAAATGAGGGAGGAAAAGAGAACAAATGCAGTCATGATATTCAATACACACTATGTAGAGAATGAATGACAAAATGTGCGGGCAAGCATGGAAGGAGATAACTGGGGAAAAATAAAGGTTGGTATTGTCCAAAAAAGAGATGTGCTCATTACCTGTACTTATGAAACCAGTGCAACTCCTTCAGAAAAACAATCAAACTACATTAAAAATAAAACTTTACAAGGTACCATATAAATTTCATTGAGATAGAGAGCACTTTAAATTCAAGTCCAGGATGGAATTTTAGACAGAGCTCATACATATTTAACTAATTATAATACAATAATGAAATATTTAAATTTAAATAAAAAAGTTAAAAATTATTGGGAAGCTGTAAAATTTCTATTAAAAACTGTATTAAGCTTTTTAAAGCACCTTACAAACCTTGATATTTGACTCTTTTATGACAATTGTATTATGTGTTATATTGTTTATACCAACAATACAATGATAAGCAGGTTCAAGATATGGTTTCCTTTTCCTCTCATGTCCAAAATGTTAAGATCCTCAAGTTCTATCTTTTATTTTAAAAAACTGGCAATATCGCTGCTGATAGTATATTACAGATGGCGGAATTCTTCAGAACAATAATTATCCTATTGAGAATGACCCTTAAAGTAGTAAGATATAGTGTCACAATTAAAGTTTTACAAATAGCCTCTGTAATTTAATATAATTTCAATATAAATAACTTGGTTTTGTAAACTTTTCATATGAACAACTTTTGTCTTGTAAAGTGGCCAAGTTTCCATTTGTGTTTTGTTTTGTTTTTCTTATGAATACAGAGTGCTGAAGAGCTACATTTTGGGACTGCGATGTGTCCTCTGATCCACAGTTCATAGAAGTCCTCTGTGTGACATGCATGAAGATGGAGCCTTTGTGATACCAGTGTCCTTGTGAGAAGAGCTCCAGTAGGGATCATTTATCTTTCCTTTGTAGGTGAAAATAAGGCACAACTGTGGTTGTCTACAGGCAGGAGCCTGTAGAGATCAGAGACTGGATCTGTTAGCATCTTGATTTTGAGCTGCATAGACTCCAGAGTTTATCATGTAAGGTCAATGGAATTCTTGTAGTAATTCAAACCAGAATGATTTTTTCCCCTCATTGGATGAGGGCATGAAATGAATCACCTGTACACTTTTCACATTATAATTAGTCATTTGTATATTTTTTGTATTAACAGCTTATTCCTTACAGTTTATGTAGGTTAGTCTTCATTTGCTTTAAATGAAAATGTAAAGCAAAGCAAAGTTTCATGAATACAAAATCCAGTTCATATCATTATCTTATCTTACAACATTCAGGAAGATTCTTTAAAAATAGAATGTAAATATATCTGACATAATCATACAAAGAATTTTTAAATAATATGAAATAGCTAAGTGCACATGGAGCTTTATAGTAAAATTTTGAAGTATTATTTATCACGAGTATATGAATTCAGAATTATTTTATACAGCACTTAAGTAGCATCTGTGTGTAATTTTATAGCATCTTAGTATATTTGTCATTCCTGTGGAAGCTATAACTTATCAGTCAATATCTATATCTATGATAAAATTGCTAACATATTGGTCAATATTGCAATGCTTGCTTACCTTATGATAAGGTATAGAACCAAAGTTTTAAAAGTCTTTGCTCATTTGAAATAATGGTGGCTTTTTGTTTGTTTGTTTGGAGTCAGTCTTTGAATGCAGGGCCTAGGTGTACTCCCTGAGCTGTTTACCTCAAGGCTAGTGTCCTAACACTTGGGGCACATCTGGATTTTTAGTAGTTAATTGGAAATAAAAGTCTCAGAGTCTTGGGTTGTCTGAATCATAATCCTCAAATCTTAGTGTGTAGGATTATAGGCTTGAGTCATTGGTGCTTATCTCAAATCTGTAGACATTACTATTTTTTACAGTTTAAAATGAACGAGTCAGCTATCTTTGACATTGTGAATAACAGAAAACCACAGCAATGTAATGTAAATAGAAACTGTCTTCTTATTGATATTAATTTGACAAATTTTCACATACATGATAATGAAATGTCTATCTGGGGAGATTTTATAGTTGTATATGAATAGTAACTTCTTACTAGACTGCTAGATATTACAACATCCATTCTTCAACAAATGAGAAAACAGTGTCACACAGTAAAAGATGTACAAGACTAAATTCATTGCCATTTTAAGTTTCTTAATAAATAACAAAATAAAAATAATGTTTCTTAAAATCACTAGTTATAAGATTGATTCTGTCTATTCCAGTAGAATTAAAGATGAGACTAAATAATTTCAAAATGATGGGCCATGAAATAAACAGAGAAAATATATTAAATCTAGGCTTTTCTAATGTATGACTGTCTTTCTTCTAATTATAACAATAACGATGTGATTCCTTCTAGAATTCATAGAAAGGAACATGTCACTTGGTAGTTTATTTTCTCGCTATTGTTTGAAATTGGCTTATAAAGATTTCTTCTAAATTCTTTGTGTGTGGGGAGGGGGTAGGTCATGGGGTTTGAACTCAGCCTGGGTGCTGTCCCTGAGCTTTTCAGCTCATACCACCCTACCCTTGAGCCCAGCCCCACTTTTGGTTTTCTAGAGTTTAATTGGAGATAAGAGTCTCAGGTCCTTTTGTGCCCAGGCTGGCTTTGAACCTTGATCCTCAGATCTCAGTCTCCTGAGTAGCTAGGATTACAGGTGTGAGCCACCACACCTGGCTTCTCCTAAATTCTTAAGTTCAGGTTCCAATTTAATGACTATGATTTAATGTAAATTGTGCATTTTATATGGTATATTTTCATTGCAGTGTTTTGACCATTAATGAATGCCAATTTAATTATTATTTTATTTTACATTACTTTTAGTTTGCTTATTAACTAATAAGAAGTGCTCTTATATACATTTTTAAAGGGAATAGTTAGGTTTGATAATACTGTTGAAGCCCCAAATTTTATGGCTTCTTTTCTTTTGGTAACAAATAAAATTCATATTTTCAATAATCTCAGTTACACACACATCACTTGTTATCCTCAACTTAACTTACTAGGTAGACTCTGAGTCTGAGTGCTCAGCAATCTCAAGGCATTTTTATACACATAAAAATAGAAGCGAAGTAAAGAAACAGATGCTGGTGGTTCATGCCTGTATTTCTAATTACTAAGGTGACTTGAGATTGGGTGGATCAAGGTTCAAAGCAAGCCTGATAGAAAAGTCCATGGGTTATTTTTTTTGTCTCCAAATTAACCAACAAAATTTACGGCTAGAGATTTAGTTCTAGTGGTAGCAGCTGAACAAGTATGGGGCGTTAGGTTCAAATTAGTTGCTGAGAAATGAAAATGAAGGAAGGAAGCCAGGGGCAGGCAGAGAGACAGACAAGGGAAGAGGGAGGAATAAAGGAAAAGAAAGGAAAGAAAATGAAGATTAAAAGGAATGAAATATTTAATTCTATTTCAGTCTTTTCCATTTTCCATCCAACTACATAATGTCATAATACTATCAAATCATGACATACATAATAATCTAACATATTACTCAAATGTTGTCTACCAATCATTTACAGAGTACCAATAAAACTGTATTAAGACTATTTTCTTAAACTGGGCTCTTTGCTTAGGGTAATTTCTTTTGTATCTAATGTCGCTTATAATAATTTTTTTAAAGAAGCAATCAGGTGTTGATTTCAACATACATGTGTGTGTGTTTTCCACTTTGCTAACTAGTCACATAACATGAGTTAATCCTGATGACAATTCCCTTTTATGAGTAATGTGAAATTTAAAGAAATGTTAAGAATACCTTTCTAATTTATAAATGGTGTGTCTATGTGGAAAGTTGTATGTAAGAAATATAAACTGGAGATAGTCAATGAATTGACATAAAAATAATTGCAGAGATAAAAAAGAATATGTTGATATGTAATGTATTATAGACCACTATAATAGTTAGTCATGAAATAACAAGAATTTGAATTATAAAATTAATCAGAGTGGTGATACATGAAAAACACTATTGTTACTAGTAACAGATTCATTATTGAGCACCAAATTTTATTAACATAGGAGCCAGAGGTGTGATGAAGGATTTGTAGTAGAGTCTAGGCAGGAATGGGTAATCTAAGGTACACACCATCTAAAACATCCTAAAATTGGTTGGAAGCTCACTTTTAGGTGAAAGTGTTGGTTAATTAATTCTAGTTTGTACAAAGGGATTTAAGTCTGGTGATTAAGATTCAAAAGCTACCAGAGTGGAAGTAACAAATAAAAAGTTGAGAGGGGAAAAACAATCTTCCTTAGAAAGCTATTAGAGTGAGAAAATGGTCAAATTACTAGCTTGAGCTGCTAAAATCTTGCCATAAGCTATGAGGGACCAGCATCATGGGGAACAGTTACTATAGCGCTGGAGGCTAATCTGGTGAAGGGATGTCATTGTGGGCATCTATGTGAACTGAGTCTGGCTTATTAATATGAAACTGTCACCCATTGAGTCTTTTCTTCTTGGATCTCATGGCTACCTCATATTTACCAGCCATGATGGACTGCTGAACACAGGTATTCTGTGATAAAATAAAAAAAAAAATAAGGACTTACCTAGATCACTTCTATGTGCTCATCTTCACCAAAATCTTATCTCTATGTTTTATATTGTTAGATCTTTGTTATCTTGATAGCACTTTCAGTTGGAAACAACTTTATAGTCCAATAGTCCATTCTATCTAGGTTAGAACCAAACTATTTGTCCATCTTAACACGCTCAGCATTTGTTATATCTTCAATTGATTGGTATTGTAGAGTGGTCAATATATGTTCCATGGAGGAATAAATAAAACTTAAATAGGGCCAGGAGTGTGACCGAGTGGTCAAATGTCTGTCTAGCATCCACAAAGCCCCTGGTTCAATTCCTTGGTACTATATAAATAGAAAAAGCTGCAAGTTGTGCTGTGGCTCAAGTGGTAGACTACTAACTAGCCTTGAAAACTCAAGGACAGTTCTCAGGCCCTGAGTTCAAGCCTCAGGACTGAAAAAAAAGTCAGATAATCAGAAAACCAAATACTTGGGAAGTATTCATAGCTACAAAGGTAAAAATGACTCCATAAATCAACAGAACCATAAAATTACAACAAGTAGTTACAACAGTCATATTTGTTATCATGCACAGCAGTTTGTAGCACAAAATGCATTGTCAAGAAACACCGGACCATTGAAACTGAGAAATTACATCAATAAATTTAGGCCACATGGCAATTATTTTTGAGAAAACAAATAGTATTTCAGTACCAGGATAACTCTGAGTGTAAATGGCCTATCACCCTACTGATGCTAACTGTTGAAGAGCTTTAAGGTGGCTGATACATTGCAAGTATCTCTTCCAAATGAAAAGTCTAGAACAGTGTGTCTCAATTTTCCCATGACAATGAATCACCAGGGAATCTTGATACAGTGAGAAATTGTGGATTTCTGACAAGCTCCCAGGTCTTAAGTTTCCTTGTAGACAGCACACCTTAAATAATAAGGCTCTAGAGGCCTGATCTACATATGCATTCCCCTGGAGTAACAGAGAATGCCAGTGGCTTGGCAATAAGCCAGAATTCTCTGAATTTAATAATAAAATAGCACTGTAGGTTTAACTGATGCAAATGGGAAGAAAGCACATAAATTGATATGAGGAAGGAATGGGCTATTTATGTAAATCCCCACTTACAGAATTCATTCTGCAGATTTTAGTTTACTGAGAAATCTGGCTCAATGATGGTTATAATGCATAATTTACCTCTAAGGTTATTTCAGTAGTAATAATCACTCTCATAACCCAGCATGTCCCAAACTGCATACTTTTAAAGATCACCCATTTGTCTCTTGTGATATTTTGGTATCATTTGCTTTCCTGCCCCCTTATCGCTCATGCAATGTTTTTAACCTCCACCAGGCACAACTATTTCATTTTGGAATTCTTATTACTGCTTTTCTCTTTGGGGATTTCTTGCTAATGCTTTTCTCTATTGGGTTCCTTGTTGTCTAGTTACATGTAATTCTGACAATCACATTACTTTTGTGAAATAGTGAGAAGAGAGAAAGCATCAGACAGAAAGCACAGACAGTAAGAGCCAAGAGTTTCTAGGAAAAGTTTCATTAACACCCTCAAGGGAAGGGTGACGTTCTGTATTCCAACTTACTATGGATAGGAAAACAATCTCCTCTCTAGGAACCCCAATAATAAACACACACTAGCAAGCAAGAATACTTAACTCTGGATCCCTAAAAAATACGCATAAAAATAAGTAATGTAGAATAAAAGATAAGCATAGATAACAGATAAGAAATTGATTATCAGCTAGGTGCCAGTGAATCATGTCTGTAATCCTACCTACTCAGGAGTCTGAGATGTGAGGATCAAAGTGGAAGCCAGTCTCCACCAACAAATCCCAAGAGACTGATTCCCAACTAAACATCAGAAAGCCAGAAATGAGGATGTGGCTCAAGTAGTAAAGTGCTAGCTTCCAAAAGAACTGCTGATTAAAGCCCTTGAAGTCTTGAGTTCAGGAAATACACACTCCCCACCCCCCTCCCGCCAATCATCTTGGAATACTCTGGCTCATTTAGCAAAGACTCTAGAATTGTTTCCTCCTATACATCTGACTTAAATGTCTTTTGCCTTCCCTTCAATACTGTCTCAAAGACAGGGTCATTTTCTTTTCTAATTTCACACCTTGCTAGATCCAAGACAAATGTAAAATACTTCTTTGATTTATTGACAAACACATCCCACTATGTTTTGATCATTTTAATAACACATCAGTTTGTCTCTATGTTGTCTGATGGCTTTTATAAAAGTCACCTCAACCTATGGATTATATATAATGCTAAAATTTGTCCAATCTTTAAACTTATTGTGTGAAAATACACGCTGTGCATGAGCTGGATTATTTTTTTGAGAGTCTGAGAGTCTTAAGTTGTGTTAGCAAATTTAGTCATTTTCAAAGCCAACCACTAGAAAGTCCCATTTCTCAGCTTGTCTCCCCCTATCTTTAGGACACAAATTATTCAGGGAGGGGGGGGGTCCCAACACAACTTATGGCCATCCATTCTTCTACGTTTTCCGTCTTCTTACCAAACAGGACATCTCCCAAATCCTATTTGTTCTTGCTGGCTTTATCAATTCACAGCCCCCCCCCCCCCCTCAGTCCGCCTGGCAGTGTCTCTTTGACACCTCCCTCTCTGGGGTGGCAGTGGTACCTGGAGCCTGGTTCCCATCCTTTCCCGTCCTCTAGGCTTTCCCGCGGGCTTCTCTTCCCCTCTGCTGGCTGTCCAGGAGAAACACACTTCCGGGCTCGGCCCCATCCAGGTCAGCTTAGCGCCCTTCCCCACTTCTCTCTTCCCGCCAAACCACCACCTGCCTACGGCTGCTGGCCGCCGCCTCCCCGGTCTGTCCGCTGCCTCCCATGGCTGCAGCTCGAGTCCTTTCTGGCAGCCTCTTCTCCAGGTTCCCCCAGCCTCACTCTCACCCGCGCCACTTGCCAACAGCCTCCGCCTCTAGCCTGCAGCTTCCCGGGCTCCCGCCAGCCGCGCCTCCGCTCGGTCTGCGCGCCGCCTCTGCCCCCGCCCGGCCCAGCTGCTCCAACTCGCCTTTCCTCAGTTGGCTCCCTTCTCCCGTCCCTACCTCCGGCCCTCCGGCCGCAGCCCCTCCGTTTCCTTCAGGCCTCCCCACCCCTGGCGCAGTGGTGGGTTTGGGAACACTACCGGCCACCTTTCCAGTCTCCTGGTGTTCCAGGAGGGTGCACTAGCTAACTCGACCCCGCTCCCGTGTCTACGCCCGCAAGCCTGCCGGGGCGGATTGTACCGAAGGTAGACAGGATTCCGGGGACGTCAGCTCGGCAGACCCCCCCGGCACCCCCTCCAGCATCCCAACAAAGTAAAGTTTTGGCCGCTTGGCTTGGGAGACTCGCCATCTCAGGTTTTCCAAAACTTGGTCATCCTTGATAACTGACCCCCACCCCCTTCCTTCCAGCAGCGCCTGGGAACCGGGGCGCGCTCAGCGGCCCCGCTCCCCACATTACTCTGCTTCTCTAAGGAAGCCTAGAGATCCGGACCAGGCCGGAGCCAGACTCTAGAGCTCCAGCCCCACCCCGAGCACGGAGAAGGAGGGGCGCTCCGGTGTCTGCGGGCCTGGTGGTGAGCGGTGGAGCCAGGTGGACGGGATGCTAGCGCGGGTGCCTGGCGCAGGAAGGTGGGCGGGTTCCTCCACGTTCCGTCCAGGGCACCCCCCCCCCCGCTTACACGCGAGCCCGAGGAGCCTTCTCCTTTAAGAAGCGCGTGTGTGCCTGCGCGTGTGTGTGGGACCTAGGGAGGGCGCGCGCGTGGAGGTGTGTGTGTGTGTGTGTGTGTGTGCGCGCGCGCGGGGGGGTGTTGGGACCCAGGGAGGGCGCGCGTGGCGGGGTGTGTGTGAGAGTGTGTGTGTGTGTGGCGTGTGTGCTCGCGGTGTGTTGGGACCGGGGAGAGCGCGCGTGGCGGTGTGTGAGTGTGTGTGTGCGCGCGCAGGCGCGCCCGTGCCTGGAGCCCGGCGGAGCCCGGGAAGGAGGAGTTATGTAGATTACGGATGAACGTCCTGGAGGGGAGCGCGGAGACGAGGGGAGGCGAAGCCCGGGCGAGCGAGCGCGGAGCGGCCCAGGCCCTTCCCGCAAAGGCTGGGGGCGGCGGCGGCGGCGGTGGCGGAGTAGGCGGTGGAGAGGGAGGGGGAGAAGAAGGGGGGAGGAAGAAGAGGAGGTGGAGGCGGAGGCGGACGCGAGGGCTGGAGGCGGTGGCTGAGGTGGCGGCTGCTGCAGCTACGATTCGGTGCTTTTGAGTCCGAACCGCCGGTGAACTTGGGCGCCACGTTTCTGGGTTGACCGAACCCCCAACCCCCACCCCGACCTCTCTCCACCACCCCGAGGATGGTGGACGCCAGCGGCTGCTGCTGACCCTGCCGGCCTCCGCCACCGCGGCTTCCCCGAGCTGCCGAGTGCCGGGGGCGCTCCCCCACCCCCCGCCCCAGGCGCCTCCGACTGGCGGCCGGGTCGTGGGTGAACCTGCGAGCCCCTCAGCCACCCCGAGGACTTTCTCTTTTTTTTATTTTTTTATTTTTTATTTTAAAGGAAACCAGAGAGGGAGGGAGAGGGAAAGAGGGAGACGCAGGGAAGGGGAGCTCGTCCGTCCATTGAAGCACAGTTCACTATGATCTTACTCACACTCAGCACTGGAAGACGGTTGGATTTCGTGCATCATTCGGGGGTGTTTTTCTTGCAAACCTTGCTTTGGATTTTATGTGCCACAGTCTGCGGAACGGAGCACTATTTCAATGTGGAGGTAAGAGTGTGCCTGGGTTTCCTTCCTCTCCCCCCCATCCCCCTCTGCCTGGGCTGTGCCCTGAGCTGTTCCCTGCACTCTTCCGACCCTGCTAGCCCGGAGCAGACAGGTCCTCGCACACATTGTTTCCCCTTCCAACCGCCGGGACCCGTGTGGAGTTGTCCTGTGTCTTAGGTGATGGATGCCCGTGAGACCCAGAATCCGTTATCCCCCAGCAGCACAAAGCATGGTGCTGTGAGCTGGAGACACAACCCCAGCTGGTCCATGCCTCTGACCCTGGGTACAGGCGAAGCCCTACCAATGGCAAACGGGTCGCTTCCGAAGGAAGCCTGACTTTATGATGGAAAAACAGCCTAGGGAACAAAATTGATTGCTTGGCATGATGGGCTGCCTTGGTATTGTTCCTGGAATCTTTTCCCCCCTGTCGTTGGTTCCTAACAAAGGAGGTTAAAAAAAAAATCAAAGAATTTAGAGGGGAGCGTGGGAATACTGGATATGCTTAATATTACTTTGTGATAAAACATTAGGGTAGACAGAATCCCCCCCCCCCAAGACATAATACACTGTAACTGAATCTGGCTACAGAGGACATGAAATCCATCTCTTTTTAAAGTGTCTTTTCACCCCCTCCCCCGCCAGTGGAAAAATAAAATGTGGTCCACTGTAATAGTTTAGAATCTTGTTTCTGTTTTGTCTTCTTTTCTTTTTCTTTTTTTTAAATTTAAATTGGATTTCACATACTCACAACAAGACAGAGATCTCAGATTGTCATTTGTTTGATTGTGATTGCTCTGAGCAGAGACTGCACAAAGCAAGAGGCAACTTAAGGATAAGGGCTTGTCAAAGCTCTGCCAAAGCACTCTTCCAGTTGTCAGCTCAGGACAGGAGCCAGCGAGGGGCAGTAAATCAATGAAAGCACATGTACCACACACCTGGGCTGTGACACAAGCTGGTTATACATAAGGTGGACACAAAGACAACAAAGGTTTCCTTTTTTTTTTCCCATGAGATCTGAAGTCTTGCCTTTCAAAAGAATGATAATTAAGCCCTTATGGAATAAAGTGATTTTTGGCTTATATCGTTGATACATTAAGGCTTCCTGTCATGTTGTTCCCTGTGTTTACACAATGGGAAGACCTGTTGCTCAGCATTTGAACATGCTTCCTGCAACTGATTTATATCCACAGAGGGCATAATAAATGCCATGTGTGGAGGTATATCACTGTTTATAGAAAATGCTCTTAGGGCTCCATGCACTGAGTGATGGTACAGAAACAAAGTATTTGGGAAAGTAAGAACCATTATCAATAGAGCGAAGGAAGTTTGCAACTGCTAAGTATGGACATGTCACGCCAACACCCCATTGGGTAAACCAAAACAGCTTAGCACTTTGAAAAATAAGTTTTGTGTTTTCTGCATGAAAAGAGAAATAGACAGGAACTTCAGGTCCAGACTTTGCAAATTAGAACTGTAGATACTCCACACCAGAGAGGAGACTATTTGTACCTAACCTTTAGATCAAGAGATAACTTAATGTTGGAATAAAGAAAGCATCCATTCCTAATGTGGAGGAGTGAAAATGACAAGCTGTTATTTAGAATGGGATAAACAGAAGGGCCTATTGCTTCAGATTGGTAGTGAGGTGAAGTCTGGGGACTGGAGAGAAAGAAGCAAGTTCCTCTTGCTCTTCTTGCTTTGCATGGGAAGAAGGGAAATAGAGTCTGGATTGAGAGTTACTTGCTTTGAGAAAGTCTTCAGTTTGCTTTCAGAGAGTAGCAGATATTAGTGTTTTTATGTTTTATGTATCTTTTATGATGCTAACCATAACTTAGATTGGATTTCTTTACATTAAAGTCCTTTAGTTTACTCAGACAGAATTATGCAAGGAAAGTTATCTGACTTAAAAATTACTTCATTTCTAATTCCAGTTAATTTTTCAAGATCTAAATAAAGGGGCGGCTCAGAGAGAAGAGGTGTTTTTTCATTTCGGGAGTATTTAAGTTATTCCAGCTGTATTTATTGCACTATGTAAAGGCATCTAAAAGAGTCCCATGACCTAGGAGACCTTAAAATGCTTACTTAACACAAAGAGGAGTTTCTAATGGTTCAGAACAGATAGGGTTTCTTAGCCTGTATTATTCCCGAATAGTTTTATAAGCTCTTGAGCACTTCTTTGGTAGGATTTGTAAAGCTTTTCATGTGAAATAGCTTCTGTTTTGTTCCAGCCATAAAAAAAACCCCCAAACATTGTAAAGACCATAGGATGTTTTAAACAAGAGTTTCTGTCTGGTTCATTCTTTTAGAGATATTTCTTTATGGATAGGAGATATTAGTAGAACATATAGTCCATTATTTCCTCCCCAGAAGAGGCACTTAGATTGTGTTCCTTATTTTTGGTAGCAAAACATGCACACTAGATCTCTTCATCTGATTGATTCTCAAGGACACTCTTAAAAATAAACACTGAAGGTATCAATCATGCATGAAGTGCACGCGATCATATTTTTTCTAGTGAGCCTCCAAGTTATTATAGTTAGAACAAAGCTTCAAAGAGATGCTTTTAATGCTGACAGCAAAAATTACAATGCTTTATTGATCACTGAACTTAAGTTTGTAGTAGTCCATACTTTTCATCTCTATGATAAAAGATTTAAAACCCTATCTTCCTCCACCAGCAAGGATGGAGATTCCTATTAACTCTTTTTTGTCTCTCTCTTTCTGATTACATAATAAACATTGGAAATTTTAGTTATAAGAGAGTAGTTGAACATTTTTATAGGGATATGAAAAGCCAGGGACAGAAAGAGAGGGCATTGGATGTTTGGTTACTCTTGTTTTGCTTTTTAATAATCCAAAGGCAACATTTCTTTACAGCAAGAAAGGGTTACATACTACCAAGAATGGTACTATGCAAGATATCCTCAGCACTGTTCCACCTGTATTTCAAGGTGCAACAGTGGTTAAATGTTAAGTTTTCAATATACACTCATTTAGATAAAGGTTTTGCATATCATTGGACATTACCAATGACTAAAAGTTAAAAAAAAAAAACCTGCTGTCACTGGATATCATTCTGAATCCCAGGTGTTTGTTGGTCAGGAGCAGCTAACTTCTTAATGAAGTAGTATGATTTAATTTGTACTCTCTTAAAATCATCTTATATCTGAAATATTTCATATAAGTGATTTTCATGATTCTGGGGCTTGACAGCTATCTATCGATCTATCTATCTATCTATCTATCTATCTATCTATCTATCTATCTATCACATAGTAATATTTTACTGCTCATAAACCTAGAAATGTTGATCATGAGAGACATTTCAAGCATAGGAAAGTATATTTTACAGATTTTTTGGATGTTCTGTGTTTGGCATGCATTATGATAATCCTAGAGCTTGAGAGTCTGAGCC
The DNA here is from genome assembly GCF_031878675.1 of Megascapheus bottae. Lineage (NCBI taxonomy): Eukaryota > Metazoa > Chordata > Mammalia > Rodentia > Geomyidae > Megascapheus > Megascapheus bottae. Next base: position 31,850,034 of record NC_143517.1, on the reverse strand, counting down.
AAGAAGACTGCAAGTTCCAGACCAGCCTTAAATATAGTGTCAGTTGAGACCAGTCTGAGTTCCATGATGAGGCCTTAGCTCAAGAAACTGAGGTATGGGGTGAAGCTTACTGGTAGGTTACTTACCTGGAATGTCAAGGGACCTGGATATGATACACCCTTCCTCCCCCATACTGTCCTACACTGAGGAAAAGTTATGTTTTAAAATCATGTGTTCCATCCTTGCTGAACTAATCCACATGCATTAAAAGATCTTGACCTCCTCAAGTCGGGGACTCTATATTCCATCATGTGTGGTAGGCGTGTATAAATGCTTAACAGAAGGAGCTATGTGACAGATTCATAAGCATTTTTATCTGCTGCAAGATTGCAGGTCTACAGACATCCCAAATATGCTTGCCATTTAAAGTCATCCTGAAGGCCAGAAACTGTCACAAGCAGATTCAGAGTGCTTGGCAGCTCATTGCTTGTGTAGTTTTCCCTGTAGAACCCACCTTGGCTCAGCTTTTCTCTGTCAGAGTTGCCTGGAAGGCTATCTCCACGTAGGAGGTTATGTAGGAAAGCTTGGCCTATGTGTTTCTGTTAGACATGTACAATTCTCCTCCTCTCCCCTTGAGAAGTTCAGGAACAAAGTCCAAACCCACCTCTCCCTGTACAGCTGGATTTTCTCTCAGTCTATTTTCCTCCTGAAGGAAGGTTGGAGCAGGGATTGAGAGCAGCTTTCATAGCTGTGGAGTCAAGTTACAAATGATAGATCCACAGTTTCTACTCTTATTTATATTATTTACTTAATTAACATACAAACCTACAGTTATTTAGTGGCATAATTCCTGTCTCTGAAGCTGGATTGTCATATGCAAATCAAGTATCTCACTGAGATGACTTATCCCACCTACTTAGAATGTACCTGTACAGGAAAATTTAGTAAATAGCAAATTGGAATTTTGTTAGGACCTCACCTTCCTCTCCAAAATCTGTTTTTTTGTTTTGTTTTTTGCCAGTCCTGTGCTTGAGCTCCCTGAGCATTGTCCTTGGACTTTCTCAAGGCTAGAACTCTACCACTTGAGCTTCAACACCACTTCCGGCTTTTTTCTATATGTGGTACCAAGGAATCAAACCTGGGTCTTGATGCATGCTAGGCAAGCACTTTAACCACTAGGCCAAACTCCTGGCCCCACTTTAGGAGGTTTTTGACCTTCCAGTATGAGTATTTCAATGTGGAAAAGTTGTTTTTTTCCTTTCTCTTATTGTGCTGAAATATGTGTATGTATATTAACTCCTTTTTCCTGTGGGGTAATATAGTGAGGAAGAACACGTAAGGCCAGCTCTTTAGCTTACAACTGAATTCATCTCTGTGAACCTCAGCTTACACAATTATAAGATGAACAAGCTGAGGATTTCCCTTGTCAGCTTGTTTTGGTGATTTTTTATATCTATAACTGGATCTAGATAGACACAGGATATATCTAGGTAGATATAGGATATATCTATCTAGATTCATGTAGGATATCTATATCTATATCTATATCTCTTATATATATACATCCTACATTTATCTATATACTGTACATGGGTTATAATAAATACTATATAAGATATATATGCTATCTACATATAGGAGATACAGCTATATATAGGATATGTTGGGTATGTATGCTATGTACATTTGCATTGTGTATTACAATACATAGCTTTAATCATACTTTTACATAGGTAAACAATCCTTTTATGTCACTATTATAATAGAGAATGCATGTTAATGTACAGATAATAACATCTAGTTGTATAAAAGTCTATCAGGTTGGGACACACCAACTGTTCTAGAATGATTTAATTTGAACACATTTTTATTAAAAAATACAATATACTTAAAATCCACTAAGCTACAATCAGTACATTTTCTTCCCGTGGGCTTTTCTTAGACAGTTTAGTTCAAGAATGTGATTTTTCACATTTTGTCTTGTCATCTGTTATGATCAAAGTATGTCAAGCTCAGCTCACACCTTCTATATTAAAAGACTGGGTCTGCTGAAGTCTGTTCATATTTTTTTCAAATACCACAGAAAATAAACAGGTCTTTACATTTCAGTGAGTCTGTTCTTCTTAATTGGCTCCACAGCAAAATGCTTCTTTGTAGGAGGAGGTGTGCAATATATAATTTAAGGCATATTTGAGCCCCTAACTCTCATTATACAAGAGATGAGAATGACTTAAAAATGTTTCCTACAATGAAAAAGAAGGCTAAAAAATGTCCATTTTACACTGTGAATGGTACCATTGCTAGCAATATAGTGTAATGGAACACTGGGAGAGGAGTCAGAAAATGTAGGCTTTAAGTCTGATGTTTGCATCAACGATGTCTTAGACTTGGGAAAGTTGTTTCAGTAATGCCTGTATATGAAAGAAAAAAATCTGAGTGCTGAATAAAATTGTTATTAATGTTATTACCAAGTTTGAAATCTAATTATAATTAGTCTTCAAGCTAATAAATATAACCAAAAAGTGGGGCATACTTAGTTACTATCTGCTTTGGGGGACAACTCACAAGGGTAGATAATTCACACACTTTTTTTCTCTAAATCGAGTGCCATGAGAAAATAAAAAATGCATAACTTAATATGTTACCTTTGGTAATGACAGAGGGGGCTTCATTTTGGGAACACTAGCCTTTTGCAGGATAGCAAGAACACTGGCAAGAAATGCTATGTACACTTCAAATCCATTTTTGTCACAGTAGCAAACATTAAAATTTAGAGTTAAAACATTAAATCTCAAATTTAGCTTAATATTATTTGGAAAGGTATATATTATCCACAGTATCCATTATATATAAAACAAGAACAAGTTGGAAGCAATTCAAATCTTGAATTTCATCTGAATATTTTTTTAGGGTGAGAGTATCTAAAAAATTGTATCTATTGTAATTGATTTACACAAGTTTTGGTAAATGAGGTGCTCCTACTGTGTTCTCCTGGTCTGTTGGAGAACTTAGTTTCCATAAATGTTCTTTGAAGGTTAGTTTTTACTCCTTACTATAAGTAAGTGTTTGAATTTGAGATTAGGTTGCCTTTATTTTTTATTAAATTAGATATGCATCCCTCATGAACAATGAAAGAAAATTTTGTTAATGGGTAAATGTGCTACAACAAATTTTCTTTTGCCTTTTTCTCTTTTGAGGGAAAGTTATTTGTAGATTTTGAGGTTAGTCATGAAACCACACTTGAATATTGCTTCCTGTCATTTAGCACTCTGAATGGATACCTTTGTGTAAGGGTTCCACCACTACTATTTGGCATTGTTCATTCTTGGGTTTGGATTAGTGGGATAATAGCTTGATGGGCCACACACAGATGTTTAAGCCAAGAGAGTAGGGGTGTTGTCATGGTAGCCCCTAAAATTTGATTAACTGTGACCTCTAGATGCAGTATATAAAAAGTGGCTAGAGGGAGCTATTGAGCTGTTTATTAAGGGACTCCAATGGCTTGCAAGAACATGGTTTAAAATCAAGTATGCTAGGTGTAATCAGATGTCTTAAAATGACTCATAGTCAATCATAGAGGATTTTGGAGAAATCAGCAAATACATAGATCATGATTAAGATGTTAGTTGGGATACTGAAGCTCTTGGCACGAGTGATTATATGTTTGATGGGCTCAGAAGGAAATCAGTACTTCCTTGCAGGGCTGGGGAGTGGGGGATTTCTTCACTGGAGAGTGGAGAATGCTATAATGCAAGAAAACATTTTCTTGTTTTTAGACACGGGATGGGTAAATGCTATACATGACACTATACATGGTCATGACTGCAGTTGCTCTTGCTGTTCCCATTTAAGTTAAACTGACTAATGAAATCATCGGGGCTTTAGAGATTAGAGGTGAGGTAGATTAAACTTGATAATGCCTTTTAGATTAGCAAAAATCCAATTCTTAAAATCTAATTAAAGTAATTTTTAATCTTTTAAGAAGTACTAAGATTATATTGACTTCATGCTTCTCAATGAAAGCATCTTTTAAAAGATAGTTTATAGTATTCTTCTATAAAATACTTAAATGATTATCCACTAATGTGTAAGACAATGTTGTTTACTTCCATAGGAACCTCAACAATGTTTTTGTTATTTTTTATGGGTCATGGGGCTTGATCTTTGGGCCTGGACACTGTCCCTGAGCTCTTCAGCTCAAGTGAGCCACAGCCCCACTTCTAGTGATTAATTGGAGATTAAAATCTCAGGTTCTTTAGTGCCCATGCTGGCTTTGAACCCTGAACTTCAGATCTCAGCCTCCTCAGTAGCTAGGATTACACTCTGCTGACTTCAACAGTGTTTTAATCTATACATATTATATGATATACATATATAGTTATTATTTTATGGAAGGAGAAGATTAAAAAAACAATGTATTATCCCCCTACTTGAATATTTAATAACCTACTCACATCATCACTCAAGGTTTTATTTATTTATTTATTTTTTTGCCAGTCCTGGGCTTGGGCTCAGGGCCTGAGCACTGTCCTTGGACTTTCTCAAGGCTTAGCACACTACCACTTGAGCCTCAGCACCACTTCCAGCTTTTTTCAATGTATGTGGTACCGAGGAATCAAACCCAGGTCTTTGTGCATGCTAGGCAATCACTCTACCACTAGGTCAAATTCCCGGCCCCGATCACTCAAGTTTTTAAAAATATTTTCCAAGTTAAGGGAGATACAAATAAATGAAGTAAACTGTATAACACAAACTATAGCTCTCAGAAGATAAAATCTTTCGAATGAGGTACTTAAGTGATCAGTCATACCTAAAGAAACTACTGTTTAAAGTGGAGTATTACTTTATTCTTTTTTGCATCACACATAAGTGAAGGTGGAATATGTGTGTATTTTAGTGAAAGCTGGATACACTAATGAACTGCATGTCCTATCCTCAATATTACCTACACCTGATTTGACATCTGTAAAATATACACATGTACCTCAAGATGACAGTGGAGGCATTTTTCCAAGGCAACTTTTAACAGTTAAATTCTTACCACATGTGAATGATTTCCTGTTGTTTATAATGATTGGAAGTTTGTCTTTGCTTTAAGTTTCTTAAACTCTGTGTATTTGTTCATTCTTTAAACAGTTACCAGTCTATTTCTTCTCATGGTACTACTAGTTTCTTCTAATTGGAGTCTTTCTCGGGCTTTGAAGTTGGGGACATATGAGGAGCCACCTAGCCCTCCCTTCTTTATTTGAATAATGTGGAATCAAACTACATGCTTATGCAAACAAATGCACATTGACTTTGTACTTTCAGATGCACATAGCCAAAGATCCTCCGTGATTCTCTCTAAGAATATCTTCCTTTATTCTCACTGTGTGAATGACTAAAGTCCTGTATAATTATCATGTTCAATCATGTCCAAGTGATTTGTTTTTGTTTGTTTAGTTTTTTGGTTGGTTGTGGGGCTTGAACTGGGCATTGTACTTGAGCTCTTCAGCTCAAGGTTAGCACTCCACCACTTTGAGCCACAGTTCCACTTCTGTTTTTCTGGTGGTTAATTGGAGATAAGAATCTCATGGACTTTCATGCCCTGGCAGGCTTTGAACTGCTATCCTCAGTTCTCAGCCTCCTGAGTATCTAGGATTACAGGAACAGCCAAGTGTATTTCTTTTTAACCATCCACTAATCCAGTACTTGTAGATAGGCACATTCTATTTACAACAAAAGTTGGAAACTCTGCAACCTGTATCTCTTTGGTTCTGGCTTATTTCATGTAATATGATTTTTTTCCCAAGTCTTTCCCTTTCCTTACAAATAGTGCAATGCCATTCTTTCTGATGGAAGACTAGAATGATATTTGTCAAAATGAACTCCAAGTAATAAAAATAATTAAAAAGGGGAGAGGGGTGGAAGGGAAAATTGGGAGAGAGCAAGATAAGGGTGACCTTGTTCAAAATAAATACACTCATCACTTGACATATAACTGTAATCCCTTACAATAACATGAGGTTTAAGTGTTTCCTTCACTCTTTAGAATTACTCTCTTGCTCCTGTGGTTGATAGAATTGTTGTGGTTGTTTGCTCTGAGGGAAGACTGAAGAAGGTTACATAAGTAATGATTGCCTTGTAATAGAAATATGATCTTCACTGATTGTGTAGTGTAGGTAGTACAATAAGACAGGTTTTTGTCATGACAGCAGGGTGACAATGCCGACTGGCAACTTTGTCTTTAGAATACATTGGTGTTTCACTTGCTTTTGGTTCCCTTTGATAATCATAAGTTTACAACTAAATATATTTTGCCACTTCGTGCTGGTGAGAAAAGAAGTTCAGATAATTGGTAAAATACCTAGATATTTATTCATAAATAAATTCCTAGTTTAATTATAATCAAAACAATGTATCTAATACATTTTGATACATTTTATTCTCTCTCTCTCTCTCTCTCTCTCTCTGTCTCTCTCTTTCTTTCTCTCTCTCACTTTCTTTCATGATACTAGCATTTACACTCACTTCCTCAGGTCTGAAAAACAAGTACTCTATTTCTAAACCACACCTCTAGTAATTTTTTTATCATTATTGTTCTTGTTATTACTATTGTGGCAATTTTGACTCAGGGCTTAGGCCCTGAGTCACTAACGTTTTTGTTCAAGGCTAGTGCTGTATGACTTGAGCCCCAGCTCCAGTTCTACTTTACTTTGGTGTTCAATTGGAGATAAGAGTCTCAGGAACTTCCCTGCTCTGGCTGCTTCTAACAGTGATCCTCAGATTCCCAGCCTCCTAAGTAGCTAGAATTATATGTGTGAGCTACTGGCACATAAAGAATTCACTGATTATTTTTAAGACAAAGCATTACCTAATGCCCAACTGTATGGATGGACCGGGGTCTGCTTATTTTAGGCTTTGTGACTAACTGGGACCAGAGGCATGAGCTAACAAACCTAGCTTCTTTTGTTAAGATGGAATTTCACAGATTTCTGATCAGGATCTTTACTCTGGAACTTGGATTCTCCCGTTCTCAGCTTGTTAGACATATTCCATCATATCTATCTATGAGTTGAGAATGAATCTTGTGACCTTTTCTTTCTGAGCTAGCCTCAAACTGAGATCATCCTGTTTTCAGCTTTCCAAGTAAGGTAGGATTACATAACTGATCCAACCCAGTTACTCTCTATAATTTGTGTGGTGTGTGTGTGTGTGTGTGTGTGTGTGTGTGTGTGTGTGTGTGTGTGTGTGTGTGTGTGCACATGCTTGCCCGTGCATGAACCTGTCCTGGGGCTTGAACTCAGAGCCTTGGTGTTGTCCCTGATCTTTTTTTTTTTTGCTGAAGGCTAGGACTTTGGCTTTCTTGGTGGTTATTAGAGATAAGAGTCACATAGGCTTTTTTGTCCAGGCTGGCTTCAAACCACAGTCCTCAGATCTCAGACTCCTGAGAAGTCAGGATTACAGACATGAGTCTCCAGTGACCAGCTGTGCTCATAATCTTATAAATCAGCACTTTTACGTTAACTATCATAGGTTAGGAATATAAAGCACACAGAGGTTAAGGAATTTTCCATGTCATGTTGCATGAAGTGTTGAAGGGGAGAAAAGTAGATTGCATGTGGAATCTCAGTTTTTATCAAGCCAATACTTGAGAGAGTTAGCTTCAGGTTCTCAGTAAAGACAGTGTGGTCAGTACAATGCAATTCTACTCATTCCCCAGAAAGAATGGTATTGTATGATCCATCAGGAAATGGAAAGATTTGAGAAAAATTATATTAAGTGAGGTAAACCAGATCAGAGAAACACTGATTGGATGTATGCTTTCCTTCATTTGTGGTAAATTTAAAAGTAAGCACCTTGGTTAAAAAAAAAAAAAAAGAAAAGAATACACCAGGACACGATAAATCACATAGATCTCTAGGCATCACAGAGAGTGAAATCAAATGAGAATATTCTTAGGAGAGGATCATATAGGCACAGTAGCTATGTGCATCTATCTTGTCATCTAAGATAATATTTATGAAAATGAACTCTAGGAAATGGAAACAAGAAGCACTTGTTTTTCCTTGTAGCTCTTTCTTCTTTCTTTTATTTGTGTATATGTCTTTGGGAGGGCAGAGGATAGCACAAATATGGTGGGACAATGCGTGAACAAATGCAGCAAAGGTACTCACTAGGTGCTGTTGAAAATGAATGAACTGAACAACGTGTGGGTGGTGAGGGAGGGAAAGTGAAAGAAGAGGCAACCTTGTTCAAAAGGAAATGTACTTTTATCTGATTTGCACAGCTGTAACTCCTCTGAACATAAACTTTATTGTAATAATAAAAAATGCAAAAATAATAGTGTGATCCTTTTGGATTACTAGCATCATTGGACTCTTGAGAGAAAGGAAATGTAACAACTTTCTCTCTCCTTTCCTTGGAAAGTATGACAAAATTTAAAATACTGTAACTAAATGCTTGTGCAAATAGTCTATTAAACAGTTTATGTACTAGACTCATATCTGTTTCTTACAGTAAATTATAGCTTTCTGTTGAGTCAAAAGTTGTCTTGGCTACCTCTGTATATCAGGAACTCAGTATTGCAGTTTAAATGTACAGAGCTCACTAAGTGTGCCTTGAAGAAATCAGTGGATTATATCATTCTTATTCATTAGTGTTAGCTTCTAATTCAACTAATTGTTTCTGATCATTATAATACCTGTCCCTTAAATACTCCACACTGGACAGTGATTTATTGTCATAAATTTATTTTAGCTACTTTGTTAAAGTATTAACCGATATTAACCCCAAAATAATTAAGGATTGGATTTATCTAGGGAATTGAGGTCAGCAAATGAGCATTTCAGTTCTGGGCTTTTACTGATCATAAACCATATACAATGGTATATTTGGTGTAAGAGGTGCAACTTGGCTTTGTTTATTAATCATATGTTGATATCAATACAGTTTGGCTTGGCACTAAAAATACTGTAAAATTGGTAAGTGTCATTGAGGTATGTATGTAGGAAAATTTTAAAAGGAAAATAGCCTTATTCCAACCAAGTGACTTGATTTGTAGTGATAATTCTATTAAGGAAGAACAACTTCCCCCAGACAGTTTTCAGGAAAGAGTAGATGCAATTTTAGTTGAATTTTCTTCTAAGTACAAAGATGAGAAACAAGTTGCTGTTTAACATGTTAAACTCTACAGTGAATCATCACATAATTTGAATTTCTTTTAAGTAACTTGCAGTAATATTAGATCATATTTGTATTCTAGCAAGGACAATTTTGAAGATCTATGAAGAATGAACTGAAAGAATGTTAACAATTTGATAGACTCTCTTCTAGACACCTCCTTGTTGGCAAGATGCAGGATGAGAGAAGAGAACACAAAATATTCCTTAGTCTTGAACTAGACTCTTGAATTTGTAACTTGAACCTGATCTCTCTGACTACATTCTTATGGCTGCAGCAAGTTGGAAATGTAGCAAGGCCAAAGTCAGTAACTTAGATATACCATTGTCCTGTGATGGGTTGTGGCCTGATGAATAAAGGACAGAATTGAGACCAGTAATTCATTCAAGAACATATTCATTTACTTAGTTATTACCTGTATTATATATGTACTTTTAAAATTTTTTTTTGTGTTCTTGCCAGTATTGGTACATGAACTCAGGGCCCAAGCATTCTCCTTGGGCTTTCTCAAGGCTAGAACTCTACCACTTGAGCTACAGCACCACTTCCTGTGTATGTAGTACCAAGGAATGGACCTGGGTCTTTGTGCATGCCAGGCAAGCACTCTACCACTAGGCCAAACTCCCAGCCTTTGTAAACACATTAATTCTTTCTTTCTTTTTTTTTTCTTTTTTTGCCAGTCCTGGGCTTGAGCTCAGGGCCTGAGCACTGTCCTTCGACTTTCTCAAGGCTAGAGCTCTACCACTTGAGCCTCAGCACCACTTCCAGCTTTTTTCTACGTATGTGGTGCCAAGGAATCGAACCCGGGTCTTCATGCATGCTAGGCAAGCACTTTAACCACTAGGCCAAACTCCCAGCCCCAACACATTAATTCTTTGATGAATATAATTTTGTCTGCTCTTTTATGAAGTTCATTCTGGAAAAAAATTCCTACACTGTTTTATTTGCTTGTATAACTTTTATTTTTATTGTAAAGGTGATATACAGAGGGGTTATAGTCCCCTAAGTAAGGTCATGAAGATACCTCTTTTCATAGTTTTTCTTTTCTCTCTCTCTCTCTCTCTCTCTCTCTCTCTCTCTCTCTCTCTCTCTCTCTCTCTCTCTCTCTCTCTCTCTCTCTCCCTCTCTCTCTTTCTTTCTCTCTTCCTCTCTCTCTTTTTCCTTCTTCCTTCCCTCCCTCCCTCCTTCCCCTCCTTCCTTGCTTCCTTCCTTCCTTTGCCAGTCCTGGGGCTTAAGCTTGGGGGCTGGTCATTGTCCTGGAGCTTTCTCAAAGCTAATGCTCTACCACTTTAGCCACAGTACCACTTCTAGATTTTTCTGTATATCTAATACCAAGAAATCAAACCCAGAGCTTTTTGCATGTTAGTAAGCTCTCTACTACTAGGCCACATTCCAAGCTGAGTGTTTTTTTTTTTTTTGAATAGTGTTACCCTTCTCCCTCATTTTTTCCAGCTTTGCCCCTCACTCCCCTACCCCACCGAAGTTGTAATGTTCATTTCCAACAGGGTCTACGCATGTAGCTATTGAACTATTTTGAACCTCTGCTAAGAGTATCATAAACAAATTGTTGTTACTACTAGAGAGAGAATACATGGAACCTGTATTTTTCATGTCTGGATTGCTTTGCTTAATATACTTTTTTTTCCAGGTCTTTCTACTACCTTACAAGTGGGTTAATGTTATTGATTGCTTTTACAGATAAAAAACTAGTATCTTCTTTTTTATTGCTTTTTAAGAATGAAAACTTCAACTATGATAACAAAGAGCTTTCATTTATTTAAAGAAATATCATAGATTTGCATACATTAATATGCAAGTAGTCACCTTGCCAGAACATCATATTGTTTCACATTATCTATCTGTAGACTCTCTTGAGTGTTCTAGTACATGGTCACATGCAAAGATGAATTTTTTTCCTCCTCTTTTGTGTTTATCTAATTCATGCTATTAGATAATTACATTGTCTCATTTTTTCCAGCATAGTGTTAAGTAATTATCTGGATGCTAGGCATAATTGTTTTTATTCTGATATTAAGGAGAATTAAGACCCATTTGTTTTCAATTGTCAGTCATTAACCTATGAAGAATGAAAATCCTAGTGTTTCATACAGGATAATGAATTCAGGTGTCCTCTTATATTGCCTGGAAGTTAACATTACTAGTAGGAGCTCAGTTGTAGTGTTCTATTCAGTGTTAGATTGATAATGATCATAATATAACAAGTATCATGGAAGTTCAAGTTTATGTAGTGAACATTATGTTTCTTCCTTGCTTTCTAACATCTTAATTTTAACATCCCCCGTAGTTCCTGAACTATCAGAATAGTTCCTTTTTGACTATCAGCATGATAGAGATACAAACATGATTTTCTTTTTCTATTTTTTTTGAACATTACAATCTTTAATACCAAGAAGTTCTTTTTTTTTTAGTTGTTGGGGTAATGTATAGAGGAGTTACAATTACATTTGCCAGATATTAGGTGCATTACTTCTCACACATTGATTACCCTTATCATGTTTTTGTCCCCATTTCCCTCCCCCACCCCTCTCAATCATCCTGTTTTCCCCCCTTCCCTTTCCTATTTTAAATAAACAAATAAATGTATATGCAATATACCAGGTAACAAAGATAGATACAGTAACCACAAGAGATTAACCAAAGGACAAATCTTAAACTTGAGACCTTCATGGCGCTTCCTGTGTTATTCTCCATCTGTATTTCTGATTGGCTTCATTCCTTCTTGAGCAGATTTTCTTTCTCCTGTCTGTTGTGGCTCTCTTCTTAGCTGGTTACCTTTTTCATCATCTCCATTCTTGCAAAAAAAATAACTAATCTGTACTATGTGGAGTTTGATTTTTTTTCCTTTTCATTGTTTTTTTTGTTAATTCTGAAGTTTGAACCTGTTGCCTCAAGCACTATAAATACCACTTGAACCATGCCTACAGCCCTCCTTACTTGTAGTTATTTTTCAGATATGGTCTGAAAAATAACCCTTTTTATCCAGGGGTAGCCCAGGGCCATGATCTTCTTACGTATTCATCCTTAGTAGATGTAATTAAAGTCACACGGGCGCGTGCGTGCACGCGTACACACACACACACACACACACACACACACACACACACACACACACACAGTTTACTTCTACATTTTCCATGATCCAGCATGCATATGCTTGGTCACTTCCTTGCCTGTTTTCTTTTCTGTTCCCTCTTTTTCTATTAGTTTCCTCATATAGGGGTGAGTTAGAATCTAAATATACTCTGTGTTAGTATCTTACCTTATTTTGAGACAAATACCACAAATGCAGGAGGAAAATCCAGATAAAGAATAGCGTGGAGGGGCCGGGAGTTTGGCCTAATGGTTAAAGTGCTTGCCTAGCATGCATGTAGACGCAGGTTCGATTCCTTGGTACCACATACATAGAAGAAAGCTGGAAGTGGTGCTGAGACTCAAGTGGTTGGTAGAGCTCTAGCCTTGAGAAAGTATAAGGACAGTGCTCAGGCCCTGAGCTCAGGACTGGCAAAAAAAAAAAAAAAAGAATAGTGTGGACATAATTTTGTTTACAGATTATAAAACAGATGGCAAAAACTTAGACCAATTGGAGTAGTTTTTAGCTTATGGAGATTAAAGTCTTCAGTTAGGATTAAGCAATAAATTTTGGTTTTATGATATACCTTTTTTTTCTTTGAGAAGTAAACATTTTGGGGCCGGGAGTTTGGCCTAGTGTTAGAGTGCTTGCATAGCATGCATGAAGACCTGGGTTCGATTCCTTGGTACAATATACATAGAAAAAAGCCGGAAGTAATTTTGAGGCTCAAGTGGTAGAGCTCTAGTCTTGAGAAAGTCCAGGGATAGTGCTCAGACCCTGAGCTCAAGCCTAGTACTGGCAAAAAAAAAAAAAAAAGTAAGCATTTTTTTCCTACAATTTTTTGGAGGCATTGTTATTTGACAAAATAATGAGAAATTTCTCTTTGCCTTCCTAATTAATTTCCATGTCAGAGCCTTCGCTACAAGGTAGACTAGTTACTTTTAAAGTTAGGAATTGGGCTTCTTATGGGTTTCATTTAATGTCTTTAGTAATAAGCAGGAGGGAGAGTAATACTTTGGATTCTAGTGCTCCATTGAGAGTTAGTGAGCAATTAAACTTAAAAAATTATGGACATTCTTATTGTGCCTCTTGCAAGATTTCAGAAGTCATTCTTATGACAGATCTCTGTGAAACAGTATTTAATTATTATTTCTATTCTTGCCACTGTTTACAAAGATACGTTTGCATAGAAATTTTTAGCCCTTGGAATACTGATATACGGATCTGTAAGGGTGCTTGCCGAAAGCCAGCAAGTATTATGACATTATTAAATTTGTTCTTGAGTCAAACTGGAAAATTCAGTTTAATTCAACTAACTAAATTGGAGATAAGATTTCTTTCTCTATAGGAAAGATGTTTGTGCTGTAGATGAGATTCAGTCATCTCTATTTTAGGCTCTATTAAATATGAATATCTTGTCTCATTTGTGTATAAATTTGTAAATAATGTTACATCTAAACAGGCTTATAATTATATACATATCAGAGCAACTCCTTGCATTTATCTTTTTTTCTTTTTCTTGTGGGTCATGGAGCTTGAACTTAGCCTGGGCATTGGTCCCTGACTTCTTCAGCTCAAGGCTGCCTCCCTAGCCCTAGGCCTGGGAGTTGTCCTTGAGCTCTTCAGCTCAAGGCTACCACTGTACCCTTGAGCCAAGTCCCACATCCTGTTTTCTAGAGGCCAATTGTCTTTTTGTACCTGGGCTGCCTTTGAGCCTTGATCCTCAGAACTCAGCCTCCTGAGCATCTAGGATTACAGGTGTGAGCCACTACGACCGGCTCCATTTATCTTTATATTCATAAATATGAGTTAGATTCTACCATATGTATGCAGACATGTATTGAAAGAATTTTTAACTTTTCTGTAAATGTCTTGGAATTTTCAACTTATTTTAAAACTAGATAGCAAATAAATTACAGATATATTAAAAGGAGAGAACTGTTTCTCTGCTTCTGGGAAAGCATGAAGAAGAGGATGATGCACTTAACTTCTAGGGCCCTTCCTTTTTAGTTCTTGAATTTAAAACTTATTGCAGTTATAATAGAGAGAGGCAGAGAAGAGGCTGTGAGAAGGATATATTGAGGGAAGAGACAAGGCTGAGAAAGGGTTTTCTTCCTCTGTGCACATTGTCCCTGGATGAATTAGCATTGCTATGAAGAATAACTTATCCTTTCTTCTAGAATTATTGCATACAGCTGCATGAGAGTCTTTGTTCAAGATATTTTTTAAATAAACGATGATACTGATTTTGTTTAAGACACAGTAAATGATTTATTAAAGTTTAAGATAAGAAAATAATTGAGCACCTATGTGTGTGTGTGTGTGTGTGTGTGTGTGTGTGTGTGTGTGTGTGTGCTGCTACTGGGATTTGAACTCATTTTTTATCAGCTTTTATGCTCATACCTGGTGCTATATCACTTGACTTATGCCTTTAGTCTAGCAAATTTTTCAGGCACTTTCAGGATGATAGTCTATTTATCACTTCAGATTGAAAAGATGGTATCATATCAGAGAATCTCTTAAATTCAACTTTAGAGCTATATACCATCTAGTCCTTTTGAGTGTGAACCAAAAATTTTGTCAACACCAGAAACCCCCACTATTAACATGAACTATGGTAATAACATTTTTGACCTTAGATTTATTCAATATATAGTATTTGTATTACAAAATGAAGGGTGGTACAATAAACAGTGATAAACATATAGTGAAAATAAACTTTAAAATGTTAAGGTTTATAGCCTTACACTGTGCTAATTATTTTAACTTCATATTAGAAACGAAAACATAACAGAACTTTCTATTTACTCCAGCATTTTTTATTCATTAATTGGGTATAGATTCTCTTAAACTTTTCTGCCTTGAATGAGTTCAAAACATAATCATCAGTAACAAGGATTCTGAGTAGTAAGTATTGCAATTGTGAGTCATGAGAATATAGCATCCTCTTTAATATTTATCTTTGCTCTTTGAACTTGATTTCTCTCCCTACCTTTAACCATCTAGGAAATAGCAAACTTTGTGGTTTGCTAATATATCATGGCTTTCAGATCATCCTCATACTAACATCTAGTAGACTTGCTATACCAACTTCACATCCAGCATTCTTCAGTTTCAGAGGACTTTAAGGCTTTCCTTCCCCCACTCCATCTCTTTCTTCTTCCCTTTTGCTCTTCTTCCCTCTTTCCCTCTTTCCCCTTTCTTCTTTCCTTCTCTCTATTCATTTCCTTTCTCTCTCTAATGGTGAAAACTTAGGTGAGTCACTGAATAATATGTTATTTTGGTATAAAAATAATTTGATTATGTTATTTTATAGAAGGTATGGATTTTTACAGGTTTAGATAGTAGACTACTATTGAATTCTTAAAAGTTTTCATTGACAGGAAGGGTGGGTGACTACATTTTTAATTTTTAATTTTCTCTATGAAATACAGAAGAGATGTTATAAAGACACTGACCACACGTTTCCAGGGAATCATTTGAGTATGGCCCATGTTTTATTCACTTTTTTAATGTGAATGTTTCTTGGCAGAAATACTTCTCTACCCATGTGGTAGATCTTTATATTTACTTTAAATAGGAAATATATGTAAACATAAGCAAAATAAACCACTCTAGATTGTGTCTTGTTACTTATACACAAAAAAGTAGATTTTGAGGTCTTTGCTGTCTTAGTATGGAAAAACGGGATTTAGTTGCAAAATTAGCATAGAAAATAAGTGAAAATACTTACAAATTCTGCTTTTTGCAGAACAGGCTAACATTTACAGACTCCTTTATAGACTCATTTATTGGAGGTTAGTGAGGAAGTGGTTTTGTGAATAAAAAGAGTCCTTTGTGTTTTCCTGTGATGCAGTTGACTTAATGTCTTTCCAAACCTTTGACAGGAGTGCCTTTCAAACAAGACTAATGATATCATTATAAATCACATCAAATCATCTGATTTAAAAAAGTTATATCAACTCAAAATTCTTAAATAGCAATAGCCTTTGGTAATTGTGTGGGCTACTGCAATATTATTAGGCAAGTTAACTCACTTTTATGGTTTGTATGATGAGATACTATGCTTTCTTCAGAAATGGTCCTTGTGGGTAAAATGGCAATAGGTGATGGAAAATGAAATTTCAGTTCTCTTGAGTCTTTTTCTGCTTATTATCTCTAGTTGAGTTCTAGACAGAGGATCAGGATGTAACTACCATGTTTTATTTACTAAAGAATTTGCAATTTGGAGTACTTTGGTTTTCTGAAATTTTATAGAACACCATGTTGACAACAATGAATGGACAAAAGCACTAAGCAAAGATGTGTGCACTCACTTTCTGCAAAGGTCAGAATGAAAGAATGAAGCAATTCATTTGTAATACATGGTCCTCAAATTAGAAACAGATACATGTAGAGTTTATATATAATTGAGTTTTATCCTGAATAAGGTCAACTTTACTTTTCTGTCCATTGTAACTTTCTGCCTTTGAGAGTTATGCCTCTCGTACTGCCCACTACTCTGTGATTTTTTTTTTTTAGAAATTATTGCCTTTAGTTATAAAAAGCTGTGTCCATTTAACAGAGGAGTTTAGGGATAGAATATATCTCAATCAATGTCATCCTTTTCAACATTCTTTCATCACTGTTCTTAATTTGCAGGATACCCATTGGGTTATTGATAGTGTTCTTTCCCTCTTCTCTTTATTTATTTATCTCTTTTCTCTTGACTTTATCCTACCCCTTTCAAATCCTGTTTTCTGGTGTCTTATTTTGCTAAATTTTGACTACCTTCCTAAGGAATTACACTGTTTGAGTACAATCTATTGTATTTCAGTTTATATATATATACTTGCATACCACCTAACATATTTATTTATAAGTTTATAAGCTAAGTCTAGCTTCCACATATAGAGGAAAATTTGCATCCTTTGCCTCTCTGGGCCTGATGTATTTAACATAAGTTTTTCCAAGGATTTATTTTTATTACAGATAGTACAATATTCTTTCTAACAGATGAGTAAAATTCCATTATATATATGTATATATATATATATATTTAATCCATGTATTCATTGAGGGGCGTCTGTACTGACTCCATATCTTGACAATGGTGATTAGTGCTGCAATAAACATGGTTGTACTAGTGACATTATTTTATTGATCCTGGTTTATAATCTCTTGAGTAAATTCCCAGGAGTAGAACTGCTGTGTCATCTTGATATATTAGGGTTGGAAAGAAAAATCTGGGATTTGTATATGACAAACTATGAGTTAGAAATGAACACGACAAGTTTTTTCTATAGTATTTTATGATTTAATACATCTCAGGAAGTCACTTTAAAATTAATTATATCTTTAAATTCAATTTGATTCCCAAATGATATATCTGAAGTAAGATATTGAGCACTAACATAGGTAAAACTTGCTACGTAATCAATAATGAAATTGAGAATTGGCATTGATTTTTAAGCTTTTGGTTCCCTATTCATCACTTGATTTTCTTTTGGTGCCATTGAGCTTTGAGTCTTCACTGACCAGATGGTTAGGTATTCTTGCTTGGGGTTGGTGTCCCTGGATGCCTCTTTGTATCCTGTAACTAAGAAACCATTCTAGAAGGACAGGTTTAATTCCATAATATAAATTTAAAATATTTTTGCCATACTTCCATGTAACTTTTAAAAATGCTGTTGAAAACCATTGAAAAAGGCACACTTTAGAAAGCATAGTTATACAACTTCCTCAAGGATTGTTATCTGAACAATTGCATGTGTTTTCCATTACTTTCTCTAAATTGAATTCATGTTTATTGGCCTGTAATTCTCTGGTCCATCTCATGTTCCACACGTAAATTTGGCAATTACCAAGCAGTACGTTTTCTACTTTCCAGTCTACACTTTGATGCTTAGATGGATTTGCTTTTGTATACTGTTTTTTAACATGGAGTGTTTGAAGGAGGAGGGAGTGTCTTATGATTTTTTTTTTTTGCCAGTCCTGGGCTTGAGCTCAGGGCCTGAGCACTGTCCTTGGACTTTCTCAAGGCTAGAGCTCTACCACTTGAGCCTCAGCACCACTTCCAGCTTTTTTCTATGTATGTGGTACCAAGGAATCGAACCCGGGTCTTCATGCATGCTAGGCAAGCACTTTAACCACTAGGCCAAACTCCCGGTCCTGTCTTATGATTTTTACTGAATGAACACAAAATGTAGCGGAAACATTGTAGTTATTTATTATAGTGCCTTTCCCCCCTCACTTTCTTCCTCATTTTCTCTATCCTTTATCCTCAGTTACTATGAACAAGCTCAAATGCAAAGTCATTTATTCATCATTTTCTTTTTCTTCATCCTTTCCAAGATGTACAAGTCTTTGCATTGGCCGTAGCTGTGTT
This sequence comes from Megascapheus bottae, assembly GCF_031878675.1. NCBI lineage: Eukaryota > Metazoa > Chordata > Mammalia > Rodentia > Geomyidae > Megascapheus > Megascapheus bottae. The sequence goes on along the minus strand of NC_143517.1, from coordinate 31,831,435 downwards.
CACTAAAGTCATTCACATGTTAGAATGGTAACATTTGATTCCCGTGAATTTTCTTTCCAAAGCTGACTTCTTAAACTTGGCTCCTTTGCCTGAAAAATAGCCAATATTTCCAGCAAATGTGTTAGGCTCCATACTAAGTATCATATATTTTATGGTATCTGTTTTTAACTCTCTGAGATATTTATGGATTTCCTCATTGGACATTCTTTATCCTAGATGCTTGAGAACAGGAATCCCTCAGGTTCAGGAGCTCTTTAGATTGGGGAATATTTACACGGACTTCACTTGGTAAGCACCTCTAACCTGGAAAACCTAAATCAGAAATGCTCCCACATTGATAAATTTCCAAGCTTGCGTTTTGAGAGTTTTGTATTTTTCTCATTTTCATTAGGAATGATCAACCTGTGCATTAGTAGTTAGCAAGACCCTCTCTCAAAAACAAATCATCATGATAAAGAAAAATCTGTAAGATCTTTCAGTATAGCTTAAGAGTGGTAGAACCGTTGCACAGAAAAGCCCTGGGTCACTCTCCAGAACTGGTTAGAAAAAACATGACCCATGCTTCATTGGTACCAGTGAAATCATTAGGATGGTAGTGCTGATATTTATTTTTTGCCATTGGCATGTTCTTAAACCTTTGGTGATTTTTCTGGAGCTTTATGATGGCCATATTCACAGAGTCATTTCAATAGTATATTAAAATAATTTCTTTGGGGCAGTGAGTTTGGCCTAGTGGTAGAGTGCTTGCCTAGCATGCACGAAGACCAGGAAAAAGCTGGAAGTGGTGCTGAGGCTCAAGTGATAGAGTGCTAGCCTTGAGAAAGTCCAAGGACAGTGCTTAGGCCCTGAGCCCAAGCCCAGGACTGGCAAAAAGAAAAATTGTTTTCGTTTCAAGACCATTGGGATTGCATTCAGATTTCAGAGATATCTGTTATTGGAAAAAGAGTTGTTTGCATCAGAGAATTCCTAGTAGGTTTTCCAGTTTTCAACACCTCTTTGGAATACCCTTCTGATTTTCTTCCATTGCTAGCTTTTATTGTGGTGGCAGTCCTCACATCTACTGTACAGCTTGTCACAAAGTTCCCTGCCTACTTGTCTTTCATCCTCCATCTCTGGTTCAGATTGAGGATTGCAATCATGATGTCAAGAGCAAGATGTGTTCTGCTAACCTGTGGAGCTAACCTTTGGACAAAGTCGTATTTTAGCCAATCTAAGAAAATACTACTACAAAAGTAAAATATTAAAAACTGCACACTTGACTAATGTTGCAGACTTTGCACTGAAATGCCAGAAATTTATTTTAATTCAAAATCATTTTACATTTCATAATTGCTGACATTCAGTTAAATTTTTTGAATTTTCTGTATTATTAGAGAGAAGGTCAACCAACTATGATACTAGGAATTAATGGGGTTGAAGCTCTCACTTTGATCATTCTTCACCTCCTTATAGAACCTCAATATTCAAATCTGAATCTCCTAAGTAGCTAGGATTACAGGCATGAAAGACTGTCTTGCTTAGTCATTAGTATTAATATGCAGTTCTTTCGTTGCTATTCTGAACTTTTAAAATATGTATTCAAGCAAATATTTTAAAGCTTTATTTGATTTTCCCTAGTGTTTATTTCTTGTGTGCCTATTATGCAGTGTTTTGTGTCTTGTTAGAGAAAGATGGCATAGCGCAAGGTTCATGATGGTGATAGTATCGTTTAGCATATAAAATGTATCCTATAAAACAGTGTACTGCCATCTGTGCTCCACTTATCTCCAAAGAGATTACACGACTTCCACAATTACTGCATGTCTCTTTACCAACATGTAGTTTATAAAAGAAGATTAAGGATTGTAAAATATTTCTCAGCTCTCTTCAAAACTCAACATGTTTATGTGACTTGAGCAGCAAGCATAAGCAAAAGAAGGCATTTGAAAATGTCTTTCTTTGATAGACTTAATGTCTTTGAAAAATTGAGGTCATCACTCAAGAATACATTGCTTTGTAAGATAGGTGATATATTTTGCAATATAATATTTTCTCTGAACAAATATGCAAATATAGACTTGGTAAGGCCTTGTACAACCTATAGATCTGTATCACATTTTCTCTTTTTTTTCTCATTTTGTTTTTATTTCTTAAAATTAGTTTGCTCCTACCTATGGCAGTTTCTATCTGAAGTTGTTATTGAGCTTTTTTTTTTTTTATCTGTACTTTTCCTTCCCAACTCTTTGGAGAATCTGCAGTATACACTCAAGAGATAACCAATTATTTGTTATGAGTGGAGTATTAGAATTTGGTGTGGCACATACATTTGGGGAAAACAAGGTGAGGGGCAGGGGTGGGGGAAGGGAAATGGGGACCAAGAAATGAGAAGGGTATCAATGTTTGTGTAGTAATGCACCTCCTATCTGGTAAATATAATGAAGCCCTTCTATTAATTGCAATAAAATATATGAAAAAAGGAAGGAGTCTAAATTTAAGTTTAGGAGGCAAGGTAGAAGCAATGTTTGCCTTTAACAATTGCTAAAATGTTCCTGTCGATTACTAATCCCATCTGTGAGTTAGGATTTGACTCGATTCTTAATTCCTTTTTGCCATATCTTGTAGTGTTCACTATTCTTTGTAGGATGCAATGGTATGTGAAGCCATAATCTCTTGAAAGTAAGAATTGAGACCCAAGTGGATATACTCCTTTGGTTTTCATTGCTTCTAGTGAAAATTTACGATCAAGAAATAGAAACATCAATATGTACACTTGCATACAAATATTCTCCCTCATTCTCTTCCTCTCTTTATCGTGGATTCATGAAGCCTTATACTTAGTATGGAATGCAATTCCAGTTGCTTACCTAGGAAACTGTAGCCTATGACTGCACGTGCTGTCAAGAAAGCTTATTGTGTGTGCATACACATATGTATATATATATACGTATATATGACTATAAAATTTCTGGACTTAATGAAATATTGAAATTTATGAAACCTTTTTATAAGAAGTCAATTAATATGTAAATATCTTCATGTCAAGTTGTAATATTGTATGCTATTGGCCTGATGCTTGTTCTGGGTTTGAAGTATTTTAGCCAGGACTAAATGCTGCACATTGCTCTTTCTCTTTTATTCTTATCAAATTAGTGTCCAGTAAAGTGTCTGCCTCTACTTATTCAGGAAGCGTTGGCCAGTAGGATTTATTATAAGTAGGAATGGTCCAGCAACAAGAAACCTTTTTTTCTGCCAAAGCCATTTGGGTATTTATCATATCATTTGTGGTCCATACAAAATTATCGATACAGAAAGGCAGCCATGGACAGCCTATGAGAAGCATAGGAGAAGCATACATGTCTAGTCATGTGCCAAGTGATTTCTCAGACCTTGTATAGGCTGCAAACTGGACCTTCCCCACTCCTGGGTGAAAGGGGCTTTTACTCTCTGGGTATAAGTCATAAATTTACCTATTGCATATCATTCTGGAAAGATTACTTAAATATTCTGAACCTTATTTCATCAGTTTAAAATAAAGCATGACCTAGTTTGTAGATAATAATTGCTATCCTAGAGTTTTGAGAATTAAATTTGAATTTTAAAACACATAATACACTCTTGAAAAGTATTTCCAATATGCATTTGTTACTTCTTCCAGTTCAGGAATGAACAATAGTCCCTCTGAAAAGCTAATTATTGACATTTTTAGAACATGTTGATTTTCATTGCTTTCATTGTCCTTTAGATTATTTGAAACAAGTCAGACTTAAATTATTGGTCTTCATTTGAGAACAAGAACAGTTGACTAAACTAGGTCTTGCTACTCTAAAGATACTTGGAATTGATAATGAATTCACTTAGATATGGGACTAGTTGTTAATTCAAGAGTAATTTTATCTACCAGCAGTAAACTTTTAGGATCGCCTTTAAGTAGTGTAGGTGTTGGGGAAGGGAAATAGCTTAAATCAACCATTATTCCAATAAAGTCCTAAGGAGAAACAATGGAGAGAATAAGTAAGACATATACACCAGAACTTAGAATTCCTGCCAAAAAAAAGATGGTTCAACTATCTTTTTAATCCATTCATACACACCTCTGAGTCTGCAATGATGAGGATATCACCAAAGCTACAGTAGTATTTTTCCATTCACTTTTAAAGTTCAGAAACTATGGAGCAATCATTACCTGGCATTGCTGGAATTCCAGAGGTTTACATGGGTTGACATTGGGATCTCATGAACCTGGAAAGGTCCATGTGTTGCATTTTTATGCGTGTTTTCCACTGGCTCTTTCTTTAGATGCTTAGAGATTCAGCATCCTTTGTAAATGTGCACCCTTCCCCCTACCCCATAGTCATAATAATTAAGGGTTATAACTACTCTTATTGTAGTAGTTTACAAAAGACAGAAAATTTAAAAAGTGTTTAGAGATTTTTGCAAATTTTTAATTTGCAAGTATGAATTTTTACTAGATGATGATATTTGTGTCTATATGTGGGATACTCAAGATCCTATCATATATATGGGTTTTTGTATTTAGTCTTCAGTGCACACTAGTCCTGCAAATACTGATGTTTAATACATGCTAAACTTGAGATATAACTTCATCTGAAAACTAAAGAGCAAGCAGAAGCTGTTTCATTAATTTACCAGAAAGTGATCATTCTCTGATGCAGTTGTTCCCCCCCATGATTTAATTTTTTCATTATGCATTACCTTTCACAAATTTAATGTTTCACCATTTTTTTCCAGTGTGTGGTTTAGGTGCAAAAGAACAGAATTATTTTGACTCCAGGTTATCTGTGATTCTTGGTTAGTACTTTCATCTTTCCAGCACTCAAGAGAGTTGATAGAATGGATGGCAGGATTCTAAATGAACAGAACCTTAATGCAGTACTTGTGTATGAATGGTTTCCTAAGTTCTTTTCCTGGACTCTTGAGTACCTTCCTGATCCTTTCATTGACTGGCAGTTAAAGCTAGTAATACTGCGAACTAACATAAAAATGAAGAAAAATGAAACAGGATGAAAGGGGTTTAAGGACTTCAACTTACAAATATTTTTATTGAATGTTAATCTTGTGAGCCAAACAAGATGTTCTTTTGGAATAATTCTTAAGAAGCATTGTTTTGGTTTTGTAGATAGTATGTTGAGGAGGTGGTATCTAATGTGTGATGGTATGAGCTCCTGAAAAGGCTAGTTGTACACACCCTAGAAAAAAAACTTAATGTGTCTCAGTGTTCTCATGAGAAACTAAGATACTGCTAATGTGAAGATTAAGTAAATATGTAAGTGGACTCTGATGAGCATCAACCCTTAAAATCCACTCATTATTGTTCACTGACAGAGAGTGAGGAAACAGAAGGCCAATGAAGTGAAGTTCTGTTTTCTGGTTGCTGAGATGATAGGATGACAGAGCCATAAAAAGCTGTGCCAATTTAGGAGAGGTTTCACTCTTAACTGATTTTATTTTGTTTTGTATTTTTTTTCCTTGGTGCCATTCCTGGGACTTGAGTTTAGGGACTGCAAGCTGTCTCTGAGCTCTTGTGATTCAGAATACCACACTACCACTTGAGTTATACCTTCACTTGTTAGTGATCAATAGGAGATAAGAGTAACAGAGACCTTCCTGCCTGGGATAGTTTAAAAATGTGAATCTCAGATTTCAGCCTCCTGAGTACCCAGGATCACAGTGTGAGTCACTGGTACCCAGTTATAACACTTAACTCTTGTAATTGGCTGTGCTTTGCTATTAGTCATTAGTCATGCCACTTAACACTATTAAATCTTGTTTTCTTTTTGGTTTAAAACAAAAGAAAGGGACAAAATGGTATCTTTCAGTCAGTACTGTTAATATTATATGTGAAGTATGTGTGTATATGCATATGCACATTCATTTCCTCTATATAAAATGATTCAGTATTTGCTAATTCAATATTGATGGTAACTATATAGGATATAAATATTCCAAGTAAAAATGACTATATTTTAAAGTGTAAAATGTGTTTTGTGAAATCAATAGCACTATTACAAATTACTCCATATATTAATGTGAATGTGGGTATTGGATGTACACATATTATATATGTCAAAGCTTTTGAAATCTATTGTTCTGTTTTCCTCTGATGTAAGAATTATTTGATAATATATTTCATGGGTCATATGACATTATAGCTCTCTTCTTGTTGCTAGCTTTAGTAATTATTTTATACATTTATTTTCCAATGACCAATGTAAAGCTTTGAGTGATAGAATACAAACAAGAAAGAAAATAAAAATGACCCATGGTCTTATAGCCTTTCATATTTACCTTTTAGTCAGTTTTCTTGCAGTCATTGCTGCTCTGATTCATTCCTTGTATGCAGTGCTGTCTTTCTGCCAGTACCATCTGATTGGAATATTCTCCCTGGGCCCATCTTCCAATTACTTAAGCTACTCTTTTCATCGGGTATCAGCTTGAGGCTTTCTGATTCCCCATCTGCAATGAGAGTCCTACTTCTGTGCCTACAAATTGGAATTGTTTGGTTTTTTTTGCTTTGCCTTGTTTTATTTTGCTTTTGTGTGTGTAGGTTGTATGTGTATGTGTGTGTCTGGCTTTTGTTAGCCCAAGCCAGCAGAATCTGTCTGTCTTGTGTTATTTTTCTTTCCCCATAAGATGTCTAATATTATTTACTTAGTGAATAAAGTAATACACTATGTGGTTAAGTGTATTAGTGAATAATAAATAAATTCTCTTTTTATGAACACTATTATTATTCATGTAGTAAGATGATAGAAAATGGAAATCTTAGGTCAAAATAAAGAATTGGAAATAGCAAATATTTTTGCCTGATATGATATATGAATAACGAATGTACATCCAAAGAAATATATGATATACTAAATGTATACTTCCAAAGAAATATGTGAGAATGTCTATTTACTGAAACCTCACCAACATTTATTTTTATATAAATAATCATTTGCCAACTTTTCTGGGGAAATAACTGGCCTCTTTACACTTTATTTTGAAATATCATTGCTTTCTAAAAATGCTAGCATACTGGTCATTGGATCTCAGCAATTATGGAATGATGGGCTGTATACCTCTCTGTACAGATACTTATCCATGTGTGTGTGAGGTTATATAGGTCTTATCTTTTTTTTGGAGCTACTTGGTGCCAGCTACCATACCAAATATCCTCTGATAATAGCACCTGATACCTAAGGTCTTTCCACAAAAAATGTTTATGCCACTGATTGAAATTTCTTAGTTGCATTTGGAAGAAATGAATCATGCTTCATGGCTTTTCAGTGATGAACATATTGAGCAGTTGCTCATGCTTAAAAGGAATCATCTTTAATACTGTAATGATGGTATGTTTGTTATTATTTTGATCTGCATTCCATTTATATATTACAGGTGGGCAAATGCCCCACTGTAATGCATTCCATATATGTGAGTGGAAACCAACGAGCCTTTGAGTTAGCATTGGTAGAAAACACTCATAACATTGTCTTTTAAGAAACTTAAAGACTATGGTACATTCTTGAAATCAACAACATATTTGTGGTATGTTTGAAATATATGCATGCCATCAGTCTTTGAGAAAACTCAGTCATCCTGGAGTTCGTTTGATCCTCACTTTCTTTTTAAGTTATATTAAATAAATCAGAAACTTTGAAGCTCCTTTTCTTTATCTATGAATTAATGCTAATAATGTGACCTATCGGTTTGCGACAGTATCATACAAAATGCCCAAATAACACAGAGCTCTAGGCATTGTTTCTGGCATATAGGAAATGATCAATAAATGTTATGATTCAACCTTTATGGATGGCATTCAGCATGTAACAAATTCTCAGTGATTATTTATTGGAAGAATAAACTGTTTCAACAATATTTTAGGGGCCTACAATTGATTTACCCATTCATTTGTTTATTATTTTGGCTAACATGTGTATATTGAATGCTTGGTATATTCCAGGGATATAAGTAGGTAGAAGGTATATCATGCTAATTGCATTATCAGTTTAAAGTTTTAAGGAGAAAATTGCGTATGATTCAAACAAATATACTATTATTCATGTCTTAGGTACTCTGATGATGTCCTTAGTTGTATGCAAACTAATACAGAGACCTGATGTAGCAGTGGTAGATGTTTTCTTTAAAAAATGGTATTTGATCAGCTTTCAAGTTTTGATAGGATTTAACTATTTCAAATGTGAGAAAATCCAAGGAACTTCCTAGGCAAATAGAGTAGAGAAAGAGTAAGTTAGAAGGCATGGTATTAAGAATATATGACAGCCAAAGATGGCTGGATCTCCAAGAGGAACTTCTACTTGTATTTAAGTTAGAACTGAAGTGTGGTAAGCATTAGAACTTGTAAAATTTGTTGACTTTGCTCTGGAAGTAACAGAAAGACCTTGTGTGGCCCTATATGAACAGGGTATTGTGGGGAGGGATACAGGTTGCATCTTAGAGTAAGTATTGAGCTGATTCCACAGGGTGGATGTAAATAAATCAATTAAATGTCTATCACTGCACTCTGTGTGGGGAACTGGCATGATGTTTCAAGAAGAAGCAGTGAAACATTAGATAAATAGTTGGTGGCTCTGAAAAACAGGATGATTAAAATGAAAATTTTGGGAAAAAAATCTGTAGCACTGTGATAAACAGCCTGCCTTATGAGAAAGGCCAGTAGTTTCACAGTAGTTCTCAGTTCAGATGTCAGGATGAATGTAGGGAACATTCATTGAAGTAGATGATCTTGGAAGTGTACATATTTTGGGGGAATATTTGGCGTTTTATTTAGAACATGGGAGTTTGAGTTGTTAGTAGTTAATGATGAGAAAGCAATTTTCAAGACTTGTTTAAACTCAGGGAATGTTTCTGTTTAACTGTCTTACATAATTACCTGAATCTGGAAAGTGTAAGTAATATCGAAAGCCAAGATTTATTAGCAAAAAAAAGAAGGCAAGAGAGGACCTGGAGAAGAGCCTTCAGGATTTGTTTATTAGATGTTTTTGTGTAGATAAAGCACATAGAAAGCAAACACTGGAAGTGACCATACAAAGTCATACCCTGAGTCAGAAAAGTGAAGAGAGCTGAGGAGGAAGGAATATACAGCTCTCTGTGGAAAGGAGCCTTTTGATTGAATACCATGGGGAATTAATGCTGAGGTCATTTAGAAGAATGCTGATACTCTAATTGTAGGTGAAATAGTTGAAAGTAAAAGGACAGTAAGAAAATGAATACCAGAAAAGAAAGGGAAAGGGGATCACTGGAGGAAGAGAGATGACGTATTTATCATGTTTTGTTATGTAAGTGTACTTGATGTTACTTAATAGTACACTCAAAAGGATTAAAATGGTCCATTTTATGTTTTGCTTATTGAACCACAATAATAAAATGTTTGAAAGAAAGAAAACCTCTTGAAGCATCCAGTTGACAGAAAGACTTATAATACATAATAAAAAGATATAATTTTCAACATTTTTACCTCTCCAATAAGGCAAGAAAAGCCATGGAAATCTTACCTAGTTGCAAGGATTTGCCTTAAGAAAAACAACAAAAAAATAATTCATCTTTCATAAATAAGTGTGAAACTGTGAAACAGGGACTTTTCTTGGGCTGTTTTCTTTGATCTTTATTGTCTGAAAGGTCTTGGGGATAAGGAAAATTGGCTAGAAAGATAAAAATCATTCCTGTACTGCAAAATTTATTTTTTTGTCAGAAAGATAAATAAGGAATCACTGTAGAAACATATTCCTTTTCCTTATTACAGGAAAAATAAACATCTCATGGTAGTATATTCTCAGGGGCACATAACAGAGGCAGCAAGAGTTAGGGGGGTTTACCTTGAGGAACTTAAATTTGAGTTATAACAAAAAGGTTAAGTGGAAATTAGTTAGGGCTACAAAGAATGGTGAAAATGTTTTCTGACGGAGAAAATTCAAAGAAAACAAGAAAGCATAGATGAAAAGGAACTAGAAGTGACATCTGAAGCACTCAGCGAAGGTATTAAAGGTTTCTAGAGCTGGTTGGAGTGGAATTATTTTCAGAAGCATTGTTGTAAAACATATCCGTAGAAAGAGGCCAAATGTGCACATGGTGAGTAAGTTGCATTTGACAGCTCTCTCTGGTTTTCTCATTGCTGTTTTCTTCTGAGAAGTGTTTTCCTTGTATCCACCCAGAGTGCTAGTATTCACAAGGCAGACAGCAGGTTGAGTTGAAAGGGGCATTTGCATGAGGAGCAGCTGATCTAGTCTAGAATTGTACTCCTGGCTTTACATGATAAGACTGAATTTCTCTTGTTAAAGTCAGTCTCCTTGTTGTAGATGGAGGAAATGATATCTGATTCTTTTGAATACTACCTCATTTAACATTTTAAAAAATGATCATTTTTGCTTACATAAGTGTCCATTCTATGTGTCCCACAAAGAAACCAAAAGCCAAGAATTGAACAGAATTTATTCAAGATGTATTCATTTATATTGAATGCGTGTATTCTGTAGCTGCATCATTTATAGATTCTGTGCGACTATATATTAACAGAGTTAGCAAATATTACTCTGTTGTCCTGGATAATACTACAGTGTCATTGCTGTTTCACACCTTCCATTAGCAACATTGAAGATAATATTTTCTTACTAGTGACACCAAGTAATTTTTCCCCAAAATAATGTTTATAGACAAAAGGTGTTGATGCTTCAGTGCATCAGTTTTGGTTTCCTTTAGGTTTCAGAAAGGGCATGGGCTTATTTTAATAGCCGTAACCAGTTGTTTCAATGTTTACTCAATGTGAACTTCAGAACTATTAGTACTCTTCCATGATTGAAAAATGTCACAATTCATCTTGTTGGCAGAGCTTAGTCTCTGGAGGTGATGATGCTCTGGTGGAAAAGCGTGTCACATGGGTGTTACCTCTCTTAGAAGAGAAAACGCATCCAGCACCCATGTAGAGGAATGAATAAACTTCTGTGTTATTTAGGTCTGTATGATTTAGGTACTTCAGTGTATACCGTGATTGTTCTGAATAAAATGTATTTTAAAATCATGGTTGCTTTTGTTTTCATTATTTGCAAGCAATAGAATACACATTCTGCTAGTGGGTTTCCAGGGTCTTCCCCCCTTCCTTTTTAAATTTAGTACCTTACAAAGGCGTTTCAAAGTCAGGTTATGAGTGCAATGCTTTTGGATCAATACCACCCCTTCCTTACCAAATCTTCCCTCATTTCATTCCTTCCCTCAAGTTATGTAGTTCAATTCTTGCAAAGTGTACATTAAATATTAGAATGTACATTTTTACATAATGTACATAAAATGACTGTACCTTTCCTCCCTTCATTCCTGTTCTCACCCCCTTGAATGGTCGTACCATCCCTGGACATGTCTCCTATTCCTGGTATCCAATTTGTTAAACACTTCATTAGCTGTTTAGAGGAGTTATACCATTGGTTTCTTTCACTAAACATATCATCCTTTAATCTTCAATTTTGTGTTATGCATGTAACCCTGCATACGTTATCACATAAGTTTGTATTTTAGAGCTAATTACCACATGTGAGAACATTTTAAGCTAGGAAATATGACTAGAAACAACTCTGGATTTGTATCCATAATTGCAGATTGATGGTAGTGCTGGGGGAGGGAGGAATGGACACTAACAAGTAACTAACAAGTGCTAACCACATAGTTTATATGGGGCCAATTAGTCTTATGGATATCTTTAGTTTTTATTTATTTGTTGTGTTAATTCATATAAGGAAACTGAGACTGAGGGAGATTCCACAACTTGCTCAATGCTATAACTCAATAAGCTTCAGTACATGTACCCTGAAGCATGAGCCACCATAGTTAAAATTTTTTACTGCTCTAGTTGTGTTAATGAAGAGAAGGAGAAAGAAAGGAAGGTAGAAGGGAAGGAGGGAGGGGAAAGAGAAAAAAAATGAATGTAAATACAGTTTTTGTATAAAATATCCTTTACCTCTCTTTTATCTTACAAGTCCCACAATTAAATGAAAGTTTTGGCATTTTTGAAGAACAAGAGGGTTTATGCTGTTTTTTAAGTGACTTTCCTCAGTGTACCCTGAAACTTTTGCCAGGAAACTCAGGACTAGAATAGCATAGTTACTAAATATTCAGTAAGATTTAGTAATTAAAGGTGATAAAATATGCTTTTGTGTAAAAAAAATCCTTATTTTTTGAACAACAAAAGTGAAACCTTTTACAGAGTACAAATATTTGGCTACCTCCTTAGTAACCTGTTTATCAATACTGAGAAGAATTAGCAGAAATATAATTTAGGGAAAAATCACTTCATAAATATTATGTTTACTATAATTAATATTGCTCTTGAAGCTTTGGTGAATGTAGGAAAGAGGAAAAAGAAATGTGTGTATATTGAATAAAAATTACATTTAACATTATTTGTCTGTGATATAATTTTATCTCTGGAAAGCACACATATTTGGCTGAATGGGTTTTTATAATTTTGGGCTAATTACATTTTATAGCTAATTGTTGGTATATGGAAACACTGAAACTTTTGTTTTTTGGGTTTTTTTTAGTTTTTTTATTGTAATTATATTCACCAGATAGAGGATGTATTACTTCACAAACATTGATACCTTTTCTCATGACATTTCCCTCTCCCCTACCCCCACTCATCTTGATTTCCCTCCTTCCCTATCCAATTTCAAATACCAATTAAGCACATATAAAATATATCAGATAATGAGGTGAGAAACTTTATTTTTAACTTTTTAATGAACTCTGTCAATATTTCTTTAAAACAACATGGCTTAGAATTTTTGTTGCTTAAGATCCATATGGCTCTGTGTGAACCAAAATTTTAAACCTGGCTGTGGTCATTAAAAAGCTTGCATGTATTGGGTATTTAGAGAGACGTGGTTAGTAGATACTCTCATATAGAAATTTCCAGAGGAATAAGTAGACATTTTTAAAGTAAAGAGTATGTCGATTGTCCTAATTTAAGAAAGCCTTGTGAGTCTGGGGAAGTAGAATTTCAATTTGACTTTTGATGTCTTAAAGAAATAAAGATTCTAGCAGAAGATCACAATAGCCCAATAGGTATGTACATATGACCATATAAAATAATGCTAATTGAAATCAACTACATGATATAGGGGAAAAAATGAAAAAGCATGAATTTAAGATATCTGTGATGACTTCATTAAACTTCCTGGCTTTACAATTGCGTTGAGTCACTTGGCTTAAAAAACAGAATTTTAGGTACATATACGTGACATTGGAGTCTTATTCACTTAAAATACTAAAGAAGTTTTCAGGAATTCAATGTAAATTAGTAGTGCTGGAGAATATGGTTTGATTATATACAGAAGGCATCTGTGCATGAGGATTTTCAAGAGATGAGGTCTCTTATTTAGTTTCTGAAAACAAAAGTTTGGTTCTGAGATTTCATGGATCCAATGATGTAGAGATTGGCTTGTAGTTAGAAGCTGAATATGCTGAAGTTTCTTCTTGGTATTACTCATCTTTCATGTAACACGTTGCATGCTTGGTAACATACCCTAATTTCCTTCGACATCACAAATAAAACCTAAAGTATAGCCAACTTCATATACTATTCCTTAGTAAGATTTAAGTAAATATAATTTTACCTTTTTGTTTTACAAAGGGATTTTGTATTTCTACTCTGGATAGACATTAAATTTTACAATTAAATGTGCAGATGCCAGCTCTAGCAGTTGAGGAGAGACAAAGGATAATTCGTGTTTTGTTTCTAGTTTCTTTCTTGCTACCCTATAGAACACATGTTACTAGCTTGATTATAAAGTTCCTTAAAGATTCACTTTACCCTGATAGTTATTTCCTAATAGCCGTGGATCTGGAGGCTTTTCAGACTGTGAGTAGCTTGCATTAAATATTAAAGTGATTAAAAATACACATAATCATAGTGAAAAATTAGATAGGAGAGGTACGTCCAAAGTAGTTAGTATTGAGCTGCTGAGATTTGTTTTACGACTTTCTCTTTCATTCAGAATTCTAAATGTTTTGAAATGAGACTAAAATCCAAAAATGTAAAAGTAGAGTTTCTTTATATCAAAGAAGAACATTAATATCTATTGTATACATTCAAATTCCACTCCTTTTTATATTGTACAGTATAATTAAGATATTATAAGTGCTGTTTAATAATGAAAGTCATTTATGGAGAACATTTTCTTTTTCATTTTTGCTCTATTGGGGTTTGAACTCAGGATATCATGCTTGCTAAGCTGCCATTCTGCCTCAAGTCTTGTTTGTCACTATGTATTTTGGTGATAGGACTTCACTTCCCATCTTGACACCTGCCTGAGCCACAATCTGCCTACATTAGGCTTCCTCATATTTCTGGCATGACATGCCACCACATTCTGCTTTTCTCCATTGAGACTGAGTCTCATGGACATTTCTACACAGGCCGGCTAGGAATCAAGATGCTCCCAGTCTAGCCTTCCCTGTGGCTTGGGATAACAGGAAACATCACTGAACCCGGAAGTGGATTGAGAACAGATCTCACAAGCTTTTCTGCTCAGGATTGTCTTGAACTATAATCCAACCATCACCTAGAGAACTAGAGGTACCAGTCTTTGTAGTGAAAATCTTAAGGACTTATAATAAGTAGTCAATCAGAAATAAAAATAATTATGTTTGTTATTTATACATTCAGCTGAATCCTTATGTAGTATTCATTTTTATAGTTATGAACATAGACAAAGTAATAACATTGGCTAAATAACATTGAGCTAACTTAGCTGGTTAATGAGTCACATAGGGTTTTGCTTATTTATCATTAAGATATGAGGAATATCAATGTCTCTTCAGTGGTATAAAAGAATATAAAGATAAATGACTTTTATCACTTATGCTCATGACATAAGACATGGGCTTATGAAATATGAAATTTTGGTTATATGAATACTATGCATTTAAATGAAGTTTAAAAATATTTTTAAATAGTGGGCAACCAGTTCTCTTCATACTTATTTAATTCTTCAAAAAAATTGGAGAGACTAAGCTGATCATCCATTTACATAAATATAAAACAATTCATTTGAGTGCAGAAAGCAGAGAATTGCTTTCATATCTTCTTTGAGTTCCTGTAAAAAATGTAGAAATATCCTTAAGGGAAATGAAAAACACTAGAAGTCAAAGATACAGCAGTACACATAATATTGTGAGACTATTACAGTGTGTGCTAGTACACACACATACAACATCCACCCCCCATATTCATGTAAACACATTCATGTTTACTTTCAGAGATATGAAAGCCATGTAGTTCTTGTACTGTAACCTGTACTTTAATGTAGATATCCCAGTACTGTTCATTGTTAAGATTTTTTTTAAGTGGGTTATGGGGCTTGCACTCATTGCTTAAGAGCTGTCCCTGTGTTGTTCTTCCAGCCACAGTGCCACTTCTGGTTTTCAGGTGGTTAATTGGAGATAAGTCTCATGGACTTTTCCTGCCTAGGATGGCTTTGAACCATGAACCTCAGGTCTCACCTTCCTGAGTAGCTAGGATTATAGGCATGAACCCCCAGATATCCTCCCCTCTCTCTGTATATATATATTTATACACACACACACACACACACACACATATTTGTTGTTGTTGTTGTTTTACCAGTCCTGGGGTTTGAACTCAGGGCCTGGGCACTGTCTTTGAGTTTTCTCAACACTAGAGCTATACCACTTGAACCACAGTAGTGCTAACTTTAGCCTTTTCTGTGTATGTGGTACTGAGGAACTGAACCCAGGGCTTTGTGCATGCTAGTCAAGCACTCTACTATTAGGTTCTACTCTCAGCCCTCAAGATAATATTTGTGGCTTGATTCTCATTGTGTGCTCCTGAAAATTTTAGAATTTACTTGTTTTAATTATAATTCTGTACCTGCTTACTTCAATATTGTAAATGACCCAATGTATTATTGCCTTAAAATTATATTTTGTATATTAAAAATAGCTATTGAAATCTTCAACTAGAAATTAAGAATATTAATGATCCCTTTCCAATACAAATTTTACTAGTAGTTGACTTTAAAGAAGTTGGGCATGAGCTGGGCATGGTGGCTCATGCCTGTAATCCTAGCTACTCAGGAGGCTAAGCTGTGAGGATTGCAGTTCAAAGCCAGACAGTGGGGCTGTGGCTCTAGGGGTAGAGTGGTAGCCTTGAGCTGAAGAGCTCAGGGATAGTGCCCAGGCCAGAGGTCAAGCCCCATGACCCACACAAATAAAAAAGTTGGGCATGAGGACATGAGATTCATATTTTAAGAGCTCATAAAAGTTAATTCCTACCTAGGAAAAATAACAGGTCTTACTTTAATGTGTACACAATGGCACCATTTATAGTGTTGGTATTTCATTTTTCTTGATATTTATAGTGATGAACATTGATATTAAGCAATATACTGTAAGGGCTGAAAAGGATAAAAGTTGTCTTGGGGGACTGGAAGCGTGGCCTAGTGGTAGAGTGCTCACCTAGCATGCACAAAGACCTGGGTACCACATACATAGCAAAAACTGGGACTGTTGCTGAGACTCAAGTGGTGGAGCTCCATCCTTGAGAAAGCCCATGGACAGGCCCCGAGTTCAAGCCCCAGGACTGGCAAAAAAAGAAAAGCAGTCTTAAAACCAAATTATAGAGTTATATTGGAAGTAAAGTGATTACTTAAGCTCTCTTTTCAGAGTTAATTCATCTATTTATCTAAGTCTTAGAGATTAATGTATATAACTACTTGTTTCTATTACTCCTCATACACACACACACACACACACACACGTACGTATATATGTATATGAGTCTGCTAAGGCAAGGCTGTTTTATTAGGGTTTCTTCTGAAAAAAAATCAATATTTAGGACAGTGTATTTCTGATAGAGATTATTAAGGGATACAATTGAAGATATTCATTAACAGTTCTATTATTTGCAAACATTCAACAAAATTTTATATGAATTTTAATCTGATTTCAAGCATTCTAATTAGGAAATTAATATTTTGGAATATAATCACTAACTTATTTAATTTATTCCAGGTAAGATTTTCTTAAATCATAGTGTCTAGTGGCCTATTACTTGCCTAATGTGTCTTTGTGTTCAGTCTTCATTATGGAAACAAAATAGTTAAATATGTTTTCATTTTATTTCTAGCTAGAATTTAGAATAACTGCTTCTTTTCTAAAAGCATGTATTTTATATCATCATTTTGTGTAGGATTAATCAGAGAGAAATCACATGTTCCTCACCTGGGCCATCTAAGAGAATTTATTTCTAATATGTTTTAGTATTTCAAGGTTTGGGTTCTCTCTCAATCAAGGGAAGATAATTAGGCATATTGGATGATGACATTGATTATAGTGATGATGACAATAATGGTAGTGATTGGCTAGCGATGACAATGCTACTTTTAATATGAAAGCACCATTCCAAGGATGATAGAAATAGTATCATTATGAGGACTACATTTTAAACAACACACACACACATGTATCTGCACATTAATAACATTTGCTATGTGGCACAAACCATGTGATGAACTTTACATAGACTATTTAATCTTCACAAAAATTTTAATGAGATGGGTCTTCACCTTATAAACAACAAAATGAGCACTTAAATACTTCTTAGTTGATAGGTTGCTTACAAGAGTTCAGATTTTACCTCATATAGTTCCAAAGTCCAATTGCACAAGCATAATTTAACACATACATACATATGTGAATACAGTCATCAGTTGTTTATGCTGAGTTCCTTTTTCATCCAGTTTTCTTGTGTTTATCTTGTAGCTATTCCTTTTAACAATTTACTTCTAAGATAATATTTTTAAATTGAGATTATGAAGTTTGAGGACATTATGTAAAATCTAATATATATATAAATAAATATATACTTATATATGTTTACATATAATCTATATGGAATTTTGAAAATTAACTTTTGCTGAAACTCAAATGCATACATGCCGATATCTGAAGTGAAGCTCATGAGCTTCTCTTCAAAATTAACTATATTATGATGTCTTTTGTACATGTCTGACTGAATCATTGTTAGCTTATTCAAAGTCAAATTTAGAGAAGAATTTCTGACATTTGGTTTTATAATCCAAGTATTAGATGAGTGACAAAAAGAACAGCATAGATTCATCAGTATTCTTTGTTAATATTTTTAAATGATTGCTGATGTTTCTCATAAAATGTATGATTCCTATAAATTTTAGAATTCAGGAATTGTCACATTTTTATCATATTAGATGGTATATATCTCCTACAGATTGCTGTTTGTTCCTCATTCATATATATTTGTCTGTTTGAGAATTTAAACTTTAGCTTAAGCCCAAATCATGTTAGTTTATTTTTCTCTTGTTTCATTCATGTATCACCCATATGTAAAGCAAATTCCAGATCCTCTCCTAGATCCTGGATATGTGTATAGTTAAATAGAATTATTGTGCTCACCAGATAATTTTTTTTACAAATAGTTGGATTCTCTGCAAAGTGTTTGGATTATAATTCAATCAATAAAGTTCTTTCTAGGCGATCACGTGGGAAGGAAACTAATCATAAAAAAAACTAATCAAGTTGAATGGGTATTAAGAAAATAGAAAACTTAGACAGGAAGTTTTGCCTAGTGCTAGAGAGCGTACTTATTATGCACGAAGACCTAGATTAGATTTCTCAGTACTACATACATAGAAAGCTGGATGTGGTGCTGTGGCTCACGTGGTAGAGTACTAGCCTTGAGGAAAGCCCAAGGACAGTGCTCAGGCCCTGAATTCAAGCCCCTGAGGAAAAGAAAAGAAAACAGAAAACTTTGAAAGCTACAAATACATTTCACTTATGATAAGGAGCCATTTTGACAGTAATAACCACTGTTATGACTTCTAATAAAATGAAAGCAATTTGCTTTTGGATGTTTAATTTTTGCTAAAGAATTCTCATATGTTTGGTCAAGCATTCATATTAAGTGCTCATTTAATTCCTATCCCCTTTGCTTGATACAATGGACTTCTAGCATTTTGTGTTCTTCTCTACAAAATGTGCATAATAGCTTATTTTTAATATTTCATGTGGTCTCTGCAGTGTTTTTGTAAATGACACATTGACTTTGCAGTTATTTCTTTTTGTATTCTTGTAATTGCATTTTAGATACTACGTTAATTGCTGAGGTATGCAATAGTTGCAGACTCTATTTTGTTTACATAATACCCATTTTCCTTCTCTTTCCCCTGCAGTATTCACACAAGTAATCCAGTGAGTTTTGTAGGAAATTGAAACTGTAAATTAGATTTTCTAAAATTCTTAAAAATCATTTCATTCACTGTGACATGGTTTTGATCTTTAGTTTCCTACTGATTTCCTCTGATTTTACTAATATATAATGTGTTTTTTCAACAAGTTATTTATTGAGATCGTCTGGGAGTCACCATGTTGAATAGTGGAGTTACAATGCCCTTTGTCTTAAAGAACTGAGTCAGAACCATGAGACTTCCAAAGGCTTGAAGCACTTGAATATAAATGTCAGTTCTTTGGCTTCATCACAAATCATCACTGTTAAGCATGCCATATACTTAATTCCAACCTGGGGGATAAGGGCATTTGATTCCTGAATTGAATGTCAAGTATTCTAATGTCAGTGAATGTATTAATTTTAACAGAATAGCTTTTAAAAGGAACACTGAATGTTCAGCCAGAATAACATAAAAATATCTTAGTAGACCTCAGTCCAATGGGATGTGAGTGCCATTTCAAAGATAAATCATGACCCAGGAAGTTGCTTATGTGAAAGGGATGGGTTGAGATACTAGTTATTTAGCCTATGAGTGGAATTTGATTGTTATAATAGTAATAGTGTACTGGTGCTTCCTAACAAATCACTGGTTCTCATCCCGTGCTAATTGCTGGCTTTCCTGGATCATGATTTTCTTCTGAGTCCTTTTTTTCTTCTCTGTAGCTCATCCCTGAGATAGACAGAAGGACCTTTTCATTGGTTTCTCTGTGATAGTCTTACCTGACATGACAAGCTCTTCAACTAAGAGCATATAGTAAGTTTATTATGCCAACTACATCTGTCATTTTATTCTTCTTCCCCCCACCAATGGTTAGGAATAACTATATGCTGGATTTGATAATGACACTCATTTTATTTATTCAGAGAAGGAACTAGACAAATAAACATCTCTTATGCATCCATTGTGTGTGTGTGTGTGTGTGTGTGTGTGTGTGTGTGTGTGTGTGTGTGTGTGTATGTGTGTGTTTTGCCAGCCCTGGGCTTGTGCTCAGGGCCTGAGTACTGTCCTTGGGTTTTCTCAAGGCTGGAAACCTACCACTTAAGCCAAAGCACAAGTTCTGTTTTTTTCTATGTGTGTGGTACTGAGAAATTGAGTGCATGCTAGGCAAGCACTCTACTACCACTGGTCAAACTCCCAGCCCCCAGTGTGTATTTCTTATTTAGTGCCTTTTGTGACCCTGGGGTTGAGCTAAATACTGGCTACTTAAAATTAAGGCAAATTGAACCCCTATGGTCACAGCTATAAGCTAGTTAGGGAGCTGAGATCTAGAAGACAGAACTTTGAAATAGCTCAGGCAAAAGAGCTCACTAGAGTCCACTCCAAAATAACCAGAAAAAAATCAGGGTTGGAAGAATGGTTCAAGTGGTTGTATATCAGTCTAGCAAGCACAAATCCCTCCATTCAAGCCCTAGTACTGCAAAGACCTTTTTAAAAGCAAGACAGATGTTATTCTTAGCCTACCATAACTCAATCTTATGTGAAAAAGTGACATAGACATATTAAGAGATTTAGCTACCGTGGGAGGCACAGAGAAATCACAGTAAATGGGAAAAAGACTTTAACATTGACAAGTTGACTACAACTAGCAGTGATATCTTGGATGAATTACTGATGAATCTCCTCTCATTTCTGTCAGCTGTGAGTGAATGATCCTCAACCTTTATATGAGTCAAAAGAAGTCATTAAACGTGTTTTTTGATTATACATACTATAATGTAGGAATAATAAACATTTCAATTGCTCACAAATATAAATTAGCATTCATCACAGAAGGCTTTTCCTGTTGTGTACATTTTGATTCTCAGTGATCTTCCTTCACTCAGGTTGTATTTTAGAATGGTTATTAGATTCTCAATTAATATGAGCACTTTCTATAAGAAAATGTAGAAAGCCCAGGCTTTTCTGGAGCCATATAATAGTTATTTGCAAGGAATTGCAACTGATTCAGCATGATTGAAATCTAAATGATAAAATTGGTTAGAAAATAATTGTAATATGTTCTTTTTTCCATGCTCTAGGGCTCACCATTATAAAACTGAACATTTGCTCACCTTGAATAGGCATCTTTCCTTTTTATGTTTCTTGAAGTACTAAGTAGATAATCTGTTAGACAACAGTAAGTGAAGATAAAATTGGACAAAATTCCCTTAGAGTTGAGAATTACTCATTTTACCACAGTAGTAGGCTACTTGGGAAAACAGGGATGTCCCAAGTGTAGAGAAACATTGCCCTGTAAAAGTTATGGGTAAGGTGCCTGAGCTGATTCTTCACAAGTTGCCTAGCCTATAGAATGATGAATCTCATAATACTAGACAGTGTTCACATACATGGATGACATTGATTTAATGGAAGCAAAAATTGGATCATTTTTTCCAGCTGAGTGTTTGTCAAAGAACAGCTTATTTGCTAATATATAACAGATATTATTCTCACATATAAAATCAACATAGTTGGCAGAATCAGAAACCTGGAGAGAAATTCAGAATTGATCTGGCTTATGAGTTCTAACTAATGGTGGTGATAGTCTACATGTCTAGAAGGGAGTTTGGAAGTGTTGGTGGTGTTTTCTTGTGGTAATAGCATCACTGGTAGTAACTCAGGAAGCAGACACTCATGGTCTTACAGTGTTGGAATTGATCTATACAATGACAAAATGTCTGTTGGAAATTGCCAATGGGTACACCACTGAGTCTTATGCATAGAGTAAGCTTTAATGTTACTAAAGATAAAAGGTTTTTAGGAAGTGTAGGATGAAGTCTTTGTGGCAGATCGAGAATTCTCCTGATTCCCAAGTCATTCATTTTCATTTCTTTGTCTCTTGAATTCCCTGCTTACCAGCATAGATTTGCTTTCACCTGTTTGAGAAAGCTCTAACAAACGTTATAATGATGTTATTTGTGAGATTTTGGTACTGTATTACTACCTTGCAAGGTTTAGGTGATCCTAGAGATATGGACTGGTAAAATATTATATTCTCAAGGAACTTAGAAGAGATTATTTAGAAAGAGAATCCACTTGCTTGGATCTTTTAAGGCATTTTCAAACTATTGCAGAAATATAGTGACAGGTTATCTTCTTCAAAAACTATTAATTGTACAGCAGCAACTTTTTTAACTCTTTCATGTCTGTATAAACAATCATAAGTCTTTTCTTCTTTTTTTTTTTTTTCTTTTCTGGTCCTGTGGTTTGAACTCAGAGCCTGGGCTCTATCTTTGAGCTTTTCCATACTAGGGCTAGCATTCTACCACATGAGCCACAATGCCACTTCCAGCTTTTTCTGGAGATAAGAGTATCTGGTACTTTCCTACCCAGTTTGGACTTTGAACTTCTTGTGCTGGTTTGAACTGCTGTCCTCAGATCTCAGCCTCCTGAGTAGCTAGGATTAGAGATTTGAGCCATCAGTGCTCAGCTGGTCACAAGTTTTCTGTGGTTACCTTAGGATAGCACTCGCAGTGTCACAGATTATTCAAGGAATGTAATTTTTCTACCATTAAACTAGAACTTGTGATACGGAGTATCAATAATTTGGCATTGAATTCTGAATGCTTTTTTTTTGCCTGTTTTGTTTCCTTTTTTGCCGGTCCTGGGGCTTGAACACAGGGCCTGAGCACTGTCTTTGGGCTTTTTCAAAGCCAGCACTCTACTAATTGAGCCACAGCACCACTTTCAGCTTTTTCTGCGTATCTGGCACCAAGGAATCAAACCTAGGGCTTCATGAATGCTAGGAATTCTACCACTATGCCACACTCCTAGCCCCAGCTTCTTGTTTTTCTACCTAGAATACGTGGAAACCCAAATAGAAAATACAAAAAGAATGAAGGGATCGTGTGCAGTTCATAACTCTACTCAAATACTGGTCTTCTGTCATTTCTTTTTCTGAAAATATAAATAATTAATTCTACTGTGAGTTTCTCAACTTGAGTACTTAATTAGTGAATTCTAAGAAATATCAACTGATGTCTAAAATTTTGCACAGTAACCTAAAGTTAAAATGAAGTCATTAGATACTCTAATTCAATATGCCTATTAGCCCTTTATAAAGGTGAATCTTGGGACATAAATAAATAAATAAATAAATATATATATATATTGTGATTTGGGTGCTGGGATCTCAGGAGGCTGAGATTTGAGAGTCATGGTTCAAAGTCTGTCTGGGTAGGAAAGTCATTTAGACACAAATCCAATTAAACATCAAAAAAAGAAAAAAGTCAGAGGTACAGCTGTGGTTCAAGTGATAAAGTGATAGATTTTAGCATAAAAGCTCAGGTATAGTGCACAGACCGCATTTAAGTTCCAGAACACATATGCACACACACACTATATGCATTATGGGGAAACATGAAGAAGACAAGAAAGATTCAAGCAATTCTTTCTTCAAAGCTTTTAAGAAAAACCAACAGTACTAACAACTTCATGTGAAATTGTAATCCAAATATTGTGACATACTTTGATAAATTCACTTTTGCAATGTAATGTACTAATGTGTGAGGTGGTTTTAATTTTTTTCTATGTATAGATCCTGGGAGAGAGAGACAGACAGACAGACTGACAGACACATTCTCTTATAATTGTGACTCTAAATAATTTTTCATAAGAACTTACGTTTTGTCTGATACATTAAGAGCATGAATGTCTTTGGAAATCTTTGGAAAATTTAATGTATGTCAGTGTTGAAAAGTAAATGGAAATTGAATTTAAAGAGATAATTGCAGTTTTATGCCATTTTTTGGAATTTATTTGTTGGGATAGGAAAAATTGCATTGTTTTATACAGAGGAGAGAGTGTTGGTTCTCATAGTGATTTTTTCCAACTGTAATTTATATAGAGATTTGGTTACAATGGCATTAGTGTAGCAACACTCCTGAATTTAAAAACTGTAGTTTATTAATTACAAATTACCCTGAAAAGTAGAATTCTAAGATAAAGAAGAGTTTATAATGCCTGAAAATATCAAAGAAACACACACACACACACACATATATATATATATATATATATCAAAAATGAAGTGGCAGGTAGTCTGTCACTAAACTGGTAGTGTTTCCATTGGGGGAAGCTTGCTAAAGCTAGACTCACTTCAAGATATGCCAAAGAGAAGCCATAGAGTATTCTCATTCAATGAAATGATAAAATTTCTCAAATTAATTAGGAAAGGAAGAAAATCACATTCTGTGACTGGTAAGGTCTACCGGTAGAATGAATTGAATCTTCTTTCTGTCTTGTTGTGACATAATGAAGGAAAAATTCATGTTAATTTGTTTTCCCATTTGAGACTATGAAATATTTGGCCACAATGTAAGACTAAGTGACTAGTTAAGATGGTTAAAGGCAACAGACTTGTAGGTAAAAGGCATGAACAGAAAATGTGCTTGGAATGACAGAAGAACCTGGTTGTATAAAGTATTAAGTTGTATAAAGTATCTGTGTTTATTGACAGCATTCAGGATCCCATGTGCAGTGTCGTGGCTATTCATGGCTAGTAAGGGGTTGTTAAATAGACTCAGAAAAAAATTTGGTCTACAATTTATACAAATTTATAGGAGAGGCTTGGAAAGTTCTTTCATATTTCCTGGATGACCTGAAGAAGTTGATTACAGAAAAGGACAACATGTAAAAACAAGTTATTTACAATTACACTACACTCTTGAAAGAGAAAGGATTCCAATTCAAGTTCCATTGGTAATATGTGAAAAGAAGGCTGCGATTGAAAGGATTATATTTGGTACCTGTGTGGCAATACTTCTAAGGACTTTGTTCAAGCTAAGTATAGTGTATAAACTAAAGACACTTGCACCCTCAAAACAGTGACCATACACTGTCTGTCCATGACCTGGCATCATAATCAGAAAGGATGTTTCACATTTGACCAGAAATTCATGTAAATTTTCAGTATGACCCTAGTGTGCTACTGGAAATCATAGCATTGTCTCTTGCCGCAATAGGTGGATAAAAACCAGAAAATAGTAATTCACACAGGAAGAAATTATGCTGCCAATTTTTTATGATCTTAAAGACTTTCTAAAGAATGATGGAGAATTTAGGAAAGGCAGTCACACAGCAAGACAAGTGAGTAGAGAAAGGGTGACATGCTTCATGAAGAAATGCAAGGCTATATTGAAAGAAACTGGGAAGTGTTAAGAAATGAAATAAATGTGTTACGTCAGAAGATGAGGATGACAAGAATAAAGTGAAGCCAATAATATTGTCTTGGCATATGTAAGAATTACCTAAATTAGTATATTACAAGCCACATTTTCATTGAAAACATATCTACTGAATGGAGAACATTTATTCATTTTAAGGTATATATAGATTTGTGTCTGATATCCAGTTGTTAAAATGTCTGTTTACTGAGGAATGGCGAAGAGTTCATTAAAGTTCATTAAAGTTTTTATGCCTTGTAATTATTTGTAATTACAGTTTTCATCCTGTAAGCATATTATATGTTTTTTTTTTTTTTTTTTTTTGCCAGTCCTGGGCTTGAGCTCGGGGCCTGAGCGCTGTCCTTGGACTTTCTCAAGGCTAGAGCTCTTCCACTTGAGCCTTAGCACCACTTCTGGCTTTTTTCTATATATGTGTTACCAAGGAATCGAACCCGGGTCCTCGTGCATGCTAGGCAAGCACTTTAACCACTAGGCCAAACTCCCGGCCCCATTATATATGTTATATAAGTCTTTTTCTTAATTTTAATGTAGACTCTACTAAGTTTCATTTGATTGCTATTCATTGAACTTCTTTTCCTAAGTAAGCTTTGACCTTGATTAGTTGTCTTGATCTTGATTAGTGGAAGAGCTATGTCTTCCACATTTTATTCACCAGTTGTTTTTAATATAGGACAGTATCAAAATATAATATTGTGTTTCTATTAGTATCATAAATGATCAGTAATAATTATTGGAAATGAAGCTTGCTTATTTTAGTAACCTATCAGAGAATTTTAAAAATTGACTCTATACAACAGAATATAAAGTACATGTGAAGAAAGAGGAATAGATGTCCTCAGTGCCAAGAAAATAACTTTTTACTTGTTATGTTATTTTGATGGCTAAGGAAATTGATGTTTAATGAGGCAAATATTTTGTGTACTTCAATACAGATAAGAAATGTATTTTTGGCAAAATGATAGAAATGCTGAAAATTATGTATTTCAGCCCAAAATAGTCTTAGAAATAACAAATAACCACTGGAAAAAAAAGATTTGTGTTAAGTTTCAGTTCCAAAGCAATAATATGTTGTAAAAATGCGTTGTTGATATAAATAACAAAATAAAAATAAACCATTCAAAAAATAACCACTGATTTGTGTGTATATAGATTTTAGAATAACCACTGATTTATGTGTATATAGATTTTAGTAGAATTATTTTTCCATGCTTAATATAGTTGGAGTCCAATAATTGGAAACTTCCCATCTTTCCTTTTTTTTCTTTCTTCTTTCCTCTGTTTTCCTCTCCCTCCTTTTCCTTCCTTCATTTACTCATTACTCTCTTTTTCTTCTGTCTTTCCTTCCTACTCTTCAGATTGATTCTTCAAAGAATCTTGCTCTTTTTCTTAATGTGATGTCAAATCATTTTATATTTAACAAATAGTAATATACCATTATATTATCATATTCATATATGTTATTTCATTTTAATACTCATATGAGCTTTTATCTTAATATTTATATCACACTGCTTTTCAAAACATTTTCATTGAAAACTTCCAGTTTCCAAGCTTTAGCCTCTCCTCTCCCGCAGCTATACCTTTAAGCTGAGAGTTGTGGCATATTCTCTAATCATGGGCTCTAAGGAAGTGGACAGAAGATTCTAAGTTTATACCTAGCCTCCCCATCTCCCAAAAAACTATCTCAAAGAAATAAAATCAAATCAAGAGGATTCTTGGTGTTGCTTTAACAGGTTGAGTTTTTGCCTGACATGTGAAAGAACCTTGGTTTCATCCATAGTACAAAAAATAGTTATAATTTTTGCCTTGGATAAAAGTTTCCAGACAAGTGCAGACAACATTTATTCATGTTTCCCTAAATATCTTAAACCTGGAGCTAAAGGGTTCAAAAGATAGTTCAGCTTTGGGGCAAGACATTTGAAGTCTGCATATTTTGATGATGCTGAAAAGAGGAAAGGAAAATGAAAGACTGAAGGGAGGGATGGAAGAGGGAAGGAAGGATGGCAGGCAGACAGGCAAGCAGGAAGGAAGGTAAGAGGGAGGGAGAGAGGGAGGAAAAGTTTAGAGGAAAAAAGGAACTTAGAAATATTGATTTCTCTGGGCCTCTTATAGGTTCTTTAGACTTTTAGGATTCATTTTGTTGCAAAGAAGAGATGGCATCTCTGAAAAATATTACTAAGAAACTTACGTATTTTAGATAGAACCAATCCAAATATTTTATTAAGTTTTCCTTCTGTTTCCCCCTGGAGCATTCCAGCTATTCTATTGTAAGAACTGATAGGGTAGAGGTTGGCTCAAATGGTAGAGTGCTTAGTGAAGCCTTAGATTCATTCTCCAAGCTGACAACACTTCTAATTTATAGAGATAGGAACAATAATAGTATGATTCATTTTTCCAAGGTCTGAAAAAAATACCCTTTTCTATAGATGATCTGTGTTCCTAGTTATTGTGTATATTATCTATCTCTTACTGTGTAATGGACTATAATGGAAATCACATGAAAAAATTACTTGGCATATTTTGTCCTATAAAGTTTTATGTAGTCTTTCTGTGTGAGTACTTCTCTGTGTTTTAGAAGAAAGAGTAGCTTACATTTTGGAAAGATTTAGGGAGGAGAAGAAGGGATTAGGCAGAGTAATTTTTTTTCAAGTCAGGGAGAGACCTGATATATTAGACAGGAATTAGTATTCCTTACAGCAGACCAGCAGGCACACTGGAAATTCACTTTGGTTACTGATTCAGAGTTTATGAAATTGAAAACCTATTTTAACCACTTGTCTTAAATATAAGCCGCTGACTGCAGAACTAGGTGCATTTTAATCTTCTTTCTTCTTGAAGGCATGCAAGAAAGGAAATTTTATTAACCCCAAGGCATTATGAACAACAGCAACCTGAGCAAAATGGCTAGAAAAGAGAGGCGAGGTGAAGTTCTACCCAAGAGGAAATGGTGGGATTTCATTTGTAGTTGTTTGAGTTGCATCTCTTACTTGACGAATGTAACCTCTCTGTACATTACCCTGACAATAAAATATGATTAAAAATAGAAAAAATCTTCAGCCAATAGATGCTAGTCCTTTTATTTATTTATTTTCCCAGTCCTGGGCTTGAGCTCAGAGCCTGAGCATTGTCCTTGCACGTTCTCAAGGCTAGAGCTCTACGGCTTGAGCCTCAGCACCACTTCTGGCTTTTTTTCTGTGTGTTTGGTCCCACAGAATTGAGCCTTGGTCTTTTTGCATGCTAAGAAAGCACTCTACCACTAGGCCGAACTTCTGGCCCCAGTGTTAGTTATTTTAGAGGCTATTGATCTAACTAGGAAAATGTAGTATTTGCTCTGTGAATGAAATATGCAAAGGAGGATGAAAATAATTACAAACTATAGAGCTGACTATATTTTATTCCTTCATTAGCTTTATTTGCATATATTGCAAAGTTTAAGGCAATAGTGTATATTCCCAGTTGCTAAAAGGCAAAGTTTCTTTCTGCTATTCTCTGTGTTCTGCATATTTCTGCAGTGCATTGTCCAATTATATTTACTCTTATGTATACACAGCTGGTTTCCAGAGGGCAAAGACTATCTCATGATTTTGTTGAGTAAATATTAGGTTCTTAGTGATTCAATCTTTCTATGAGTGGAATCACTGCATCAAGTGAAACGAGGACAAATTTAGCCTTACTAAGTATGTGTTTGAATAAGAGCTGGTAAAAGGATGCAAAGTGACAGCTATAAAATTTCAAGAAACTGAAATTACTGAATCTGAAACATCAGTAGGTGGATATAGACATGACTGTAAGGATAGTAGTAATGATTTTTACTGAAAACATAGCAAGAATTATAGAAGTATAATTATCTGCAGCTCTTTTTTTGAACATATGCAGATATTTTGTGTAGAATTCCTTAAGAAGGCTCTGGTATAAAGAGAAAAAAATTGTACCATTTTGACTATATCATCTGACATTTCTATCAAGAAAAACGGAGTTCATTGTAGATGTTGGAATTGTTTCTGTGAACCACTGAGATTATATAGAACATTGAGTTTCATGCTGAAGTTTTTACTGTGCAGTTAATGCATGTGTGTGTATATGTGTGCGTCTGGGGTAAGGTGGTAACCTTGAGCTGAAGAGCTCAGGAACAGCGCCCAGGCCCAGAGTTCATGACTGACAACAACAACAAAAAAAAGCAAGCAAGCAAGAAAGAAAAGATTGAAGTCCCTAGACTTTCTGAATTTCTCCAAGAACAAAGAAGAAATCAGGAGGTGTTGGTGATTTGTGCCTGCAATCCTAGCTACTCAGGAGGCTGAGGTCTGAGGATTGCAGTTCAAAGCCAGGTCAGTCAGAAAACCTCTGAGAAACTCTTATCTACAATTAACCTAAAAAGTCTGGAAGTAGAGCTGTTACTGATGTGGTAGAGCACTAATCTTGAGCAATAAATGGCCAAGGACATAGCTCCCAGGCCCAAGAATTCAAGCCCCAGGTCTTGCAAAAGACAAACACCCAGAAAGCAGAAGCTCAGAGCAGCTTTTAGCTACAGTGGATGTTCAGATAACGTATATTTATCTAAATCTTATCTTGGATACCATATTTTACCAAAGTTAAAGGTAAGAAATGGTTTCCTTTCATTGACAGTGTGTTGTTATTTTCTTATACACACCAAAAGCATATTCCAAAGACGACTTTGACATCCAGGATATTTTTTTCCTACTGAAAGAAAGCATCCACGATTGGCTGATTAAGGCAATTCATATGCTGAGAGGAATGTTTTCCATCGATCCATCAAATAAGACTTGCCATGTTCTTGTGTTTTAAAATACAAATAGGTCTTCAGTTGCTTTAAGATGTCTCCAGTTTAGGGATTAAAACAAAATACAAAGTGGGGACCAAGACATGTGAAAGGGTATCAATGTATGGGAATTAATGCACCGTCTATCTGGCAAATATCATGTAATCCTTCTATTAATTACAATAAAAATAAATGAAAAAAACCAAAATACAGTTCTAGGTTTCCTCTTTCCTTTGTATTATTGTATACAGACGTGTTTATTAGAGATCTTCCTTCCTAGGTTAGGTTGTCTAGTTGTGTAACCCAATTTTGGCATGTCCAAATGTGATGTATCTTGACCTACAATAGTGAATACCTATAGTCTTCAGGCCTTAAAGTACTATCCCTAAACAACAATTTTGTATTGAATACATCTTAAGTAATATTAGCAGTTATTTTTTCAAGGGATTTATCTGATTGTAGCTAAGTGGACACAAGTTTTCTGTCACCTGGAACTTGTAACCAGTTCAATAGATGAACTGTATAGATGTTTTGCCATTTCAAGATTCCTGTGAATCGCTAAATGAGGGACACAAATACACGAGTTGCTGGAACACCTTTAAAGACACCCCATGCATCTCTACTTCAGCTGACTGGCAGTGAATTTCTGTGCTTCATTATTATGAGAAACTCAGAGAAGCAGTCATGTAAAAACAAGACAGCTTGACTTCAGTAAGAAAAATGGAAAGAGGCTAGTGCATCGGACATGCCGTTCCCACCCCAATTCTACTTTCATTCATGAGATTATTGTTCGAAGGAAAAGATGTTCTGAAATCTCTGTGAATATCTAGACAGACTTGACGTCAGCACAGATATGGATCGGAGATTTGGTGAACAGAGTAAAAGGTCTGTTTATGTATCTGATTTCAATCATGATTCTAATAGTGGAATTAAAATAATAATAGTTAAATATAGCTGTCCACAAGGGTTATCAGTTTTATTTAAATGTCAATTTTTGGTTGAATTCTAATATTAGACTCTTTATCCTTACTGCTTACTTTTATTAGCTCTAGGTTTCTACACTCTTATCACTGTCTAACATTACACAAAAGAATTAGTGAGCTTCATATAGCAACCTTCTTTAAATTTTATTTTGGTCTTATCTCTCACATGCCTTTTTCACATTCTCAACAGAAATAAAATAACTTATAAGTAGCCAAAATATAATTTTTATTATATTTTATTGTTATTTTTTGCCAGTCATGGGCTTGAACTCAGGGCCTGAACACTGTCCTTGGACTTTTCTCAAGGCTAGAGCTCTACCACTTGAACCACAGTACCACTTCCAGCTTTTTTCTATGTATGTGGTACTGAGGAATTGAACCTGGGCCTTTGTGCATGCTAGGCAATCACTTTACCACTAGACCAAACTCCTGGCCCCAAAATATAATTTTTACATTCTCAATTTCTAGAATGGTCTTCACAGTTTTAATTTTGATTTTTATCCTGGGAGATCAACAGTTCAACAAATTTGTATAAAAGCTCTGTAATGTCCCAAATTTCTATTAACCCTGTGATTAAAAGGAGGTGTAAGCCATCTGGGACTATATGAATATGTATGGAGCTACTTGAGAAAGGAGGTCATTTCAGAATGGTAGCTTGCATGAGAGGGGAAATTTGGCCATGAAAATGAAGGAACGTTCCTTCCCAGGCACTGCCTGGTTTTATATATATTGGGGACTGGTTCCTACTTCTAGTTTCCTGCACATCATCCTGGAAGAGCTTGTCATATTTTACAGTCATATGCTGCTGAGGGCATAAAAAGTGGTGTGGGATACAGGAATAAGTTTACTGAATTGTGAATATCTCACAACCTACCTTTGGCAGGGCAGGAAAGAGACATCAGATTTTTACATGAGACAAGGTTTTATTTAAAGGAGAATGAAAAACATTATATCACATAATCACATATGTAGGTCATTCAACCTTGGAGATTGTGTAAAATCTTTCTTAACATTTAATTTTTAGAAAGAAGCATATCCTCTTATTTATTTTATTGAAAAGTTTGATTCTTGTTAGAGATTAATTAAAATTAACAATTTTACCTGGTTAACAGTGGCTTATCCTGTAATTCTATTCTGGAGTATGAGATCTGTGAATTATGGTCTGAAGCCAGCCTACAGAGGAAAGTCACCAAGATTGTTGTCTCCAATAAACTTTACAAATAAAAGCCAAAAGTGGAGCTGGGGCTCAAATTGTAGAGCTGTAGATATGATCAAAAAAGCACTCAGACCCTGAGTACAAACCCTAGGACTGGAGTGTACATGCACACATGTTTGTATACACACACACACACACACACACACACAAACACACACACACACACATGCACACACATCACAATCTAATAATGATACTTTAAACTATAAATAGTCCAGCATTGATTTTCATGGAGAAAGCATTAAGAAGCATTTTTGCTGTTTTTAAGGTGTTTGGAACTTTACTGATTGCTAACTTGGCTTGTAAAATTGTCAACTAACTACAAAGATAGACTTGATGAAGGAAAAACAGAGTTAGAAAGTCTGTCTAGAAAAATCACCAGCTGTAAACTGGACATGAGCTGTTTAATAAGATCACGGGCACCAGGTGCAGAGAGGTTACATAGATAAGCTGGGACAACCTGGAGGTTAAACAAGAAGAGAGATAAGAATAACCTCTGGATAAATGAAAAGATAGAGTAGGAGAAAATGAAAACAGCATCTTCAGAAAAGTTCCCTAAAGCCATGACTACAGAAATTGCGATCTAAATGATTGGATTCTATGACTTTCAGGGGTCATAGAATACTTTGCTGGTAGAAAAATTAGATTCTTACTACCTGTCCATCAGCATATATGAGTATATACTTCTGACATGCTTTTTATATACATATTCATAAAAATACAATTAACGTATCTCTTTCTGCTAATCCTTGGGAAAATAAGACTATGCTATTTTAAACTTAGATGAGCATCTTGAGTTTTTATTTACCATTTCTACCTGTCTATGCTGTAGAAAAGCTTTCCATTTAACTGAATATTTTAGGTATGAATATCATTCAGTGGATTGAATTCAACCTCTACAAACTATCTGGACAAATCACTGGATATATGAGAATGTACATTTTCCAGTAAATTAGAATAATACCAATTTGTGTATGTGTACTTATTTAATAAAAACTATTTTAGAAGTGATTTGGATTCTCAAAAAAATTGCAACAATCCTATGGATCATTCTCCTGGTCTCCAAAATGTTTTGCCTCTTACAAACCTCTTGGAGTTCTGCAATTTTCAGGACAAAATATCAGCTGTTTTTGAAGATGTCCCTCTACAGTTTTCTTGGGATTATTGTAAGTTCCTACCTTTGGAAAGGGAAGAAGTAAATAAACAGAGGAAACGTGTCATTTCTATCATATATTTAGGGAATAATTTATCAAGATGATTTATTGCTGTGGTATTTATTAGGGAGTTTCTCCTCTATAAGATTTTCCTCATCTCCATATACTTTAACTCTTTGAAACGAAATCACTGTGTATAACCAACACTTAAGAAGTGGATAGTTATGTTTTATCCTCAGGTTGATAAAACATATTTTTGAAGGCTATAATGCAGAGTAAATTTGATTATGCTACCGTAGACTTCAGAAAAATACAGTAGTTTTGGAAGCCCATCCTGGAAACAAGTTAGTAAGTCTCCATTTCAATAAATAAGCTATGTTTGTAGGTTGATGCTGTAATTGCATCTACATAGGTGATACAGGAAGCAAGAACATTGTGGTGTAGGTGGTACAACATTTGCCAAGCAAGTGCAAGGCCCTGAGTTCAAATCCCCAGTACCACTAAAAATATGTTTGGTATTTCTGTAAGTAAATATTGATTATGATAATATGTGTCAAATGCATTCTTGTGCTGCTATTTAACCAATGTCTACAGGAAACCAAGAATGACTTTATCAACTTGAAGGGTAAATGAGAAGAAAGAATATGGAATTTTAATTAAGGGAACAGCAGTCTTCTTAAAGAATTGTCCTATTTGATTTTAATCTCCACAGCTTGACATGTGTCTGAATTACTTCACTGAGACATGTTCATTTGTTTTTCAAATCTAATACTCACTTAGAACTTTTCTCAAATCTATTTGGTTTGAGTCAGATAAGCCTACTTATCCAATATGCATTCTGTTTTGCATTTCAGTGTTTACATTAGTGCTTTGATTTGCTAAAGGAATTCCACATTAACAATAGATATTCTAAGGAGAATTTTAACCTGATTTTTATTTTCTTATGTTTTTAAATGATAGACTTAAAATTGAAAGTATACTTCATAGATCTGGAACACCACGTTGAATGGAATTTAGAGTTTTTTTCCTTTGTGCTCAGGAAACAGGCACATTTTTTTCCTCTGAAATTTTCTTTTTTTCATATATTTTTATTGTAATTAATAGAAGGGTTACATGATATTTGCCAGATAGATGGTGCATTACTTCCCATACATTGATACCCTTTCACATGTCTTGGTCCCCATTTCCCTCCCCCCCCAGCCCTCATCTTGTTTTCCCCCCTTCCCTATCCAATTTCAAATAACCAAATACAAATATATCCAATATATCAGGTAACATAGTGATATACTGTAACAATATGAGATAACCAAGGGGCAGCAAAAGAGACGAGAGATAACATAGTACCTTAAGAACAACAACAAATGCCGTTCAAATCAAATTTTACTTTTATTATTTTTTTAGAACCTTGCACATTCCTTCCTTATGATTAAGAGAAAATGTTGATTTGTTTTTCTAATGCTAGGAAAATAAATAAGATGAGATGTAAATAAAATACATTGCTTGTCAGAAGCTGAAAGGGTGGGCACTAAAGAAAATCTTTCAATTAACTGCAGTGATTGGGAAATCAGCTGGAGTGCTGTGATTGTCTGTTAAGATAATTAGCATCATGAGGAAGAAGCAGCATGTGTAGAAGATGTATTAGTACAGTGCTATATAAAAGCAACTTCAGCTATCAGAGGATCACAAAAATGAGAAGAGCTGTAGCCCCTGATGGCTGTTTTTGTTTAACTTCATAGCCTTGCTAATGGCCCCTTTTATTATGAACTCTAAGTTACTTTTTTTTTTCATTTACCAATTTGCCTTTTCTATATTTTTGTAGCACATATTATTCTTGATTTTATAAAAATGAGGCAGTTTAATAGTTGAGATTTTCTATTTTTCCCCCAAGGCAAGATAAAGTTGCTCATATTTGATTGAGTGGTGCTAAGACGAAGACCATACTTTCACATTAAAATTATTGTACATTTCGTTTAAGGATATGGACAATTAAGAACTTTTTCTTTTCTTATTAACACTTCAATAGAAGAATGTATAATATCAAGTATTTGAGTTTGAGTACTGGTGGTAGTTTTTTTGAGATAAGTTCTTTTGTAGAGTTTTACAGAATTTTCAGAATTTCTCTGTAGGGGCTTATTAATCCTTGTAAACTCTTGCAATCTTCTGCAACTCATACAACTATTCTCTCCTCTGGTTTCCAAATTTGTTTTCACTTTAAATATCCTTACTTCTTTATCAGTTATAATTCATTTCTGTGTGCTCTTTCTTTCCTCCCATCTAACACCTAAGTAATATGGAAGATATTTTGGTCCTCATCTTTGTCACATCTGATTATTTCATCTTATTTATCCAACATTTCTGGTTAGAAATGGAACTTTGATCCATCTACAGCTGGCTGTTTTAGACTAGTGGTGATAGACTTGATTTTTTCTTTAATATTATTTTACAAAGATGCTTGTTTTTCCAAAATCAAATAAGTAGAATAACAGATGAAGTTTGCCAAAATATTATTTTAAATTGACCATATTAATATAAAAACTCTGTTGTAGATGGGAAACACAATAAACTTTTTTGTTGTTGTTTTTGTTGTTTGTTTTTGCCAGTTTTGGGCTTGGGCTCAGGGCCTGAGCACTGTCCTTGGACTTTCTCAAGGCTAGAAGAGTTCTAACACTTGAGCCTCAGCACCCCTTTTGGCTTTTTTTTTTTCTATGTATGTGGTACCGAGGAATTGAACCTGGGTCTTCATGCATGATAGGCAAGCACTATAACACTAGGCCAAATTCCCACCCCTAAACATTTGTTTTAAACTACAGCAACAAGATTCTTCTCATCAGCTTCCGTTTAGAGTCTATCTTCTTTTCCCTGGGTCCAGTCCTTTGGTTGAAACTGGTGATCTGATGTGTGAGTGATTATGGACTTCACAGAACAGAGGAGAGGTAGATTCAGTGGGACCGTGGAACTTGATCCAGAAGTTTCTGTTAACAGACGATTTCTGGTAAAGTAAACAAGGGGGTACCTGGGTGAATCTGTGCATAATAACTGTAGTTTGTGAGTTTCCTGGCCTCTGTCGTTCTCATTCTGGAACTGCAGAGCTCCTACCCTGGTTTAATTCTCTACAGACAGCTTTCATGAATGTTCCTCAGTCTTCATTGTTGCCATTCCTATCACAAACTTTAATCTGTTGCCTCCGTGTTGTATTGTGTACACTCATGATGTCAACTTACTTTGTCTGCCTTCTTGTATTTGCCTAAATTCCAAAAAAATTCTTTTGTTATTTAAAGATTTTATTAACATTGATTTTTACATCATATTTCAAATGTCATATTTAACAAATAAACATTCAAGAAGGGAATCTACATACACTCACTAGCACAATGATTTTAGAACATAGTTAAAATTAAGCTGAGAGTTTGTATGTCATAGGTACATATTAATCTATGTAATAAAACATTATGTCCAATTTGTATGATGTGTAATATGCTTATTTTAAATCGTTGCTCTTCCTGTGCTTGTGAATTTTGCATCATGTAGTATAAGTGGTTTATCCCATAATCAATTTCAGATGGAGATTGTGTTATAAAATTACTATGGGTTTTCATATGCAGTACCAACCTCAGCTTAGATATATTTATGCACTAATTTAGCCATGATTTAAGACTGGTATCTTCTTTAAGCAGCTCCATTTTGTTTTTTTCTGTTTTGTTTTTTGTCAGTCTTGGGGATTAAACTCTAGGCCTGGGCCCTGTCCCTGAGTTCTTCAGCTCAAGGCTATTGCCTTACCCCTTGAGCCACAGGGCCACTTCTGTTTTTCTAGGGATTAATTGGAGATAAGCAATTCACCATC
This sequence comes from Megascapheus bottae, assembly GCF_031878675.1. Lineage (NCBI taxonomy): Eukaryota > Metazoa > Chordata > Mammalia > Rodentia > Geomyidae > Megascapheus > Megascapheus bottae. Next base: position 31,794,029 of record NC_143517.1, on the reverse strand, counting down.
TTTAGTGCCCAGGCTGGCTTTGAACCATGATCCTCAGATCTCAGCCTTATGAGTAGCTAGGATTACAAGGGTAAGCCACCTCGTCTGGCTTCCATTTAGTTTTATCCTAGGGATTTTTCATCTCTTATTGTCATCTCTGTAACTTATACATCCTTTCCTAGATCAGAAGGGAATTTGTCTTGTTAAAAGCTACAAGTCTTCAGTTTCTAACACAGTTATCTTCTTTCCTTGTCAGTTATCTCATCTCCTGACATAAGATGTCAAAAAAGATGGCAAATGCACAATACCAGTTAGTGTATACTAGTGTTGTTTTATGTGTTCCACATTTTCTCAATGGTTGGTACTTCTTTATATACTCAAAATGCCTTGTCATTTGTTTCTGAACACTTATATACAGTAATAGTTTATATTATTTAAAGAATGACAAAATTATCCAACCAATAAGACTGAGCAGGCTTGACAGAAAACTTCCCCATGTGGATTACAAATACTTGAATTATCCCAACATATTTCTGTTGAAAATCTTATAAAGTACGATTGAAAATCTTTGCTATTGAATCAACATTGTCTTACAGATGTATTTTAAAGGGTTTGTGAAGATGTAAAATAATCAAAATAAAAACTACCAATTGTGCCTTGCACTTAATGAACCTTTAATGATTTCCAGAGCTAATTAGCATTTTTATTTTTATGCTTTTGTTATTCCCTATTTCCTATGGCCTTCAGAAGAATTACTTCCTCTGACTCATTATTTGACTCTGTAATAGTTTAAATGAAGGATTATTTTTTGTGTTTATTCTCAAATGATAAAGAATAAATATATTCAGAATGAGAACTAATTTGATAAAACCTAATGAAAGTTTTTGTGATTTTTTTTTACTTCAGGGAAACAGTATTTTGCATATTCCTATTTTAGAACTGTACCTCTATAATCAAATTACTAATCTTTCTAATGACCATTGAATATGAAAACTTTCTCTAATGTAATAGTATCACATCTCTTAATATAATCCTTTCTTTAATAATTAGTGAATGTAAATTCCTTCTTTCATTCAGTATTATGCAGGCAGTTTTTATCCTTAACTCACTGGTAATATATTGCTAATGCATTTTATCTCTCATACATATTCTGACTTGTGAAATATATTTATAACAGATAATACTCTGGATTCATAAAATATTTCCATAGTATATTATTATCTACTGAAGTTAAAGCTGGGTTGATTACTCAGTAGATTCTATAAGTAGATGATATGCTGTGCCAAAAGGAATTTTGTCATAAAATTACTCATCTCCCAATGGTATTCAGGCTCTCAATACAGAATCTGATATGCCTTTTTTTATTTACGCCCAGATGCTTTCCAGTCATGTGAAGGATCCTACAGGTAATAATTCAGGTTTTTAATTTCACAAAAACTAACAATGTCTTACATATTTACACTTCCCAATCTGAAGGATTCTCGGTTTTAGGTAAGGCAGGGGTAGTCTGTAAAGTGAAGTAAGTTTTCTCTGGAGTTTGCATGTATGCCTGGGGCTAGAGAGAATATAAGAATACAAGGCCCACATACTGGTAATATTATTCCACAGATTCTTTACTAAAAGTTTTGTTTTTTTGTTTTTTTTTTTGCTAGTCCTGTGCTTCAGCTCAGGGCCTGAGCACTGTCCTTGGACTTTCTCAAGGCTAGAGCTCTACTCCTTGAGCCTCAGCACCACTTCCAGCTCTTTTCTATTTATGTGGTACCGAGGAATCGAACCCGGGTCTTCGTGCATGCAAGTCAAGCACTCTACCACTAGACCAAGCTCCCGCCCCTACTAATAGTTTTTAATGGGTCATTTAAAAAGCTCTTTTTGTTACCTCAAAGGGAAAATAATTCTGTAATCTATGTTTATAAAATTTACTGTTGTAAAATACTTAACAGCAGCTGTCTTTCCCTTTTTTTATTTTTGCAAATTCCATGGCTCACACCCTGGGCCTAGGCACTGTCACTGAGTTTCCTCTCCTCAAGGTGAGCATTCTAACCAATTGAATGCCACTTCCAGCTTTTTTGAGTAGTTTCTGCCCAGGCTGGCTTTGAACCATAATTAGATCTCACTTTCCTGATTGACTAGGATTACAGGCATGAGTCACTGGCATCTGGCTTGTCTATTCCTTTAATACTGTACTTTCTTTCCTTTGGCTAATGCTTTGGCTCAAATGAATGACTGTAAGGGCAAAATTCCAGCAAGTAGGGCCTCACATTATCTTCAGCAGGCAATGTGAGGACTCTTACCTCGAAAGTAGCTCATTATTCATCTATTTTCAGCAGTTGTCCTAATGAAACAATGGTGCCATACATTATATTAACATGCCTCACAAAGGATCCTTGCTTCCTAAACAATTGTGAGCTCTCCACTGCTGGATTTTGGCCTTCTTCCAAGTATTAATGTAGAAAACACACACACACACACACACACACACACACACACACACACAACCTTACCTGCATTAGCAGGAAGCCAGTATTTAACGCAATTCCATAATAAGCCAGAGAATTCTTTAAGTACAGCTTTGTAAGATTCTATTTCCAACTTATCTTTCCTACATTTTCCGAGTGAAATGATGCAGATTAGACATCAAATTAGGGGGATCTATGAGGCAGGAATTAAATGGCCTTAATTGCAAGAATGCTCATAAAATACTTATAAAAACAAGAAGGTCCTTAGAGATATTGAAGAGAGTACAAGTATTGGCTTCTAACTAATGCCCATGGTTCCCTTGCAGGGCGGAAAGTCAGTTGAATTCATTCCAAAGTCACAATAAACAGAATTATTCCTGGTGGAATTTCATCCCAACACTAAGCATCATGATGCAGTTATGAGTTTGGGAATGTTTGGGACTGTTTTTATCTTTCCAGTCTGAAATTTGTGGACAACACTGTCATCCAGGGTTGTTCTTCATGCCTGGAATTGGAGTTGAGGGGAAGACAGGAGCTGAAAGAAAGCACTGAACTCTCAGCTTCTTCAGGGTGCAGAAAAAATGACAATCACGTTGCAAAGTCTACCTCAGCTTGGCTTCTGAGATCACAGATAATGTGTGTTGCTATGCTTAAGGCATAGTTTTGGCATCACAAACAACTCCAGTCAACCTAAGATTGTTAAATAAACAAAAGCCTGAGGAATACATGCTAGCAAATGACACTTTTTTGTAACCCTCTACCCCCCCCCTAATATAAGAATTGGAGCATTAATTCCTACCCTCTAGCAAACTTGAAGAAAACTAAAATCAAAATTGTCTCATCATGCATTTAAAACAGGGCTACCAAAGGCCTTTATTATTGTGATTCTCGTTGCCTAAGATAGATTTATGGATTTCAAAAGTACTGTGTCCACTTTAGAATTACCTCAACCCATCATTTTTAAGCAAGCATGTGGCATTCAGATGTGGAATTCCACTGTGATTGCATGAAGATTTGTAGACAACTCAATAACACAGCATTTCTGTGGTACTTTTCCCTCTATAATTTACGAGAGCTTGCTTTCAACTCCCCTGACCGGTTTGTTGGCTACAATTTCTTGCATATCTATGTCCATACAAGGGAAGCAAACTTACCTTCATTACAAATGATCATTTGATTTAAAAATGTTTCCCTTTTCACTACAATATTTGAAGGGAAACATGTAGAAAAGATATTGTCACTAACTTCTATCTCTTTGATAAACAGCTAGAAATTTCACTTATAACCCTTACTCCAAAAGTGGATGCATGGAAAAACAAAAGTAAAACAAAGAAATGAGAATCAGTACTAATTGTAGATTTGAGATGATTAAATATACTTGCCTCAAATTATACCCTCTTTAGCTTTCTCATTTCTGAAGGGGAAAAGAAACAAGCACTAAAATACTGTGTATTTGGCTCTATGACCTACATAAATGTCATACATTTCTTAACATGTCATTTAAGCTGAAATGTTTATATATTTCCTATCATTCTAAATTTGGAATAATCTGTCAGTTATGAAAATTAAGCCCATACCAAAATCAGATATTAAAAAATATCATATTTATGAAACCTATAATTATATAAGTTTTGTTGCTGGTATCCTTATGTGTCCATCCTACCTATTAAAAAAACCTGCATGCTTAAAATTACTTTCTTGAGTTACATTATAACTTAAAATTATTGATAATCATAGCTGTCCTAAATTGTTGGCAAGTGATTTTCTTTTCTGAAGAGTAAGCTGAATATTAGTCTCAAAGGTTATATTGTTTACCACATTTTGCTCATAGCTTATTTTTCTGACTTCACATGCTTATGAAATACAAATAACTATTTCAGGTTTTATTTTTAAATACATGTTGATGCTCTGAAGGAGATCTGTTTTGTGGCAAAAGTTATTCATTAAAAGTGCTGTGTCAGATAGAGACCTTAACTTGGCCTTTGGAATTGCCATAGCTAGAAAAACAAATACTGGATTTCAATTACTTGATTATACATTTTGGTGGAAAATATAACTTTGACTAACTTTGACATATTTCTTTTCTTCCCTCCCTCCCTCCTTCCCTTCGGGAACCCTCTTTCTCTCCTCTCTCCCTGCCTCCCTCTCTCTCTTTCCTTCCTTCCTTCCTTCCTTCCTTCCTTCCTTCCTTCCTTCCTTCCTTCCTTCCTTCCTTCTTTTTCTGCTAGTCTTGAGATTTGAACTCAGTGCCTGGGTTCTGTCCTTGAACATATTTTGCTCAAGGTGAGTGCTCTATGTCTAGTGTCACAGCTCTTATTTCCAACATTTTTAGCAGTTAATTGGAGATGAGAGTTTCAGAGACTTCTGCCCAATCTGGCTTCATCTCTAAGCCTCTTGAGTTACTGCTAAGCATTAGACTCCCATACACCACTAGGCTTTCTTTTTTTCTTTTTTCCCCTCGCCTCCCCTCTCCTCCCTTCTTTCCCTCCTCTTTTCCTACCATCTCCTCTCCCCTCCACATCTTTCTCTTCTCCTCTTCCTTCTGTGACAGAACTAATATTTGAACCTAAAGCTTTGTGCTTGCCATGCATGCTTTCTATGCTGAGCCATATACACTTTTTGTTTGTTTAGTGATTATTTTAGAGATATGATCTCACCTTCTTTCCAGTCATGTTTCCAGATAGCAAGCCACCAATTTCAAGTTTCTTGTTCTAGCTAGGAAGGCAGTAACTTTTAGTTCTACTCAGGGCATATTTTTGCTGTAATGGAGTCAAGACTGTTTCACCCAATATGACCTGGAACCGTTCATTCTCACCAGTATGGGACATTTCACAATAATATATCACACCAATTGTAATCCTGCTTTCACTTGTAATCCCAGAATTTGGGAGGAATTTTGATATTGTTTGTAAGCCTAGCTACAAACAGGCCAACATGGACTATATAAGAAACCTTTCAAAATAGAAAATAACAATAATAAATATGTTACAGAGGACCCTCAGTATCAACAGGTATGTTTCAACAAGAATACTTTTGAGAATAAACCATGAGATCAGTGTGTAAAGTTCAAATATATTTGGTGGTAAGGTCTATGACAGAAAGTTTCTCTGTAATTATTTAGCTGCATATGAAGATTCTTTTTAATGTGCTTATTCAAAACCACATATATGGTTGATGGTACTAGGTAGATGCTAGGAATATTCAATCATACATGAGAAATAAGTATGTAGAAAAGGGAGAGAGGGAATCTAAAATTAAATCTATGTATTTAGAGTCAATTGATCTTTAATAAAGACTATAAGTATACACAGTAAGAAAGGAAATGTTCCTTAATTAATAGTGCAGGAAAAAACCAAACATTCATATGTATATTTGGACCCTCATTTTCCCATATAAAGAAGTCATTTTCACAGAAATCAGGATGTTATTTTTACATACTGTATCACTTAAACAATTGTGTTTCATTTGCTGAAATCAGTTTTTAAAAGTCAGATGGAAAAAGCAACTGAGTCTTAGAAAATAGGAAATATAATTTTAAACTATTCCAATAAAGCAGGAAGTGTGGGGGGGAATTCAAGTCAAAATAGATCAAACTAGAATATCATACTTAAGACTGGTAGAAGTAATAGAAGGAAATATAATGGGATGGTTCGGGGGGTAGACATCATTCAAGAAGTCATTGCATATACCATAAAATTAAGAAAAGGGAAAGGGCAGGAGAAAGGGAGATGAGAATGTTGAAGAGGTAACGCTGATCACCATGCATCATATTCATCAACTGCTTTGTTAACCTCTACCCCTTTGATACAACAATTTACATATAATTAAAAACTCCGTAAAAGAATAGAGTCAATCTGTAGAGGAAATATGTTAATTTCTAACATATATGAAGAATTCACAAGTCAGTGGCAAAAAAATAATCCCATTTAGAAGTGAACATTGGAGGAGTTGAAGGGTGTGTTGTTCAATGTTAGACAGCTTGCATGGCACACTCAAAACCCTGGGTTCAATTTCTTACACCACAGAAATATATGAGAAAAAACTCAGTGAGACATTAGCGAAAAGACATGCTTATAGCTAATAGGTACATGAAAAAATACTCAACATCATTAATCATCAGGGAAATGGAAATTAAAATCACCATGAGGTAATACTTTCTATCTTAGAAATATCTTTATCTGAGAAATGATAATTGGATACAAGAAGAAAAAGAACCAACCCTTGTATGCTTCAGTAGTAATATACGTTAGTACAATTATCATGCAGAACAGTATGGAACATCCTTATAAAACTGAAATAAAGATTGCCATATGATCCAGCATTATGACTTTTGTTAACTATAAAAATAAATGAAATAAGATGGTTAGTACTAGCTATACTTTCATATTGACTACAGCAGTATTAACAGTAGCCAAGTACAGGATCATCAAATATGTATATCAGCCTATGATATACACACATATATATTTCTATATATATACATATACCTGTGTATATACATTCATATATATATGTCTATATATCTGCCTATTCCTTGTTTTATTTTTTTGTCGGTTGTTGGACTTGAACTCTGGGACTGGGTGCTGTCCCTAAGCCTACCACCTTACCCCTTGAGCCACAGTGCCAATTCTGGCTTTCTGGTGATTAATTGGAGATATGAGTCTCACGGACTTTTTAATTCCCAGGCTGATTTTGAACCACAATCCTCTGATCTCAGCCTCCTCGGTAGCTAGGGTTATAGGCGTGAGCCACTGAACCTGTCCATATCTGCCTATTTCTATCTATGTTTGTATGTGTGTGTGTATGTGTGTATGCATGTGTGTAATGGAATGTCATTTGACATGTAAAAAATGAAAGGAAATCTTATCTTTTGAGACAACATGAATAAGAACATTATATTAACTGAAATAAGCCAAGAACAGAAAGACAAACACATTACTTAGCTTATAAGTTTGAGTGCCAAAAAGCACAAAATTTCAGATCAAAGGAAGAGTAAGTAGTTCAAAAGACCTACATTACATCATGATGACTATAGTTAATAGTAATATTTTATACTTGAAAAGTACCAATAACACGTTTCAGTCACAAAAAGAACTGTGTTAGGCAAATACATGGGTGGAATAACTTGTAGTCATTACACAAGGCATATACCATATATCATAAATATACACCATTTTTTCTTGTCAATCAAAAATGAATAACAAAAAATAGGAATGAAGACACTTCTCTCTCTTTATCATATTAAACTTTTCCTCATATTTTTATTAACATCAATCAGCTGTCAAGGGAGTTTCATTTTGAAATACCCATGTGTGCATCCATTGCACTTTGATGTGATTCACCCTGTTCTGTCAGGCTCATTCTTCTCCACTTTCCACTTCCCAAACTAATCTCAGTGACCTTCACTCTTCCATCCCCACACATGTGCAGGAAGTACTTTGATCAGACATATGTTACTTACACAATATTACTATAATTGACAAATAGGTTGCTATAAACTCATTTAATATATCATATTAAACTCTTTAGCTAAGTAATGCCATCCATTCAAGGGAAATGCAAAGTTTTATCAGGAATGCATAAGAAATTATTAGCAAATCATTGGTAAGACTGCATCTTTAAAAACGTGAAGCAGGGACTGGGAGTTTGGCCTAGTGGTAGAGTGCTTGCCTAGCATGCACAAAAACCGGGGTTCAATTCCTTGGTACCACATACATAGAAAGAAAAGCCAGAAGTCATTCAGAGGCTGAAGTGGGAGCCAAAAAAATATAATGGAAGAAAGATAGCCTCTTCAACAAGTGGTGCTGGCAGAACTGGTTAAGCACCTGCAGAAAACTAAAGTTGGATCCTTCTTTGTCACCTGCACTAGAATTAACTCCAACTGGATCAAAGACCTGGAAGTAAAAGCTGACACTCTGAAAACTTTACAAGAAGGAATAGAAGATACACTAGGTCTACTTGGCACAGGTTGAAACTTTCTTAATAAGGACCAAGAATCACAACAAATCAGAGAAAGGCTGGATAAATGGGACTGCATTAAACTGCGGAACTTTTGTATGGCAAAGGACATAGCTAGTAAATTAGGAAGCCTACAGAGTGGGAGAAGATCTTCACCAACCATACTGCAGACAAAGGCCTCATATCTAAAATATATCAACAACTCAAAAAATTGAATCAATCCAAAACTAATCTCCAAAGTAACAACCATCCCATTAGAAAATGGGCCAAAGACTTAAAGAGAGTCTTCTCTGAAGAAGAAACAAAAATGGCCTATAGATACATGAAGAAATGCTCAACATCTCTGGTCATAAAAGAAATGCAAATCAAAACAACTAAGATTCCACCTCACTCCAGTTAGAATGTCCAGGATCAAGAAAACTAATAACAACAGATGCTGGAGGGGATGTGGCCAGGAGGGATCACTACTACAATGATGGTAGGAGTGCAAACTCGTTCAACCACTATGGAAAGCAGTATGGCAGTTCCTCAAAAGACTAAACATAGAACTCCCCTATGACCCAGCAATTCCACTACTTGGCATCTACCCAATCATCCAGAAACAAAGACTAAATCCACCAGCACAACAATGTTCATTGCAGCACTATTTACCATAGCAAAGATATGGAATCAACCTAGCTGTCCCTCAATTGATGAGTGGATCAACAAGATGTGGTATTTGTACACAATGGAATTCTATGCTGCTGTCAGAAAGAATGACATTGCCCCATTTGTTAGGAAATGGAAAGACTTAGAAAAGATCATATCAAGTGAAGTACGCCAGACTCAAAAGAACTTAGGCTCAATAGTTTTCCTCATTGGTCATAATCAGTAGAAACCTTGGGCTCTCCTAGCAGACATTTGCAATAGAGCAAAACCTTGATACAAAAGGCCATATAATATGACGCTAAATGAAAGGATCTCTATGATATAGAAACATAAGCCATATAATGAATGATTGTTGTAATTAAGGTACTATGTTATCTCTCATCTCTTTTGCTGTCCCTTGGTTATCTCATATTGTTACAGTATCTCACTTTGTTACCTGATATATCGGATATATTTGTATTTGGTTGTTTGAAATTGGATAGGGAACGGGGGAAAACAAGATGAGGGGTGGGGGTGGGGGGGAGGGAAATGGGGACCAAGACATGTGAAAGGGTATCAAAGTATGGGAATTAATGCACCATCTATCTGGCAAATATCATGTGACCCTTCTATTAATTACAATAAAAAATATACGAAAAAAATTTTAAAAAATGTTAAGCAGGCTTCATTTCCTGACAATGCAACAAAGATAGGACAAAATTATTCTAAGACATTTCACCACATAGTAGAAAGTTTGCAAGCATATTTGTATTCTCATTCAGGTTTAATTTGCATTGTTTAAAGTGGGTACATTTTCTGCATTGTAGTCTTTCCTTTTCCTTTGCTGTTGCTTCCCTGTCAGGATAATGTAAGTGAAACATCAATTATAGCAGCATACCTCAAAAAGTTTATGTGGTGAGGTGAGGTAAAAATAAACGGTATTTATTTGTCTACAAATACACTGCAGTTGGAAAATTTAAACTTGAATATATCTTATACTGTTTTCCGAAATCAATAATTACTCAAGAATTAGAAGAAACATTTTCACCTATTTTGTATTTTCCATTGTGATCACTATTTTTCAATGCCTGTCATGAATTTAAATATTCTTGAATATTCAATGTGCCTCGCAGTTATTAGAAAAGCTATGCACAGATATGCACTATGAGAATCACAGATAGAAATAAAAAGTTAAGGGCTTCTCCACGATCATTGATCAATAATATGCTTGCCCCTTGCGTTGAACATAATTAATTGTCTGGAACACCATTTGCCAGATAAAGGATTTGGAAGAAAGACAATATGAACTTCTTATCACAAGATCACCATTTCCCACCTGGCTCTGATAAATGGAATGAGTGTGTGTGTTGTGAAACAGTTCATCACATATTGATTCTTCTTTGTACATACCAAGATGGAGGAAATGCGTGCTACTTTAAAGTTTAACCTCTTGACTTAGGGTGACTGATGTCCCTTATTTGCATTGAGAGATTGATAGACATAGTCCTTCTTGTGCTATTTTTATTTGTGGCAGTAAATGTGCAAATAATTTCCAAGACATGAACCAAATGATAAAAAAATTTTCCCAGGATAGTATTTACTATTAGTGTTTGAAGTAAATAGACAAATGACAGACATAGACCTCAATAATAACCTTAACCTATGCACATACAGAGCTAAAGGAAAAATATTAAAATACTGTATATGGACACATAAATATGAATTAGCTTGATTCTTAAGTAACTGTGATTTAGAGTAAAATGATAAATATATATAAGTGATATATATATAATTTTTATAAAATAAGATAGTTGGTCATAAAAAGATATTAAAGCCTCTTTCATTCTAAAATGCATGGAAGAATTTTATAAAACCTTATCAGTAATGTGAAGATACTAAAATTTAAGAGGATTATTAATTACCCATCAGTTGCTCGTATGACCATTATAACTTTACTTTGAATAGTTTTTGAGGTAAACTTTCAAGACATAACCTGGACTAACTTGCCTATATCACAGAACTTTTAAGAGTATATAGTTTGGATTACAAATTATACTTTTATGACTTTTTTACCTAATTTGTACTTAAGTGTTACATGAGTATCAGATATTTTGAGAGGAAAAGCTGAGGATGAAGTGGTGAAGAAATGAAGTGAGGTTGTGGCCTAAATCTGAAAAGTGAGTTATGACTAGTTAGTGTTATCATTCTGAACAATATGTATAGTATCTGTACAATGAAGCTTGGGCAGCCCAGTCCCAGATCAATGTCTTTACTTACTATTCATTCCAAATGAGATTTCCCTCTGCCATGATTAACTCCTCCTAGCATTTAGTATCATCATAACTTAATTCTTGGTGCATGGTAGCTGTAGGTGAGGCACTGCTAATCACATTGCATTTAAACTTCATTTCATGAGGCTTTATCCCAATGGGGGTACAAGTCTTAAAGCCACAACACTAACTTACAAATCATAGGTGTGATTCCATTTCTGCTCCTTGACTCCAGAGTGTGTGCAGTTATGCTCTCTGCTAGACTCTCTTTTGATCATATTATTTAATTTCTTCTGCTTTGGGATGTTTGTATTTTCCATCTCCAATTTCCATGTCTAGGTGCAGACTTTTACTTTATGAAACTCCTTGTTTCCAATAAACAATCAGTTTCAGGATAGAAGTTTTTGGTGTATTTTATTGCCAGTCATTTCTGCTACAAATTTAGTCATTTGACCAAGAACATCTATCTATACTCAAGTATTTAGAATTTGTGTTCTGGTTCTTTGACTTTATTGCAATGCCTGGAAACAGAATTTTTCATTAAATCCTTGTAGGTGGACATTCTAGTGCCCATCTCAAGGTCAGTGGTTTGTTACAATTGGTGTACAGTTTGTGCTTTATTTACTCACAAGTAGTAATATAAGTAATGCTGTAATTCTATTATATTACTTCCTGAAGGACATTTATTAAACAAGGAGTGCATAAGTGGAATGAAGGACAGTATGTACTTTGGGGTTTTGAAAGGCCGTGCAGCATCTTTTTCCCATTAATCTTTGACCTTTCTTTTCTGGCCTTCTTTTAGCCAGTCAGCTTTACTGAGTTTCTATGGTTAAAAGGACTGATGCTAATTGTGTCTGTGAGGAAAGGTCAGAGTCTAACCCTGAATATCCTATATATGTCCTACCATGTCTTGAAAGAAATCAAAGATCTGTTGCAGCTTTAGTAGGGTCAAGATGGAAGAAGCTAGTTAAGTGATTAAATCAAAACCAGTCACTCATTTAAAATAATTGCTGGGAAGACACATGGCACCCAGAAACATTAAAGCAGAAAGAGATTAAATACTTTGTTGCTAAGAACAGATTTCTTCTGTGAAAAGGTGAGTTAGAAAGTATTTGTGTTCACTTTTGGATCATGTCTCACTCTTAGCCAAAATAGGTCAACTTTTATTCAGTTCTCAAGAAAACATGAATTTCATATTTTAGATCTGTGACATATTCAAAATTCTAGCTTCTATTTTAGGTTCAATGAAAGGCTGAAAAATGACAGACATAAATAAACATTTAGTTAATTAAATTATGTATCATCTATTGAGTAATACGATCTCATCTCAGCCTTACTTTAAGTGGTCCTATTAAGGAGAAGTTATTTCAATTTTTTTCTTTCTTAAAAAAGCATATATCTCTGTTTCTGAGAAATTAAAGTATACACTTAAAAGACACACATTTCAGACATCACTGCTAGTTCCTTTTTTTAAAAAAGAAGGCTTTGAATTGTACATAGTGGATGTCAATTTTCAGGTTTCACTGTAAAGTACAAGTGTCACCATAAAATAAGTGGATTGAAATCCATTTTGGAAGAGTTATCAAATAAGCACTCAACAAGACTAGAAACTCTAGTGTTTTAATGTCATGAATACCAAGCACTTGAACTGATATGAAAATATTTTGCTGCATACTAAGTACCTACATTAGAGACAGGTTGCGTTTCAAAGTTTGTCAGTTTATTACCATAATCAAGGTTTACCTCCATCTTGCTTTGTGCTTATAGTGTCCTGGTAGCATTTGTCCTTGAAAGAAACAACCCAACGCACTTATAGTAAGAGTCTCTATAGAGAATTATGCCATTTGTTCAGAAAGGATGTGCTCTGGGAGGCCATAGAGGCCTGTGTCAGTCTGAGGGAATCAGAATGACATGGTGGCACATGCATCTCTTGGATTTGATTGTCAGTGAACTGAATTTAAGGAGTAGGAGGTAGGATAGAAAGGACATTTATGTTGATCAAAGGAGATACACCCCAAAAAGCATACATGAATGGTATTATGTGAATGGTAAGGTATTATGTGAATGGTGACCCAAGTTACTTGATCTCTTCATATGCCAAAGGAGAGTGGTGTGGTAGAAATTCTCAGAAGCAGACTGCACAATTCACATACAATTTGGTGCTTAGAAGCTCAGATTCTGTCTCAATGGCAACCTAAAATGCATTTTGGGGGGACAAGGAGGTGGATGACAGTATTATTACCTAATATTTTACAGCACTCTTTTTTTTTTTTTTTGCCATTCCTGGGCTTGAGCTTAGGGCCTGAGCCCTGTCCTTGGACTCTCTCAAGGCTAGATCTCTACCACTTGAGCCTCAGCACCACTTCCACTTTTTTTCTATGTATGTGGTACTGAGGAATTGAACCTGGGTCTTCTTCCATGTTAGGCAAGCATTCTATCAGTAGGCTAAACTCCTGGCCTCTTTACAGAACTTATTATGTGATGAATATTACCTTAGAGTTTCCAAGTATTTTATTCTCATGATAGTTCTTAAAAACAATGTTATCAGCATACTTAATTTGTTTATTAGTGTGTTTATTTAGTGCTGGTCTTGGGGCTTGAATTCAGGGCCTTACTAAACAAAATTGAAAGTAAAGTTGAAAGTATTTTGTAAGTTTAATTTGGCAATAAATATTCATCAATGTTTAAATTAATGTTGGGATCATTTTCTTACTTGCCCATATATAAACTTTGATCCAAATAGATCAAAGACTCTTGTAAATAGTAGATAACTACCTAGGTTTGTACCTGTTCTGTTTCTTCTTTTAATGGTTGTCTGTCCAGCAGGATAAACCCAGAATTTTAAAGTATCTTAATAGACAAAACATCATAAGTTTTGGATCACATCAGAAACTAGAGTGTTTAGAAAAGATGTTAAAAAGAGATGATTAAATACAGAATTACATGTGATATTTTCAAATTTATGTATATATATAATAAATATGCCAAATACATATATTTATGTATGTATCAAATATATCAACTACAGTATAAGTATAAATTATACATATACAAAAATATAAGTATAGAGTATATATACACATATATAATTTGTATTATACCACACATGGCATGTGTGACAGAATACATAGATACATATAATACATATATGTGGGCCGGGAGTTTGGCCTAGTGGTAGCGTGCTTGCCTAGCATGCACGAAGACTCGGGTTCGATTCCTCGGTACCACATACATAGAAAAAAGCTGGAAATGGTGCTGAGGCTCAAGTGGTAGAGCTCTAGCCTTGAGAAAGTCCAAAGACAGTGATCAGGCCTTGAGCTCATGCCCAGGACTGGCAAAAAAAACCCCATATGTATATCATTTATAGTATGTGTGATATAGGTATAAATTCTATACATACATATATGATTTCTATAAACACATATGTACAATACAACATATATATAATTTAAGTGGTATAGATATCATATTCATATATACATATGTCACATTGAAAATATATATACCCTTTGCAAATATTTTTTTTCTCTTTAGAAATATTTTCAATAAAACATTCTTCTCTATTTTTAATTTTTTCTTTTTGAATAATCTCCAATTTATGAGGTGATAGCTATTACTTCTTAATTTATCTATATCAATATAGTTGGCTATTTTTAAATCTAAAATATTTTGTGTGGACAAAGATCATTTAAATTTATTTTTTTGCCAGTCCTGGGCTTGAGCTTTCAGGGCCTGAGCCCTGTCCTTGGACTTTCTCAAGGCTAGAGCTCTACCACTTGAGCCTCAGCACCACTGCTGGCTTTTTTTTTTTTCTATGTATGTGGTACTGAGGAATTGAACCTGGGTTTTCATGCATGCTAGGCAAGCACTTTTACCACTAGGCCAAACTCCCGGCCCCTATTTAAATATTTTTCTGATTCTGATTGTCCTCTGAAAATAAAAACTAGACTAAACAAAGCAATTGCATATCTCATAAAAGCCAAATGTCCTGTTTTAGCCTATACTTCTCTGTAATGACCTTATGACCTAATAGTCTACCCTGTCTCCTGCTTTTTTTCATTCTGAAATGTGTTTTATAGCTTCACTGAGCTCTGAGAGGATTTTATTGTCTGTATTTGTGTGTGTTGATTATTATTATTTAGTGTTTGTGTTCTAATATAAGTGTTTAAACTATTCATATTTTCATATGAAAACACATACAACACTGGACACTGGTGACTCACACCTGTAATCATAGCTACTCAGGAGGCTGACATCTGAGGATCACAGTTCAAAGCCATCCCTGGCATGAAAGTCCATGAGACTCTTATCTCTAATTAACCACCAGAAGTGGCACTGTGGCTTAAAGGGGTAGGTTCGTAGCCTTTAGCTGAAGAGCTCAGGGACAGTGCCCAGGCCTAGCGTTCAAGTTCTACCACCACACACAGAAAAAAGAAAAATGACATACAATATATATGGTATAAACCTAGCAGAAGGAACTAAATACAGAAGGAACTAAAGATCCAATTTTATTAATATTGTTGATCCTATTATTTTATCATTTATTTTTACCTTTTTTTGTAATTGTAATCATATTTTATATTGTTTTTAATAGAAAAACATGTTAAAGACACACCATTAAATTTTATTCCAAAATACAATTTTACAGAGTGTAAAACAGTATACATATTATTTCATTGTTTATTTTTCAGGCATCCTTAAGGTATTTCCTTCTGTGGAAGGGGTAATATGGATCTTGTGAATATTAGTCCAAAAGTTTATATATATATATATATATCATCAATTTGTTCATATTTTGTGTTCTAAGTAGATGTTCAGAAGTGTTGTTTTCAATTTTATGTTAAAAATGTAAATAAAGTTGCTTTGAGTGCATTATTTAGAAAGAACTGAATATAATATTACTACAAAAATACGTTTTCTTCTTAGACAAATCACCTCTATGTGTACTTGTTACCATATATATTTTTCTCTCTGTCTTTCTGTTAATGTGTCACATGCACTCATTCCAAGACCCTTTAAAGGAGCTTGTAAGAGACATTATAAGTATCTCATATTGTTACAGTATCTCACTTTGTTATCTGATATATTGAATTTATTTGTATTTGGTTATTTGAAATTTGATAGGGAAGGGGGGAAAACCAAGACGGGTGCTAGGGGTGGGGGGAGGGTAATGGGTACCAAGACATGTGAAAGGGTATCAATGTATGTGAATTAATGCACCTTCTATCTGGCAAATATCATGTAACCCTTTTATTAATTACAGTAAAAAATTAAAAATATAAAAAAAGGAGTAGGTAATGATACATTTAAACATCTGAATTAACTTCAATCAGATTGTTTTTATTTATTTTGATATATATAAGTATTTCTATGTTAATTTCTTTGAAATCATATATTTTAGTTATCTAATTTTGATTCCATAGAAATCATTTAAGAGCATATGAAATAGAATGAGCAGAAATTTAAGCTCTTAAATCACCAAGCCAATATCCACAGTTCATAGATCATGCAAATGCCTTGATTAGTGTTCTCTGTTTACCAATGAAGATTACAAAGTATTAATCATTGCTACATTTATAGGGAGAACAGGATTTTGCTTTTATCTGTATTTCTTTGTTTAATCATAATTAGAAATTTTCCTATTCATTAGTTATTTCTATTTTGTCTAGAAACTTTCTGTACATAGTCACTGACAATTTCTGAATGATGTTCTACAATTTCCTACTTACTATTGTTACAATTTCCTTCTTAATATATTTTCAAAATATTATGTTGCCATATGATTATAATATGCTTTAAAGGACTTTTATGCTATTAAGATGATCTCACAGTTATTCTTTAACTTTCTGGATATTGAAAATTAAGTAGAGGAACTGTTCTACTTCCAGTTTGAAGCACCTTTTCATGAAGCAAATTGTAGTTCACTGAGTTGAAATGAAATTTTACTTTATTCTATTATAGAATTTGAATCCCTTCAGCAAGAAAAGAAAACACAAAGTTGTATAGGTTGAGAGCTTAGGAACGTCATAGCAGAGTCGGGCCATGATTAAAATGGAGCCCCTAGCATAGGAAGCTGATTCTTAGAATGTGCAAGAATGCCATCGCTGGCCTGGGGTAAGAAGATCAAGAAGCATGCGCATACATACTCAATAAAAACTTACAGGTTACTTTCTGGTCTTGATAATAAGGGAAGTCTGGCTTCCTAGTATATCTCACATTTATATTTTTTTAGTTTTTTTATTTTATTGTCAGAGTGATATATAGAGGTGTTACAGTTACATTCATCAGATAGTGGGTACATAATTTCTTAAACATTGATACCCCTTCCCATGTTGTTACCTCACTTTCCTCAACCCACCCCCTCCCACTCATCTTTTCTTTCCCCTTCCCTTCCCTATTTCTTTTTTTCATATATTTTATTGTAATTAATAGAAGGATTACATTATATTCACCAGATAGAAGGTACATTACTTCACAAACATTGATACCCTTTCACATGTCTTGGTACCCCTTTCCCTCCCCCCCCAAAACAGCCCCTCATCTTGTTTTCCCCCCTTCCCTATCCGATTTCAAATAACCAAATAAGCATATATACAATATATCAGATAACAAGGTTAAATACTGTAACAATATGAGACAACCAAGTGATGAGATGAGAGATAACATAGTATATTAAGGACAATACTTGCTCATTATATGGCTTTTGTTTCTATATCCTGGAGATCCTTCCATTAGCGTCATATTATATGGACTTATATATCTAGGTTTGTTCGATTGTAAATCTCTGCTAGGAGAGCCCAAGGTTTCTATTGATTAAGACAAATGAGGGAAACCATTGAGCCTATGTTCCTTTAAGTCTGTCTTACTTCAAATAAACAAATAAATATATGTATAAAAACCAGATACCAAAGTCAGGTACAGACAATAGCAACAGGAGGTAAACTATAAGGGGGAAAAAAGGAGAAAAGAAATAACTTCACATAGTACATTAAAGGTAACAGCCAAAAAGATAAACCTCTTGTTTCCATATCCTTGAGTTCATTTTACTTAGCCTGATCCTGTATGCACATAGCTTTCACATTTACAATTTTCCAAACTTCGTTTTAGACTTTGAAGTCTGAGTTTGACTTCATGAGATTTATTACTACGTCTATGGCAGTTTTTGTCCCATTTTAATCTTAGAAATCTCTATGGAAAGATATTGAATAATCACTCACAACTACTTAATGAAAATGTACTTTTAGATTTTGTAGTTGATCCGGTAAATTTACTGAAATTTAGCACCGTGTACGCTGTAAGAATTTACATTATTTTCTATTTGGCTCAGTATTTGAAAAATTATCAAGTCTTATCCACCTTTGGGACACCAATTGTGATTCAATAGAATCTGCTTTGTTGTTACTTGCTTTCATTGCATCCATTTTACAAAAGTTATATTTATTACAAAATATAGGTTAATTATGGTTTTAGTCTCTCTAGGTAACTTTTATTGACAGCTCTTGTGGATAGGTGGGAAAAATTGTCCAGATTTGTATGTCAAATATCTAGTTACTGTTTACTGTTCTTAAATAGACTGTCATCAAAACCGTTTATTCTGAGGGAAGAAAATAAAAATAATGGATAGTTTCTTTGACAAAATCTTCAGGTTTCCCATAGTTCAAGAAACAGATTTCTTTTGGACATTTTTTTTTTCAGGGAGGAGTGGTTACTGGTCCCTGAGCTTCTTTTTCTCAAGGCTAGTGCTGTACCATGAGGGCCACATCTCCACTGCTGGCCTTTTTCCTTTGTTAATGCTAGGCTGGAGATAATCTCATGGGATTGCCTGCCCTGTCTGGCTTGAAACCATGGTCCTCAGCTCTCAGCCTTCTACATAGTGAGGATTACAGGTTTGCATCAGCAGTGCCTGGCTTCTTCTGGAAGTTTTAAACAGGGACAGGACTCAAGATAAGGCTGAAAGACTTAAATAAGTATAAGAGACCCACCTTGGCTGAATCTCTAAGACTTGCTTTATCAAGAGAAGAGTATGCAGATATGCCTTTTGTGTAACTAGAAAAATTCAGTGGAAAGTGGATAGTAGTTCTGTTTTTTGACGGGAGAGGACAGGGACTGTGGTAGAGAATGTAAATATGTAGAGATGTGACAACAAAATGCCACACTTTATAACTAATACAAGCCACTAAAAATAAAATAAAAACATAAAGAAAGCTCTAAAGAAACAAGAAACTCATGTAGAAAGAAGTAGATATGAGAGGCAGGCTCAGTGCAAACATAATCAAAAAACATGGCTGAATATAATGAATGATTGTTGTCCTTAATGTACTATGTTGTCTCTCATCTCCTTTGCTGTCCCTTGGGTATCTCATATTGTTACAGTATCTCACTTTGTTATCTGATATATTGAATTTATTTGTATTTGGTTATTTGAAATTTGATAGGGAAGGGGGGATAGGGTGGGGAGGAGGGTAATGGGTACCAAGACATGTGAAAGGGTATCAATGTATGTGAATTAATGCACCTTCTATCTGGCAAATATCATGTAACCCTTTTATTAATTACAATAAAAAATTTAAAAAAACCATGGCTGAATTGCATACATGAATTTAATTAAAAAGGACTTTTGCTGCATACTTCTTGAAAGAATAATTTATACAAATTACTGTTGAATCTGAGAATAGATCCTTTAGAAATAAGTTGAAATTTTAATATTTACCATTTATTTGTTGGGAAATGATGCTAAATATCTAAATACCTAAATGTCCTCATTAAAGTTGTTATTTTTCTAGTTTATGAGAGTCAGATAAGGTTGTTCTTCCATTGTTTTTTTTTTTCCAGTCCTGGGCTTGAGTTTAGGGTCTGAGCACACTCCTTTTTCTTTCTCAAGGCTGGAGCTCTAACACATGAGCCTCAGCACCATTTCCAGCTTTTTTCTATGTTTGTGGTATCGAGGAATCGAACCCAGGTCTTCGTGCATGCTAGGCAAGCACTCTATCACTAGGTCAAACTCCCAGCCCTGTGTTTTCATTAGGTTAGCTCTATGAGGTTTCAAGGAAACATGCCTCACTTTTATTCAACATTTACTACATATGGACTATGGGGATCTTTTTATTGTTTGCTCAAAACAGCAATATCCAATTCATTAAAACAGATCTCTTTAATTTAAAGAATGATGTGCTAAATTCTTTAGCAAGTACAGGAACAGATTTATATTAAGGGTAAAATGCTGCCTCCAATAGTGTGGTCAAGTCATGAAATACACATAGAAGTAAATAGCAAATAGTAGTTGGAGTGAAGTCAACCACATTTATTTCTCAGCATTGGATGTGTCAATGGCACAGTGATTATTTATCCAAACTATCTAAGAACTACTTTTACATTCAGTGAACAGATGTGTACTGGGGAAAGTAACTCTTGAAGGAGATAAAAATAACCAAAACATCTGTTTATAGTATGTGTAGCTATTTTTTCCACTTAGAATGTAGCTGATATAATGATATATACTGCAATTATCCATCTGAAGCTTACCTGTTGGTATCCAGAGATTTATATTAAATTCTTCAAGAGGGACAAAAGGTATCAGTGTTTTTATAACATAATGTTGCAGCACAGGATGACAAAAGACCTGTTTCTTTTCAGGAAAACCTATCATTAGACACACAGGTTTAATATAGCACGTTAACATTTTGAAGCTGTTTTATATGTTTAGATGTTAACAGAGCCTGCCTCCAACACACCTGAGGCCTCACTGTGCAGTCTTGTCAGTTCTAAGACATTTTCTTGTGTTTTTTTATGTAGCTCATTGGTATTTCCTCACCTGTCATCTTCAATAAAGACTTTATAACCCATCATCTTGCAAATAATTTCTCTTATTTTTCCTTCCACAGTTTGTTTACCTTTAGCCCATATGTCCTTTGTCATACTTTGAAAGTTCAGCATTTGCACTTTTTAAAAAATTTTACTGTAATTATATTTGCCAGGTAGAAGGTGCATTACTTCACAAACATTGATATCCCTTCTCATGGTTCTGTTCCCATTTTCCTCCCCCCGCCTCGCCCCTCTTCTTGTTTTTCCCCCTTTCCTATCCTATTTCAAATAAACAAATAAAACATATATACAATATACCAGACAGCAACTTTTGCAAAGTGATTCCTTCCTTCTTAACATTTAAGTGCCTGTTAAATCATATTTCTAGTCTTCTTGGTGCTTATAGTTCACTATTTTTAAATATATATATATATATATATATATTTTTGCTGCCAGTCCTGGGCTTGAGCTCAGGGCCTGAGCACTGTCCTTGGACTTTCTCAAGGCTAGAGCTCTACCACTTGAGCCTCAGCACCACTTCCGGCTTTTTTCTATGTATGTGGTACCAAGGAATCGATCCCGGGTCTTCGTGCATGCTAGGCAAGCACTTTAACCACTAGGCCAAACTCCCGGCCCTTTTTAAAATATTTTTATTGTGATTAATAGAATGCAGATAGAAGGTGCATAACTTCCCAAACATTGATACCTTTTCTCATGACATGGTCCCCATTTCCCTCCCCCCGCCCCACTTATCTTGATTTCCCCCCTTCCCTTAATTCACATTTATTTACTTAATTTTTCCTGTGATATATAAAATCAAAATATGGATAGCTTCCTGAAATACTATTGTTATCCCCATATTGCCTAATATTTACAGTTGACTCAGCTTTCTGAAAACATGAATATAACTGGCATTATTGTTTTTGTTTTGTTTTTTTTTGCTTTGCTTTTTTATTTTTTACCAGTCCTGTGGCTTGAACTTAGGGCTTAGGCATTGTCCTTGAGCTTTCTCAAAGATAGTACTCTACTCTTGAGCCACAACACTACGTCAGGCTTTTTCTGTGTATGTGGTACCAAGGAATTGAACCCAAGCCTTCCTACATACTAGGCAAGCACTGTACCATTAGGCTATACTGCAAGCCTTGCATTATTTTTTATTATTGAATTTTGTTTTGTTTTTGTAAAAGGTGTTGTAAAGAGGGCTTACTGTTTTACAAATCACACGAGTACATTTCTTTTTGGACACTATCACTCCTTCTATGCTCTTTCCAAGTTATTTTTACCTTCCTGTTCCCGCTCCAAAGTTGTATAATTCAATTTCAACATAGTGTCTATTGAATACCATTGCAGCATTAGAAGTGTGCATTATTTTAAGTAAAATAAGCCAGGCACAGAGAAACAAAGAGCACACAATACCACTCATTTGTATATTCTAAAAACATTGATCTTCTTGAAGTTAAGAATAAAATGGTGATTCTGAGAAGATGGGATGGGAGAGTGGGAATGAAGGATAGGAAAATGGTAACCACTGAAAACTAAATTCAACTTAGATAAGAGCAAGAAATTCTGGTGTGCTACTGTACCATAGGGTGATTATAAGTAATAATCATGTACTAGTTATTTCAATGTTTGAAGACAAGGAATTATCACTTAGATAATAGTATTTCTAAGAAACATGATACCTTATTATGTTTTTGATTTGCATTTCCTTCGTGCTTTGCATTTCTCTTGTACCTTTTGGGCATTTGTGTATCTTCCTTGGATACTTCTTTGGATTCTTCTGTTAATTCCTATTTCCTATTTTTAACTAACTTTGACACTGCTATTGCGCTATTTCAGTATCTTTCCCATTTAACGTTCTAATTTCTTATATGTACTTTATTTCTTTCAAATATTTCCTCCATTCCTTAGATTACTCCTTACTCTGCTAATGATTTCTTTTCCCATATGAAAAGCTTTTAGTTGTATAATTTCATTTGTCTATTTTTGCCTTGGTTTCCTGTGCCTTTTTAAAATTTTTTTGTCAGTTGTGGGACTTGAATTCTGGGACTAGGAACAGTCCCTGAGCTCTTCAGGTCAAGGCTGCCACCCTACCCTTTGAACACACAGCGCCACTTCCAGTTTTCTGGTGATTAATTGGAGATAAGATTCACATGGACTTAAGTGCCTGGGCTGGCTTTGAGCCATGATCCTCAGATTTCAGTCTCCTGAGTAGCTAGGATTACAGGTGTGAGTTACCATACCTGCCTCCTGTGCTTTTGATGTCTTATTAAAAAAGAATCTCTAGCTGGACACCAGTGGCTCACACCTGTAATCCTAGCTACCAGGAGGCTGAGATCTGAGGATCACAGTTCAAACCAGCCGAGCACAAAAGTCTGTGAGACTCTTATCTTCAGTTAACCACCAGAAAAGCAGAAGTAGTGATGTGGCTCAACATGGTAGAGTGCTAGCTTTGAGATGAAGAGCTGAATGACAGTGCCCATGCTCTAGAGTTCAAGCCTTACAATCGAAAAAATTGCTTTTTACTCATTTCAGTGTTTTGAAGTGTTGTTTCTATGCTTTGGTCTGGTAGTTTCATTTCTTCAGACTTACATTTAAATCTCTTGTGTTGATTTTTATAGCAGGTGAAAGATGGGGATCTAGTTTCATTTTGTAATATAGACACAGTTTTCATAGCACCATTTATTGAGGAAGCTGTTCTTCACTGTATGGTTTTTGGAGCCTTTGCCATAAGAGAATGTTGATTCCCAAGTTTAAGTCGAGGATTTTTATTGTATCATTGGTCTGTGTGTCTGTTTTTTTGATTATTACAGGTGTATCCTATATTTTGAAATGAAAAATTACAATGCCTCCTGATTTTTTGTATTCTTCCTGTTGCCTTTGGCTATTCTGGGTTTATGTGGCTCCATAAAACTTTAGGATGGTTATTTCTTGTTCTTTGAAAAATGTTATTTGTATATAAGGGTTTACGTTGAATTTGTGGATTTCTCTGGTAGCATGAATATTTTAACAACATTAATTTAACAGTCTATGAGCCCAGAATGTCTTTCCATTTCTTTGTGCTCTTTTCAATTTCCTCCATCAATGTTTCATAGTTTTCATTACACAGGTCTTTCATCTTTGATTAAATTTATTGTTATGCATTTTGTATAGCTGTTGGAGGTGAGATTGTTTGATTTCTTTTTGCATTTTATAACAGGAAAAGCTTATTTTTGTATAGTGATTTTGTGTTCTACAGCTTTGCTGTTAGTCCTAATGTTTTCTTGTAATTTATTTGAAGTACAATGGTTTGAACTCAGGGCATGTCATAGCCTTAGGAGATACACTATCACCTAAGTGACAACTCAAGCTCATTTTTGCTTTAGTCATTTTAATAGGATCTTATGTTAATGCCTGAGTAATATGAACCCTGATTCTTCTATTTGTGCATCCAAAATAGGTGACAGATTCATACACCACCATATTCAGTTTTATTAATTGAGATGAGATGTCAAAAAGCAAACTTTTTCCCCCAGCTGACTTCAAGCTTCAAATTTCATGATGTCTGAGTAGCACTAGAATTGTAAGCATGAGCTCCCAGGACTGTTTGTTTTTTTAATTTAATTTTTTAATTTTTTATTGTCAGGATAATATATAGAGGGGTTACAGTTACATTTGCCAGGTAGTAGGTGCATTACTTCTCACACATTGATACCCCTTCTCATGGATTTTTGTCCCCATTTTCCTCTCCCTTCCCCTTCCCAATCATCTTGTTTTCCCCCCCTTCCCATTCCTATCTCAAATAAACAAATAAAAGTATATTTTTGTCTTCTATTTTTGCCCCTTGGTTAATCTCATATTATTACTGTATCTGACTTTGTTCCTAGGAGTGTTGAAGAGTACATGATAAGTGTTTCTACCAGACATGAAATATGGAAACAGGATGGGGGGAATAGATATGTTAATTAGCTTGACAGTAATAGTTGTTTGCCTAGTTGTATATGCATTACCAAATATCACATTCTCTCCCTTAGTTGTATATAATACTTATTTGTCTATTACACCTCACTAAAGCTGGAAAAATACATAAAAAGGAAAGAATGCCATCAACTGAATATTTTTCACCAACTCCAGACAGTATCAATAGTGCCTTGATGTCAAGAACTCTTTTAGGAGTTCAACACAACTGTTGGGCTCACACATATGTGGAAATAGACAACTGCACATCAATCAAACTTCTGCATACCGAGTTCTCATCCCATATAAAGTGAAGAAAAGAGTAATTCTTTTTTTTTTGCCAGTGTGGAGCTTGAACTCAGAGCTTGAGCCTTGTCCTTGGACTTTCTCAAGACTAGAGCTCTACCACTTGTGTCACAGCACGACTTCTGGCTTTTTCCATGTTTGTGGTACTGAGGACTCAAACCCAGGTCTTCATGCATGCTAGGAAAGCACTTTACCACTAACTAGTCCAAACTCCTGGCCACAAAGAGTAATTCTTTACATATTCTGAAACTCTAAAAAATGCTACATTATTTGATTATATAGCTTGTATGTTTTAGATAATTACTAAATCCAGTCATTAATGGAGCACTTACTATGTGCAAGGTATTGTCAATTTTAGCAGACCATAAAAAGAATAAAATTCTTCAGCCTCATATGGCTTTCATTATGTTGAGAAAGGTAATAACCAATAACAATTTTAAGTAAAAGTAAGTAGAGATGATTGCTTCAGGAAAAATAAAGCAGAAAAAGTCAGACAGGGAAGAGTAAATGAAATACTGGATAGCCAAACACGATTACATTGGTGATATAAAGCTTTGAATATGGAATGTAGGAAGAAACTGTATATAAATAACATTCAATACAATAATGAAGCTTTATCATAGTGTAACTGATGAAATCTAAATGGACACACAAGGAAAAAACAAGGCCATTTACTAAGCATAAAATGGAAGAGGGAGGGCCAGGAGTCTGGCCTAGTGGTAGAGTGCTTGCCTAGCATGCACGAAGACCCAGGTTTGATTCCTCGGTACCCCACATACATAACAAAAAGCCGGAAGTGGTGCTGAGGCTCAAGTGGTAAAGTGCTAGTCTTGAGAAAGTCCAAGGGCAGTGCTCAAGCCCTGAGCTCAAGCACAGGACTGGCAAAAAAAAAAAAAAAAAAATGGAAGAGGGATCAGAAGGTAGAATGGAAGAAAATGAACAGGAAATAATACAGGATGAATTAAAAACTATTACAGAGAACTAATGCAGTTAGAATAGGCAAGCTATTATTACCTTTAAATAATTGCTCAAAAGGATTTCAACATGTTAGTTTATAAGTAGAGTACGTCTTGATCAATGTCATTCCTTCCATCTTTCTCTTCCATCTCTCTCAAACTCATCTATCCTCTCAAGTTTCCTGGTTCCATTTTTACATATGTAGATTGAATATTATTCTTGTCTTCACCCACTTTTTATCCATTTCTCGTCCCCTTCTCCCAGACCCCACTGTACCCCCAGCAATTGGTTGCAGCTTCCTGGTATTCCTGGTATTGTTAACCTGTAATTTCTTAGTTCAAAGGTGTTACACATTGGAATCTTCCCCTATGAGTACTTGGCCTTTATTTACATGACATTTGGACCACCGGTGTTTTATTCACACATAAGAGTTGTATTTTAAAAGTAGGCATTTGAGATCAGAATCTCATCAGATCTATTTCTTATGCATGTGGGAATTCCTACAGCCTTCTGGTACCCTAAAATACAGAGGAATACACTCGGCTATATATACTTTCCTTCAAGTAGCCACTTAGACTGCATTATACAATGGCAATGTGTTACGCATTAAAATAGAACAAAACTTCAAGATTTCTAGAGTGATTTATGAACATTTGAATGCCCAGCTCTGATAAGCATGCATGTCTCATCACAACCATTTTTCCTTCAAATGCAGAGGTTTGCATTTTGAATTGTACCCTAGAATCCTTAATGAGTTTTCTTTTTCTTTTTTTGACTTCAAAGCTTTGAATTCTAAGTTGAATTTTCCAGAAAAAGACACACTCATCTTTCTAGTCACCAAAGTAGTCATTCCAGTTTGTTTTGAAACTTCTTATGAAAATTTTTTCCATCACAAAAGTAGAGAGAATGCTAAATGAGCATAACATACCCACAGCATCTTCACCAACCAGCAAACATGCCCAATGTAATTTCATTGTACTGCTCACCCACTCCTGCACAAAGGTAATTCTGTAGTATTTCCAAGGCAGCACAGATAGAGACCATTCCTCCAATGGTTTACTTCACTACATTCAATCTCTTAAAAATAACCCCATGACACCTAACAAAATCACATGATTGTTGTCTACAGATATATAGGTAATTCCTATGTCTAATTTAATCTCATAATTTATTTTTATATAATTTTTTACTAAAATTTGAACCTATTCTGTGCTTTATGATTATCAAGTCTCTCATATTCTTACGCCTGCAATAGATTAATTGTACTGCTACAGTATCCTTTATCATGTTCCTCATCAACCTGTGAGCCCCATATGTTGGTAATTAGAGCTGGAGAGCTGTTTACATTGTCATTAGATCTGTGTGTGTGTTTGTGTGTGTGTGTGTGAGAGGTTTTTTTTTTTCCAATTTGACTACTTCATAGTTAATGTGGTATACCACTTGTATGTAGCCAGTACAATTTTGACAATCATTATCTAAGTGCATTATTTATTTATTTATTTAGCCCATTCTAGGGCTTGAACTCAGAACCTGAGATCTGTCCTTGGGCTTTCTCAAGGCTAGAGTTCTGCCACTTGAACCACAGCACCACTTCTGGCTTTTTCTTTGTGGTACCAAGGAATCAAACCCAGGTCTTCCTGGCCCTAATTACATTTATTTATTATGAGCAAAAAGGTCTTTATTTTTTGGAGATATAGTTACTTATAAAAATCCATTGTGAGGGCTGGGAGTTTGGCCTAGTGATAGAGTGCTTGCCTAGAATGCACGAAGACCCAGGTTCTATTCCTTGGTACCACATACATAGGAAAAGAAAAAGCTGGAACTGGTGCCGATGTCAAGTGGTAGAGCTCTAGCTTTGAGGAAGTCCAAGGACAGTGCTCAGGCCCTGAGCTAAAGCCCAGGACTGACCAAAAAAAATCCATTGTGAGGGTAAAAGAAAAGTAATAGCAACAAATGAAGAAAATGTACGTTATCATTTTGCTTTCCTAAGTACTCTCTCCTACCCCTGCTGTGTCCATTAACTTTAAATACTAACTTTTCCCACATATTTAAAGGGAATAGTTAAAATTTGGGGAAAAGTTAGAAGATTGTGTATGTGTATGTTAGTTGCTCTCTTCTGAAATGGTGCTAATTTAGAAAATTAATAAATTTGGAAAGGATTATCTTAAGAATCATAGAAGGATTAGTTAGAATCTCAAGTATTTAATCTAAGTCAGTTGTGTGCTCTTGTGACTGTTTTACAAATTGCATGAGGGTTTTTCTATGGGAAAATTTACCCCAAGTCTCAGAACTCCTGATGTCCTGACATTAGACACCCAAAAACTTGGAGGTGAGGTAGATGGATATGACATTGAAATGACTGGGTTTGTGATGAGTGACTGCATACAGTGTCCAGTGAAACCAAATGACAAAAATTACATCTTGGCCCATATTTTTGCTTCTAAATACCATTGTCTCCTAAAAGAAATTAGTTTCTGGGCCGGGAGTTTGGCCTAGTGGTTAAAGTGCTTGCCTAGCATGCACGAAGACCCGGGTTTGATTCCTTGGTACCACATACATAGAAAAAAGCCGGAAGTGGTGCTGAGGCTCAAGTGGTAGAGCTCTAGCCTTGAGAAAGTCCAAGGACAGTGCTCAAGCCTTGAGCTCAAGCCCAGGACTGGCAAAAACAAAAACAAAAAAAAAAAAAAAAAGAAATTAGTTTCTGATTCCATTGCTAAGGTTAAGAAAGTACAGGATGAATCTGAAACATATTGTTTCAGCAGAATGCAAGAGATATATAAGAAATCATGGAAACATATTGGAAAGACATAATTACTAGCTTAAATTGTTTTCTTTGAATTAAAGGAAAATGTGAGCATTAAATTTGATAATGATTATAATAAATTATAATAGATGAATAAAACAAACCATTACCTTGCAGACATAAATACTGAAGTAACTAATTTTGAATTTCATGGGAAACCCATTATCTGTATAGTTTTAAAAGAAATCCTATCAAGTTCTGATTGATTTCAAATAGAGAACACATGAATTTACTTGCAGTATAAGCCTGGCTGATATCACATAAAACATTGTTAAAGTAAGAACCATCATGAATGGGGCAAATTAAAAATCACCCCTCATGGAATGGATGCATACCATATTGCTTGTTTCCAAAACATAGGTTCAACCTAGTCTGTTTTGAGACAATATCAGACAAAGCAGAGTTTTTCACCAATAATTTCAAGTCCTCTAAAATGCTAGTCATGAATGACAAGAAAAGATCAAATATTTGAAAATGAAGGAAAGATCCTGCAGCTGGGAGCATGGCCTAGTAGGTGGAGTGCTTGTCTAGCATGCACCAAACCCTGGTTTCCTCAGTACCGCATACAGAGAAAACATCCAAATGGTAGAGCGCTAGTCTTGAAAAAGCTCAAGTTTCAGTTTTGCTACAAAGGTTTCTAAAACCTTTGACCAAGATCAGTCAAAAAGTAATGCCTACAGAATTGTACCAATATATGCATAGATCACGCTTTGAAGTAAACATCCCCAGATGTTTTATGTGTTCTATTTTCTGTTAAAATATGAACTTATTGTCAGGCATGGTGGCTCACACCTGTAATACTAGCTACTCAGGAGGCTGAGATCTGAGGATGACAGTTCAAAGCCAGCCCAGGCATTGAAGAACGTGAAACTCTTATCTCCAATTAATCACTAGAAAATTTGAAGTGGAGCTGTGGATCAAGGGGTAGGATAGTAGCTTTGAGCTAAAGAGCTCAGGGACAATGCCCAGGGGTAGCCTTGAGCTAAGGAGCTCAGAGAGAGCACCAAGGCCCAGAATTCAAGTCCCGGAACCCACAAAAATAAATATGTACTTACTATTGTTTCAATATATATTTATTTTTCTGACTTTCAAGAATTACAAGTAGTTGAAAAATCATATAAAATTCTATTAATTATGCACAGCTTTTATCCAAGTGTTTCCTCAAAAGCTATCTGGATATATATGATAAATATGATCCTGTGTTGCTACTTTATTCTATTTATATGATACACTCAAGGTATAATGACCATAAATCTTGAATGTTAGTTAGGATTCAGGAAGGAAAAGGATGTCACATCAAATTTCAAAATGGAACTAGAGCTATGACAGCCAGGGAAACAATTTAGGTTTCAGGACTTGGCAATATGGAGGAATAACTAATCAATAATCATGTAGCCTTGTAGAAATTCAGTGAAGATAAAAGAAAGGGACAAAAATAGCTCAAAAACATCTCCATTGGATAGAGTTTTGGATTTTTCAATCCAGTTGGGAGTCAAATACAAGGGAATGTTAGTAACATTGGGTATCTTCCCAAGATAGAGTTCTGTAGGCATTGGGAATCTGGCATAAGAAAGGATGGACCTATGATAAATAAATCTAATAACAACAGATGCTGGTGGGGATGTGGCCAGGAGGGATCACTACTACACTGTTGGTGGGATTGTAACTTGTTCAAACCACTATGGAAAGCAGTATGGCGGTTCCTCAAAAGACTAAACATAGAGCTCCCTGATAACCAGCAATTCCACTACTTAACATTTACCCAGTCGTCCAGAAACCAAGATATACTAAAGCCACTAGCACAACCCTGTTCATTGAAGCAATACTTACCAGAGCAAAGATATGGAACCAACCCAGATGCCCCTCAGTAAATAACTGGATCAAGAAAATGTGGTCTTTATACACCAGGGAATTCTAAGTTGCTGTCAGAAAGAATGGCATTTCCCCATTTGTAAGGAAATAGAAAGACTTGGAAAAAATCATATTAAGTGAAGTAAGCCAGACACAAAGGAACATTGGTTTCTCTCATTTGTAATAATTAGTACAAACCTTGGACTCTCATAGCAGATAACTATAATAGCTCAAATCCTAGATGCATAAGGCCATGTACGATGAGACTAAATGAAAGGATCTTCAGGATGTGGAAACAAGAGCTTTGTCGGTCTTAATGTACTATGTTATTTCTCTTCTCTTTTGTTGCCCTTTGGTTAATCTCATATTGTTATAGTATCTGACTTTGTTACCTGGTATATTATATATACATTTATTTGCTTATTTAAAGTAGGAATGGGAAGGGAGGAAAACAAAATGAGGAGGGGGCGGGTGGAGGGAAATGGGGACAAAAACATGAGAAGGGGTGTCAATGTGTGAGAAGTGATGTCCCCTCTGTCTGGCCAATGTAACTGTGACCCCCCTCTATAATTACAATTAAAAAATAAGAAGAAAGGATGGGTCTGATAAATAGCTCTAAGAGAAAATAATAAAATAGAAACCATGTAACAGAAAAAAAAAAGTAAAAAAAAAAACTGAGAATTTTTGGCCGGGAGTTTGGCCTAGTGGTAGAGTGCTTGCCTAGCATGCACGAAGACCCAGGTTCGATTCCTTGGTACCACATACTTAGAAAAAGCCAGAAGTGATGCTGTGGCTCAAGTGGTAGAGCTCTAGCCTTGAGAAAAATCCAAGGATAGTGCTCAGGCCCTGAGCTCAAGCCCAGGACTGGCAAAAAAATAAATAAATAAAAAAAGAAACCATGTAACAGTTTTCAAAACTGCTTTCAGTTTTAGTTTCTATTCCATACTTTTAATGGTCCCTATTTAATCATGAAACTTGTCTCAAATTTATTATCTACGGACTTAGTTCAAGGCTGAATGCTCAGTAGTAGAGTTCATTTACAAAATAGATTTATGAACTCCTACACAGGTATTATGTGATCTTTTCTTTAAGCATTTGGAAGGCTTATAAAGATTTTCATACTGTTGTGGATAAGGAGGTAAATTAGGAATAGAGGAAAGAATTCTTTTTTTTTTTTTTTTTTTTTTTTGCCAGTCCTGGGCTTGAGCTCAGGGCCTGAGCACTGTCCTTGGACTTTCTCAAGGCTAGAGCTCTACCACTTGAGCCTCAGCACCACTTCTGGCTTTTTTCTATGTATGTGGTACTGAGGAATCGAACCCGGGTCTTCATGCATGCTAGGCAGGCACTTTAACCACTAGGCCAAATCCCGGCCCAAGGCAAGAATTCTTATTCAGCTTTAAAACTTATTCTAGTTGTAAGGTATGGAATTTAACTCAAAGTAAGGTCCAAAGTTATTCTACAAAATATGATTATTTAAAAGAATATGCAAATAAAAGAAGAATATACGAATATATACTAAAAATTTTCTATGAGACTAGATTTCTAATGCTTCAATATCAAATTAGTTGTGATTAGTTATTCATTAAACTAGCTATTTCATAATCTTTTTAAGCATCAAGAAATCATAACCTTTCACTATTTCATGATTTTTTGTCAAAAAGAAGGAAGATTATTGAGGATGAATATGATCAAAGTAGTTTATAAATATCATAATGAAGCTCACAATGCTGTAAAATACAATCATGATTGTGTAGAAAAGCTAGGAAAGGTAAGGTTTGAAATTCTAATTTGAGATTGAGGATTGTATTTATGGGACATAATAAGTTGTCTGTGTAGACCAGTGTGTTGAAAGCAATAAGAAAAAGGCACATATTGAAGATAATTTCTAGACATATTGCTTGTGTGATGGGATACCATCATTTATTTGTATAAATGCCAAAACTACCTAAACCTAACACTAGGAACCAGCTTAACTGTGATGTTTCTTTTTAAACCTGACGAATGTGAGGCATCTGTAGTGGCTCAATGTTTGCTAGAAAGTGTAATGTACATTTCTGGAGCTGGGGAGGGGGAAGAGGGGTAGAGAGAGAGGGAGAGAGCATATCTGAAGTTAAACAGAGAAATCATCAGCTTCTGGTTATTGAAATCACTAGCTCTGTTGTCATTGTCATTGTTGATGTTGCTACTAGAAGTCGTTATTATCTTGAAAACTTAGTGGACCCTTGCTATCAAAAGAGGTTTGGTAACTGGTACTCTTAGGAGAAGATGAGTTCACCAAATAGAGATTGAAATATAACCTACTGAAACACTTGAAATATGGCTTTAGAATGCATTAAAGAGGGAAAGAAGCACTTACAAACATAAAGAGAAGGATCTGGACTTTCTCAAGGCTAGAGCTCTACCACTTGAGCCTCAGAGCCACTTCCGGCTTTATGTATGTGGTACTGAGGAATCTAACCCGAGTCTTCGTGCATGCTAGGCAAGCACTCTACCACTAGGCCAAACTCCCAGTCTCTAATATGTACTTTTAATGTTCATTTCTTTACCCAGTGTTCCTTTGGTCTGCAATAAATGTCATCATAAGATGATAACATTCATAAGAAAAGCAGCATTTAGGAAAAAATTAGAAAATAGAAATATATTTATGCTTCTTGTGAAGAAATCTGTGATTATTAAATTGATTTTTATACTTTATCATCTGTTTATCTTATCATCTCTGTCTTTGTCCTTAGTTTTAGGAAATTCAGAGGACATAGAAATGTTATGTGTGGAGAGGAGAAGAGATGTTACTAGTGGCATTGTCTGATTTTTTACTCCTTTCCAGTGTCAGTATTATCTCTCTCTCTTTCTTTAATATTTGAGACATTACATGTTGGATGAAGTGAGAAATTTTCATATGAATAAAAACAACGAAGTAACACTATTTTTCTGAAATATTTTCTTAATTCCCAAACATTGTATTACAGGGTCGAGCCATTATAGATTTTATTTTGCAGTATTAAGTCAGCATGGCTTGTTAAGTTAAAATTAGCTACACATAAGAGTAAATGCATGGGATCTTAACATTGTGTTTATTAGATTAGTGGCCTAATGGTGTTGCTACAGGAGTAAAGAACTCATGTTTAATCAGTACAACTACAGTGCTAGAATACATTAGTGTAAGCTGAAAGTATTGTGGAATATCATATACTGTACAATGGAAAAAGTGCTTTTAACCAAGCTTCTGTATTAGCACATAATTAAAACTTTAAAAAAAATCACCGCAAGTTTTCTACTTGATCATTTTCCTATCTTCTCCACCTGTACATGATAACTGATTTTTTAGTAGTTTATTGGGTTTCCATCAGGAAATTTCTATGTATTTACAAACATAATGTATATTTTGGTGTACATATTTTGTCTTACCATGATGTCCTGTGTACCTTTTCCTTTAGATCTATTTGATTCTTTTTTTTTTTGGCCAGTCTGGGGCTTGAGCTCAGGGCCTGAGCACTGTCCTTGGACTTTTCTCAAGGCTAGAGCTCTACCACTTGAGCCTCAGCACCACTTCTGGCTATTTTCTATGTATATGGCACTGAGGAATTGAACCCAGATCTTCGTGCATGCTACAAGCACTCTACCACTAGGCCAAACTCCCAGCCCCCTATTTGATTCTTTATGATTACATAATATTCAATTTTAATAACTTACAAATAGAATAAAGAGACATGATAGAGAGTGAATATAGCTTGAAAAATCTTGAAAAAGTTGAAATCTCAGAGGAGTATGTAAGATACTCATTAGAAGATATGGAAATAGGGAAAATGTATATTTTATCTTCTTAATTGGTGGGGAAATGGCAACCATTTTTTACCAAGAAATTAAAAAATTCTGTTACCTAAAATTGCCATATATTATTTTAGGGTTTTACTCATCCTGGGACTGAACTCAGGGTCTGAGTACTGTCCTTGAGCTATTTTGTTCAAGGCTACCACTCTGTGACTTGATCCACGGCTGCACTTCCAACTTTTGGATAATTCTTTGGGGAAAGGAGTCTCACAGACTTTTCTGCTCAGGATGGCTTAGAGACATGATCCTGAGATAGCAGCCTCCTGGGTAATTCAGGTTATAGAAGTGAGGTACTGTTGCCTGGCTGTCATGTATTAAGATATTATGGAAATATGAAAATCATTATGTTAATTAATTATAGCATTTATAGGTGTGTGTGTGTGTGTGTGTGTGTGTGTGTGTGTGTGCGTGCGTGCGTTGGAAGTGAGGACTTCAGATTAAACTCAAAGCTTTACTTAATAGGCAAATGTTCTATTCTCTGAGACATATCCTCAGCATTTTTACTTGCTTATCATTGTCTCCCATTTTTTCCCGGGTAACCATTGGATCATAGTCCTCCTATTTCTGTACTCCCCCCCACAGTAGCTGGGAGCATATTTCACCTATACACAGCTTCAAAGTCTAATTTCTGTGCTAATTTTATTTTGTGTTTTGCCTTTTGATAAACCCTCAGGTACAGATTACTTTTAAAATATTCTCCACAACCCTAGAGACAATAATTGTAAACTCTGACACTTATCAAGGCCTGTGTACTTTACTCAAGATCTCTATCTTCTCTCCTCTCCCTCCCTCCCTCCCTCCCTCCCCCCTCCCTCCCCCCCTCCCTCCCCCCTCCCTCCCTCCCTCCCTTCCTCTCTCTCTCTCTCTCTCTCTCTCTCTCTGTTCCTGGGGTTGTTGTGCCTGAGCTTCTTCGCTCAAAAGGCTGTGATTTTCCATTGGTTTGGGTGGTTAAGTGGAGATAAGGGTGTCAGGGTCTCTTGGAATTTCTGCCCTGGCTGACTTTAAACCATAATCCTCATATCTTAGCCCCTGAGTAGCTAGAGTAACAGGTGTTAGCCACCTGTGATGACTAGTTAATTGTTTCTTCTTCAGGAGTCATAAATAATCTATGTCCTCCACACTTAAAAGCTTTCCTACCAAATGCATATCACAACCTTTCATACCCTAACTTTATTAACTCACAGGCCATCTATAGCCTAATAATACACTCAGATGCTAGAAAGATTGATACAGAAAAATTAGGACTTCTCTAATATTAAGATTCTGTTAGCCAGGAAACATAAATATAGATGGGATCAGGATAGTCTGGAGCCTGTATGCATAGAGATGGCCCCTCTAAAGCCCAGTTTGGACAAGGTTTAAGTTAATATAAATAAATTTTGGAGAAATGTGACCTTGATGATGTAGGTATACAGAACTTTGGGGTATTTAATAAAAGGAAAGATACAGAATTTTAGACTATTAATTTTAAACCATGAAAAAAATAACCAGTGACAATCATACTGTCAAGAACAAGAAAGTTAAATAAAGGGACTGATATTTTAAGATACTTAATCTTTCCCTGTGACCTAGGATAGGTCAAAACTGAAAACAAAATATGCAGCCAGATGAGTTAATTAAGTGATTAGGAAGGTGTTAGACTATTAAAGTGCCAGGAAAAGAGATCCTTGGTGCAGGGAGATGACCTTGAAAATGGAAGGGCAACCAAGAAGGCTTTTTATAAACTCAGAAGATCTAAATGTTTTGAAATGTGTTTTCATTTGTATCTAATGGTATATTTTCATCCCCCAAACAATCTGCCTGAGAACAGGCATGTGCCCTATCTGTGTGAAGTCATAGTTTACATACAGGTTTCTCTTTGAACCCCTGCTTGGGTCTGATGACCAGACAGTAACCTTGATGACAAACACCCTGATGTTATCTTTGTAGCCAAGAGGCCAGTATTCTGCTCAAACCACTATGCCCCAAATACATAAATAGA